>NC_057790.1:7149019-7787074 GCF_014905175.1 Aphidius gifuensis
GTAATATTTATTTTTTTTTTTTTTTACTCACCCGCTTTTTGGATAAACTTGAAGTTTTTTCATCTTAATTTCAGTAGTAGGTTGAGTAATGGTCTCTGTTTTTTTAAATGATTCATCGGTAAATTTTATTGAAAATTCCCTGTGAACTAACTCAATCCAATATATTCTACCTGTCATATAGTCTGATGCAATTGATGTTGCATAATCAAACATATCCTTCTTTTGATTGATTATTTCAAATTTGTTATTTTTATTATAGCGTATTACTTCAAGCATTTGTCCTTCATTATACATTAAAGCTAAAAAATAAATAATTTTTTTGTTTATAAAAATTGAGTAAAAAGACAAATAAATAAATGATAATTTTTTTAAAAAAAATTAAATTACATTTTCCGTTTGAATTGTTGTGTTTTAAAATATAAATATTATTATCTAAACAAGAAGAAGTAAAAGCAGTCACGTAATCATAACTTCCACGACCTTCAATTTGATACTCTAAGTTTACATCTGTAGAATATTGTGATGTTAAAATTTTTCTTGCACCAATTAGGGCTAATAAAACATATGTTGAGTTATCTGAAATATTAAAAAAAAAAAAAAACAAAATTATTATAATTATATTAAATTTTAATTTTTTTTTTTCCTTGTAAAATTTAGTCTATAAGACTAAGACGAAAAATGTAACTTACTTTGGTTATCAGATGATGCTGGTGGCTGCTTATCATTCTGAAATTATTATAAATTTATATTTTAAAAATTAATGCATTAAAATTTTCAAGTATTAATTATTTATAATTTGTTGACTTGATCAATCAATGGTAAAAAATAATAGCTGTTACATTGTAAATTATTGATATATGTATTGGAAAAAAAAAAAAAAAGTCATCGCTTTCCACGTTTTATAGCTACATAAATATGATAATTATAATTGACAAAAAAAATATTAATTATACGAAAAATATTTAAAAATAAATTTAAATATTTAGACCACAATATCATTTGAATAAAAAAAAAAAATTTAATAGAAAAAATAATGCCACGTTTTCGATTTAAAAATATAATTTATAAATTATAATATATATTTTTAGTTTGATATTTATAGTCAACAAAATAATGTTATTATTATTATTATTTTTTTAAACTGTAAAACTAATGTATATAAATTATAAATGTAATAATAGTATCATTATAAAACTTACTTGTTGTGGTAGATTATCAATTTCAATACCCAAGTAAGGAACGACTTTGTTTTTTTTTACATCCTCCTTTAGAGCAGCTGTTGAATGTAAATTAATTATGTTTAATTATTAAAAAAAATTTTATCAATTTGATAAATAATAAATATACATTTAAAAATGAATAAGAAAAAAAATCAGTTGATAATACTCACATGGACAAATTGAAGGAACAATAGATAATAAACCATATTCTCGTAAGTCAGCTTTCTTAACAGGATCTGCCTTCTTACCATTTTTAAAATACAATTTTTCACTGACAAAAGAATAAAGAATATTATTTAAAAACGAAACAATAATTGCATTTATTTATATAAAATAAAAAATGAATATTATAACTCACATATAATCATTGTCTACTGCAGTCCAATAAAATGTATTATTAAATGCTACAAAATTATTAACGGAATTTGGAATTGTTGAAATTATTTCGATGTCAACTGGATTTAATGGACGAACAAAAGTACCAATACCAACACAAACTGAATAATTAAAAATTTATAAATTAATATATATATATATATATATATATATTTTTTAATATAGAATAATCAATAAAAAATTATACTTACATATAGAAGAGTTGTCATTGAAAAATGCAATCCAACACAATTTATCAGTTACATAATCAATAGTAAAATCAAGTATATCTCGAAAATGTACTTCAGGGAAAAATAGTAAATTTGCAGTACTATTCAGTGCATTAGAGGTATACCAAAGAGCATTACCAGATAAGAAAAATATTTCGCTAAATAAAATAATAAATAATTTATTGAAAAGATATGAAAATGATTTACTCGAACATTCATCATATATGTACATGTTATTATTTAGTTATTCTTTTTTTTTTCTAATGTAGATATAAAGTATTATAATTAACAAAAAATTGATCCATTAGCTTATATGTTGTTATTTGTTAATTATAGTATTATTTTTTTTTTGTTTTTTTACTCACCCGCCTTTTGGATAAACTTGAAATTTTTTTATACCAAATTCATGAGTAGGTTGAATAATGTATTCTGCTTTTTTGAATGATTCATCTGTAACTTTTATTGCATATCTACCAATAATATGGGAAGTATATTCAATCCAATATATTTTGTTTGTCATATAATCTGATGCAATTGATCTTGCATTATCAAAGATGAATGGAACTTGATTAATTCTTTCAAATACATAATTTTCTTGATAGTGTATTACATCAAGTACTTTTTCTACAAAATAAATAATTTTTATTTATAATAGTAAAAAAACAAGACAAAAAAAAAATTATATAATAATAAATATTTATCTGTAAAAAATAAATTATATTTACTTTGGTGATTGTTGTATTTCAAAATATAAATATTATTATCTGCACAAGTAGAAGTAAAATCTTTTACATAGCGATAATCTTCGAAAGATATATTACGATTTTCAATTTGACACTCTAATAAGTTTATATCTTTTTTAGAATATTGAGATCTTAAAATTTTGTCGTCAGTTACAAGTAATAATACATTTGTCAAGTTATCTAAAATATAAAAAAAAAAAAATAAATCATTATAATAATAAATGTGTTGTATAGAATTAAGTATATAATGAAACTTTAGCTTTTTTTTTTTCCTCATAAATTTATTCTAGTAAGAATGAAAAATTTTACGTACTTTGTTTGTTGGATAATGCTAACTGCTGCTCATGATTCTGAAATTAATTATAAATTTATGTTTTAATAATTAATACATTACAATTTTTAAGTTTTTATATTTTTCCATTAATAATTCATAAATTTTTTTTTTTTCTTGAATAATTAAAATTTACAAAAATATTTATATACATAAGTAACAATAAGTTATCCATGTATCAAGTTGAAGATTATTTATACAATAGATAATGTATTTGAAAATAAATTTAAATATTGAGATTGCAATATAATTTAAAAAAAAAAAAAAAAAAAAAAAACAATTGTATATTCTATTTTACAAAGAAATTAATTTCACGTTTTTAATTTAAAAATATATAATTTATAAATTTATTTTAAGTTTAAAATTCATATTCAACAGAATAATGTTATGATTTTTTTTTTCATTTTTAAATTATATAAAACTTAGTGTATCACAAGATCATATATTTATTGAAATAATTATTATCATCAAACTTACTTGTTGTGGTAAATCAATTTCAGTACTAAATTTAGACACTTTTTCATCATTCTTTTGACCATCTGCAGTTGAATAAAAAATAAAAAAGAGTCATAAGAAATATAAATTAAAGAGATAAAAAAATATAAATTCTCAATACTTACATGAACAAATTGAAGGAACAATATATACCAAACTTTTTTCTTGTAAGGCAGCTTTTACAACAGCATTTGTTTCATTACCATTTTTAAAATACAATTTTGGCCTGACAAAATAATAAATAATATTATTCAATATAAATAAATAAGTAAATAAAAAAAAAATATTATAACTCACGCAGCATAGCCGTCATATGCAGTCCAATAGAATGTATTATTAAATGCTGCTAAACTGATAAAGGAATCTGAGCTTGTTGCAATTCTCTCCATTTTACTGGTATTTAATGGACGATCAAGAGTACCAATATCAACACAATCTAAATATAATTAAAAATTAAAAATAAATAAATTTATATATATATATATTTTTTTTCTATATTGAATATCGATATATTAACCTAAGTGATAATTCTCCTCATTGAAATTAGCAGTCCAACACAATTTATCAGTTACATAATCAATAGTCAAATCGGTTATGCCAAGTAAAAATTCTGACTCAAATAGTAAATTTGGAGTACTATTCGGTGAAGTAAAAGTATACCAAAGACCATAATTAGATAAGAAAAATATTTTTCTGGAAAAAAAAAAAAAAAAAAATGAAAATGAATTATTAAAAAGTTATGCAAATAATTGACTTATTTATATTATATATAAGTACATGTTATCATTTAGTTTTTCTTTTTTTTTTATAATGAAGATTAATGTATTATAATTGATGAAAAATTAATCTATCAGCTTTTGTTGTTATTTGTTAATATAGTGTTGTTTTTTTTCTTTACTCACCCGCCTTTTGGATAAACTTGAAGTTTTTTAATATAAATATCCCTGGCAGGTTGAATAATGGTTTCTGTTTTTTCAAATGATTCATCTGTAAATTTTATTGACGATTTTCTGTCGGCTCTCTCAGTCCAATATATTCTGCCTGTCATATAGTCTGATGCAATAAATGTTGCATTTTCAAACATATTCTTAATTTGATTAATTCTTTGAAATTTGTTATTACTATCATAGTGTATTACATCAAGTACATGTCCTAAAAAAAATAATTTTTTTTTACAATAATTAAAGAATAAAAAAAAAAAAAAAAAAAAAAAAAAAAAATTATTATTTAAATAATAAATTATATTTACTGATTGGATTTCGCTTGAATTTTAAAATATAAATATTATTATCTGCACAAGAAGATGTAAAATCTTCTACATCGCTATAATCTTCAAAAGATATATTACGATTCTCAATTTGACACTCTGATAATTTTACATTTTTTGTAGAATATTGGGATCTTAAAATTTTGTCGTCAGTTACAAGTAATAATACATTTGTCAAGTCATCTAAAATATAAAAAAAAATTAATAATAATAATAATATGTATTGTATAGATAGATAACGATGAAATTTTTAATTTTCTATCGTATTATAAAAATACGATAGAAAATTTCAAAAATTGTTTTTTTAATATTTTAAATATATAAACAATAAACGTAACAGTTTTTTTTAAATATAAATTAAGTGAAATAAAAAATATGACTTACTTTGTTTTTTTGATATTGATGGCTGCATCAAAGGCACGATTTCATCACGATCTGAAAAGCTTTTTGCATTAGCGCAGCCAAACAGTCCAAAACATACCACAAAAACGGCAAATGAGATAATTGCTGAAACAATTATTTAAAAATAAATAATAATTAATTATTTATGTTCACAAACATTGCTTTACATATATCATTGAATAAATTGTTATTTAAAATAATAATAATACTCACGTAATCTCATTTTGAACCAATGAGACACTCTCTTCAAGCAATAACTTTAAACTATTTAGTATATATAAACGAGTCGATGGCCAACCAAGTAGTGATTTTCGTTATACAAAATCTAGCTATTTATACAATTTTTTTATCAATTTTTTGATAAATCACCTACGTCAATAGGCATCACCTGACATCACCTGACCAACTAAACTTAAATATATAGAAAAAAAAAAAAAAAAATATTAAGTCATTAAAAATGAACAATGTTGATAACAGCTAAAAAAAAAAAACTAAAAATAAAAAACCCACGTCAATAGACAAAAACGCAATCATAAACTGTGATAATAGTTAACGACTCAATGACGCACGACCTCATTTTTTTTTTGACCGTTTTATTAAAAAATAAAAATATATTGTTTTTTTGGGAGTCATCCATATTTTTATTTTTCTTTAAATACAAATCAATAGAATAGAAACTGATAATTTTGTTCTATAAGCGTCAGTGATAACCGAAACTACTCATATTAAACTCTGATAATGTATATAGTTGAAAATAGAATTTTATTTTTCTTTATCTTGTGCGTCAGTAAAAAATATAAATAAGAATAAAATTTTAGATAATAAATCAAAAATAAAATCATAATTTATTTTGTATATAATTTCTAATTTTTATTATTATATAATGTCAATTTATTTCCGAAATAATTAACAAACCACACTTTTATTTTAAACATTGACAATAATTTTAATTTATTATTTTGTCTGGCTGTATTTTTTTTTTTTTTACAATTTTTAATATATTATTAATTTTTATTATTTTTAGAAATCATAAATTTCAATAACATAAAAATAAATTATGAAGAAAAATAAATAAATGTAATGTGTATAAATATATTACATTTATTATTAAATATAAAATTAAAATAAAATAATGATTGAACTATGATATTTATTTATTTATTTATTTATTTATTTCTAAAACCCAGCGGCAAGTAGCCATTAGAGGGATCCCGAGTAAAATTTGTTTTTCATCGATATCAACTATTGAATATTACTCTTACTTTTACTTACTTTTACAGTATTTTAATTGAAGAAAAAATATAATTTTGTCATTTAAAGTTAGCCAAATTTAATGTTTTTGAGTACGCGTACTCAAGTTGTTTTTACATATTTTCAATACAATAAATATTAAAAAGCGATATTATCAAATTATTAAATATACTCGTTAGATTGACAATAAAACAGATAATAAAATTACAAAGAAAATTAAATAGTGGAAATTGTTAATTGGTTGATGAATTTTTAAGCAATTCACTTATTAAATTTAATTTGTTTTTATATATTTTCTTTTTTTATTTGGTGATTCCGTTTACGTATTTTGAAGATGATTTTTTTCACAATAGTAAACCAGATTACATGAATTATGGAGTTCTTAGATTTGTGATAGGCGATGAACTTACACACAGTATTGATACGGTAACAATAAAATATGATGAAAATAATAATTTCAATGATACCTGGTGGTTATTGTATTCGATTTAATATTTAAATAACCGTATTCTTATTTCTTATCAAAAAAAAAAAAATAAAAATAAATTTATAAATATTATTAAAAAAATTAATATTATATTGATTTTGATTTTAATTTTTGTTCGTTTTAGATTAATGAAAAAATTGCTGAAATTGGTGGATTAAAAGCTGCTTATTTTGCATACAGAAAAAAATCAAGATTCAACGAGTTTTAATTTGGTGCAATTATTATATCATGAAAATTTTTAATTTCAATATTTTTAATTCTCACATGATAATAATTATACTAATTCTAAAAATAATAATATGACGATAGTTTCGAGACTTCTAATGACATTTTCTGGTTTTTTTTTTTTTTTTTTTTGAGTCACCTGTTTGATAAATTTATTTTTGTCAAATATAATGATAAAACTAAATAATATATTTTTAAGTTTTTCAACAGAAGATAATAGTGTGCTGGCTAACTTAACGTTCGTCATATGTCATTAGTGTATGAGTCGTTTGTTAACTGATAAGATTTTTAATATAAATCAACGTGTAAAATATCCTAAAATACATTAGAAAACTAAAACTTCCAACGAATGGATTGTATTGTTGAAGAAAAAAAAATGGATCTTAAGACTTGGGCAATTTCAATATTAGCAATCCTGTCAGTGCTTTTATTATTTGGACTCCTGTTTTTTGGTAAGCAGTAATACAATAAAAATTATTTCTACATTTTATATAATATGATATAATATGTATATTAATATTATATTAATATGTATTTTAATTGTCGAATTTTTCTTTTTTTTTACGTTTGCACGTATGTATTATTTTTTGATACAAAAAAAAATCAACATTGATCACTGTTAAACTCTTTGATTATTATTATTATTATTATTATTATTATTATTATTATTATTATTATTATTATTATTACTATTATTATTATTATTATTATTATTATTACTACTGGTTAGAGAGAAAAAATATATTAAATTAATTTTATTTAATTTATATAAATAATATTTATAATTATGTTTTTGACTTGAGAATAATTTATTATTGACACTTTCCAAATGATAAACAAACGGAAAAGAGTATATTCTACATACAAAATTAATTTTTGTTTTTTTTTTTTTTTTGTATACAACAGCTTTTCGATTAAAAACTGATGATTCTGTTCCGTGCACAACACGGGCATGTATTGATACAGGTAAGAAAAAAAATATATTTATTATTATTATAATTTATAAGCAGTTATGTATGATACTGGGTGTTTATGTTCATCAAAAAAATCATATCAAAAAAAAAAAATCACTTGGTCTCTGCTCTGTTACTGTAATACGAATAAGCAGCAAATGTATATTCATTATTTCTTAAAGGTAAATTGTTATATAAAGTAGGATTAATAATAAATTTTTTTTTTTTTTTTATTAAAATGTTGCAGCTTACGATCTATTGCATAGAATGGATGAAAATGTTAATCCTTGTGAAGATTTTTATCAATTTGCATGTGGAGGTTTTTTAAACTCTACCGATGATGAATATGATATAGAAAAAAAACAACGCAATAATATGCTTGGAAAACTTCAAAAATTACTTGAAAAAAAAAGCTCAGTTGATGAGCCAAAATACTTAACGCTTGCTAAAAATTTCTACAAGCAGTGTTTTCCATTGAAGCTTGGTAAAGATTGGCCACATTTTTTGTTGGATTTAATAAAGCCAATCGAAAGCTGGCCAGTATTCAAAGAAAATCATTGGAATGAGAGTGAATTTAATTTTACTAAAACAATATTCAAAGTTGGCAATACAACAGAATGGATAAATTATTTTTTTGAATTTAATTTGAATACTGATGATTATTCGTCTATTATCATTTCTCCAATTTCATATAAATTGAAAAAGGATCAACTTAATCAAGGTTTAAATAACAGTGATGTCAAAAATTATTACGACAAGATGACAAATCTTTCAGCTTCTTTTTATACAGATGCATCGCCAAATAGTACAATAATTAAAATGATCAATGAAATTTTAAAATTTGAAACTGATATTTTCAATATGACACTGGTGCCAGAAAATGAACGGTCAAATGGTACCTCTGATGACGTAAAAATGACACTTGAAGAATTGAAAAAGAATTATAATTATTTTGATTGGGAAGAATATATTAATTATCTTCGTGGCAGTCCAATAAATGCAACAGCAACAACAATTATTATTAAAGATATTGAATACATAAATAATTTAAGATATTTATTAAATTCAACTGAAAAAATTATTCAATCAAATTACATTACCTGGAAGCATTATCAAACGAAATATGACATATTAGATGCATTGAAATCCGAACATTGTGTTAGTATTATGATTAAAAAACTTCCAATCGCAATGGGAGCAATATATTATCAAAATTATGGTGATAGCAGTAATAAAGATGATGTTTTACAAATAATTTCGGATATTAAAAATCAATATTCAGACATGATTATTAATTCATACTGGATTGATGATATGACAAAGAAAAAAGCTATTGAAAAACTTGAATCCTTAAAATATTTCATTGAATGTCCAAAGGAGTTTCTGAATAATTCAATAATTGATGAATTTTATGGACGTTTAAAATTTTTTGATGGTGATAATTACATTGATCAAAGTATTCAAATAGATATATTCAATCAACAAATTATATTAACACAGAACGATACAAGTTTCTGGGCTTATTGGGGACAATCTATGCTTGACTACAATGCATATAATGTTCCCACCAAAAATATTATAAGTAATATTATTATATTATTAATATATCATTTATATAATTTACAAATCTTAATGAAAATTTCATTGGTTTTTATTTTTTTTCCCATTATAGTTCTTCCACCAGTTTATCAAAACGTTTTCTTTAAAAACAATAATTTAAACTCCGTAAATTACGCTACAATTGGAAGATTAATAGGTCATGAAATAGGACATGCTTTTGATAACGAGGGAATTTATTATGATGCAAATGGTATTCGAAATAATTGGTGGAGAAATGATTCGGTAAAAAATTTCGATGATCGTGCCATGTGTATGGTTGAACAATATGGGAATTACACAGTGCCAGAAGTAAATGCAAATGTAATTATTATATTGTTTTTTATTCATAAAATTATTTTTTAATAAATTTTTGTATATTTTTAATATTTATTTATTCTTTTATTTTTTTTAGGTAAATGGAATATTGACTTTACGTGAGAATATTGCAGACAATAGCGGACTAAAAGCAGCTTATCGAGCATATATTATAAAATTGAAATCATCAAGTAATAATGGTGAAAGACTTACTCATTTATCCTACAATTCAAAACAATTATTTTGGATAAGTTATGCAAATAGATGGTGTGAAAAAGTCACTGTTGAGGGTTCAAAACGTGTCTTCTTGGACAGTCATGCACCTTTAGAATTTCGAGTAATTGGTCCGTTATCGAATATGAAAGAATTTTCGATTGATTTTCAATGTCCAATTGGATCCAAAATGAATCCAATAAAAAAATGTACTGTCTGGTAAAAAAGTAGTAGTTATATATTTAAAATAGATAAATTATTTTATTTTTATTACTGTGTAGTATGAAAGAAAATATATATTATTTTTACAACTTGAATTGAATTTTATATTAATTTTCAATTAAAAAAAAAAAAACAAAATTATAATTTTTTTTTTATTCGTTTATAAAATTCATTTGAGTTCATTCGAATAATATTTTCCAATTTATTTTAATGAAAGTTTAATTAAAAACAAAACCAAGGTTTTTTAGTTGCCTGTAATCTATAAAAACGGAAAATTTTCCTGTTTTCATTTTCAAGTTTAAATATCAACCACTATAAAAAAACTGCGTGATAATCGTCGCATGCGTTTTTACTCTATGGTTTTCTCTCTCTTCACTTTTCTTGGTTTTCCAATTTCCATGCATTTCCATTGGTTTCCATGTGACAATTGACAATTCCAATTATTATTTTTAAAATAATTCATGTGTTGTGTTCAATAATTTTTCATTTTCTAACATCGATAAACGTAGTCATTATTAGTTCCATTATTAAATAGTCCATTTGGTCGATTATCATTTTTAATTGTCTTTATATTTTTGTTATCTTTATTCAAATAAATCACTAATGCAAAAACCTAATAAAATAATTAGTTATTGTACTTTTTCATTGAACAACTCTCAACTGCAGATATGACTACAGAAATAAAAAATTTGAAACTGTTAATTAAACTGGGTGTTTATCCTTTTTTTTTTTTTTTTTGCCTAATAATTTTTTAGCTAGTGATGATTGATTTAAAAACAATATTTTTGATATTTGCAAAACACCAATGCGCAAAAAAGCCTCCAGTAAGAAAAATATAAAAATTATTATTAACTTCAAAAAATTGCGTAAAAATTTTTATGTAATTCTATAGTTATATTTTATTTTTTATTAATTATTAAATCTAGTTGCTGGACTATTAAATAACATGGATCCAAGTATAAATCTTTATGACGATTTAATTTATTAATTCAAGTAAAAAAAATTATTTCGGTGAAAAACTAAAGAAAATTTGTTAAAAAAATCGAAAAAATAATTTAACAAAATGAAACATCAAATGATCTTAAGTACCTAAAAATTGCTAAAGATTTAGACAAATCATGTCATGGTTCACGGGAAAAAATAAGTAAATGTAGAAATTTTTAATTCAATGGAACCATCTGGACGCTGGCCAGTGTTAAAAAAGAATAAATGGTCGAAGTCAAATTTATTTATTTATTTTTTTTTAAATATATTTAAAGTTGGTAATACAACTCAATGTGTTTTATATATTTTTTTATTTGGTCATTCCATTTACGTATTTTTTTCACAATGAAAAACCAGATTACATGAATTATGAAGCTCTTGGATTTGTGATAGGCCACGAACTTACACACAGTATTGATGCGGTCTAAATTTCGAGTAATTGATACATTATCGAATATGTGAAATTTTCGAATGATTTTAAATGTCCAATTGGATCTAAAATGAATCCAATAAAAAAATGTGCTGTCTGGTAAAAAATACGTAAATATTATATTCTTTACTTTTAATGAATTTCAATTAAAATTAATATTATTTAATAACAATATCTTAAAATAATCTTCAAATAAATACTTTCTGAATACCTTTTAATAAATTTCAATAATAAAAAATAAATGAAATATTTATGTATATAGTTGTAACTTTTATTTAAAACAAATAAATATTGTTTTTATTTTATATTAATATTTTTAACTGCGATAACTGATATCTCTGGTGGGTTTGTCCAATTTTTTTATGAAAAATATATTTCGATAACAAAATAAAATAAGTTTAGAAAAATTGATAATTATGTTTCTTATCTTTTTAAAACTAAATTATTAGAATGTATATTCCATCCATATTTTAATTACTTGAAAATTTCTTTTTTACTAAAGAAATTTGAATATTATTCTTCAAAGCGAAATAAATTTGAAAAAAAAATTAACGAGTTTCAATTCGTTGCAATTATTATGATGAAAATTTTTAATTTTTATATTTTTTATTCTTCAATTTACATGATAATAATTATAATAATTCTAAAAATAATAACTTGACTATAATTTCAACATTCTCGATAACATTTTTTTTTTTTTTTTTTTTTTGTGTGTCACCTGTTTGATAAATTTATTTTTGATAAATATAATGATAAAACTAAATAATATATTTTTAATTTTTTCAACAAAAGATATCAGTGTGCTAGCTGACTTGATCATTCGTCAAACGTCATTAGTGTATAAGCCGTTTGTTAAGTGATAAGATTCCTAGTAAAAATTAAGGTGTAAAATCTTCTAAAATACAATAGAAAACTAAAATTTCCAGCGAGTGGATTGTATTGTTGAAAAAAAAAAATGGATCGTAAGACTTGGGTGATTTCGATATTAGCAACTCTGTCAGTGCTTTTATTATTTGGACTCTTATTTTTTGGTAAGTAATTACGATAAAATTTATTTATACTTTTCATATAATAATGATATAATTAATTTTCAATTTTATTTGTCAAAAATGTTTTTTTTCGTTTGCACGTATGCATTATTTTTTAATATTAAAAAAAAAATCGACATCGATCACTCTTACTACTTTTTGAATGATTTTGATTATTATTATTTTTATTTTTTATTACTGTTTAGTTTAATTATGTTTTAAACTATTGGGAAGAATTTATTATTAATAAATTATTACGTTTATTTTCCAAATGATAAATTAATGGCAAACAGTATATTTTTTTTATTTGTATCACAGCTTTTCGACAGCCGGCATTGAAAACTGATGATTCTGTTCCTTGCGCAACGTTGGCATGTAAGGATACAGGTAATAAAAAAAGTATATTTAATATACTATAAACATTAATTATATGTGATACTGGGTGTTTATGCTCATGAAAACCCTCATGAACAAAAAAACACTTACACACAAATACTTGGTCTCTCCTCTATAGCTAATTAGTCTGTTACTGTACTTTTTTTTTTATCAAAATGTTGCAGCCTCTCAACTTTTGCACAACATGGATCGAAGTGTTAATCCTTGTGATAATTTTTATCAATTTGCATGTGGAGATTATTTAAATTCTACGGATGATAAATACCGCATTGAAACACTTGAAAAACTTCAAAAGATACTTACACAAAGTATTACAGATGATGATCCAAAACACTTAAAGTTTGCTAAAAATTTCTACTACCAGTGTTCGCTATTAAAGCTGAACGAAAATTATTCACAGTCATTGTTATATTTAAATAAACCTATTAAACCCTGGCCAGTTTTAGGATCCCAATGGAATGAGAGTGAATTTAATTTTAATAAAACAATATTCAAAGTTGGCAATACAGCAGAATGGATAAATTATTTTTTTGAATTTAATTTGAATACTGATGATTATTCGTCAATTGTAATTTCTCCATTTTCATCTAAATTGACAAGGGATCAATTTAATCAAGGTTTAAATAACAGTGAAGTCAAAAATTATTACGACAAGATGATGAATCTTTCAGCATCCTTTTATACAGATGCATCGTCAAATATTACGATAGTTAAAATGATCAAAGACATTTTAAAATTTGAAACTGATATTTTAAATATGTCAAATAATAACTTTCAAGACGTAGAAATGACACTTGATAAATTAAAAAAAAATTATAATTATTTTGATTGGGAAGGATATATTAATTATCTCCGTGGCACTCCAGTTAACGCAACAGCAACAACGGTTATTATTGAAAATATTAAATACTTGAAAAATTTAAAAGATTTGTTAAATTCAACAGAAAAAATTATTCAATCAAATTACATTACGTGGAAGCATTATCAAAGAAAATATGAGATATTTGATTCATTAAATTCTGATAATTGTGTTAGTATTATAATTGAAAAACTTCCAATTGCAATGGGAGCAATATATTGTCAAAACTATGGTGATAACAGTATTAGAAATGATGTTTTACAAATAATTTTGGATATTAAAAATCAATATTCAGACATGATTATTGATTCATACTGGATTGATAATATGACAAAGGAAAAAGCTATTGAAAAACTTGAATCCTTAAAATATTTCATTGAATGTCCAAAGGAGTTTCTGAATAATTCAATAATTGATGAATTTTATGGACGTTTGAAATTTTCTGATAGTGATCATTACATTGATCAAAGTATTCGAGTAGATGTGTTTGATAGGAAATATCTATTAACACAGAATGATGAAAATTTCTGGGCTTTGTGGGGAATGGCCATGCTTGACTACAATGCACGATATGCTCGCACAAAAAATATTATAAGTAATATTATATATTATTAATATATCAATTGTAATTTAAAAATTTTAATGAAAATTTCATTGTTGTTTTATTTTTATAATTTTATATTCTAGTTATTCCACCAGTTTTTCAAAACGTTCTCTTTGAAAAAAATAATTTAAACTTTGTAAATTACGGTGCAATAGGATATGTTATCGGTCATGAAATAGGACATGCTTTTGATAATCAAGGAATTTATTATAATGCGTATGGTATTCGAAATCGTTGGTGGACAGATGATTCGTTACAAAAATTATATGTTCGTGCCATGTGTATGGTTAAACAATATGGGAATTACACAGTGCCAGAAATAAATGCAAATGTAATTATAATATTTTTTATTCATAAAATTAATTTTTAATAAATTTATTCATATTTTTAACATTTATTTATTTATTTACTTTTTTTAGGTAAATGGAAGATTGACCTTAGGTGATAATATTGCAGACAATACTGGATTAAAAGCTGCTTATCACGCATATATTAAAAAATTAGAATCATCAAGTGGAGGTGAAAGACTTCTTGGTTTAGACTACAATTCAAAACAATTATTTTGGATAAGTTATGCAAATAGATGGTGTAAAAAAGTTACAGTTCAGGATTCAAAACGTGTCCTCTTGAACAGGCATGCACCTTCCGAATTTCGAGTCATTGGTCCGTTATCTAATATGAAAGAGTTTTCGATTGATTTTCAATGTCCAATTGGATCCAAAATGAATCCAACAAATAAATGTACTCTCTGGTAAAAAATACATAAATATTTATCACTTTAAATGAATTCCGATAATAAAAAATCAATGAAATATATATAGTTATATTTAAAATAAATAAATAAGTATAAATTTGAATTATAAATATCTCCCGTTTCTTTACGAAAAAAATATTTCTCGACAACAAAATAAAATAAATTCAGAAAAATTAATAATTATGTTTTTTATTTCTTAAAACTAAATTATTAAAAAAATCATATATAACGAAAATTAAAATTTTCAATACTCCGGTGGGTTATATGCAATTATTAGTTAGTGTAATTTTTTTTTTTTTCAAATAAAATGCCATATTAATATAACAATTGTTTAGTCACAACACTACGAAATTTTATCATAAACATATCTGCGTGATTGAGATTTTTTTGATTCGTGTTTTTTTCAGTTTTCAAAAATTAATATCTCGGCCGTATGACAATTAATTTGCTTGAGGGTGCAAAATTAACTTAATATAATATAAAATTAAAAGTATTAAACAATCGCCAAGCAGTTATGAGCTGTTTTAATTATCGATATTTTACCTGTCTTACCTGTGGACGGACGACAAAAAAACTGCTTGACAATAGGTGTAACGTGTTCTGGGTATAAAAAACTATCATTTAACAAGTATTTGTACGTGGGCGTTTTGTGGCGATTTTTTTCCATCAGCTTACCGTCTATTATTTTTCAATCAAATTAAAGGTCATTTTATAATTCAAATTGTTCAAGGGATGTCATTTCTTGCAAATCATTTTATAATTTTTTCAAGTCGAAACAAAAATTTTAATTTTAAGGGATTTTGTCGATTTTTCTCTGAATATGAGAATGCTTCGAAAATTATACAGTAGATTATTGAAATACTAATACATTCTATGTAATTTTTTGGTAGTTGTTTGGATGCTTGTTATTTTTCAATTAATTTTCAAAGTTGGCAACTTTTACCATAGGCTGTTATGGAGAATGCGATTTTTGTCAAAATAAAGTCCATCAAAATAGCAATATCTCTAATCGACAATATGACAATGTAAAAAAAAAAACTATCGGGTTATAAAATGAGACAAGACAAAACGTATGGACATAAAATAAAAGAGGTTTGGAGCTTAGTTTTTTTACAATTAATAATTCAAGTAAGAAAAAATTGGTTTTGATTAGGATTTTTTTTTTTTTTTTATTAACAAAATGTACAAATGTACAAAAAAATATACAGCCTGGGTACCAGCCCATATGGCCATTTTGATTAGGAATTATTGAGAAATCGCTAGAGACCTCTTGTGGATGACTTTTAGAAACACAGTATTTCTATGAGAGCGAAAAAGACAAAAAACAGAAGAAAACTGTTGTCTTACTCTTCGATTTAAAAAATCGGCAGAACCTCTTGAAGTGCTTTCACACTCTTTTCAAGAATTAAATAGATAAATAAATCAATTAAATATTATACAAAAGTTCCTTTTAAATACATTAATTTCTAGTCTAAATTAATTCCACAGCGAAATATTCTATAAACGATTGAAATATTTAAGGCTAATGGCTGAGGAATTAATTTAGACTACAAATTATTTTATTTAGTCACATCCATTCCTTAGATACATTTGCCAATAGTTTTTTTTATAAATTATTAATGGAAAATGTTGCTAAGAAAAGAATGTAATCGAATAAATTAATGCGTAGTCTGGATTAATTTCTCGGCCATTTCCCATAATAATTTCAATTTATTATAGAAAATATTGCTACGAAATTAATCTAGACTGTTAATTAATTTATTTGAGGCTTTATTTTTTTCTTAGATACATTTGCCATAATTAATTAATTAAAAAAATATTTGCAAACGTTGCTGAGAAAAAGATGTAACCAAATAAGTTAATTTATAATCTAAATTAACTCTACAGCCATTTGACACAATAATTTTAATTTAATATAGAAAAAATTGCTGTGAAATTAATCTAGACTACGATGTAATTTATCTGGTTACATCCTCTCCTTAGGAACATTTGCTGATAGCTTTTTCATTAATTAATCATGGCAAAAATAGCTAAGGAAAGGGTGTAACCAAATAAATTAATCCAAAGCCTAGATTAACTTTACAAAAATTTTTCCTATATTAAATTAAAATTATTGTATCAAAATAGTTAAATCATAAAGCATAAACAATACATATGATAAACGAGATTGATCCAAGCAATAATATATATTGAAACGATCGGTATTATTGTAAGATTGGCAGTTTGTGATCCAACGTTTTCTATTCAATTGCCATTCATCGAATTTAAATTATTTAATGCTGATTCATCGAATTATAAAATTCATGGCTGAATACTGCGTTCATCAATTCATGGCAAATTCAATACTGATTTAATGTACTGTTCATAAATTCATGGCAAATTCATGGCAATTTAATGGCTTTATAAAGCAATTCATGGCAAATTCATGGCTGGATTAATGGCTACCGTTATCAGCCAATTATGATATTCATGGCTGGCCATTGTAGCTAATCGGAATTGCTTGCTGGCCATTTAATGGCTACTGTTATCAAAATTCATAGCAAATTCATGCTGATTTAATAGCTGCCGTTCAGAATTCATGAAATTAATGCTGGCCATTAATGGCTAGTTATCGAATTCAAATTCATGAATCTACCGTTATCGAATTCACAAATTCATGATTTAATGATTATCGGCCAATTAAAATTGCTGACTGATTAATGGCTTTATAATTCATGAAATTCTATTAATGGCTACCGTTCATCAATTAATCAAATTCATTTAATATACTGTTCATCGAATTCATACAAATTCGTATTAACTTATCAATAATTTTTGACAAAAAAACAAGACAATAGAAAAAAATTCAACAATCTTAAAATTAAATGAATAAATAAATATATTTTGTATTTGAATAATCATCTTCAAAAATTCTACCAAGTTAGATAATTACTACAAGTGAACAAAAAATTCCGAAAATATTATATATCGTCGTATCAGTTATTTAAAAGCATATTTGAAATATTTTTATTTTTCGGTAGTTAATAAAATTTATTATAAAAAACATTGACTCGATAATCTATATATGCAATTTAGAAAAAATATTTTTTTTTATTGTTTATAAAAGTAGTTTCGCAAGTAATGGGCCAATTTAGCAAATGTTTAATGCAATCTTGAAAATTTTAATGTACCAATCTTGGCAAATTTAATGACATCTTAATGTTAATCAATAATGGCAGCCAATATTAGAATGGTGTAACATTGAATTAATAATCATTGTAAATAAAATTTCGTAATCGTATTACATGGCCTGTTTATCTCCTACACGGGTATGGAGTTAATTTAAATTATAAATCAATTTATTTTTTTTTCGTTTTCATATTGATGAAAGATTTTTAGAAGTTGATCCATCTCTATAGTCATAGTGATATCAATTACAAAAGAGGTTTGAAAACGGTGACGGAGTTGAGAGCCGTCAATGCTGCTGCTAAACGAGCTGTTAGCCTGTTTGATGAATACAATTCAATAATAACACAAAATGAAGATCAAAAGCGAATTGTCATACAGATTGTGTCAGAATACCGTTTCCTGATGCAAAAAAAAAAAAAATAACGGTCCTGTAGAAATTTAAAAAAAATAAATAATTCAAAATGTATAAATAAATGTTTTTTGTTTTTTTCATTTCAAGACAATATTTAATATCTAATAATATTAGAAATAGTTTAGAGTTGAACGGAATTTCGTGTAATGACCCATAGATTTTTGTATTTTAAATTTTTTTCTATCATATATATAAAGTATAATGTCATAACACTCCCCGGGAAAAAATAGTCTGTATCTGGTTAGATCTGTATGGCCAGATCTGATTAGATTCCCCATAGGGCGTGATCTACAGAAATCCCGGGGAATATGCCTAGATCTGCCGGTAGTGACCAGAGTATAGCAAAAAAGATAGATATCTGTAGATCTGTATAGATTTACTTAGATCCGTACAGATCTATTTAGATCTGTTTTATTCTACCACATGAAATAACAAGTCAGTTAGAGTCTCATCTTAAGTTATATAAAATTGAAATTAAAAAAAAAATCTATGATAACAAGAAATATTAATTAATAATACATTTTATTTGAATAATAATAAAAAATATACAGTAAGTATTACATTTATTTATATCTTATTTATAAAATATCATAGTTTTTTATGTTTTGTGCCTTTTTTTTTTTTAATTCTACTTTATACGAATATTTTATTAATTTTAATAATTAATTCAGGATAATATTATTAACTTAAAACATAAAAATATTTAAATTAATAAGTTTTTTTTTTTTTAAATAAAGATTCAACTTGATTTTAACATAAGTATATACTGTCGTATCATAAACATTTAATTTTCAATTTTAATTTCATAACAAAATAAATTTGTTATTCATTGTTCATAAGCAAGTATATTTATACTATAAAAAAGTATCCAGATAAAACGACTATAAAAAAAAATTAATCTTTTAATATTTAATTTGAAATATTAAATTAAACAATTAACTATGATGTTTAATTATTCAATTGATAACTATCATGAACAAAAAATTTATATATTTATTCATTTATTATTTCTATCAAAAAAGAAAAAAAACAAAGTTCAAAAACAATAATTAAAAATAATTTTTTATCGAATCAACAAATGGTTTGTTTGTGTACTGAATTTGACAGATTATTTTTTACTATACCATTTTGTAAGACTACGTTTATTTTAAAATTTGCTATAAATTTCATAAACACATGAAATTTTACTATTAACTATAATTTTTAATTATTTATTTTATCATCTTCAAAGATGAAAAATTTTAATACAAAATTATTAATTGTTTTCATCAATAAAACAATCAAATATTTTGATTTATATATAGAAAAATTTTTTTTTATATTTGATAAGCTTTTGATATTTTTAAAAATTATGATAAAGAAAAGTAAAAATTTATAAGACAGCCCACACAGTAAAAACAATAAACTTAGTAATTCGTTTATAGTTTGTACTCAAATTGCTTATTAAATTCACAAAAAAAAAACTTTTTCATTTTAATAAAATGGTTCCAAACTAAAAATATTTTGAATCAAAAATAAAAATTTTAATATATAAATTTTTGTTAAAATAAAAAAAGGATTATCTGTAAATTTAATTCATCAAACTATTTTTTACTATGTACTATAAGTCCCAAACGTAGTGATTGTAGTGTGGCGTGCTCTTGCGGCAGAACTACTAAGCAATTCTAATATGATTATTTGTTTTATGTTTCGCCTTAATTTTACATATTTTGCTGGCAATCGCTTTGTTGTATTTATCTCGGGTTTGTGCAACAAGTCTTCGGAAGCGTGCATTGTTCATGGCACATTCTGAAAAACAAATTAAAAAAATTAATTTTACAATAATTTTAATAATTAGTAAAAAATTTGCATAATAAAATTATTGTTTGATTTAAATACAAAGAATATAATGAATTTTTTTACCTATTATTGCTTCTATTGCTCGGATGTGAAGGCGACGGGGTGGAGTAACTGGGTTTTTTACACCTCCATTTCTTGCTGTTTGTCCCGTCAATGTGCAAGATTGAATTATCTCTGGTTTAAAAACTCCATCCATTAATCGTCTTGCTATTGTAGTTCCACTTGAAGATCGAATTGCGTCCAAGTATACATGGTTGCGACAGAAAATGTTGTGTCCTATATTCTGCATCTAAAACAAGAATTTTCGCAAGTATTATTAATATTTTTAATATTATGCTTATAATAATTAGTATACTCGAATAATTATTATAATAATCCCGATATTTATTATTATTATTATTATTATATTTACCATTCCACCTTCATGATCGGGACCATATAATTGATCCTCATGCTCTACATCAGGAGGCAGCTCGTCTATCCAGTTTCGTTGCCTATGACCTTGGGCAGCTGGTTGCCTCTGTGCGAGAATATTATTGTTGTTATTGATTCTATTATACTGGTCACTTTGGTTCTGGACTACTTGACCGTTGTTATTGTTCTCATTATTGTTTATAACATTATTGATGACAATCATTTCTTCTTGCTCATTCTCTTGGCCTGCTTCATGTTCAGTTGCATCACCTTGCTCATTATCATCATTAACAATATTATTTATTAAAATAAGTTCGTTTGGCTCATTGTCTTGGATGTTGTGATTGTTGTGATGGTTATTGATTTCATTGGCAACAATAACATTAACTCTCTCTTGATGGTTTTCTCGGACATGGTGTACGGGAAGTTCTTCGGTTTCAGTTTGTTGATTGTTGGTGTTGTTGATGATATTTGGCTGTGGCTGGTCATTATTATTATGATTTTCCATAATTTGCTTATCATCCGATGACTCACTACCATTTTCACTGAAACTTAGATTTTCGTCGTGGTCGTGACTTGACGCAGCGACTGGTATAACTGCTTGTTGATCTTGACGTGGAAAAAAAGTATTTATATCAAGACCAAACTCTTGACAACTCTTGGCCAATTTTAGATAAGTTCTATAAGGTACCTAAAAAGAAAAATGCTGCTTAGTGCTGGGTATTCGATTTATAAAATGATATTTTACTTCAGAGTAAAATAAATTCATACACAACAGGAAATCATATGCTCAAATATATGTATTCAGTAGGGCGGATATTTAAAAAATTCTATCATCAAAAGAAAAACATCTAGAAAAATTGTGGCCAGTATCGTTACTTGTTGAGGGAGTAATTCTAAATAACACTTACCATTTCATTCCTATCCTTTACCCAGCGCTTTCTTGATTTGTTGGCTTTTGGCATAAATTCACGGTCAGATTCTGCCATTTTAAACTGAGATAAAGACAGGTAGTTTTGTGATTGAATAGACACTAACGAAAAGCATGTATTGCAACTTTGGATGCAAAGTAAATACTGGGGATGTTCCCAGGTATACAAACACATTTTTTCACCTACGACGGTTTTCGAAATAACCCGAACATCCTCGTGTTTTGTGTATATATTTTACTCATGTCCACATAAATATATACAGTGTAGTCCAAAATTTAAATATAAATATTCTCAAATTAATAATCTTTATAAAATGGATAATTCAGGCAACAAATCAATTTATTTAATTACATCCTTTCTTTAGCTTATTTCGCCTTATTTAATTATTTAAATGATTTATATAGTTTAGGTTGTATAAGTGCCGTCTGTGTATAATGTATATATACATCTGAAAGAATTACAAACAGGAACGTTGCATACTCTCCAGTAATTATTTTAATTAAATTGAAATTGAAATTTTACTGGTCGCAGTTTCTTTTGTTTTATTTGTTTATAATTTTAATTTAAAAAAAAAATAAAAAAAACTGAAAAGTCAAATTCTTTTAATAACATTATTTAAAAGAGTGAAACAATTGATTTATGATATGATAAAATTAATACAAAAATATTTCGAATGTTTTTTTTTTTATTGCATTTGAGATTGACATTTATTTAATCCAAAATACTTAGAAAAGTGAAAACTAAACACTCTCAAGGCATTAAATGACAATTGATGACCGAATATATTAAGAGTTCATGAAAATAAAAGGCTATTAAATGAATAAAAATGTACAACATCTGGTTTTGACGATACATGAAACTTTTGAGAATTGACTAGAGTTCAAAAAACCAGGACACCCTCGTGGTTGGTGTTTATATTTTACTTTGGTCCATATAGTTAATGAATACACAGTGTAGTAATAATTTTAGTCTAAATATTCTCAAAGTCATAGTTTTTATAAAATGGATAATGACAAAGTATGTATATAATGATTATTATTATGTTATAATTCGTAGAATAGTTTTTTAAAAATAATAAATATTAAGAAAAAATATTTATTTAAAAAATGCATGCAAGCAGTTTTGACTGTACGACAGTTTGACAAAAAAAATATAAAACAAAAACGGCATGTAAAAATCAAAAGATTCTCAGGACTAAAATCTAAAAGAAAACAAATATACCAAGAGTAAAGTTTACCGTTAAAAGAAAAAAAAAAAAAAGAAAAATCTGTGTCTGCAAAATTTTATGGTTGGATACATTGTACCGAAAAATGGACCTGGCGGAATTTTTCCACTTTCTCTTTTTGACTGTACGAGATTGAAAGAATTGAACAGTGTTATATGAAAATGAAAATAAAAGGTAATAAGCATAAAATGGTTGTATCTTTTAAGAAACTTTAATATATATTAATTTTAAAAATATTTTCATGATTTTCTTAGCATGCGCATGGAAAGAATAAAAAAAAAAACCATATGCTGAAAATCACATGGTGCGAAAACGAAGGTTATAAAAATAAAATATACAGGAAAAAAAAATTCTAGAAAATTTTATCTCACAAAAAAGTTTTGTCTTTTTTTTTTTTTTTTTTTAAATAAGTTTTAAATAATCTACATTTGTGTAAAATACAAATACTGAAAAATAAGAAAGATTCTGCCTTTGTTTAACTATGGCAGTGGATATTTTTTCCTTTTTTTTTTTTTTTTAATTTTACACTCACCGTGAAGTTTCAAAAAATAAATAATCATAATAAATGTTTTTTTTTCCCTTAAATTACGCCTGGTCGAAATTCTAAAACTCTGTTTTGGCAGTGAAATTTTCACTTATAGACATACCGACAAATATACCTGGGTGAGTATCTCTTTTACATGCTTATATACATACAATATACTCTTGTCAAAGATACAAAATTTTTAAAAAATATTGTTAAAGAAAAGGAAAATAAGAAGTTGCCATGAAGTAATTTAACTTTTAAAATAAAAATAACTTTTTTTTTTTTGCTAGAAAAAAAGCTAGAATAAATATTTTCAAAATGATGATTTTTACAAATTAAATATTGACAATGTATATATTTTTATATATATATAATGATTATTATTATGTTATAATTAGTAGAATAGTTTTTTAAAATTAATAAATATTAAAAGAAAATATTTATTTGAAAAATGTATCCAAACAGTTCTGACTGTACGACAGCTTGACAAAAAAAAAAGAAAAAAAAATATAAAACAAAAACAGCATGTAAAAATCAAAAGATTCTCAGGATTAGAATCTAAAAGAAAACAAATACATCAAGAGTAAAGATTACCGTTAAAAAAAAAAAAAAAAAAAAAGAAAAATCTGTGTCTGCAAAATTTTATGGTTAGATACATTGTACTGAAAAATGTACCTGGCTGAATTTTTTCTTTTTCTCCCTTATGACTACGAGATTAAACGAATTGAACAGTGTTACATGAAAATAAAAGGTATAAGTATAAAATGATCGTATCTTTTAAGAAACTTTAATATATCTTAATTTCAAAAATATTTTTATGATTTTCATAGCATACGCAAGGAAAAAAATAAAGAAAAAACCATATGCTGAAAATCACATGGTGCGAAAAAAAAAGTAATAAAAATAAAATATATAGAAAAAAAAATTATAGAAAATGTTATCTCACAAAAAAGTTTTGTCTTTTTTTTTTTTTTTTTTAAATAAGTATCTACATTTGTGAAAAATACAAATACTGAAAAATAAGAAAAATTCTGCCTTTGTTTAACTATAGCAGTAGATATTTTTTCTTTTTTTTTTTTTTTTTACACTCACCGTGAAGTTTTTAAAAATAAATAATCATAATAAATGTTTTTTTTTCTGGAAATTATGCCTCGTCGAAATTCTCGAACTCTGTTTTGGCAATGAAATCTTTAGTTACCGAAAAATATACCTGAGTGAGTCTCTTTTACTTGCTTATATATGTACAATATATACTCTTCACTTGTCAAAGATACAAAATTAAAATAAAATATTTTTGAGGAAAAAGAAAATGAGGGGTTGCCGCCCATGAAGTAATTTAACTTTTGAAATAACAATAATATTTTTTTCCTTGAAAATAAATATAATATTTAAATTCTTTAAATAATTATGAATTATCAAGTATTTATAATGACATTTTTTGTATATCATTTTCATGCTTACATTATTTCCTTAGTTTTTTATTTTTTTTTTCAATTGATCAAAGATCAAATATATATATAATGAATGTACTAATTTTTGCGCCTTACACAAAAAATATATTTGTACATATCAAGAGCTGGGTGAGACTGGCTCTGGCATTATATTAATAATTATAAAATTCTATTATAATTTTAATTTTTTATGTTTGAAATATAAACCCAACATAAATTTTATTTTAAAAAATATTCTTTCAAATAATCATATTAGATTAGCTCAGTAGTTCTGCCGCAAGAACACGCCACACTACAGTCACTGCGTTTGGGACTTATATGACATCGTAAAAAATAGTTTGATAAATTAAATTTACAGATAATCATTTTTTTATTTTAACAAAAATTTCTATAATAAAATTTTTATTTTTGATTCAAAATATTTTCAATATGGTACCATTTTACTAAAATGTTTCGAAAATTTTTTTTTTTTTTTTGTGAATTCAATAAGCGATTCGAGTACAATTTAGTCTTATAAAATTTTACTTTTAATTCAGATCAGATATAAAAAAAATTTTTCTATATATAAATCAAAATATTTGATTGTTTTATTGATGAAAACAATTAATAATTTTGTATTAAAATTTTTCATCTTTGAAGATGATAAAATAAATAATTAAAAATTATAGTTAATAGTAAAATTTCATGTGTTAAGGTGAAACACAAGTTGTTCTGTTTTACCGGTAAAGCCCATGTGTTTTATATAGCAAAAAATAATAATAATAATAATAGTATTTTTTTTGTATGTAAAAGCATACAGACTTTACCGGTAAAACAGAACAACTTGTGTTTCACCTTAATGAAATTTATAGCAAATTTTAAAATAAACGTAGTCTTACAAAATGGTATAGTAAAAAATAATCTGTCAAATTCAGTACACAAACAAACCATTTGTTGATTCGATAAAAAATTATTTTTAATTATTGTTTTTGAACTTTGTTTTTTTTCTTTTTTGATAGAAATAATAAATGATTAAATATATACAAATTTTTTGTTCATGATAGTTATCAATTGAATAATTAAACATCATATAGTTAATTGTTTAATTAAAATTTCAAATTAAATATTAAAAGATTAATTTTTTTTTATAGTCGTTTTATCTGGATACTTTTTAATAGTATAAATATACTTGCTTATGAACAATGAATAACAAATTTATTTTGTTATGAAATTAAAATTGAAAATTATATGTTTATGATACGACAGTATATACTTATGTTAAAATCAAGTTGAATCTTTATTAAAAAAAAAAAAAACTCATTAATTTAAATATTTTTATGTTTTAAATTAATAATATTCTCCTGAATTAATTATTAAAATTAATAAAATATTCGTATAAAGTAGAATTAAAAAAAAAAAAGGCACAAAACATAAAAAACTATGATATTTTATAAATAAGATATAAATAAATGTAATACTTACTGTATATTTTTTATTATTATTCAAATAAAATGTATTATTAATTAATAAATTAATAAATTAATTAATTAAATAAGATATAAATAAATGTAATACTTACTGTATATTTTTTATTATTATTCAAATAAAATGTATTATTAATTAATACTTCTTGTTATCATAGATTTTTTTTTACGGAGGCGAAGCCTTACGTATTGAAATCACTGGCAAAAAATAAATAATGTTCATATCTTCTAAACTATTTAAGATAGAGAGTTTGAAATAGGCTTAAATTAAAGGTATTCAAAAGATCTACAACCAAGTATATGAAAGGAAAAATTTGGATTATTAGTTAAATAATTGTTGATAAAAATAGATAATGAAAAAATTTTAAACTCGAAATATTAAGAAAACTAAAAACAAATCATGGATGCAATTTTTTGCCAGGATGGTTTTTTCTTAAAACTCTACAAAATTACGATTTTTTTTATTGTTGCTAGAAATTTAGTTAACAGAATATCAAAAGAATTCAGTAATTTTTTTTTTAGACACTTCATAACTTTTTTAAAAATTATCTCACAGAGTTCTATTTGGTCTTAAAATTTTCCTCATCAAAATCTCTACAGCCAAGGCTATATTTAAAAATATGAAAACCACCCATTTTCAATTGTAAGACGATTGTTTATAATAATAGGTGTCATCGCGAACTTTAAAATGAATGAAGGGCCTTTAAAAATTTGGACTTGGAATTTCTATCATATCCTTGGTTGTGGCAATTTTTATAAATAATTTTTTGAATGCAACATAATTTTTTTGCGTTTATTTATTCAAAAGTTATCGGGTGTCCAAACAATTACCAATTTATTATTTACAACTATTTCTTCTAAATAAAAAGTTCGTACGCATGCGCCAATCAAAAAATATATTTTGATCAGTAAGTCGGTATTTCTTTTCATCGATCTTTCATTTAAATAGTAAGAATGAAATTAAAAAAAATAAGAATAGTAAAAGTTTTTGATCTAAGCAGAAAAATAAGATAACAGTTAACTTTTTTAAATTTTATTAGAAATTAAATTGCAACTAGAAAAGAAACAACAAATATATATAGTTAAAAATATATATACATGTTATATTGAGGTTAGGTTGAAATGTTATCATTGTTATTTTTGTGGACAATATTTATATTTTTTTTTTTTTTATTATATTAACAATATTTATATTCAAATAAATATTTAAAAAAAAAAAAAATATTATGGATAATAATAATAATGATAAATATGGTTCCGTCATTAAAAAACCCGCATTCGCCGGAGTTTTGAAAATTTTCAATTTTCAAAGAGAAACGATTTCGTTAACAACATTTTTAATTTCAATTTTATATAACTTAAGATGAGACTCTAACTGACTTGTTATTTCATGTGGTAGAATAAAACAGATCTAAATAGATCTGTACGGATCTAAGTAAATCTATACAGATCTACAGATATCTATCTTTTTTGCTATACTCTGGTCACTACCGGCAGATCTAGGCATATTCCCCGGGATTTTTGTAGATCACGCCCTATGGGGAATCTAATAATATCTGGCCATACAGATCTAACCAGATACAGACTATTTTTTCCCGGGTCATATATTATATTGAAAACGTTGAAAACTAGCGAAATCGAACAAAAAAAAAAAACTTTAGCGTAATAAAAAAATTATGGAATAACCCATATAAATTTTTTTTTTTTTTTTATCTTAAAGCAGACTTCATTCTCGATGATTTAATTTAATAAAAGATTTTTTCCATGCATAATTGACGCTTTTAGATCGATTCTTACGTCTAAGTAAGAAAACCCCATGTATTTCAAATGGGAAACTTCACCCTCTTACAGTGGGTGGCTAGGATGAAAATAAAAATTTCTTATATTGCCCAAAAATTTTTTCAATTTTTTTTCAACGATATTAGGGGGCGGCACGATGAAAATTGTGCTATCACCCAAATAAGAACCACCCTAATGTATATAGTTAAAATTATATACATGTTATATTGAGGTTAGTTTCAAATGTTATCGTTGTTATTATATTTTTATATTTAAAAATATATTATGTATAATAATAATAATGATAAGTATGGTTCCGTAATTAAAAAACCCGCATTCACCGGAGTTTTGAAAATTTTCAATTTTCAACGGGAAACGATTTCGTTAACAATATTTTTTTATTTTTTTTTTCAATACTTTTTATAGACTTGAATGACACGTATAGAAATTTATTAAACTCAATTAAAATAAATTAACAATAAAGATTATGATGACTTAAAGTATAGGAATCTGGCCTATTCACCATGGCATCTGGTGGCGCACAGTGAACTATTTCCAGACCATTGAAACTACATTGAAAAATTTTATATGGTATAGTTTGTTGACGATAGCATACTATAGTAAAATGGTCTGGAATGCGCCATATTGCCTCACAGATAAGCTTTTACACAATAAATGTGTGCGTGAGCGACCAAACCCCGCCCATAGGTCAGATCCCTATACTCAAAATTGGTGGTTTATAATTTCCACAAGTTGGAAAATTCACTGGTGTTGGAGGAATATCACTGTCTTCACCCACATGCAGAGTGAGAGACATACCAACCATTAAACTGAAATGACAAATTTATTAAATAATAAATGCACTGTGCTCTATATAATCGTAAATCAATTAATTTCTTACTGTGTTATTATGTGACAATGTAATAGCCAATATCCTGCAGATAAAAAATAAATGTGTTAGTTATTCTAAAAACTTTGATCAATAAATGATGTATCAAAATATCAATTACCTGGATTATTGGCAATAAATCTAATGATTGTATAGCCTTTTGTTGTGACTGTCAACGTGTCTTTAACTGGTGGTCGGTCATATGAGTCTAATTTATAAATTTCTCTATCAAGTTTTAAAGCTTCGTAACTATTTTCTCGTGTTATATTGACAACTTCTCGTGAACCTTGAGCCATCACGTGAAATCCATATCCATGCATGTGAAAAGGATGAGGTGAATCCATTGGATCTAATAAAAATATATTATATAAATTAATTATCTCACTTTGTTTTTGATATTTTTTTGTTCATTTAAATTAATTTACCAGTATTTATTATGACCATTTCAACAGATGAGTTTAATGGTATTTTTAAAACATGTGAGCATCCACAAACTGGTTTATTTTCACAACTTTTTGGTTTGTTATTTCCATTACAAATTTGCTGTTTTGGAATATCATTAAGTTGAGTTAAAAATGGTGATGTTGGAAACCTATTAGAAATTCCATCGATCATAGGAATGTATCCACGTTTTCCTCCATCTGGTGCTATAAATAAAATTTTACATATAAAATAAAAATATTAACAAATTAAAGTAAAAAAAAATTCAACAAAATTTTTAATAAATTCTCACTTAAAAAAGTATCATATTCGCCCGGTACAAAAAGTTCATTTTCATTCCATCTATGAAACTCATGAGCTAAATAAAATTGAAAATCTGTTTTCTCTGCTAGAATCCTTGGATCAACTGGCTCAGCAGCTTCAAGATTTTTCATACAAATTATATCGAATTTTTTATCTTCACAAACATTATTGTATTCATTGAGTGACTAAGATTATAAAATACAATTTAAATATAATAATATACTTTACTTTTCATTTTAATGTAAATTATTTAAAGAGAAAAGACGTACAATTCCTAGTGGAAGAGAATTATTAAATGTGGGCCGTGTTAAATTTGGTTGCATAGAAAATGCACCAACATAACGTAGAATTCCAAGTTGCATTACTTCTCGAGCAGTACATGGGCCAATGAGTCGTGCTTGTATCCAATAACTTCCAGACTGTTGATTTGCATTTATAATAAAATCAAAACGTTCAGCTATTTGTAGAATTAAAATTTTTCAATATTAATTTGTATAATATTTATTTAACAACAATTGAATAAACTGAATTTGTATTTTTACCAGAATAAGAAGTGATAGAATTAACTACTATTGGCTTAACACTTTCACCATCAGTTGCAATCACTGTTAAGTTGTGATTTTGAATGGTAAATGTTAAAGGACAACCAAAACTAGCACCATTAATCATTCTAAATCGATATCGTTTTCCTGGTTTTACATTGATTACACTTAATGGTGTTTCTGTAAACTCACCAGATGTTGTGTTCTACAATTTTACAAAAAATACAAACAGTCAATTTTATTTTATCACGAATGTCAAAGATAATTATTCGAGATAACCGCAGTAATCCGAAATAAACATGTAAACAGATAATGATTTGAAGAAACATACCAGCCATTGACCTTGGCCATTAATGAGGATGTTTTTAGGAATAGAGCCTGCATTAAATTTACTGGATGTGCCTGGAAAATGATCATCTGGATTGTCATGTAAAAAGTCACTCAAAAAAATGAGATTATCATTGTCATCATAATCATACAGGCTGTGATTTGGATCGTGTTCTTTTGGTTGACGTATGATAATTGTTCCTGCAAGTGATTTTGATTCTTGCATACCGGAATGTGAATGCCACCTGCATGAAAAAAATCTCATAATTAATTTATAAAATAATTATTAATAATTATTTAATAGCCACAACTTATAAAAAACTTACCAATGTGTACCAATATTTTGTGCTCTCCATTGATATCTAAATGATGTACCACTTTGAATTGGACACTGTGTTACAAATGGTACACCATCATGATGTTGGTAATTTATTTGATAAATACCATGCCAATGAATCGTTATTTCATTACCAGGAGCTTTATTGGTAACATCAACAACAACTAAATCACCAAGGCATACTTGGATTGATGGCCCTGGAAACATCCTGTTGACTGTTATTATTCCAGAAATATGATAACCATCACCATAAATACATTGGCAATCACTTGTAATTGATGAATTTGTTTTTGGTACACATAAATCACATGCTCTAAATATTATGATAATTATTATACATTCATAAATTGCTTATGCAGCTGTTAATATTAATTTGAAAAATATTATAATATGTAATTTTATTCACCCGCCAAGTGTGCGATAGTATTCAACAGTCCAATCATAATAACAAATTTTTGGTTGTGCACCAGTTACACATTCACGTGCACATTCTTTCGGGCTTGCTACATTTCCCCATCCATTGATTTTTCCACCAATTTTCAAATGACCTGGTATATCTTTATCTTCTTCATTTCTTGTGTGAGATGTTGCTGATTCTGGCTCTTTCTCTTTGTAATAATACACTTCTTTCCATTGTGCTGAATTTTTATTGTACACTCTAAATGATCCCAATGCTTGAAATAGAAAAAAAAAATATTTAAAACAGTTTTATAATTAATTTTATTTGAAAATAATTTCAATTGTTATTACAAGTTGTATTTTTTGGGTATGTCGTACTATTATAATGTTTATCAATACTATCTACTGATATATTAACTGCCAATGTTGTCAAAACTACATCAAATAATATCACAAAAAAACTAAAATTATAAATTATCATCTTGATGTCAATTTTACTGATTTATATAAAATTTATAAGACACAAGCTTTTATATATTGTCTTTAATCAAGGTCTTCACGTAACAATGATTGGTCAAAAAATATGATGGTCACCCCACCTTTTAAAAAATTGAGTAAATAAAAAAAAAAAAAATGAGATATCAATAGAATACGAGTTGTTACATCAAAAGATTATTAAAATTTGCTGATTAAATTGATAAGAACATTCATGACAAAAATATGATGATCATCCGAACTTTTAAAAAGTTGAGTAAATAAAAAAAAAAGTTACTTGTATAATATCAATATAGTAAGAGCTCTAATTCAAATACTCTGTGTTTTAATCTTAATAGAGATCAAAGAAAAAGTATTTAAATTTAATATTTTATCGATCTGATATACAATATTGCTGATATGAAAGTATCAACAAAACTCAATTATGAAAAATGATGGATGACTGTCGGCAAAAATAATGATAAGTACATTTATGATGCAAGAAAAATATTGATTAGCTCTTTCTTTCAAGAAAAAATCAAATAATCAACAAATAAAAAAATCTGTTTCTTTATACTTTACACGTAAATAAAAAAAATGTTTGAATGGTCATTTTAATCATTGAAACACTTTTTCAAACAATTTTTTTTAATACTAAATTTGACATTTTTTAATCACTGAATGAATTTACAATATTTATTTATATGTAAATATTTTTAAATTAATTTAGTGATTGAAAAACTGTTGAGTTTAATGATAGACAAATAAAAAATTATCTTTTAGTGAAGACTGATAAATTGTCAAACAAATAAATATTTAAAGCCACGAATATACCTCAACTGTATGTTGTCTTTATTATATTAACTTTTTATTATGACTTTGATAGATTTAATGGCTTTCAAAATCAAGGGAACATTTTGTTCAATGATCAATAACAATGATAATGATTTTTTTGTTGTGATAATATTTTATTTGATAACAATTAAATTATTTTTTTTTCAAACAACACATATTTGGTTTATTTTTAATATTTCTCCGACTTTCTCCGTCTTTTTTCACTTGGAAAATTTCTCCGACTTCTCTCAAATTTTTCTCCAATTTCCCTCCGGTTTTTTTCCCAACTTTTATACATTGTAGCTGACGATTTTTTGGTCGACAAAAAATCAGTGATTGTACTCGATTTGTATTTCAATTGAATAAATTGATTAATGTCAAGCATTCATACTTTGTTGTACCCCCTTATTAGTTGTAATTAATCAATCAAAATTACACGTTGCAGCACATATAGCTGACAATTTGTAATGATCCACTGTACAAATGAATTTAATAGTTAAAAAAACAAAATTTAATTTGTATGTGGTGGAATCTCAAGCTGAAATATAATACTGTGATGACTGATGCGTTTATTTCAATTATATTTATTATTTCAGCCTGTCTATGAGGCGCGTTCCGTATAAAGCATTTTTCCGGATCTTCAAGATGACGCAATTTAGTAATTTAAATTTTCTATACGTACATATATACATTCATTTTTAAATATACCTGTAAATATATGTATTCGCTGCCATCTCGAAGATCCAAAAAAATGCTGTATACGGAAGGCGCCTCATAAGTCAAATAGCCGTGAAAAATGCCAAACGTTTATTTACATTCAAAATTATTAATTTATTTCATGGAGGCCTATCATTATCATTATCATTACTATTGCTTACCCGGTTAACCATCATTTTTTTTGCATTATATATTGGATGGCATCACTTCCCATTTCCCAAAAATTCTACTCTAATGGTAATACTATTACATTTTGATGCTGATCAAAGAATATAATGGATATATCGTGGTTCAATAAGTTATTATTTTATTATTAGTATTATGAAATATATTGTTAATTATTATATTATATATGTACAAGTTTCATAAGTTTTTTTTTTTTTTTCAATTTATTATTATCTATTTTTGTCTGAGCCTTGAACTGATGGAAAATTTGAATTTATAAAGCATGAATGGATTGTGTATATACAAATAGAATTGTAAATATTTCAACAGTCATATGAATGACCTGGTTCATCATAATAAACATAACTTGAAACGTTTCACCAAGAAATAGAAAATAAACCGCATTAAATGAATTTTTAAATATTCATTCATCTAATGTTTCTTAAAAATATCAAGACTCAATTAAAAAAGAACTAAAAATCTCGCATTAAATATTCAAATTAAAAACACAATCGACAATAAATTTATGCCAATTGTATTCATAACTTTTGCAATAGTGTATTTTTAAAATTTTTTTTCTTCTTTAGATTAACAATCACGACACGTCTTTTGTATTTATTTTTTGTATGAATTTTCTATCAATATGCAATTAACTATATGATTTCTTTGAGCTGTCAAAACTCTTGTCATCATTCATTTTATTATGATCAATTATTATTTTTCTCAATTACAAATCTTAATCTTTTTGTATGTGTAAAACGTAAAAAAAAAATATATGCATTTCTTTTCTTTTTTTTTATTTGCACGGAGATAGTTGGCCGACTTGTTGAAATGATTCTTTCCTTTCTCTTTAATTTGTACTTTATAAAATCTAGCTTTTGATATACTTTTTAAAAAAATAATAAAGTTTATCAAATATTATTTTTATGAATTTATTTGTTTTTTAGTTTGTGCAATTTTATTTAAAAGAAAAAAAAAAAACTAAAACAGTTTAATTTAAAACTAGTTTTATATAGAAATATAATATTATTAATGATTATACAAAATAAATTATAAATAGAATCGTCAAAAAAAAGTTTGTAATAGTTTATATAATATATTCATCTAAAAAAAAATACTATTATACTAAACATGTGTAATAGATGATTTGAATTTGTTTTTTTCGTAATACTGATAGGTTGACCTTGATAAATAAAGAATAATGGTGGCCGAGCATGTCTCATTGGTATAATTATTATAATTTCTGTTGATGAAAAAATTATTATAGATTAAATTTCTTATAATTGAATGTTTGATAGTATTTAAAAAATATTTTTTATGATGATAAAGGTGTGGGTAAACCCAGCAAGTTTTCTGTAAGTCTGTTAGGCCTACAGTCAACTTCCAACACTCGATGTGTTCACAGCATTTAACAGAGAATGTCATTGAACTTAATTCGTACTAAGAGTTTATATATAGTAAAATAATCATATTTTTAATTACCAGTGATATATTTAATTGTTACAAGTAAGACAAAATTTAAATAACATTATTTTTTTCATAACTAATTATTCGAAATTTATAACGTTCAAGTTTGTGTCTATAAATATAAAAAAGGAATATTTGTTTTTCATCAATTTTAATTCAAGACAATATATACTTGTAATAAAAAAATACGAGCTACCAAAAAAAAAACATGTTTTTTATTTTTATGACAAAAAAACGTTTATTGAATTTTCAAGTAAATGCTAATCTTTGTTTATTTTTTTTCTTATAAATATATTTTAATGTTGGAGAAACCTCAATAACATGCAGAAAAATTATTTTCATGTATGGTAACTTAACGTCCGACTTTCTCAGTGTTATCTTGATTGAAAACTTAATATAATATTTAATAAAAATTTGATATTATTTTTAAATGAATAAATTAAATTAAATTATTTTTTTTCATTTATAAATATATTATGTCGATGTTTTAATATATTGCATCAACTACTTATGTCAAATATACTTCGAATATGCAAATGATAAGTATACTGAAAAGAAAAAAAATAAATTAATAAAGTCGTTTGATTTTCATTTTATTTTTTTTTATCATTATGAGTAAACAAGTCAATATTATTGAAAAATATATTTAAATAAAAAACTAACTAAGTTCAAACTGTAGTTTAATTAATCATTAACAATTTTAAAACTTTCTTTAGAAATAGCATTGTTTATTACTTTCATTTAACGATACAATTGACTTGTTTTTATAGAAAAAAATAAATACAATAAATAAAAATAATAAAAATAAAAAAGATTGTTTACGCTTTGTAATTTTATTACTTGTGTTAGTTCAAGTTAATTTATTATCGGCTGTTATAAAAAGATTATAGTATAATGCATTAATAAATTTAACAAAAGATAAATATTAATAATTAAAGAGTCAATATATATTATTACTAAATTTAATTGATTATTAAAAAACTATTGAAATTATTTTGTTAGTAATATATGTTTTTGCAATGTTTAAAGGTCATTAAAATGGAACTAAAGAAGGCAATTTATGTGATTTTCGATGTTTTTGTATTTGCATGCACATCCATGGTGTACATCATTGAGGCCTTTTTACTTTTAATCGTACCTCGACGATACAAATGCAAAAGTATTCAAGGTGAGGTCGCATTAATAACTGGTGGAGCTGGTGGAATTGGCAAATTAATTGCAATTAAACTGGCTGCACTTGGTGCTCATGTTGTTATTTGGGATATCAATGAATCAGGTAAGCCACAATATATTTTATTATGAATTTTTCATTATTAATAATTTCATGGATAATTGAATTTTACATGTTAAAATTGAGAAAAATAAAAAGACATTATATGAAATGAATTTATATATTAATTATTTATGTATATTATGATCAAAACTGATTAATAATTATTATATTATATACATATTATTTCAATCAATGATTAAATAATTTATTAATCATTATTAAATGGATATTATTAATTGAATAATTCAATTTATTAGTAATAATTAGAAATTAATTAAATTAATCATTTTTAATATTATTATAAACAAATTAATTATTATTATTTACTATTAGTAATTAAATTGACATTAATTATTTATTATTATTATAAAATTGAATTATTAATTAATTGATATTATGATTAAATTAATATGATATATGATTATTATTATTGATTTAATTGATTATTATTAAATGATTATTATTATGATTAATAATATTATTGATTCATTATTAGATTGAAATAAAAAATTCATTGTATATATTAATTAATTTAATTATATTAATTTAATTGATTATTATTTAATTGATCAATTATAAATTAAATTGAATTAATCAATAATTAAGTATTAAGATTACAATATAATATTATTTTATATATGAATTAATTATAATATAAATTAATAGAAATATTTTATCTTGTAATTTTATTTGATTAATACTGAATATTATTTATCGATAGAAATAAATATATAAAATGATGATGTAATTTCTATTTGTATTTGAATAATAATAATATTTGTTATTCATTTTTATAACGAAACAAAAATTTCTTTTAATTATAAATAAATAATTAAATATATATTTTTTTATTGAAACAAATCAATAGTTATTTATTATTTATTATCCACATTAATACAATACAAAATACGACATTAATAAAATGTATAGTAAAACAATTTTATTCGAAAGAATTTTGTTTTTTTTTTTTTTCTCATACTAATTAACACAAATCTGTATACAGTTCTCCGATGATAGTAGACTCTTAAAAACTTCTTCACTAGTATAACACTAAAATTAATTGCTATATTAACAAAAGTCGTTGCAGCAGTGAAAGAACTTGACATTAAATGATGCAATTATAATTATGTGATTTTTTAAATTACTGTTAACCGACCATGTTTGTAAAATTTACCTAAGTTCGGCTTTAATTATTTTCAATGATCCTCGAAGCCAAATCTTTCCTTAAACAAATTTCATTATTTATTATCAAATACCACAATACAAAAAAGACTGAAAAATTATCAAATATTACTCTAATTTTAGTGGTTAACTCAGTTTTCATTTTTTACAAATAAATTTGTTTGTTGAATAAATTATCATCACGAAAAAAAAGATGCATCATTATTATTTGAAAGTTTTAACCATTTGACATTGCAACTGATCTCTGACTTTGTCGTTTTTCCTTTTTTATTTTTAATCTATGTACAATTGCAATAAAGAAATTTTGAGAAATGACTCTATATTTTAATACTTAATTCTATTATAAACTTGCCGGAAATAATTGTATGACTATCAACATGCCATTTTTATTTTATTTTCCATGACAATTCTATTATTTATTATAACTTGAATTGAAAAAAAAAAAAAAACATGCATGCAATCATTACTTTCTAATGACGCTCCATAAAATTTATAAATCTGTTGGACTTTTATTAATTCGAATTTGAATATTTCCATAAACGTTAAATATATTTTTAGGTATTCAAGATGTGATTGATGAAATAAGATCAATGAAAGGAAAATGCAGTGGCTATGTCTGTGATATATCAGATAAAAATGAGGTTTACAGAGTTGCTAAAACCGTTCAAATTGAAATTGGAAATGTAATTATTAATTCATTGAACGTTCTAATTATTTTTTATCAGTTTAACCGGTTTTTATTTATCTATATTTATGATTTTTCTTTCTCTCTTTATACAAACTATTTCAGGTAACTATTGTCATTAATAATGCAGGATATATTTATGGTAAAACATTTATGGATATTCCAGATGTTGAAATAGAAAAAACATTTAAAGTCAATATTCTTTCACATTATTGGGTAAATAAATACAATTTTTTTTTCAATAAATAACAAAATTAATTAATTACATAACTAAATGAAACAATTGTTTACTTTTTATAGATAAATAAATCGTTTCTCAAAGAAATGATGAAAGATAATCATGGTCATATTGTGACAATAGCAAGTATTGCTGGAATGCTTGGAACTTACAATTGTACTGATTATTCAGCTACAAAATTTGCTGCTATTGGTTATCACGAGAGTCTATTTACTGAATTAAATGTAAGTTGAAAAGTCTTTTAATTTTTCTTTTGAGAATATCGAAAAATATTGTTGGAAATATTCACTTTTACTATAGAAAAACTTTTAACATGTGTATAATTATTTTAAAAATTGACTTTTACTTATCAGGTACATGGATATCATGGCATCAATATGACACTGGTATGTCCATATGTCATCAACACAGGAATGTTTCCTAACGTTACACCAAGGTCAGTATGTTTTCGAATATTATGCAAAATTTATAATGGATTTTACTCCAGACGAATTGTAAATATAAATGTATAAATTTTTTTATTTTTTTACAGACTTATTCCTGCATTGGAGCCAGAATATGTTGCTGAGGAAATTGTATTTGGTATATTGACAAATAAAATAAATGTCACGTTACCAGGTAGTGCTAATTATATGTTACCACTTAAAAAGTAAGAAAATAAAAGATAATAGAAATTAATGTTTTGTTTATTTTTTTGGTAATGCAAATTTTTATTTAACATGAAAATTATTATTTTTCAGTATTTTACCGGCAAAATTATGGTGGGCATTTATACATGATGTTGTCAAAAGTCCTCAAGCAATGATGATGTTAAAAAAACATGACGAATCAGATGGAAAAAAATTTTTATTTGATGATAAAAGAAAAATTGTTTCATCAAATTAAATTAATAAAATTAATTTATTAAATGTATATATTTTTTTTTTTAAATTTTATGTGTAATAAAACAGTTGAAGTATTATAGAAATAATATTTTTTATTTAAACTAATTTCGTATTCTAATTTTTACAAAACAAATTTATAAATCAGTTTTTAAAATTTATGATATAATGTACATAACTGTAATGAAAGCTAATTCGAAATGTTTGAATTTAATTGTTCGACATTACTAATTAAATAAATAAATTACCCTCAAGATAAATTTTATTTTATCTAGGTATTTAAATTTTCAAATCAAAGCTATTATAATGAAAAATGTAAAATTTACATTTTTTGGTACAAGTATTAAAATTTCAAATTTAGAAAAATATTAGATAATAAATATTGAAAAAAAAATATTAAAAATTAAGAAAAATGTTGATTTAACATTTTAAAAAAATTTGACATTTTTTTACATGTATATCATTATTTTTATTCGGCTTTAGAAATCAAAAAATTGTCAAACAAATTTAAGTAATAATTTTTTTTTCTATTAGTATTTTTCATACTTTTTCTTGCCAAATCATCAGTTAGTTTGATCTTTACTATAATTAGGATGAGTCAATTATTACACGTAATAGTAATATATAATAAATAATCTTAAATATTACGTATTTTCAAGCAAACTTTTTCTTAGTAATACTCTCACTCTATGTTTTTTTCACCGACTACTTTCTCTTTTCCTCAGCTGAATTTTTATTTTTTTTAAATTACTGATTGATAACATACAGAAGAAGCAGTCAAGTTTTATACTAAAGTAATAAAAAAATTATTATACAAATTTGTATTTTGAATAAATTAAATTATAGATGCTATTAGTTAACAGTGTGATTTATTGATTTTAGAACGTGATAAAATGAATTTTCGAAAAACAATGAGTATTGTATTTGACATTGCTGTGTTTATATTCATGGCAATAATTGATATTACCAAGGCTTTTTTATTGTTCATGATACCTCGAAAATATAAATGTAAAAGTGTTCAAGGTGAGGTTGTATTAATAACTGGTGGAGCTAGCGGAATTGGTAGATTAATTGCAATTAAATTAGCTGGACTTGGTGCTCATATTGTTATTTGGGATATTGATAAATCAGGTAAGTAATTTTTAAATTTATTTAAGAAGATACATAATCGAAAATCATGTTTAAAATTCTAATAACAAGATCTCTATTGAAAAAGACAGTGTTGGGACACGAAAAATCCCATACATTTTTCAACTTAATAATAAATTTTGTTTATTTAAATATAAAAAATTTGAAACAAAATCAACATCTTAAAAACACATATATTTTCTTAATAATTTGTATTTTTAATTTTTTATAATATAAATATTTTTAGGTATTGAAAAAGTGGTTAATGAAATTAAATCATTAAATGGAAATTGTACTGGTTATATTTGTGATATCACAAAAAAAAATGAAGTTTATAAAATTGCTAAAACTGTTAAAAAAGAAATTGGAAATGTAAATATTTATTTTTTGATTGGCAATTAATTTTTAAAATTATATAATTAAATGTTCTAATAATTTATAGGTAACAATTCTGGTAAATAATGCTGGTTATGTCTACACAAAAACAATTGTTGATAGTACCGATGAACAAATTGAAAAAATTTTTAAAACTAATATACTTTCTCATTTTTGGGTAAATAAATATTTATATATAAATTTAATTTAAAAATATTTTTTTAAAACTACTTTACTTTCAGACAACTAAATCATTTTTACCGAATATGATGAAAAATAATCATGGTCATATTGTAACAATTTCGAGCATGGCTGGTTTCATTGGTGGATACAGAACAACCGGTTATTCAACAACTAAATATGCAACTGTTGGTTATCACAAATCTTTGTTTACAGAATTAAATGTATGTTATTGAAAAATTTATTTGATTTTTTTTTATCAATGAGTAATTGTTATTTTTGTAATCAATAGGCCGATGGATATGATGGAATTCACATGACATTAGTGTGTCCATATTTTATTCACACAATTGGTCTATTTCCAAACGTGAGACCGAGGTATATTTTTAAATTTAATATTTCTTATTTCTTATCAATATAATTAATTAATTTTTGAAACAGAATTTTAGGCGCATTGGATCCAAATTACACTGTTAAAGAAATTGTTTTTGGAATATTGACAAATAAAAAAACTATTGTGCTACCATCAAAGAGCTTGAAATTAATCATCGCTTTAATAGAGTATTTATCAATTATATATTATTTTTTTACATTTAATTGATGTCATTGATATAATTAAAATTTAATTTTTCAGACTTTTTCCTACAAAATCATACACTCGACTTGTTAAAAAAGTTTATAAAGCTGAAGAATTGATCAAATCTTTTTCACAATGTGAAAATTTAAACATCAAAAAATCCATAGTTAAAAATTAATAATATGTTTTTTGATAAAATATGAATTTTATTTGAAAGAAAATATTCATGTAATTTTTTGTAATATTACTGTTTTTAAATGTTTTTATGTAGTAAATTGATTACCAAATTCATAGAAGATCGTAGAAATAATTTAAACCTTGTTCAAGTTCCCAAATTGATATTCCAGTATCTATATCTTTGGCAAGTTGAATTCTTTGTTGAAGTGAATAAAGTGTTAAATAAAACACAAATGAACTTCCAATTAATTATAGCCATAAAAATTAAAAGTCATTATTATTTGTTGACGTCTTGGATCATCATCATTGGGAACGTTTTTTCTAACCCAATCCAGTGGACTGTTTGGTCCTGGACGTTGTACTGATGAATAATCATATGTCATCAATGAAAAATAATCAACAATCAGTGATAATAAGTCAAAATGTGTCTGCGGAAATACATCAGTTTCAGAACTATAAAAATAAAAATTTACTCAATTATTATCTATTTATTAATGTAATATATAAAAATGTAAAATAAATAATTTACCTTCTTGATGGATGAATAACAAGAACAACTTGTAAATTATTCTTTTTCAATTCTTCACTTAGTGATTTAATTAAATCTATAATAATTTCTGTATCAACTCCAGAATAATAAAAACCAATCCAAATTTCTAAAACGTAACCATGAAATTTGTGTTTCTTAAATAAAAAAAAAAAAATAAAAAGTATCATGAAAATATTTTTGACTTGGCTGTTTCAACAAGTGCTTGTACCAATTGAGCTCTCCTTGCCTCATTTTTATGAAGATTAATTATTTCTTTGGGTTTCCAGTTTTCAAATAACAAACGAGGCAATACTAAAAAAAAAATCATTAACCAATAATTATTGTTATAATAAAAAAAAACATTAGCTTAATTTACCTTTCAATTGATGAATTGCATTATTAGCTTAGCTGTGTGAATATCTTTTCACCATTTTTCTTGTACATCATGTGTTGCAATTTTAAATTCTTTGATACTTCGATTTGGCAGTGTTAGCCAAGTTGGTGATACTGATGTTAATTTACCATGAAATGTTTTAGCCACTTCTAGACCTCCACTGTTCCTTTGCTATTAGCTTTGCGAATGTTTTGAAATCATATAAACCAGATTCACGAAAAATATCAGTATTTTTTGGATTTTTGACGAGCTGGCAAAAATTTTAACTCCAAAATACAAATCGTGCTCAGACTCAGTCAATCCACACCCCTGCGCATAACAGGTTCAATGATATTCTCGTTTGAAAAATTACTATTCACTCGGAAGACCGGAAGTTCCGGATTGCAATCTTAAAAAACTTAATATTTTGTTGTGATATACAATGATATACATGATTTTGTTTTCATCTACAAAAATAATAATTCAAAAAAATAAATGCCACAAGCAACAGAAGCAAACAAAAGCAAGTGGCATATGCAATTGCATAGGAGGTGGAGGTAAAGAGCGGTATAGTAACATATAGTAACTTTTAACTTTCTTTTATCTTTAATTTTTCGGACTTTTCCAGGATTTTCCGGTCTTCCAAATGATTTTTTGAACGTGTCCTTTGTCGTCCATGTGGTATCTACGAGTAGAGGACCAAGGTGGTATCGGTCACTTTTAAGTTTTGACTACATAGTCGTGCAGTCGTGTTACTCAGTGTTACTCGTGTTCAGTCGTGTTAAATCACTTTAAAGATGAAGATGTTCAACTATGGAGCGATTGGCGTACTTTTCGTCATTGTTTGTCTTATTGGGGTGAGTTAAAAATTATTTTCTACAATTTAATTATATTAAACTACTTTATAATACATATATGTATAAATAATATACTTTGTATATTAATATTTTTAAAAAATATTTAATTGATGCTGTTCAACAAGATATTTTCCTCGTATACTCAATAAGAATCTAGACGGAAACACGTGGCTCTGATTACGTAATCAGTTTTTTTTAAAACAATGATTTTTAATGTAGTTTTTTATTTTTTTTTTTTAAATTAAAATAACCTTTGATGATTTATAAATTAATTTTATTGTTAATTGAGAGTAAAAACATGATACTGAAAAAAAAAATTTGGTAGATCTATTCAATAATTTACGTTTAAAAAATTAAAATTAAACTTGATATAAATAATAGTAATAATATATCAAGTACTTATTTATCAATATTTTCACAAATTAAAGAATAATTATATTTCTTTATTATTCAAAATATGCATTTATAGGCTTAATCAATGATAAAAAAAATTTCATCATCTAAATTGATAGGTTTTTCACGTTTATTTCAATAGTTTAATAGATTACTAATTAAAAAACAATGTTTTTACATTCAATAAATATCCACTTTTTATGTATAAAAATTTGAAGCTTATACTCATACATGTATATTTTGTAATAGAATAAATTCAATGAGCAGAGCTGTGAAGACACGTGTTATTTTAGATTTTTATAAGTGCCATGGCAACATGGTGAAGAATAGTTTAAAAAAATGTGCTCGTACAACTCAAAAATGGCCTCAAAGTGGCCTTGAAATGGCCTTTTTTTGAGACAAAAAACATGTGGCCAAAAACATGAGGCCATTTTTGAGTTGTACGAACATTTCGATGTTAATCTTTTGAAACTATATTTTACCAAATCACCATGTTGACATAACGCTTACAAAAATTAAAAAATAAATACATTAATATAGAAAATAATTTATAAGAAATATGTAATTAAGAAATTTTTTTTAAAATAGACTGATTTAAATATCATTAAATAATATAATTGTTTTTGACTTTTAAAAAAATTATAATAATTTTTTGTGTATTTTAAGTTAAAACTCACAATGTAGCTTTTAAGTAATGAATAACGAAAATTTTTATTTTTCATGAAAAGAAACAATATTTTTGATTGTTTATAAAAATTATTTTCAAGACAATTTGTCCAATGATAAAAAAATATTTTTCACGTTTATTTTAGCAGTTTAATAAATTGTAGATCAAAAAAATACTATAGTTATGTGTTGATGGTGCTCAATTCAATATCAGTTTAAATTGCAATGTTGATAAAATATACCTCTATTAATTGAAAATTTCAACACATTTATTTTTAATTAATTTAAAATATAATTTCAGGGAGAATGTAAACCATTGCTAGACCTATCAGAAGATGATGGTTCAACAACTGGAATCAGCACTTTCTCAGAAGATGACATGACCGAAGAAAGTATCACAAGTAAGTTGCATTTATTCTTTCAACTTTAATTAATAACCTAATATTTTTTTTATAATTGTTTACTCTAATTGCTTTAATTTAACGTATTTCAGCAACAATTCCTATGATCAGACTACCAAGATTAAGAAGAAATGCTGTCACAAGTTCTCCTGAAGGTAAGTTACAATTTTTAGTCTTTAGATGTACATAACTTATAATTAATAATACAATTTTTTTTCAGTTAAAGGGTATACTTTAGTTGATTTAATTCAATGTGTTTCAGAATTAACTTCTACTTTAGCAACAGAAGCTGAAACAATTGTATCAAGATCAAGAAGAGATGCTGGCACAAGTTCTCCTCAAGGTAAATTACAACGTTTAATTTTAATTAATAACACATTTAAATGGTATACTTTAGTTGTTTTAATTCAATGTGTTTCAGAATTAACTTCTACTTTAGCAACAGAAGCTGAAACAATTATACCAAGATCAAGAAGAGATGCTGGCACAAGTTCTCCTCAAGGTAAGTTACAACTTTTAATTTTAATTAATAACACAATTTTTTTCAATTAAATGGTATACTTTAGCTGTTTCATAAAAAATGTGTTTCAGAATTAACTTCTACTTTAGCAACAGAAGCTGAAACAATTGTACCAAGATCAAGAAGAGATACTGGCACAACTTTTCTTGAAGGTAAGTTACAATTTTTAATTACAATTAATAACACAATTAAATGGTATACTTTAATTGTTTTAATTCAATGTGTTTCAGAATTAACTTCTACTTTAGCAATGGTAACTGAAACAATTGTAGCAAGATCAAGAAGAGATGCTGCCACAACTTTTTTCCAAGGTAAGTTACAATTTTTAGTTGTAATTTCAAATAATAACCCAATTTTTTTTTTGATTAAATAGTATACTTTAGTTGTTTTAATTAAATGTGTTTCAGAATTAACTTCTACTTTAGCAACAGCACCTGAAACAATAGGACCAATTGATGAATCTTTGATTTCTACTTCTGTTACAATTGACAGTACTGTTCAACCATTGACGTTGAACGAGGTGCTTAATATTAATGGTTTACAATCGCTTTTGCCAGATGATTTTAATGAATCTCAAACAGAAAAACATCAAGTTTGATATTAAATAAACTTGAATCAAACGAATTGCCATCATTGTCAAATGGTACTTTTAAAGAATTACAACTTTAAACTGCTTGAGCTTACATTAAAACAATTTGACAGAGCTTGAGTCTCGTACGTTTAACTATTTGTCTCATCTTAGATATCTAGATATAAGTAACAATAGTTTACTGTATATATTTTGTAGTATATTTTATTATTACTGATATCTAAGAATTTAAGATTAGACAAGCTGTTAAAAGTAAAAGACTAAAGACTTGTCAGTTTTTTTTATTTTAAATTTAGAGATATTAAATTCTTTAAAATATCAATTTTCAAATATTTTAATTAATTACTACTGACATCAAGATTCTTAAGATGATATAGTTTCTTAAAAGTATCAGAATCAAGATATGCAAGTTTATTTAATTTTAAACTTAATTTTTTCTAATTCAAATAATCTGATAAATAATAATAATACAAATAAATGTATGCAACTATAAATAACATGATACAAACAATAAATATACTGTGAAAGTAAATTTAATTATTTTAACTATTTATTAATTCATTTACATAGTTGTTAATAATAGCTAAAAATTAATAGTTTATTTCTTGATCAAATATGGATTTTATTTGGAAGAAAATATATAATTCATGTAATTTTTTTGTAATATTAATATTTTTAAATGTTTTTATAAACTATGATAAATTTTTGATAGTTAATTGATTAACAAATTCAGAGAAGATCGTAGAAATAGTTTAAACCTTGTCCAAGTTCCCAAATTGATATTCCAGTACCCATATCTTTGGCAAGTTGAATTCTTTGTTGAAGTGAAAAAAGTGTTGGATAAAAAACAAATGAACTTCCAACTTTTGTTCTGTAAATTAAAATAGTAAAATAATTTGATTATTTATATGATAAATCTCACGTATTTGATTTATGAAATTAAACATACTTGACTTCAAAATAGTGTTCCTTGCTTCCATCATCCCATTTAATTTTTCCTTTGTGTGATTCAACTAACTCTAAATACTGTGAGCCAAGTATTGCTCCACCACCTTCAAGGCTATAATTATAGCCATAAAAATTCAAACCCATTAGTATTTGCTGACGTCTTGGATCATCATCATTAGGGACTAATTTTTCAATGCATTTTCTAGCCCAATCCAAAGGACTGTTTGGTCCTGGACGTTGTACTGATGAATAATCATATGTCATCAATGAAAAATAATCAACGATTGGTGATAATAAATCAAAATGTGTCTGTGAAAATACATCAGTTTCTGAACTATAAAAATAAAAATTTACTCAATTATTATCTATTTATTAATGTAATATATAAAAAAGTAAAATAAATAATTTGCCTTCTTGATGGAGGAATAACAAGAACAACTTGTAAATTATTTTTCTTCAATTCTTCACTCAGTGATTTAATTAAATCAATAATAATTCTTGTGTCAACTCCAGAATAATAAAATCCAATCCAAATTTCTAAAACGTAGCCATGAAATTTGTGTTTCTTTGAAAAAAAAAAAACAATAAAAAGTATTATTATCATGAAAATATTTTTGAATTAATCTTGTTCCATCTTACCTTGGCTGTTTCAATAAGTGCTTGTACCAATTGAGCTCTTCTTGCTTCATTTTTATGAAGATTAATTATTTCTTTGGGTTTCCAGTTTTCAAATAACAAACGAGGCAATACTAAAAAACAAATCATTAACCAATAATTATTGTTATAATTAAAAAAAACATTAGCTTTATTTACCTTTCAGTTGATGAATTGCATCATTAGCTGTGCGAATGTCTTTGAGCCATTTTTCTTGTACATCATGTGTTGCAATTTTAAATTCTTTGATACTTCCATTTGGCAGTGTTAACCAAGTTGGTGATACTGATGTTAATTTACCATGAAATGTTTTAGCCACTTCTAGACCTCCACTGTTCCACTAAAAAGTATTTCTCAATCGTTTCATTCCAACAATTTTATTTATTAAAATTATAACAAATATTAATTAAGCAACAAACCGGTGTAATGTATCCCAAAACTTCACCATCAAAATTTCTATGATTAGTATCTTGATGATATAAACCAGATTCACGAAGAATATCAATATTTTTTGGATCCTTGACGACTAAACCTCTATCAAAAACACTTTGATCAACTGGTCCTTTCTGTAAATAAAATTAAAAAATTAACATTGTTTATTATTAATAATTCAAATAATTGTAATAACCTGATTATCTTTTTTTTTTCCTTTGTCTTTTCGTTGTTTGTCTTTTGGTGGTGACAATGTTGATAACGTCAAACCAACCATTAACAAGACAATAACAATTAAACTCCAATACTTCATGGCTTGCTTGAAATATTATTTTATTTTTATTAAATTAAAAAAAACTAACAAATTATGTTTTTATTATTTATCCATTTTATCCACTTATTTTCAAATTAATATGTCAACATTTTGTCTGTGTCAACCGGCTAACTCTGTTTTTTTTTTATTTATCCATGTGTTTTGATTTTGACCAGCTGGCAAAAAATTTACTCCAAAATACAAATCGTGCGCAGTCAATCCATTGCGCACCACAGGTTCAATGTATTTTCTTTCCATTAGTTTTGTTATACGTGTCACAAAAATAAAACGACACATCGTTATAGAATAACAACAATTGCAAAAAAATAGTTTATTCAATAACAAATTATAAAAATAGATTATCAACAATTAAATGTTCAACAATGATATGTAAAAGTTAATTTTGAATCATATATAAAATGTTAAAAAAATATAGTTTAAGTTGTTTGGTTATATTAGTGGTGATATTGATATTTGTCAGTGTTGATGGATTTAGTGGACATCAAAATCCTGATGTATTGTATAAAATAAATTGGCCAGGAAAAATTGACCATAATTTTGATGTATGTATTATTTTTTATTAATGTTTATAAAATTGTTTTTAAAAAAATGGAGTAAATAATTTCATGGCAAGTTTGTTGACAATATTTAAAAACAACTTTATTTTTATTTTCAGGAACCACAAGAACATCTTGAATATTATCCAATAACAACAGCTGATAATGAAAAATATATTTGTACAATTCCAGTTGCTAAAGAGGCAGAAAAAAATTCAGCTGAACTTTACACAGGACCAAATCCAATTGATCTTTTAACAAAATTAGTTGAACAAAATTCGTGTTCATACAAAGTATAAAAAAAAATTATTAAAATTGTTTTTGTTGATGTATTTATTAATTAATTTTTATATTTTTTTGATATTTAGTTGGAGTCATATTGGACTTATGAAGTATGTCATGGTAGATATGTTAGACAATTTCATGAAGAACGTGAAGGAAAAAAAATAAAAATCCAAGAATATTCATTGGGTACATTTGCAAAAGGTGAACGTGAAAGATTATCAGTATATTATGATGAACTTGCTAAAAATCCAGATAAAAAATTACCAACTAAAAAATTTGATGGTGTTCCAATGCCATATGTTGAAATTAAAATGACAAATGGTACACTTTGTGATTTAAGTAATAAACCAAGAACAATAAAATTACTTTATATTTGTCATCAACATGGTAAAAATGAAATATTATCATTTGAAGAAACATCAAGCTGTGAATATGAAGCAATTATATTTACATCATTAATATGTAGTCATCCAGATTATGGTCCACGTGGTCATGGTGAAGATGAAATTAATTGTATTCCAACTGATAAAACACCTAAAAAACCAAAATCACTTGCTGCACTTGAAGCAGAAAGTATTAAACTTCGCCATCAAAAAGTCATGGTAAAAATTAATCATCAAGTAATTATTTAAATAAATTAATGCAACATTTTATTATGATTTTCTTTAATTATTATTTTTTTATTTTTTTTTTTTGTAAGCGAATGATTTTTTATATATTTATTTATACACAGTGCAAATTATTTATATAAATTTTTTTATTTTATAGCTTATAACTTGCCTCTCAGTTGTATTTACTAGAAGCATGTTTTTTATTTTAATTAATTATTTATTTATTTACGAGTTTTTAAAAAAAGATTCATCACCAGGACAATCACTAGATGAGCAGAAATAAAAATAAATAAACAAAAGAATTTTAACAAAATAAATAAAATTCTATTGATTTTTCTTTTTTCTTTTACTCAAAAATATTTTTTTTTTTGTATATTTTATTATTATTTGTTGAAAACAGGAGGGCAAACCACAGAAACTGTATGCAATCTTCCATGTAGATAAAAACAGCAAGGTCAGAAAATATATTTAGGAAAATAGGAATATATTTTTAATTTTTTTCATATCATTTCATTAAGTGTGTTTTGCTTTTGTTAATTATTTCGACACTAACTGCATCCTTAAAAAAAAAAAAACAAACTTAATTAAAATATAATTGATCATTTGATAAAAATACTAAATATGTTTTTTGATACGAAAATTTTAGGATGGTGAGCCAAGAGTCAGAGTAGAAATTCATTCAGCTGATGAAAAGGATCTTAAGGGAGATGAAAATTTAGGATCGTTACTTGAAAATTCTGGTCAAACAGTAACTGATATAAGCCCAGTTAAAAGTTTTTTGAGTGGAAAACATTGTCTTCATGGGGTAAATATTATTTATATTTACATATAATCAATTGTTAAATTATTTATTTATATTTTAAGGGTCATGGATGGTGGAAATATGAATTTTGTTATGCTCGTTCAGTTGTCCAGTATCATGTTGAAAGAGATGGCTCAAAATTAGTTGTTGATCTTGGTAAATTTGATAAAAAAAAACATATTGAATGGATTGAAGCAAACCCCATTAAAAAACCAAAACAAATACATTTAAGAAAACAACTTTCTCATTTTTATGGTGATGGAAGTTATTGTGAAAAAACTGGTAAATCAAGACAAACTGAGGTAAAAATAATCATCAATTAAAATTCATTTCAACTGAAAAAAATAGTTTCTAAGTGTATATTTTTTTCTCTGTAGGTTCGATTAATGTGTGCAGAAAATCAATCAGGTTCTACATCAAGTGTATCACTATCACTTCATGAGCCAAAAACATGTGAATACGTATTGAGTGTTGAATCAGCGTTAATTTGTGATATTCTTGCTCTTGCTGATGACAATGGTCTTATAAATAACGAGCCAACTATTAATTTTGAAATATTAAAAACAGAAACATCATCATCAAAAACGTCAAACAAAGATGAAACCACCGAAGAGAAAAAAATAGAATTATAAATTTTTTGTTTGATAAGTTTTGTAAATTATATATATATAAAAAAAAACATTTTAAATAATATAATATCTACTGTTATTAAATTTTATATTAGACCTTTTTTTTTTTTGGGAGGGGAGTATACTATTATAATGATGAAGAGATCAACCGACATTGAGGCCAATTCCAACATGAAGATTTTCTTGAATATGATTGTATTGACAGCTCAGTAATAATGATGCACCAGGTACAGGATATAATTTTTTTTCAAAAACACCAGCAACAGTTGTTGTTGTATCAACATATCCCTTGAATATCATATCAGCATGAGGAATATCAAATTGATAATAAATTGTACCAGTTGAATCTTGTTTTTGTAATTTTGTTTGTAATTCAACACCAAGTTGTAACTGTTGACTTGCTTTATGATGATAACATGCATGAATTCCAGCATGTCCAATTGTTGTTGATAATGTCCATATACCAGTTGAATATCTAAATGCTCCAGCAACATGACTTTGTTGTCCACCAATAATATCAGGACTACGTTTTGCTGATACTTCAATTCCCATTGTTAATCTTGGTGTAAATGCTTGAAGATAATAAAATGATATTGTTCCACATTGTTTTAAAAAATCAGGATCATCAATTGATGCTGATAATGTCATATCATCACGTCTATATTCCATTGTTGATTTTGATGTTAAACATTTACCATTAAACATTTGTGTTATATGTTTTATTCTTAAACGACAACCCAATGTATGTATCCATGTTGCAGCTAAATGTCCATCTGGTCTTAATGTACCATTTATTTCTGGATATCTTTCATTTGGTGCTGCTTTTTTATCACCTTGATAACATGCACCAAATGTATAACCAGTTGGTTCAACTGGACTTATTTTTATCATATGACAGGTTGAAAAATTACTACTTAAACTTTTTTTAACATTCAATCTTACACCTTCAAAACATCTTGGATATAAATCTTCAACTTTTTTGTGTACTTCACCAAGTGTTCCTGGATTTCCTGGTGCATAACCATGAGGACATGGTACACATGGTGGATTTTTTTTTCTTCCTGATGCATAAATTATACCCATCATACAATTATACTCTTTTTGTAAATTAAATTAATATTATTATTTTCTTTTTTATTGGTTAATAAATTATCTAAAAAATTAAAAATTTACAAATAAATATTAGTTAAATTTTTTTTGAAAAAAATCCGCCATTTATTTACAAGTCGGTATAAAAGATTACAACAATTTCTTACGTCATCTTGCGGTTCGAAAAATCATTACAGATAGAAAAAAAAACAAAATAAATAAATAAAAGTGCATGTGTGTGTGACGTGTGTGTGCATGTGTCGGCTTGTAATAATAATAAATAATAAATAATTCGAGTTGTTGACTTGATGAAAACGTCGAGTTGGCAAGAATAAAAAAAAAGATTTTTTACAACCTGACAAACAAAATACAACAAAAACTTTGTTTATGTGTATATTAATGTAAAAATAATTTATACTATTAATTTGTAATGTTTTATTAAAAGTTGGTAAATTTATTTTATTAAAAATATGATGGATAAAAAATTGGGTCGGGTTGATGACCTGGTGCAATCAGTTAGTTTGCATAATCCACGTAAACTTTTATTAAATGGTTATGTATTACCATTTTTAACACTTGAAATAGCATGGATATTTAATTGGATATTTGTTTATGGTATTGATGATTATTTTCATGAGGGTCTTGTCGGAATTGGTGCAATTGGAGTATTACAAATATTTTTATGTCTTTGTTGTCAATGGTCTGTTCATGTTTACTGTTTTCTCAATTGCAGTTCAGTAAGTATATTTATTTTGATTATAAATATTGATAACAATTACAAAAACAACAATATAATTTTAATAATAATTTTTCTAGTCTAAAGATCCATACAAATCTACAGTTGTCAAAGTAATACCAACACCAAATAATGGAAGTTCTGAGCTAGTAAAATTGCATCAAGCAAAAAATAAAGAACCATGGTTTATATTTCAAAAAACAAAATATTATTGGAGCTCTGAAAAAAATGAATTTTGTGGTTTAAATTTTCCAATAAATAATACAATAAAATATTATTGTGATTGGAGAGGTTATCAAAATGAAAATGATATATTAGATACTGAAGAAAAATATGGAACAAATAAATTGGATATGTTTATACCAGAAGCATGGGAATTATTTAAAGAACGTGCTGTTGCACCATTTTTTGTATTTCAAATTTTTTGTGTATCATTATGGTGTTTTGATGAATATTGGTATTACAGTATATTTACATTAATTATGTTAACAATGTTTGAATATATATTGGTACGTCAACAATTACGTAATATGGCTGAAATTCGTAAAATGGGTAATAAACCATATATGATAAATGTATATAGAAATCGTAGATGGAGAATGATGTTTACTGATCAATTAATACCTGGTGATATTATATCAATAACAAGATCAATAAATGATCATTTAGTACCTTGTGATATATTATTATTAAAAGGACAATGTGTTGTTGATGAAAGTATGTTAACTGGTGAATCAGTACCACAAATGAAAGAATCAATTGATGATATTGATGATAATAATAATACATTAAATATTGATAGTAAACATAAAATTTATGTATTATATGGTGGTACTAAAGTTGTACAACATACACCACCAAATAAAAATTCAACATTAAATGCAACTGATAAAGGATGTATTGGTTATGTATTACGTACTGGTTTTTCAACATCACAAGGAAAATTATTAAGAACAATATTATTTGGTGTTAAACGTGTTACAGCAAATAATCTTGAAACATTTGGTTTTATATTATTTTTATTAATATTTGCAATTGCTGCTGCATCATATGTATGGATAAATGGTACAGCTGATCCAACAAGAAGTCGTTATAAGCTATTTTTAGAATGTTGTTTAATATTAACATCAGTTATACCACCAGAATTACCAATTGAATTATCACTTGCAGTTAATACATCATTACTTGCATTATCAAAACTTGATGTTTATTGTACTGAACCATTTAGAATGCCATTTGCTGGTAGAGTTGATGTATGTTGTTTTGATAAAACAGGTACATTAACAAGTGATAATTTAGTTGTTGAAGGTATTACTGGTATTGATGGTAGTGATTGTATTATTGATGCTGATGAATCATCAATTGAAAGTATACAAGTATTAGCAACATGTCATTCATTGGTACAACTTGATGATGGTATTGTTGGTGATCCATTAGAAAAATCAACATTAAAAGCTGTTAAATGGAATTTAACTAAAAATGATGCTGTTGTACCATTAAAAGGAAAATTACGTGCATTAAAAATTGTACATAGATATCATTTTTCATCATCATTAAAAAGAATGTCTGTTATTGCTGGTTATAATATGCAAAATTCAACTGAAACAAATTATATTGTAACAGTTAAAGGTGCACCAGAAACATTACAAAGTATGTTTATTGATATACCAAAAAATTATGAAAATATTTATTTATCATTTTCAAGAAGAGGTGCAAGAGTATTAGCATTAGGACATAAAAAATTAACAGGACCAATGACATCACAAGATTTACGTTCACTTACAAGAGATCAAGTTGAAAAAGATTTAACATTTGCTGGTTTTGTTATAATAAGTTGTCCATTAAAACTTGATTCAAGTAAAGTTATTAAAGAAATTATTAATGCATCACATATTGTTGTTATGATAACTGGTGATAATCCATTAACAGCATGTCATGTTGGTAAAGAATTATATTTTTCTGATAAACCAACAACACTTATATTAACAAAGCATATTGATAATTATCGTTGGGAAAGTGTTGATAAAGAAATTATTGTACCATTTGGTTATGACAACATTAAAAAATCAAATGAAATATGGAATACATATGCTTTATGCTTAACTGGTGATGGTATTGATTATTTAAAAAATAATCATACAGATATTTTAATGAAATTATTACCACATGTTGTTATACATGCACGTTGTGAACCAAAACAAAAAGAATTTATAATAATATCATTACAAGAACTTGGTTATACAACATTAATGTGTGGTGATGGTACAAATGATGTTGGTGCATTAAAACATGCACAAGTTGGTGTTGCAATATTATCAAGTCCACCAGAAAAATTATTATCAAATAAAATTGATAATTCATCAGCAAATAAAAGCTCAACAACAACAACAACAGCAACAACAACATCATCAACCACATCAATCACAAATAATACATCTAAAAATTTGACAAAACAACAATTAAATAATGTTCAATTACAACAATTATTACAAGAAATTGATGAACAAGAACGAGCAACAATTGTTAAATTAGGTGATGCATCAATTGCAGCACCATTTACAAGTAAATTATCATCAATACAATGTATTTGTCATGTTATTAAACAAGGAAGATGTACACTTGTAACAACATTACAAATGTTTAAAATATTGGCATTAAATGCACTTGTACTTGCATATAGTCAATCAGTTTTATATTGTTCTGGTATTAAATTTAGTGATTCACAAGCAACTGTACAAAGTTTTCTTTTGTCATTTTCATTTTTTTTTATATCAAGATCAAAACCACTAAAGACACTTTCAAAACAGAGACCATTACCAAATATATTTAATTTATATACTATTTTAACTGTTTTACTACAATTTTCAGTACATTTTGTATGTCTTATATATTTGGTTAGAGAAGCAACTATTTATTCACCACCAGAAGAAAAATTACGAGCTCTTTTAGGAACTTCAAATGTTACAGAAACTGTTGTTAATGATGCTGAAGAAGTTGAAGAAATATTTGAAGCTAATGTTGTCAACAGTGCTGTTTACATTATTTCATTGGCACTTCAAGTATCAAACTTTGCTGTCAATTATAGGGTATGTTTTTATTATTTTAATATATTATTAAATATTTTATATTTACTATTTATATATAATTATTTTGTTTTTATATTTACAGGGGGTACCTTTTATGGAAGGTTTGACTGAAAATAAACCATTGTTTTATTCACTCGTTGCTAGTTTTGGTCTTATTATAGGCTTGACCTGTAATTTAATACCACCAATGGCTGAAATGCTTAAAATTGTTGATTTTCCAGATGAATTTCGTAAAATATTAATCATGGTATTGATTGGTAATTTTATGGCAACATTTGCTGTTGATAGATCATGTCGCTGGCTATTTGGCGAAGGCGAATTGAAAAAATTGTGATTTAAAATTGCAAATTAGAAATAATTTAAAAACAAAAAAAAAGAATACTGTCAAACAAATGATAAATAATTAATAGAAAAACAAGAAAAAAAAGTTTTTCTCTCTTGGGAATAATTTTTAGTTTATGCTCACAATAAAAATTGTATTTTTTTTTTTTTTTTAATCTAGAATTTTCAATAAATCTTAGGAACAATGAATTTAGTTAATTTATAAAAATACAATAATACGTAAATATATTGAATGTGGCAAATTTTGATGTATAAATATCGATTATCATAAGCATAATTTAAAGTCATAACATTCCAATTGTTTGTGAATATTTATTCAACTACGTGTATCCAATATTTTTCGTCACTTTCTCATAATACCATTTCACGAAATAAAAAATTTTTAGCATCTTTTTTTTTTTTTTTTTATAAATAAAAGAATAAAAAAACTTAAGAAATAAAGAAAAACAGTAATTGTAAACAGTTAAAATAAAAAAAAAAAAAAAGGCTGATTGAAAATTAGATTTAACGTGCAATTAATTGATTGTTTTTTAATTAATAAATGTAATAGAAAAATAATAAATAAAATAAACATTGTAAGTAAATGAAGTTGTGTTATTTAAAAAAAAAAAAAATATTTTGCATCAATTTTTTTTATTTATATAAATAAATTGTTGCGGTCAATTGATGTGTGTCACCGAATTAAATTTTATTATTTAAAAAGCTAAAAATATTATCAACAATCAACAAGTTATTATGTATTTTTTTTCAACTTATTTACTAAAAATTAAATAATATTTCAGACGTAACACGATTTTATAAATGATAATTTTTTATTGGTTGGCATTTTAACTGGAGGAGAGGGAAAAGTTTCAAGTGGAAACTTTCGCTGTTAAAGAACTGTAAGCAATTCGTCATTACGATATCTTAGTAGACTACAGTTAGCCAATTTCAATTCAGTATCTTGTTTAATATTAAAAACATGCTGTTTATTATTTAAACAAAAACAATAAATAAATAAAATATTCGCGTAATTAGTGCTACACTTTGAGTTCAAGTTTACACAACACATTGTAATCTCATAATAAACATAGACTGATAAAATTTCTTCACAAGGTCAATGACCTGTCATCAGAATTATAATTTTTAAATTATCTCAAATATCAAGTGCAACATTGTGACTTAAATACAATTTTATTCAACTTGTTTTTACAATGATAAAATAACACAAAAAAAAACTCATTTGAATGTGTCTGTGCAATTATTACCGATGGTTGATTAATGCATGACAGTATATCGAACATTATTATTATTATCTTTATAATGACCAAACTGTTATTCAAACTTGCACTCGCGTGATCAGTGTTTTATATAAGTTTTTTAAAAATATTTTAACAAGATTTTAACGACTCAAATTTAGCTTAAAAGTCACATTTTTTAGTTTCTATGTAACACCAATAAAATATACTATAAATATAAATTAAACTATTTATATAAAAGTAGGTATCCAACTGTCCAAGAATTTCTCTTATACATTCTTTCTTATCGACTTGTAATTTATAACTAATTAGTTTTTAATTAATAATTATAATTTTTTAAAATTATTTACATATTGATTTAATTGCACACTTATCTTGTATAACAATAATTGTATGATTATTTATTTTTTTTTCATTTTTTTATATTCCTTTTATGATTGATGCTCTTGAGCCAATATTTATTATACACTTATGTTAAATTGACCTTGATAAAATCTTGTTTTGGCATTAGCTACAATTGTTGTTTATTTTTAAATAATGTGATTGAATAAAATGAAGTTTTTATTGATGATAATTATTGCTCTAGAAGAACATGTAGTGTAGGATATTAAAATACAAGATTTATTATTTAATAATTTATTATTTTTATTGAGTGTTGGTTGAGACTTTGATATTGTAAATTACAATGTACTGCTTGTTATGCCACAGTTGAACATTCGAGTATTTTTTTTTTTATAAATTATAAGTTGAAACAGATAATAAATCATGACAGAAATGGATGATAGATGGTTTTTTCATTGGACTGATTGGCTTGTTTTTGGATTGATGCTGAGTTTTTCAGCAATTGTCGGTATTTGGCATTATCAAAAAGCAAAAAAATCAACAACAATTGATTATGCACTTGGTAAATCAGGACTAAGTGTTTTTCCAGTTTCTGCATCATTAATTTCCAGGTGAAATTATTTATTAATTTCTTAGGTATTGATGTATCATTATTTTAACGAATGATTAATTAAATTTACAGTTTTATTTCGGGAATAACTTTACTTGGAACACCAACAGAAATTTATAACTTTGGCACACAATATTGGGTAACAATAATTTCAATTTTGTTTGCTGGAATAATTGTTGGAAATGTTTATTTACCGGTATTCATGAAATTGGTAATTAAAAAAAAAAAACCTATTAGTTATTTTAATTAATATAATACTAAATATAAAATATTATTTAAAATCAATTTATTATAGAAACTCAATTCTTGTTATGAATATTTGGAATTACGTTTCAATAGAAGTGTGAGAGTATTAATATCACTGATATTCGTTATTGATGTGGTAAGTACGATAATTATTGTATAATGAAAAATAAAAAATTTGTAATTAGTTTGAAAATAATTTAATTTTATCGTAGGTTTTGTATCAATCGATTGTCGTTTACGTTCCATCATTAGCACTTAATCAAGGTATTTTTAAAATTAATTATAAAACTCAAAAAGTTTTTTAATCAAATGCAATTAAAAAAAAAAAAAGATGAAAATAATTTTATATTGAAGTTTAAAAAAATCAATTTTTTCTGTTTACTAAATGTGTTTTTTTTTTTTTTTTCATTTCAGTTACGGGAATTAATATACATTTGATTGGAGTTATTGTTTGCTCTGTTTGTGTATTTTACACAGTGATGGTAAGAACTTTTAATTAAAAAAAAAAAAAAATTAAAAATTACTCTGTAGTAATTTTCTATGAGAGCATATATATATATAAATAAATAAATTTTAAACACAATAAAAAATGCTTAGAGGCCATTGAAATTGTTTATGGAAGAAAAGACTTCTTACAATGTCAATTTCACTTAAAAATATATGTATAACAAGTGCAATATACCTAAACTGATCCCTTTAACAATGAGCTCCAACACAAACACGTAGAAGCCATTCTTTCTTTTTTCATTTAACAACTGTCCTTGTTTGTCCTATCAACTCAAAAGCAAAGTGATTAATTACTCGTTCATGTAATTATTTGAACAATTTGTTAAACTTTCAAATTAATGAAAATTTACAATGGGTCAGTTGAATCACTTTGATAAATTGTATCAGACTATCCTATTATTTAAAAAGTAAATTTAAACAAAAAAAAGTATATATATATATTAAATGTATTTATACAATTTATTTGTTTAATTTTGTCAATGATTATTTGTTAAATTTTTTGATAATGAATAATGATAAATAATGTATTGTTAATTATCAAAGTAATTGGTATTGATTTGTTTTATTTTTAGGGTGGTATTAGAGCTGTTGTTTGGGCTGATGCATTTCAAGTTTGTGTTATGACTGCTGCATTTATAACAGTAACAATTTTAGGTACTTATGAAGTTGGTGGTCCAAGTGAAGTATGGAAAAAAGCATTAAATTCAAATAGAATTGAATTTTTAAACTTTGATTTATCATTATATACAAGACACACTGTTTGGTCAGTATTATTTGGTTCTTGTATGTATAGTACAGCATATATTGCTGTCAATCAAACAGTTGTACAGAGATACAGTTCATTACCCAGAATTAAAGATTCAAAAATAGCACTTACAATATTTACAATTGGAGTTATGTTTTTTATATCATTGACATGTTGGTGTGGGCTTGTTGTATTAGCATGGTGGTCATCACCAAAATGTGATCCAAGAGCATCAGGTCTTGTAAAAGCTGATGATCAAATGTTGCCTGCTTATGTCATGCAAATTGCTGGTAAATTTTATGGTATACCAGGATTATTTGTTGCTGGTATATTCAGTGCTGCTTTGAGGTAAATTAATTGCTTTTTTTTATTATAATTAATTTTATAATTAATTTATTTTTCTATTTAGTACTTTATCAGTTGGATTAAATTCAACTTCTGTTGTTTTGTTGGAAGATTTTGTCAAAGGAACATTTAGACTCAAACCAAATGATCGATCAGCAACAATTTTTGTTAAATTTGTTGTTATTTTATTGGGTCTTGTTGCTCTAGGATTGATGTTTGTTGTTGAACAACTTGGTGGAGTATTAGCTGTGAGTTTAAATTTTTCTAGCTGTAGATATGCATTGATTAACTTTTTATTTTTATTTTAGCTGACGAATAGTCTAGCTGCTATTGCTGCTGGTACATCATTTGGTGTATTTTCACTTGGAATGTTAAATCCTTCAGCAAATTCAAAGGTATTTTTATTATTTTCTCATTTATTAATTGAGTATTTGATTAATTAATTTTTATCAATTATTTAGGGAGCATTTATTGGTGCTATAACAGGATTCATCGTTGCTGGATGGTCTAGCCTTGGTTCAAATGCAATGGTCGCAACTGGTGATATTATTCCAAAAAAATTGCCAGTTGATCTTACGAGTATTGGTTGTCCAAGTAATATAAGTCAAAGTTTTCTCAATCAATTTCCAGTTGACCATGAGTTAGTAATACTTTTTAAATTGAAAAAATAAATTCATTTTAATGAAAAGAATAATTAAATAATTAAACTTTTATAATCAACAGTGAGAGTAACATTTTTCCACTTTATCGATTATCCTATCATTGGATTTCACCAATGGGCACAATTGTCGTTATCATTGTTGGTAGTTTAGTTAGTTGGATAACAAGATCCTCAACTTCTGGCAATATTGATCGTGATCTGCTATCACCTGTGATACACAGGTATGATTGTTATCTTAAATATACTTTTAATTTTGATTTAGATCATTTAAAACAAATAAATTTATTTAATTTTACAGGTGGGTGCCAAAAACAACAAATTCATTTGACCAAACAGGTCAACATTATCCTCTAAAAGAAGCACCAAGATCATCAAGGGTAATTAAAATTAATAAATTAATAAATGTTTAAGATACAAAATTAAATTTTTCTTTTCAATTTACAGAAACCATACGTACCAAGTGCAACATAAAATAAATTAATTTTCGTTGAGTTAATTAATGAAAATAAAAAATTTATTAAATTTTATTTAAATGTTATATAAACATTTCTATGAATTTATGGAGTGTTGAACAAGATTATATATTTGTATATATATTTCTTTCTCACTCACTCTTTTGAAAACTTTTCTATGAGTATAAACTGAGTTTGTTTGGTTTTCAAGCTCACAGCAGTCCAACCAGGATATTAAGGAAAAGCAACGACAAACATCCTGAATAATGAAACACACGTTTACATTTACTTACCAATGAAAAATTTTTTACTATATGAATGTATTTTAATTATTAACTGCCTTATTTTCATTTAAAAAACAATTAAATTCGTAATTATATATAAATGATATAGTCAAAAATAATAAAACTTTTGAAAACTTAATTTATCTTTTTTTTTTATTCAAATAATTAATATTTGAAAAATAATAAATATATTTTTGCTATAATTTAAGATTTAAAAAATAATTTTTAAAATTCGTAAAAATAAATTAACACTAATATGCATAACTATAAGTAGTTAAATAAATATTATTTGTGAGAATAATCCGTTAAACTTTTGCAGATATCTTGGAATAATCTTGACTATATAAATGAATTCTTACAGAATTAATTGGACTCTGTAGTGTTAGCGGCTGAAATAGTGGAAGAACAAAATCCTTGGGTAAACTAAACCAAATGGAAAATCAACTCGGACCTTTAGTTTAATGATAAGTAAACACGCTTGTTATAAACCAAATGATTAAATAATTTCACAATATATTTACTTATTGTTAATAATATTTTTATCTTAAATTTAATTAAAATAATGATAAAAAAATATTTCCATAAAATCCCGGGATAAAATTTTTGAATTATTATTTATAAATTTATTTCAAAGAAACAGAGTGATTAAACATGATGATTATTTAATTAAATTAAGTATGTTTAAAATTCATAAAATGTTCATTAGGTAATTTTAAAAAATTTCAAGAGCACTGGCAATGTCAAGAATTTAATGTCAATTTGTAAAGGAATACTCTGATCAAATACTACATTTGAGTGGATATATATATAGTTACTGTCAACGACAGAAATGAATAAACGGAATAACTAATTTATCAATTCTTTGCTCAGCATCGATTGAAGGAAAGACACTATTTACAAACTCGTGTAAATATACCAGTCCGTTTTCATTTGGTATCATATACATTGACTAGTTTGGTTTATATTTGTACGGAAAATCGCCGTGGGTATTGAGCCAAAATATATTCAACTTTAACAAACAAAACGTTCACGTGTAAATTTTAGTTAAGTATATTTAACATTAATTCTTTTTAGTCAAGATATAAATATAATATTTTAATGTGTCAATATTTAATAATCTACAAAATTTTTATTGAATTATTAAATTTTTTAATTTGTTTCGTTTTATATTATTTTGTCTAAAGTTGCAGCTTTCTATTTTTTTATAAGGGAGTTTATAAAAATGGCTGATAATTAATTTTTTTCTTGATTAATTAAACAAGTGTATTTATTAATTTCACAAAAATGTCATGAGATTAACCAATGACTCCTCGAAATAATAGGTGGAACAAGAGAAACATGATATTGAACAAATTTTTTACCGAACAAACCCTGGTCGAAATATTTCTCCGACTTATTTCTCTCAGAGGAATTTCGAAGAAAAATCGGAAAAAGACGGAAAGATCGGAGAAAGTCGGAGAAATGTTTCCACTCGGAAAATTTTATGATTTATAACAAATAGATTTTTTCATAATTCATTGAGATCACGTATCACCTGTTTTTCTTAATGTGATTCTCACCTATACTAATATTCATTGTGTCATTACATAAATGTGTTCATTCACTTTCCCTCATAACGTTAATTGGGAGAAAATACAAATCGAATTGATGATTGTTTATTGATATTGACCCCATAAATATTTTCTTCTTCATTCCCATCATGATCTAATTGTTAACAATTGTTTTGAAGCGTTCTGTTGTTTATTTCTTTCCTTCTAGAAATTTTTCTCGAATAAAGAAATTTTTCTAAAGAAAAAGAAATTTCTTTATTCGAGAGAAATTTCTTCAGTCAATCTAATTCACTTGAAAAAAAAATTTAATGCTTGAAAAAAGGAATACTTTTAGAATTAGATTGACTGAAGAAATTTTTTCTTGCATGAAGTATACTCTATAACAAGAGCTCTATAACAAACATTCTTCGTTGAAGAAAAAGCGAGTATTATGTATATAAGATTGAAAATTTAACTTACAAGATTAACTATACGACTCAAGCCTATACTTTTAAAAGTTTGTTTTTTTAAATGTAAGATGATTAATACAGAAAAATATATGTCTAGCAAGAAATCAGAAATATTTGTATAGCATTAATATTTATACATTAAATTAAATCCCAAAACTACCAGGATGATACTGTGTATTCAAGCATAAGAGAAACGTTGATCTAAGTCACCGAAAATCCAAGATAAACACAAATCTATATGACACATAATTTTCCACACATAAACCACAAGAAATTTCAATATAACATCTTGAAAATCCTTAATATCTTTAGACAATATTCTTGACACACATAAATATCAATTCGCACACCCATACACACATAAATTTTATAAATATATCTTTCTTAGTTCAAAATCTACATATTGACTAAATGAACCACCACGTTTAATACAAATTTGCATTAAAAAATTATTCATATAACTATCATTAAGTTTAAAAACTGTTGGATAAAATTATTAAATAAATTAATCATAAACTGATGCACCAATGACATCAACAATAAAAATAATAATAAAAAAAAAATCTAATAATAATACGCGTAGAATAATTATTGTTCTGTAGATTACAGATGATACAAAATAGCACAATGGTGATGAAAATTATTCATAATTTTATCATACAAGTATAAAGTTTAATAAAGTCATAGTCACTTGTTGGAAAGTAAAATGAGAATGGGCATTCATCAAGAGAGAAGAGAGAATCATCACCAACTGTAGAGGTAAAACTATGTATACCAACGAGAGGAAGGAAAAAGGAGTTATAAATACATCATGAAGACACTCCTTTTCAAGTTAAAGTAAAAGACATTGGTATATACTGGTGGGTTTATCCTAAAATACATTTACTATATACGGTATTTTCATTCTAATAAATTTGCATATATAACCAAAGTCTTAAAAGTCTTTTGATAAAAATATCTTTACAATGTTTCAATGTCGTATATATGTTAAAATATATTTTTTAAAATCTTTTGTTTTGTAAATTTAAAAACTAAATAATATTATTTATTATTATTTTAAATAATAATAACATAAAAATAACTAACAAAAATATTACAAATCAATAATTTGGACAATGACGTTATCAAAGAACGTTTTGCATATTATAAATATTTTTAGTTGTTTTAATTGTTTTGACAGTTGCAATTACAGACAGCATGTCCCACTGGAGTTTTCATATACTAATTAATATAACCAATGACAATACATCTGGGATTGACATTAAAATGAAACTCATGTGTGTTTGGTGGTGGTCGTGGTGGTCTATCATTCATGGAAATATTATAAAGGTTTAAAAAAAAAATAATATTTATAAAAAAATAATATTAAAAAAAATTTATATGAAATGGATGCATTGCAATTGGAAGGCAATTTGTCAGGTGACAGACAAGAGATGGGATAAATGGACAATTACACAAATACAATGTTTGACATTATTTCAATGACGCGAAAGACACCTGTGATTGACTGTTAATTGCCTCCGTTTGTTACCCCTTTTCTATCACTTGATAATGATTTATAAATTATAAATATTTTCCAACGGATACCATCAAATTAATTCAATGTAATCGATTGATGCAAAATTATTTTCCATTTTTTAATCTCATTTTAAAAACGTATATTTATTTTATTTAGTTCATTTTTACGAATGAAATGTTTGTTTATTTTAGGTATCTGTTTTTATTTTTTTTTTTTACAAAATATTTATTTGCTCATATTTATTTAATATATTTGTTTTAAAAATATATATTTATTTTGTAATATTCTGTTTATTTTTACATGTCAAATTTGATGCATTATTTGTAAAGAGAAAATAATTTTTTAATAGTCTGATATTAATATAAAGAGAAAAAAAAAAAAAAAACACTTTTAAATTTTATAAAAAATTTATATTCAAGTTAAATAAAAAATACGAGTATTTCATATGTAAATTTATGACAGAAAAAATTTTTTATGCTGACCCATCATGTAGGTATCTTTGTGCCTTAAATTTAACATTGACTTAATTTAATTTAAAACTCACCCTCTTTAATCACCGGCCAATTGCATCACCGCACACAAATTATGTCATTTTGCAGACCTTTTAGATCGTCATACATATACACATATTATTCGTGGACCAATTATAAGACTGATTATTATTATTACTCAATTCTAAGTAAGCTAACATTTTCTGCAAAGGCTAAATTACCTGTTTGAATAATTTATTTTATTTCCATGTGTTTAATATTTTATATATATACGAGGCAAGTAGTTATATATGTAGAAAATTCAAGTCACAGAATATTAAAAATTTAATAAATTTATTATTATTTAAAACAAAATAAAAAAAAATTAAATATTTAAAATTTACGTATCGTAAAATTTTTATTTCAAGCTATTTTATATTTCATTAAATATTTTAACAGACAATTTTATTATTTTTTAAAATTATATTCAAGTATTTTAAAAATATAATTATATATTTATGATTTTTCTAAAATTTATTATCAAGTATTTAATTAATTATCTAATTAATTCAACTGATAAATTTATAAATTTAAGACTTAAAAATTTGTCGATCGATGAATTTTTTATACAGATAGATAAAATTTTAATTCATTTTGCTTTTACATCATTTATCCCTTTTAAGAGTTATTCTCATTCTTCAATTTTCTATTTTATTACTACTCCACTTAATTTAATCACTGAACTCTTACCGATTTCCACTTTAGTTGTTTTCACGCCTTATCCCTTAAGGCTAATTTATTAATTAATTTCTTCGCTTTTTATTCTTCTCTTTAGTCTTCAAGTTGCTCCACTATAACAATTTTTTATTCTTCAATGTTGCTTTGGATCGAGAAAATATCGTCAAACCTTTTTCAAATTTAAGTAATTACTTAATGAATTTCAATTACATTAATGACCTGTAGTTGTTGTCAAAAATTTTTTAATATAAATTTCTTTTTTTTTTTTCTATTTAAATTATAATATATTTTTATTTCAACTTTATAGAAAAAAAATTAATATGTTATGTATTGTACAAATCAATAATACCATTTTGATCAAATAGAAAATTTTATTTTTCATTTAAAATATAAATTTAAATCCTTAGCGATGAAAACTTTTTTTGTTTTTTTTTTCTATTAAATGAAAAATCAAGTATTATTTATTGTGGTCTTTATATTTGTGTATATAGTTGGTTAGAGTTAATGCTGAGGTGAAAGAACGTTAAAAAAAAAATAATAAAATGATGGATAAAAATAGTCTATTATATTCGTTTCTTGAGAACATATACAAACGTTAGAGCACGAACGATTCGTTCAAACGGACAGACGTGACAGACATAATTCTCTTGGTAAGAAGTACTTAGTGATACACACTATTGAGACTCACCGGGACACCTGTCGATTCTCACGATTATGTCATTTTTTTAATTTTTTTATTTGAGCAAATTTTAATCGTTATTGATTTATATCAATGAATTTTTAAAATAACTATCAAGTTAAAAATACTTCTGACAATAATATTTCAGTTTATTATTATTTTTTTCTTTTTTAAATATAAAAAAATTGATTTTATCTGAAATTTTGTATCCATCAGTATATAGATAGAATTATTAATTTGTTAAATATATAATTCCAACTGTATAGTACATGCTGCAGAAAATATAATTCATAAAATATTCTATTAATAAATATGTCGATAAGCAGCTTTACTAAAGTACGAAATAACGAAAAAAAAAAAAATTACATTAATTACTCTAAAACACTTTTAAAATAGTGCGATTATCTATAAATTTGACAGGATAAAAATTTTTTTTTTTTTATAATATTTATAACAAGTTTTTAAAAGGATTATTTATAAACTGAAAAAAAAAAAAACTATTCGAAAAAGATTAACAGATGGGTTACGTTGTTAAATATTCTTTGCAATTTACAAATGAAAAAAAAAAATATGTATATCTAATAGAATAATGTAAATATTAAAATTAAATAATAATTTAAAAATTGTGGGTGGGCACTTTTGTCTTTTTTACATTAGCATACGAGTAAATTAAGAAAACCTGAGTCAATTACAGTAATTGCACGATTGCATTATGTATTCGACCCTTGCATTTAATTTATAAAATTTTTTTTTTTTTTTTAAACCTCACTTTATATATACTGTAATTTTATTTTATACTGTAAAATAAAATTTTACCTCTTCTATTTAATCAAATGAAAATAAATTTTTTATATCATATTTTTATGTTTTTTTTTATACTGTATATATATTTTACGTTTATTTATTTTTTGTTGTATGAGTATCGTTGACGAGTTGATAATAATTGAGTGTGTCGAAATCTCGTCTCATTGAAGCGTTATACCAATCGCCAATCGACGCTTTGCATACTAATGATTTGGTTGAATCGTGCGAATTGAAATCGACAAAACCAATTCAACCACACGTATATATATTTCAACAACATATAATGATCAAATAAAATTAATATAAAAAATTTTTTTTTTCGTTTGATGAGTCGATATTCAATATTCTGAGTGTAGATATTGATAATTTAATAAATAAAAAAATAACAGTATAAAAATTTCAAACAGAAAAAAATATTTAAAAAAAAATTAATAAAAAAGGCTATTTTTTTTTTAATTATTAATTTTTTTATATTTTTTTTTTTTAGTAAATTATTGTTGTAAAGCCCAACAATGAATGCTTTTTTCAATTATTCTTTTTTATTTTTAATTTATAATTTCTAATTTTCCATAAAAAATATAATTAATTATTTTATTTTTTTTGGTTATCAAACTTTTAATATATAGTATAAGTTTATGTTTCGCACCACGTATCCAAATATACCACGATAATTTCACAAGGGTTGTAAAGCCTTATGTTTGATACAGGGCTATCAAAGGATGTGGAGGATAGGTTGTAACTTGAAATAATAGGAATAACACTTTAAATAAATCCAAACACTGTGGCTTAAATTCTATTAATATTCACTTTATTATTTCACTAAAATTATAATTAATTGTATTATATATTGTTTATTGAGTTGACTCTAAAAAGTGTTGTCATGGACAGACACTACTATTTTATATTGTAAGTATAAAGAAATTCTGTTGTACGCGAATCAATATTAATTAGAGATGTTACGTAAACGAGTGTTGAAGAGCAACTGTTTTCTCAGTTTGTTGAAAATTGTTAAGTCCAAAAAATGGGTGTATACTTAGTTAAAAATTAGTTTTAATTGGTCAAATTAGTTCAAGAGAGGGTAAAAAAATAGGTGTAGGTGGTGGGATTTTTAGAAATAAAATTGGGCCTGGTGTGGTCCAAAGGGTGACATAAAAAATACCATGTGTAAACAAAAAATATAGATTTTACGACCGGAGAGTCCAAGACGTTTTCATGAATTTAGTTTATTTTATTATAAATTTATTTCTTTTTATTGTCGATTTTACGATCATTCTGTGTATCGAAAATACGTTAGTGCAGTTGTTTGACAGATGTGAGATTTTCTCTAATTCTTGACAAATAATGTTTTAAAAAATATGTTATAATAGTACCAAAGAGAAACTTGAGTTTATGGTTTTATTTGTTACGTGATTTTTACTCAAAAGTCTATGTATGAGTTGACCATGTGTGGGAATATTCGAGTTTGTAAAAAGCTATTAAAAGTACATAAATTAAATCGTTGTTTAAACTATTTTAGAAAAAATATAAACCAAAATTGTTAGTCATATGTTATTTGAAATTGTATGATCTCGTGATCTAGCCATAAAAAACAGAGTAATGTTTAAAACTTATCAACTTATTGTATTTTGTTTAAAAAATAAAAAGAATAAAAATCTGGTCAGTCTGGGACCGACAGACATGTGGTTCGACCCGGAACAGTTTAAATAATATATTTTATTTTTCTTTAAATATGAAGATCACAATCTTATTTAATTATTCTTCATTTAAATTTTTAATAAATAAAAAAATAACAGTATAAAAATTTCAAACAGAAAAAAATGAATTTAAAAAAAAAATCAACAAAAAAGGATATTTTTTTTTAATTATCAATTTATTTATAATTTTTGTAAAAACCAAAAATAAATGTTTTTTTCAATGATTATTTTTTTTATTTTTAATTTAGAAAAGTTAAAACTGATAAAAATTAATTGAGCTTAATTCAACGACAATAAAAATTTTAAGTAAAGAGATATATAAAAAATTAATTTACACCAGGTCGAGTAGATATATACTAATGAAAACCTAGTTTGAAGAAAGAAAATTAAAATATATACAAATATATACATTTTTAACGACATGATTCGGAATGTTTGTTGAAAATAATTTTACCTAATAAGAGTGAAAATATTGTTTAGATACGAGTTTTTGAGAGACGTATGCTATTACTTTTATTTTCGGGTTCGTGAACTTGGCGTCATTGTTATACTTTACAGTTTATTTTATATACCTGGATTAATAAATACATCTATATGCAGAAGTTAGAAGTCCATGGACAATTTAATTCGACGCTTCAAGTCCCATCTCCAGTTTTCCATTGCATATAAAACACGAGTACTGAAGAATTTAAAAAAAAAAAAAAACTGTACACACAAACACCCAGGCAAACGGTATATAGAGTAGTCAAGTTTTTATTTTTTAAAAGTGAATAAATTGCAGTTAAATTCTTTCAAAGTGAATTGTTCGTGAAATAATCAAGTTTTTATTTTTGTACTGGTGAAAAATTGGAAATAAAAAATTATAACATGTATATAGGAAAATTAAGAAAATTTAATATTGTTGATGGAGCTTGTATCACCAGCTGGCTTTTTTATTTTGCCAAAATTATAATACAAATTTTTTTCTAAATATTAAAAAAAAATACCATCAGTTACATAAAAGTCAAAAATTAAATATTTATATAAAAAAAAAAATAATAAGAAATTGCCAATAACAAAATTCAGTTTTCGGTTTTTTTTTTTCGAATAAAGTTTATACTTTTTCTTGAACGGAAAAAAATTAATATAATTATCAAAGAAAATTTTCAGACTCAAATTAAAGTATTAAAAAGAAAAAGAAAAAAAAACAATTTAATTCATTTTTTCGAAATATTTTTTCTAAACAGGGTTTGAATTGAATTGTTCTTTTTTTTTTTTTTTCAAATTTTCGTTGTATTACTCGTGAGATGGACTTGATAAAAAGAAAAAAAAAAAAAAACAGCTAGCCAACAGACAGAAGTAAAAAAATATAAAATTCTTTTAGTTTCGCGAGCTGTCTATTAACTAAACATACCCACGTCTCGGTAACGTCGTTTCAAGCCGAGAAAACCCAGTAAAAATATTTCTCTAATATTAACCTACACAGACACATACACATTATAAGTCTATAGAAATGGTTTTCAAAGTGAACGATAACTTCATTCGTAATTCATGACTGACGTACCCCTTAACGTCAAAAATTCGAAATATTCGTCTGTCAAACGTCCCGTCAACTTTTCCAACTGTCTGACCATATATTTTTTTTTTTCAATATTTCTATATAGAAATTTCTTTTCACTAAAATATCAAAATGTATCAACAAATATTTTACTAAAAATAAAATAATATTTAAAACAATAGTAATAATTTTGAGCTTTTATTTTTTTTTACTTCTAAATATATACTATGATTAAGAAGTTGACAGGATATCAGTTTTTTACACTGTGCCCAACGGGCTAACGTCATTAGACATGTAGCATTTTCGAATTCTCTAACTCAGGAGAAGGAAAAAACTCAGCTGCACGCTGATGACGCTTCAGTTTAAAAAATAATACACAAGTAATATATTGATTACACTTATCCCTATATAATATCGTACTTTTTGACCATAAATTGATATCCTAGGTAGGAATGGGCGATTATTACTTTTTAATCGATTACTGAAAATCGATTAAATAATAAATAATCGTCAAAAAAATCGGCATATCGATTTATCGAATTTATATATATATATTTTACAACATTAAATAAATAAATACCATTTTTTTCATAAATTTTTTATTAAAGGGTAAAAAATTGATTTTTTCATCCAATCTTTAGTATAAACACAGTAAACATATAAAAATGTCTATGGAAAAAAAAGTGTTTACCTGTTAATTTCTTTGGTTAAATAAATTCTTTATAAATTAACATGTAGGCAACATCCTTTCCTTAGCTTATATTTTTCCCATAGCTTTTCATTTATTTACCATTTTTCCCATAGCTTTTTATTTTTTTGATTAAATAAAAAGCTATAGAAAAAATATTAGCTAAGGAAAGGATGTTGCCACATGTTAATTTCTTTGGCTAAATCAATTCTTTATAAATTAACATGTAGGCTTTTTATTAATTTAAATAAATGAAAAGCTATAGAAAAAATGGTAGCTAAGAAAAGGATGTTGCTTACAATTTACATGTTAATTTATGAAGAATCAATTTAGCAGATATTATTAAGGCTGATTTAGAATTAGCCAGAGTTACTTATCAGAGCCAATCAAAAATAGAATTTCCTCAAGAACATAAATTTTGATTGGCTGTGGTTACATGCATTATATATATTCTAAAATTATATTGCATTACATTTATGATATTATTTTTTTAATCATATTTGTATAAATACAGCAAAATCATTACTCGATTTTTTAAATCCGATTATGCGAAAAAAAAATCGATACCGTATTAATCGGGAATCAAAATAATCGGGCGAAAAAATCGAACTAAAATCCATGTTCCGATTCAATCGGAAAATATCATCCATCCCTAATCCTAGGATGAGTGTATATATTGGTTTTGATTTTTTCACCATTTTATACAAGTTATGTCTCTAATATGCTCAGAAAGAACTCACTGAAAATATTTGAGTTCAGTCATTTGTTTTTCCATTGCTAATACACTTCATTCACATTTTGATCATGGAGTGCTTTGCGACCGTCGTTTATGTTGGTCTTATTTATACAGTATTAAATTCTATAGCATATAATATTCATAGTTTTGATCATTTACAATTAAAAAAAATAGTGAAATAATGCTTCAAAAAGGTAGTATTTACAATTTTTCTGAAAAACAAAATTGTGAATGATCAAAACTATGAATATTATATGCTATAAAATTCAATACTCTATAAAATGAGACCAAGGCAAACTTGAACGGCCGAAAATTAAAGCCTCCATGATCAAAATGGTGAGTGAAGTGTATTAAACCCATGTTAATCAAATGGAAAAAACAAATGACCCCTGAACCACCTCTAAATATTTTTCAATTGAGTTCAAATTTTTTCTGGGCATGATTTAGAGCTGTATAAACTTGTATGAAGATGAGTGAAGAGAAAAAAAAATATCGAAAAAAAAACACCCTAGTGTATATATTACTTGTTAGATTTACATTAAACTATATTATAAAAATTGGACGAAATCGTTATTGGCACCGATACGGAGAAATTTACGGGAAATACGGGGATATTTACGGGTTTCACACACAATGGTGGCTATGTTTACCGTAAGTTTTCTCGTGACCTGTATAAATGTCCCCGTAAATTCCTCCGTATTCGGTGCCGATAGCGTTACAAAAAATTAAATTATAATTTTGTTTTTGTTGTTGATGATGATAATTCTAAATGAAATTCAACGTACCAAGAATAATTATTTAAGTTTCCAGAGATAGCCTACAAATTCTACAGTTTTATGAATTTTTTTTTTTTTGTACGTCTGGCGTATGTACAGCATACATACGGCCATAGTATGGCGGCTTAATTCAGTACAAAAAAAATTAATAACGTGTCGCACTTGATCACGCTAGCGGAAAAATAATTAGAAAAATTTTGTAATATAATATTAAATACGATACAAATAAAATCTGATTTGAACCACAATCAATTTTTGATTAAAAACGTATTATTTATATAACAAAAAAAAATAACTTGATAAGTTTATATTAAATGGAAGAAGGAAAAAAAACGAATTTATTTAATAATAATAATGATAATAAAAAAAAAAAAAAAAAATTTACTAACGACTGCATTCTCTTTGAAAATTGAAAATTTTCAAAACTCTGGTGGGAGGACGCGTTAACTCCGAAATTATAAATTTTTATTTATTATTTAATAATGAATTGTAATATAATAATTTATTATATTACAATTATTCGTTATATTAAATTTATTTATAAAACTTTAACCTTAAACTTTTAAAAAACAGGATAAATACAAAATAATAAATAAACCAAATTAATTCCTAGAAGTGTTGAGTGCTACCATCTGCTATCTTAAAAATAAAAATCTGATGGTAAAAATGAGTGGGTATTATGCTCTAGTCACAAGTGCGCATGCGTACGGCAAAAAAAAATGATGAAAAAAAAAAATAATGATTGTTTAAATCTTCATTAATTGTTTAAATAATGAACTAAAAAAATCTCATATTATAGTCAAAAAATTTGTCAGAAAATTTTCTACAAGCTGTCAAGCCAAATTAGCTCATTGAATGATTTCTTTGTGGTTCTTTTTATTTTATAAACTACTCACTCTGATATTTTTTATAAAATAAATATCATATATTATAATCGCTAATTATAAAAAAACTAATTGTTGAAAAAAGTTTGATTATGGCTCTGGTTGTAGATTTTTTGACGAGGAATCCATTAAAACTAAAATAAAAATAAATCAGTGTATAAGTTAAATGTTTTTCATAAAAACGTTCTTGATTTTTATGATCAATAATATCATCAATTGATTTTGCTAATACCAGACATTGGCACCTTGCACCTGCATCAGATTCAATGTATGTAACATCATCATTAATTTTGGTATTCTGATATTTGGATTTTAATTTTGTTAATTTCTTTTTGACATGTTAAAAAGCAGATGTATGCCATTTTGTCGATGAGCCGCTTATGCAGTACGTTTTTTTTTATCTCAATAAACTCTTGTATTTCAATTATTTATTTGACATAAATTCATTTTATTCCCTGGTGGAAATATTTCTCCGGAATCGCTTCGGATTATTCCGGAATTGGCTCACTTCGAAAAAATTCGGAAAAATACGAGAAATCCGTAGCAATTACAAAATACTCGAATTACTGTGTAAAATGAAGGAGCATAAACGACCAAAAGATTTTAATGGGCCAATTCCGGAGCGATACGGAGCTTTACGGAATTTTACGGAGTATTTCCGGAATTTTACGGAGTTTTTCCAGAATTTTACGGAGAAATTATTTCCACCAGGGATTCTTTTTCCTCAATAGCTGAATATTGACTCCAAATAATTTTTTTATGCTTTTTAACTTTTAGAGTCATTTTTTGCATGACTCTTTGTCTAATATAGTGAACGCATTTCGGCATTTTGATAATGACGTTTTACTTCTTAATTGCTGATGTTGTTTTTTAGTTTTATCGCCTATACCATTAATTGATTTAACACTACACCACCAACTTTTACTTGGATCAAAAGTCAAAACCACCATATCTGTAACACCGTTATCATAGTTCTCATTATATTATCATAATTATTATATTTCATGGTTCAGATGATTTAAATTTCATAGACATTAAAAAAAAGGTACTTATATTTTTGGGGTTTTTTAATATATTATGAAACGTTTCCTAGTGGAAAAAATCTCTCCAAATTTTCTCTGGATTTCTCCGGACCTTTCCAGATTTCTCTCAAATTGAGACACAATGCCTTCGGCAAATCGCTAGAAAATTATTTAGTGATTATTGTAATAGTGTATGGGTGAAAAAAATGAAAAACAAATAAGCACATCAAAAGATATGTGCGAAAATATTTTTAAATAAAAAAAAAACAAAAAAAAAAATCAAATTATCCAATTATGACAAACGCTATAGATGTATCAATACATCTACAGCATGAAATATTCAAAGAAAAATCAACTTGTCATAAAAAGAAAAAACAAAACAACGAAAAAACCAAACTTACCAATTGTGCGAAAAATAAACTGATAGTAATAATGATAATGACGTTGTTATGATGATTTAGATATTTTTTTGTTGTAATTATCCATTATTAATTTGTTATATTATTCAATTCTGTTGGTCGAATTTTTTACTTTGATTTATCATCATATACAAGACAAAGTTCGGTCAGTATCATTTGGTTCATGTATGTATAGTACAACATATATTGGTGTCAATCAAACAGTTGTACAGAGGTACAGTTCATTACCCAGAGCTAAAGATTCAAAAATAGCACTTACAATATTTACAAGTGGAGTTATATTTTTTATATCATTGACATGTTGTATTAGCATGGTGGTCATCACCAAAATGTGATCCAAGAGCATCAGGTCTTGTAAAAGCTGATGATCAAATGTTGCCTGCTTATGTCATGCAAATTGCTGGTAAATTTTATAGTATACCAGGATTGAAAGGCCAAGTTGCATATCTTGTATGGCATGCCGGTATGTGTTATGCGGCCACCAAAAATTTAGCCCCAAGGCGTTTGTTTGTATCACGCGGTCTGTACTTAGCTCGAAATGAATCAAGTGCCTGGGCATCTAGAGTCAGGCAGGTGCTTATTACTTACTTGATAACTCGGTTTCCCTTCTCTTCCTCTTATCCTCATGAATATATTCTCTCACTGCAATATCTCACCCGCCCTATCATATATATCCTATATCTGGTTGGAAACCTCCCTTGCCCTCAGGGTCTCTTGAATTCTTCTGTTTTTTTTTTTCATTTTATATTACTATATAATTCTTTAAAACATATAAAACGATTGTCTTATTGACATTGAAAAAATTAAATGAGCTATGATTCATAATTTTTATAATTTTTCATAAAAAATATAAATAATTATAATTTTATTTTTTTTTGGTTATCAAACTTTAAATATATTATTGAATATAAGTTTAAATAATCCATTTTATATTTTTCTTTAAATATAAAGATCACAAACGAATATTATTGTTTGTTTAAATTTTGAAATTGTATAGTAAATTCCAGTTGGCAGATTTTCGGCCTAGAGGGTTTCTCGGAAACGATGAGTATATAGATAGAGAATGTTAAAAGTACTTTTTGCCTCCCTCATCTCTAATGGCTTCCACAGAATCGCCTTCAGGCAGCTATTGTCTCGGTTTATGCTCTTCTTCGGTCATAACAAACTCCATACATTGTTCAATACGTGAAAATTCATCTTTCGGACAACGAAGGTCTGTGAATGTGGCCCCCCAAGTTTGAATAAATAATCTAGAATTTTTTCAAAATTCATTCTGTAATAGTAGCTGATGGAATCAAATTTTTTTCAAATAGTGAAGTTATTTTTAACACGTTAATGTGAAGCAAATGATAGCCGACATAGTTTACCCACATAGTTTAAAAGTTTTCCGATTGAGTAACATAATTTTATCGATAAAATTTCGAAAGAGTCATGTAAGTATAAAAAGTGGAGCATCTACCACAAATTGCATGTGCATAATCTTACAAGAATATGCAAGATGTTGATGCTCACAACTAATCAATCACAAAAATTCAAATTTTTTCTCCATTAAAGATTCAAGATGAGATTTTATGTCTTCAAGACTTCAAGCAGTTCCGTTTGTAATTTCAATGACTTTTTTTTATCTTAATTTTATCAATGATTTCGAGTTAAATGGTTTGATGATCACATTCGTGTAAAATTTCTTAAAACGGTGTCTCATTTTAAATTTTAATGCCATCTAAAGATCCTTAAAAAAATATATATGTAAAGGTTTATTGTGAAAATAATTTAATTATATTTTTTTAATTTTAAAGACTGCAGTTACGTTTTGTATATAGTATATCTTCAAAATTCTCTTGACTCTATTTTTTTTTAATTACATTTAAATATATAATTGTTGAATATATATGAATAATCAATAGTTCTATGATGTGAGTTTTAACACGATTGTAACAATATATAATAGCTTGTTATTGTAATTTTCTTTTCTGTGAAAATTGCCAAAGGCTCTTTTATACATAAGCATATGGATTTTGATCTCAACGATATTTGCGGGACATTAGTAACATCAAATGTACTTTGTGTGGGGTTGTTTAAGTACCGATACGTGTCTTTTACGATATCCTTAGCTACATCGTATCTATCGTTGAATTTACTATATAAAATTTTTTTATTATTATACCTCTCGTATAGTATTTCACAAAGTTTAAACATAAAATCTCAAATACAATTAAAAAAATAAAAAAGTTATTGAAATTATTTTTGATAAAATATTTATAATTCCTGGTATATACTTGCAAGATTATTATTATTATTATAATTTTATTTTTTTTATATCAAATAAAATTTATATAATACACTATCGTGATAAACCTAAAATTTCTATATATAATTTGTGATAAAACATTTGAGAATCTCAGCACATATTTTCATACATTAAAATGTTAAAATTCCACTTGAAATGGTACGAGTGTCTATTCGACTTTTATACATTACAAAATTCTAGATCCATTCGGAGGGAAAAAGGTTTTGTTGAGGAAAAGTGTATAAGGTATTAAGCGCTCAACGCAAAAGTCTCTCTTTTCTCAGTTTATCCCGTGTAAACTAAGCCAGTATTCGTTATATACATGTATACACACATATTTTCATTTTTGCTTTTCTTTCTACGAAAAGATGAACAATAGGATATTTTACCTCGCGAGATTTTAGTAGCGAATTAAAGAGAAAAAAAAAAAAAAATTGTAGGGTAAAACACAAGTACGACCATTTTCCTAAATATATACCAATGCCAACTACTACACATATTATGGCTATTCTTTCATTATCACCCTTATTTTCACTTTTCTCTTAGTAATGATAATACCCTGCTTTTCAAAATGAGCTCAATTTCTTTGTCTTTTTTGTATAATTTTTTTTCTCCATTTACGTTCATTGTCATGATGATAATACGAAAAAAAAAAAAAATCATATGTTGAAAATTTTGGTCAATTGAATTATTTAATTTTTGAATAATTTATATTTTTAATTTTTTATCAGTTATTATTATTATCAAATGTTCATGACGAAATTTAATTTTTTTTTATTAATATATACAGTTATTGATTTTATATTCAATAGCAGTGTTCAAATTCAATTTTTTAAAAGTAATTTCATCATATAAAAATGAAAATAAAATTGAGAAAATCTTCAAGCTGAGAGCTGGACCTTTCTTTAATTGAAAGATGAACAATTTTTGAAATAGAAAAAGCTTCCATTAGCTTACATTAATTTTTTAGCAATTAGGTATTTTTTTTTTAACGACTTTTTTAATCTTTTAAACAGTAAAAATTGTGTACAGTAGATGATACAACCCTTTTCATTTTTATTTCGACATTTTTCGATAGATAAGCCTCGGTGTTTTTAATAAATATTATATCTATATTTTATATAAAAATATATATATTTTACAAGTGCATATAGCACTCAAAAAAAAAATTTTTTTTTGATCAATCAGTTAATATTTCAATGGCTCTCTTGTATTTTAAACATACATAATATCTCACCACTTATCATCATTTTTTCATACATTCTAGATACTCAACCGAGTTAATCCAGTATAAACCCCACTTTCTCTCTCACCCTCTCTCTTTCTCTCCTCTCTCGAATTGTCTATATACATACAGTTGCCAGTTATTCAAATGAAAAAATAAAAAAAAAAAATTATTTCGCTGCACTTGGTTGGGTATTATTTTACAAATTCCCAATTCGTTCTTTTCGAGAGTACAAGTTTTTTTATGTTATTTATTATTATTATTATTTTTATTATTATTATAATTATTGTTTTTTATATTTCTTTTAATAACATCTCTCAACCCTAAATTTTTATTTTTTTATATATTTTATTTATTTATTAATTATTATTTTATATATATACATTTAACTTTTTTATTTTATTTTTATATTTATAGTTTGTAAAATATTTTTTTTTTTGGTATTTCATACAATTGTCAGTATATATATTTCAATTTCTTTTGCCAAGTTGATACACAACAAAGTTCTATTATAGGACGTTATACTTATTTTTTATTTTTTTGTATATTTCTTGTTTTGCACGAAAGCACGATGTTTAAAAAATGACGTTGGTTATTTTGTATCTCGTGGATTTTTTTAAATGCCAAACAAAGTGTGTATTTGTTTTTTTTTTTTTTTTATATATCTGTATACATATATTTCTTTTTCGATGTGGAAATATCTACAATGGTTGTTGAGCTTTATATATCGAAACAAAACGAGTGAGGGATTAATCTGAGTATTATTTTTTTTCGCAAAAGTTAAGTTGGGGTTAAGAGAAAAATAATAACAATAAGTCAAAAAGACAATGTCATGTTATTGTTGAAATGCAAATATGAGATATTTTTTCATATCTATATACATATCTATATATATGATAGCAAAAAAAAAAACAGTCGCCTGTTTAACGAAAGTTTGATTTATAAATATTAAAATATTATTATTATGAAATATTATTCAATAATTTGAAAATATTCCAATAAAATAAACAAAAAATAATATTAATTATTACAATATAACATATTTTTTCTCTCAAAAATAAGTTGAATAAAAGGAAAAAAAAATTATTTTTTTGCTCATGGCTTTGTTTTGATTTTTATTTTATTTTTTATATGTACTTGAGGAATGTAAAGCTACAATTTATATTTTACGAAACATTGGGCTTTACTAGGGAGGGATATATAAACTGCCCGAGGGAGAAATGATGAGTCTGACCCCGAGATTTAATGATAGTTCTTGTACACCCGGCGCCTCACTGTTAAAAACACTCGAATTTTTTTTTTTAAATTGTATGTTCGTCAAAAAAAATAATTCCAAATAAAAATATACAAATATTTTTAAAAAAATAATATTACATTACTGCTGTTATTATTCTTTAAGCAAAAAAAAAAAAAACCAATGTAATTTTTATTCAATTGTGAATATAAATATTAGTCGGACAAAGAATAGAATAATTTTTATATAAAAAAAAATTTATACAAATGATAAATGAAGGCTTGAAGCACGGTTCGAATTCAAAAGCCATGAACATAGATAATAAAAAAGTATAATAATTTATTCTGTTTGTAAATGGACGAAAAGTATATAAAAAAAAAAAACGGATGTAATTGTCCGGTGAATTGTTTTGTTTCAATTCTTATGTAAATCTTGACCGAGGTCTCTATGCCCATTAAATTCACCTGGAAATATTAGCTCACACCCGCAATTACCGGCAAAAAAAAAAAGATTTAAATCTACTATATTCTGTAATAACTGGTATATTTTTAAACAATAGAAAATAAAAGAAATAATAATAGTAGGGTATAATAAAAAAAAAATAAAGTGCGAAATCATTGTTAATAAATAATGCAAAAAAAGAAGGAAAAAATAGTGATTTATCGGTTTGTTGGGAGGATAATAAGTGAGAGGGTATATTTTGACGTTTTGGGGATGTATTATAATTGTGAATTTATATATAGTTGACTTGAGGTCACTTACCTGAGAGCGTGTGTCACAGAGAAACAAATGACTTTGCTTTTGTGTTGTAAAAAAAAAAAAACCAGCTAAAACGATTTTACTCTTGAAGCAAATACACGTCGCGTGCCTCGACTCATTCGTTTTTTTCTCCAGTTTGATTATTATGTCGACATTTTACGTGTTTGTATATAAACATATATATTTTTAAATACATTGTTTCAGATACATATATGTATGTAAATAATTTACATTTGCTCTATTTATTTTATTGATTTTGAAAGGTGTTTAACATTGTTATTTAGACATGAAGAGTTTTGTTACATTATAAGATATCCTGATAACTGTTTTAATGTAGTTTTATGATGATACAATAAATATTTTGTCCTTTTGTATACTTTGGTCTTATCTAAAATCTGTTAAAACTCTGTTGTTTATTTATGTATTGAGTTCGATGACCATTGTTATCTCATCTGAATTTATTTTAACCCTTCTCACGATCTTATCAAGTTCTAATCTCTAATACCCTGTGCTCAATTATCATTTACATTAGTTGTACTATTATCGTTATGATCTTTTTCTTATGTAAGCATAATGGTTTGTTGTTATATACACATTGACTTTATAGAGTATCTCATTTTACTATGTCATATATATTTTCAGTTTTTTAATTTTGAAATAGGTGATTTTTTGAGTTGAAGGAAGAATTCTGAATTTTTTTTCTTCTATGTAAAACATGCCCTGGTAAAAAAAATCTCTCCGGATTTTTTCCAGATTTCTACGCAATTGAGACTTCCGGAGTTCTTTCGGTTTTTCTCCGGATTTTTGGGAAGAAAATTATTTAAACTCTTGTTTCTGGTTTTTTTAATTGGTTTTTCCATTTTTTTCAAATGGTTTTTTTAAGCGGAAATTCCGAAAAAAATCTGGAGATATTATAATGAAAATAACCCAGAGATTATTCCTTGAATATCTCCGGAAGTCTCAATTACGTAGAACTTCAGAGAAATCCGGAGCAATTTCGGAAAAATCCGGTGAGATTTTTTTCACCAGGGTGCATACAAATTCTTATAATTCATAATTTACAAAATAATCAATTGATATTATATATTTAATTTTGTTTGAAAATGATGAATGTAAAATATTTATTATTTTATTTATTTATTTATTTATTTATTTATTTATTTATTTATTTAAAGTCGCCCCTAACATAACATTTTTTGGGCTACATGAAATAAGTGTACAATAAGTTGATATTATACTAATTAATCCATGTAAAATAATAATCATTACAAAATTTTTTTATATATATTGAAAAGAATTACCATACAATATTTAATTTTTTAATTAGTTAAATTCTTTTCTTGATTGAGCAAAAAGTCCAAATAACTACTTTTAAATCCATTAAGAGAATCCAGTGATGTTAAATGAGCTGGAAGATGATTCCAGAGTCTAGCACCAGCTATGTACAAACTATTGTCTAGATTATGAGCACATAATACTGGGTAATCTAGTATATTTGAACAAGCTCTTGGTCTCAATGTATTAACAGTATTTTGCCTAAACTTGATTTTTTCATTTAACAATACATTATCACCTGATTTAATGGCTCTGAAAAATAATGATGCTAAAAAATAATTAGTTCTATTTTTAATTGTTAACCAACCTAACTTAACCCTATCTGCAGACACATGTTCTCTTTTTTTTATTTTACAAACAAATCTTACACACGAATTAAAAGCAACTTGTAGTCTTAAAAGCTGCTTATTTGAGATGTCAGTCAAAGCCAAAAGTGAATAATCAAAAATAGGCGTGATCAAAGATGACACCATTTTTCTTCTGATACACTTCGAAGTGAGTAAATCTGTATTCATATGTAGTCTATGCAAAGCAGCATAGACTTGTGAACATACATGTGATACTTGTTTATCCCATATTAATTTTTCATCTAAATAAACTCCTAGATATTTTACCACACTTTTAAATTCCAAGGCTTTGTTATTAACAGTAACAATAGGTACTGGCATTTGTTTTAACTTAACTAGTTGACTTCTTTTTCCAAATATTATTGCCTGGCTTTTGTCTGGATTTAATTTTAGTTTTTTACCACTTGCCCAAGCCAGAATAGAATGAATATCTTTATTCAAATTATTAATAGAGTCAGACAAGTTTCTCAAAGATGAATTAAGAAAAATAACCAAGTCATCAGCAAAAAGCAAATGCTTTGAATATTTTAAGACTGAAGAGATATCATTTATGTAGATTGAGTAAAGCAGTGGACCTAATACTGAACCTTGAGGCACACCAGACTTTACTGGAAGTGCTGATGATTCCAAACCATTAATAACTGTAACTTGTGTTCTACCAGTTAAATATGAACTGAACCAATCAAGTGCATCTCCACTTATACCATAATGATCTAGTCCATCAATCAAAAGGCCATGATCCACCATGTCAAAGGCCTTACTGAAGTCAAAAAATACAGCAATTGTTACCTCATTTGAATTCATGTTATATCTGATGTCATCCAACAAATATGTAATTGCAGATATTGTGTTAGAATTTTTTTTAAAACCAGTTTGATACTTATCAAGTAAGTCAGCATCATGAAGATAAATTGAGACTTGATCATGCACCACTCTTTCTATTAATTTTGATAGAATTGGTAATAGCACAATACCACGAAAATTCGATTCATCAAGTGGGTGAGCTATTTTTGCAACTGGTAAAGCTATTGCTTTTTTTCATGAACTTATTAATAATTTTTTATGTTTTTTTTTTCTGTTTATATATACATACATGTCAAGCATGATGATCTTTGGTGAAAATGACTTCTCCGATTATCTTCGATTTTGAAAAGTCGGAGTAATTTGAAAAAAATTCGGAGAAAATTGGAGTAAATGCGGACAAAAATCTTTTCAATGCATATAATCTACTAATATTGACTTCAATGCATTTATGGCCAGTCAGAAGCCCTTTGTAGATCAAAGCATTATTCCAGAGGCTTCTTATGACAATTTATACTCCTATAGATGTTCATTCTGGGTTATATGGCTTGCCTACTTGGTGCTTAATTTTATGTTTAGCGTTCAAGATGAGAAATTTCCGTTTTTTTAGAAATAAATTGTGTTGAAATGTCAAAAAAACCCTTAAGATTATACTCACTCATCTGATTGAGTTAAGTCCTTACAGATTTTAGTTTTTTTGTTTGTCTTTTTTATTTTTAAAAACTTTTTTATTTTATCTGTGAGATAAATGTATAAAGAAATAAATGATACTTTCAATTAATTGACCATGTATAACTTGAATATTTTTTTTTTCATTTTGAATTCATTCTGAAGATTAACTTGAGTCATTGATGATAGTGTTTTTTGAATTTGTATATATACATTGCATATTTTTGTGGGATGCATCAGCTTAATACAGGTAAATTTTTAAGTCCAATCGTAAATGAGTTTGCACATTGCAACTCAAGTATTTTTATCGCTCCGCCTCTTGTGAGCTTGCAAAGGCGTGACTTAATTCTGCGCCGGCGTCATTGTGAAACGCCTTCTATCAGCTGGAATTTTCCCGCTGAATTATTTTGTTGTTTAAATAATATATCTAAAAAAAAATCTATTATACAATGTTTTTTTTTTTTCAAATTAATATTTCATGAATATAAATTTATTATAATAATTGTGGATTTTTTAAAGTTTATTTTGTCCGAAAGAATGTTAGCTTATTTTTCAAAGAGCTTTTTTTTAATTAAGTGAATTTCTTTGTTGTTTTAGAAAATATAATATTTTATTTTTTCATTAAAATTACAATTGTTCTCATCATTCTTTTTTTTCCATATAAATCAATACCGTATATTGGACTATTCCATTGATTTTAAATAAAATAGTTTTTTTTTTTTTTATTTAAAATTTGAATATATATTAATTTACTCTCTATTTAAAAACTCCTCAATGAAAAATAAATAAATATTCCAAGCACATGTGTATGTTATTACATATTTCAAAAAAAAAAAAAAAAAAAAACAAATTATTTTGTTGAAAAATTATTTAAAATTTATATTATTGAAATTCCCAATTTACAGTTATCCTATATTAAAAGTCAAATATATTTTTTTCAAATGAATTCGTTTCACGAAAAAATTGCATGTTTATTTTATATTTTGAATTATTTTTTTTATTATATTTTTAATTTTTTATACAGATTACCATTAAAAAAAATGAAAAAAATAATTTAATTTGGGTTAAAAAATTAATTCTATATGGATCCATTTTGACAAGTGAAACATGTGCAACATTTGTAAGTGCAATCTCACTTTGTCACGAATACTGGATTCATGAATGTGTCTTTGGTAATAATTTTTTCAAATTAATGTACTGAAGATTTTAATTGAAAAATTATCGCTTTTAATAATACAATAAAATAATAAATTATGATGTTTCAAACCTCAATCTAAAGTTACTTATAATCAAGACAATAGATAATTGAAAAAAAAAAAAAACAGAAATAAAGTTCAGGAAAACATTCAGATTATGATTAAGTATTTTTAATTTACATAAATAATTAAATCCATAAAGTTAAACTACAATCAAATTGAAAAAATATTTAATCTTCATTAAACTTTCAAAAAATAATATCAACGTAAGTTTTTATAGGTGATATTATTTATGTTACAAAATATAATTGGTAATTCAATACCATTATTGATTTTGGAATATCCTGTTATTAATCTTATTGAGATTAATCAATTTATTATTTAAAAAATGAAATATAAAATTAAATTTTCAATATAATTAATAATATAATTTTAATATTTGTGTGGTTAATATCAGATGCTTTTTTATATTTTTTATTTTACAAAGTTACTTTTTTTTTTATTTCAAAACTTTCTCTTTTTCTGTTTCTCTTACCCATTTCAATATATATTTTTTTTTTTGGCTCAAGGTCACTTAAAACTTTACACATTTTATTTTTTAAATTTGTTTTTGCTCATTCTATATATCTACATCTTTTACAGGCATTTTATTTTATATTTTTTTTATATTTGCAAATATAAAAAAAATATGAAAAAAAACCACTGTACGCTTTTATGTGGTTGCGTGTATCCAATATACAAGGATTTCAGAAATAAGAAAAATCAGGACAAACTTTATGAAATTTTCTCGAAATAAAATAACGACTATTTAATTAAAATTTTCTTAATTTTGTACAAATATTTATAATTAATAAATCAATTATATTTTTTTAATTAAAAAACATTAAATTCATGTGTATATAAAAATTGATAAACTTAATTTAAAAAATAATTAAAAATCATTACATTTGTTGGTAAATTAAATTCAGTAAAAATTATATTAAAACGAGAAGTTAAATTAATTAAAAATTTGAGTCATAATAATGTAAAAAAGTAAGTATAAAATAATAGTAAATATAGTGTAAGACACTTTAGGCAAATTCGCGAGGCGCGAAAAGCATCCTGGCATGATTAGGCAAGTAGTAAGCCTCAAGAGGTGGCACAGGACGAAACTCTGTTATAGTATAGGAGAAGAGGTCGAAACACTGATATTAACTTTATACATTAATATTTGTTTGTGTTGTTACTAAGCGTTGAACAAGGACAGTTATATATAATATAATAATTCAAGATTTTTAGATAAACTCAAGGACACTCACCTCGGCCAATACCAATACTAATATCAAACCACACATTCATGTGAATATACATATAGCAAGCAATTTGAGAAAGCATTTATTTCGCAAATTCTTTATTTTTTTATACATTTTTATTTTTTTTTTTTTTCGTGATATTCTCCAATGAGAAACAAAAATGAATTCAATTAAGAAAATTGTTTTTCAACTTAGTAATATTTTTTTTTTTTTTTTTTTCATTTCAAAAAATGCTAACTTCAAATCATATTGAGTTTTTATTTTTATTTATACTTGATAAATTCTTTATTGACTATAAATTTTTTATAATTCAAAATTAATAATTAGATCTCTAAAATTTTCATAACTTTTTTTTTCAAACAAAAAACCATTTTTTTAAATTAAAATCAAATTCAATATTGTGTGTGGTGATTTTTAATTACAAGTATAAATTAAATTTATTGAAAAATACATGTATACAAAAAATAAATAGAAAATTAATAATTCAAAATTGATTTTCAGTATTAAAAAAAAAAAAAATTATTAGTTTGGGGGATTATATGTGTGGCAGCAGACGAGTCGGTTGGATGCCCCTGGTTACATCCAAGATTAATATTAAATTTCACACGATGAGTGCAATTTCATTACCAACATTTCTTCTCTACCTTTCTCATCTTGGTTTTTTTTTTTGGTAGATATATCTATACACAAAAATGAAGCACACACTTTACATTACGTAGACGTTTTACCAGCACGTGGATTCTTATAATAATAAATTGCTTTTTCGTTGAAAAATTACAATTCCAACTCAATATATGTATACACAAAATGTATACACTTTAATTTTAAAACATCATGACCTTAAGATCAAAATTTATTTTTACTATGACTCATTAATTTTATCTTGATTATTTATTAGATCCTTTTTTTTTTTTTAAATAATATTTTGTAATATAAAATACAATGAACAAGATTATTCTTGTTTTTAAAATTGCTTGATAAGTTTTTTTTTTTTTTTTCCAACTTGCAAAATTCTTGTGGGTTGTATATAAAAATATAAGATACATATTTGTATTAGTGATACGTATATAAATTTATTGTATAAATATATATGCAAGCCTCGTTTAGTGGAAAGGTTGAAAAGGGGTGCACATAGGGCCTAGAGGGTTGACCGGGCACACTCCATTCGATCAATAGCACCCCCAACATTTTCACTTTACAGCATGAGTTTATGCGATATCTATATATAGATATGTATAAATATATATAGCATACCTTTTCTATCCATGTTATATAACACCGTGAAAACCACTTTATATTTTAGTGGCAATGTTGTACAACCCTCTCTAAGACACTCTCCGGTGGTCCATGTCCTCTTTCCCCCAATGACCCCACATATATAACTATGTTGTTTAGATAAAAAAAATTACTAACCTTCTTTAATTAATTTGAAAAAAAATTTATTATTTTTTTATCATTATCTAATATTTATTTGTATAGGTATATTTTTTTTTTTTATTGAGTTCTTATTGATTAATTAGTTTTTTTTTTTCATCAATTTAACTTTTTTATTTATTTTATTTTATATACCTATATGTATTGTCTGAAGAAAGAGGATGGTTGTACATATAGTATTTTTAATTTATCTGTGAAATTGAATTCAATCAAGATGGTCACGAAAGCTTGACATATAATTATTCTGTCAAATAAAAATGAAATTTAATAAAATTTTATTTATTTGTTTATAATTTTTTTATGTTAAGAATGTTTGAAATATATACTAAAAAATATTACAACTGGTTGAATAAATTTTTATAAATTATTTTGATGATTTAAAGAAAGATAAAATTTAATTTCATTTATATATATGATTATCGTGTTTTTTTTTTTTTTCTTGCGTGTTTGTAATAATATAATTCATCTTTCTTTTGGACTGCACAATGATTTTTTTTCTTTTGCTTTCTCTTTCTTTTTTAAAGAGGACTATGGTTTGATTGAATTTTTCCTGGAGGAAAAAATGTTTCCACCAAATGAATACGTCGAAATATTGCATTCCAACAAGCGATCCTACTTTTTTTTGTAACGTTTTTAATAAAATAACGCCTCTTTGCTTACACTTTTTCAAACTCTCTCTTTTTGCCTCTTTTTTTTTTCTTTTACACCCTGCCACTTTTTTTATTATTTATTTATTTATTTTATTTTTACATCAATCGTTATAAAATACTCGAAAAAATTTGTTCGACTTTTTAAATAATTCCAAAACTTGGCCAACCTGCTATACTTAAAAAACCAATTGGTTTTATTATTTTAATATTATTACTATTATTACACATTCCAATAAAAATTATAATACATATAGATATTGTTGTGCCGCATAACAAAAATAATTATATTAACAGCATTAAAATAAAAGTAAATAAATATTAGATTTTTTTTTTTTTTTTTTTAAGGCCAACAACAAAATATGTTGTGCTGCGACAAATTTTATTGTGGTGTTCAATAATTTTTTAATATATTTTATTGCTTTATTATTGATAAATTTGACAAGTAATTTTATTTTCAATTTAAAAATGAACAAGTTTATAATTATTGGTAATTTATTTTTTGAATTGATTTTTTTCATGAATATTGGTAATGTATTTTTTTTTTTTTTTTTGAATATACGCATAAGTTTTCTGGAAAATTTTATTCTCTTTCAACAGCAGATCAGAAATATTTTTTTCCAATTAAGAAGAATCATCGATTAGAACAAATTAATTGGTGGTTGAAAAAAGTACAATTTATTTGTTTTTTATCTGAATAATTCTATTTCATTTTCATGATCTTCTTTAAATTCATAATTTTTTCCGTCCTTCTTTTCAGCTGTTGAAGCTAAATTAAAATAATATGTGTTATAATAATTTGATAGACGAAATAAAGATACGAAAATAAAAATGAATTATTTATACACACATGGACAAATTGAAGAGACAAAAGACGATTCGCTATTTACTGATACATCGGTTACTTCAACAGCTGTCTCATTGTTATTTTTGAAATACAATTTCACATCTCTGAAAAAAAAATATATAATGTTATTTAAAACTAAACAATGAGTACATTTTCATATTTTTACATAAAAAATGAATAATAACTTACCCATGTTTAATTGAAGTCCAATAAATTTCATTATTAAACGCTTCTAAATTGAAAGTGGAATAAGGTATTATTTCAATCTCATTAAGATCATTTGCATGTAATGGTCGAGCAGAAGTTCCAATATCAATCCATTCTAAATAAATAAAAATTAAAAAATTAGAATTTGTTTTTTTTCTTAATGTTATGGCTTAAGGTTGTTTTTAAATCGCATGACCAGGCGACGTTTTGGGTTCACGAGAGTACTTACAAACGCATATTAAATAAAAAAATTATAGCGCCCTCTCATGCCTAAAATCTTTTCACTTTACTGACCCAAGTGGAAAAAATATATTTATTGGAAATATGAAATAAATTTATTTTATATTTAGAAAAAATTTAGAAAAAATATAAATTAAATTTAAAATATATACAGTTTTGGACATACTAAAATTAAATTTAGAAAAAATTTAGAAAAGATTTAGAAAAAATATAAACTAAATTTAAAATATATATACAGTTTTGAACATACGAAAATTAAATTTAAAAAAAATTTACAAAAAATAAAAAAAAAATTAAGATAAAATTTAGAAAAAGTTTAATTTTAGTATGTCCAAACTTGAACATATTCTAAATTTAATTTATATTTGTTCTAAATCTTTTCTAAATTTTTTCTAAATTTACTTTTAGTATGTCCAAAACTGTATATCCATTGAATTTAATTTATATTTCTATTAAATATAAATTAAATATATATTTTTTCCACTTGGGGATGCGTCATAAGTAGTGTGAGTGTTGCTGACTTATATTTACAGACACTAAACTAGACAACTAATGCACAACCGCAAACGTACCTATACTTCCTATGCTTGCGTGTTAAAGTTGTCAACTTTGACACTAATTATCTGGATTTTGACGCAGAGAAAAATTACAAAAAAATTCCACCAAATAGATAATTATTTCATTTAAACATTAAAAAAAAAAAATCGAAAATTAAATTACGGGAATTTCATTTAAAAACAACCTTAATATCAGATACTTACTCAAAATATAATTGCCTCCAAAACTTTCAATAATGTACAATTTATCAGTTGCATAATCAATAGCAAAGTCAAATACGTGTAGATATTCTTTTTCCTTAAATAGTAAACTTGCACTACTATTCGGTGAGTTAGAAGTGTACCACAGATCCGTTTCAATTGAAAAAAATAATTCGCTGAAAAAACAATTAAATAATTCAAAAATAATGTAAATGATTTATTTATTTTTTGTTTTTTTTTTTTTTTTTTTTTTTTTTAATGAGTAAACAATAATTAATAAATTCTTTATAAAATTTTTCATCTATCAACAATTATTTTGTTTATAAATTTGATTTTTTACTCACTCTCGCTTTGGATAAACAAGAAGTTTATAATTTGACTGACTAGATTTAGGAGTAAAGGGTTGAATAATGTATTCTGATTTTTTGAATGATTTATCTATAACTTTCATTGAAAATTGTCTATTACTAAACACAGTCCAGTATATTTTTTCTGTAGTCCAATCGAAAGCAATTGACCGTGCATGATCGAAAATATCCTTGACATGAGTAACAGTTTTTAATTTATTATTTTCATCAAAGTTAATTACATCAAGGGTGTGACGCTCAGCTGAAAAAATATTTACAATAAATAATTTGTTGCACATTTGTAACAAAAAAAAAAGAAAATGCACATAAATTTTTTAATTAAACTATTTACCATGCAAATTGGAAAACATAACACTTTTTAAAAGATAAATACTATTATTTTCACAATTAAAAGTCATGTCGTGATACCAATTCTCAGTCCCAGAACTATTAGTAAAATCTTCCTCTCCAATTTGTATTATGTTCTTATCTTTAGCAGAATACTGTACATTAAAAAATTCGTATTCTGATAAGACTAATAAAAAATTCTTCGGCTGATTTGATGGCAAGCTTCTTGCCTGGGTGAAGCCAGGCAGTCCAAAACATAACGCAAAAACGGCAAATGATACAATTGCTAAAACATTGATTTTAAATGAACAATATAATTAATATTTTATTTACTGCTTTTAAAAATTGATTATCATTAAAATACATCCACAATGTATATTATATATTTTTCAATTGATATTATTAGAATATATAAATAGATAAATCAGATTTTTATTTGTTGTACTTACGTATTCTCATCTTGTGTTAATTAAAAAGTCTTTAGCGTCAACTTTATATGTTTTTGAGTAAAAAAATAATAATAGGTGGGTAATCAACCAAGTAGTGTTTTTTTTTCTACAAAATATGGCTCAAATTTTTATCAAATTCACTTGCGTTCATAGGTATCACATGAGCTACAAATTTAACCATAAAAAAAACAAAAAAAAAACAATATAATAATTTTTTAAGAGACGTCTCTCAATGCGTGAATGCGAATATTTTAGGTCGGAAAATATGTACCTCCTACAGTTCCCGGTCCTCACCGACAACTGATTTGCCTTGGTTTTTCAGGGTGTCTTTATATATACTTTGCTTGTATAGTTTGTCGGAGTAGGAGAAAAAAGGGCTGGTTCCAAAAAGTCATTTTCTAAGGGTTTTGCGTTGGTCATCTATCGTAGGAATTATCTAATCTGCCGCTTCTAGCTCCAAGAAAGTCATGAAAATTTTATCATTATGTATTAAGTAAAAATTTTGGGAAAAGTATCTCTAGCTCAAATATCATTTCATTATACTTTTTAAGTTCATTCAGTTGTATAGTTTCGGATCTTGGCAAATATTTGTATCTTAGTTTCTCAAACTTTTGGAAAATCTATTATCTTGTAAAAAAGTAAAACATCTTGTGTTGTTTATTTTTTTAAATTATCTACGTTTTCTATTTCTTTGTATTTTGTCTGTTTATAATGTATGTCAGTATTTAACAATATAGAAAAACATCATTATAAAAAGAACATTTTATTTGTCATCAAGACCAATGTTTAACTGACAATATTTTTATTTTTGAATGAAATAATTGATAAGGCAAATAAAGTCCAAGAATTATGTGACAAAATTAAAATGAAATTATTAATTTTAATAGAATCAATCAAGAGCTATTAAAATTCCATATCATCAAAATTATCTTCAGAATATAAAATATAAATTTAAATATATCCCAAGTGAAAAAAATATATTTATTGGAAATATAAAATAAATTTAATTTATATTTAAAATATATGTGAATTAAATTTGATTAATGTTTTAAAAAATATAAATTAAGTTTAATTTACATGTAATTTATATTTAATTCATATGTAATCTATATCTATACAAAAAGTAAATTTATTTCAAATATTATTTCTAAAAAAAAATTTCTAAAAAACAAAAATCCACGTCGACATATGACAGAAAAATACATACACTGTGATAATATTGAGTGATAAACTGATGACTATATAATTTTTATATTTATACATTTTTTTTTATTATGTACAAATTGATTACGCACATAGATCTCTGATAGCTCAGTAGAAAATAAAAAAAATTTCTTTAAAAAAAAATAAAAAAAAATAAAAAAAAGTTGAGACAGTGTTGAGCTACCGTGTGCTGGGACCTAGGTGAATTCAGTTCCGTGGTACCCCATGGTTACCCCCTGGGCCATTGTTTTCCGACAGTTTTTATACATTAGAATGTGTACCTGGTCACGTCTAGTTAGTGGAACTAAATTCATCGTTTCCCAGCTGATCCTCTGACTTGCAGTGCTGGCTATGTGAACAGACATTGCAAATTCGAGGAAAATTAGGATTAGGCTGATGACCTCGAAAGCAATACTGCCCTCAGCAAATAAAATAAAATAAAATAAAATAAAATAAAATAAAATAAAATAAAATAAAATAAAATAAAATAAAATAAAATAAAATAAAATAAAATTTGCACTTCGCAGTTTTGTATGAAAGTTTGATTAATTTTTACTATATTGAAAATTTTCTGTAATAAATTAAATATTTTTTTTTGAGAACCTGTGTGAGTGTAATATTCATTTTAATAAATGACCAGAATTTTAATAACTCGTACTTTTATTCTTTGTGAGCCATGTACAAACAGAAGGGAATTTCCAGTGATGGGTCATATTTCATTGATGTCCCATCATTTGAATGAAAATAATAACTCTGCAAAATTAATAATAATTTTAATATGGAGTTTACAAAAAAAAAAAAAACTAAAAAAAAAAACCTTGTAATTATCATTATTCGAATATTGGAAATATTGGGTTATCTCTCCATCTCCATCGCCTATCAAACATATCAAATATTCAGTTAAATTCTGAGAATATTATATATATGTTTTAGAATCATCGAATGTTTAGCTAATTAAAAAGATATTGATAATTAAAATTGAAAGCTTTTAGCTCGAAGCATTTATCCTGATGAAAAGCTCACTGTAAAATTAAAACTTTAAATTTTCATCAATATTTACTATATTAAAAAAAATATCATAATGCCATAAGAAAATTGTTTTTTTTATTCGTTAAAACTGTTTTAAATTATTTTTTAAAATTAAATAAAAAGTAATCCAACGTATTTCAACGGTATTTTAATATTCAAGTCATAATTATTATTTTCAATTGAAAGAAATTAAACACATTCTATTTTAATTTTAGAATAGACGTTATTGTATTTATCATCAGCATCAATTGATGCATAATTTAGAAGAAAAAATTAACAAAAAAAAAAAACTCGTTAGGACTGTTTAACTATACAAGTACTTCATGATGATAATTAAATTGCTTTTTGTGGATTGAGAGAGGTAAAGAGAAACTAGGAGAGTTGGGTGACAAACATTCATTATAACGACTAGGTCATAATTGCGAAACTCAGTAACGAATCGAGTATACATGTATAATCGATGTTAGATGCTAGTGATGATGTCGTCCTTGAAAATTTTTCACCCTTTATTTATTTTTTATTTTTTCATAAGATTTAATATCATAATTTATTTGCATATAGATTGAATCGCTTTAATCTAAAGACGTTATTACGGCTCTTTTAATGAAAAATATAGTTTATTTTTTTTTTATTTTCAATATTTTATTAAAATATAAAATTTATTATGAATTTCATTGAAAATATTATTAGCTTGTTATATAAAAAAAAAAAAAAAAAAAAAATGATAAATTAAATTTAGATTAAAAAAACAAAATTATTAATTATTAAAAAATAAATAAATAAATAAAATTTTGAGCTCGTGCAGCGTATATGTATATGAATGCACTTGACTGTCTCACTTATCCTGGCATCAATGATGGCAAAAACAGAGAAAGAGAGATGCTAAAAGGTTTCGAGGTGTATCGTGGAGATTTTGCTTTTAGCACATTCACGATAAAACGCGTTTCAAGCCTCCGTCTGGTTGACGTTAATGCCGATAAACGTCGTTTCATATAACAAACGAGTATATCTATGTGTTGGTACCACCATCAAGCATCACTTTTTATTTTACTCTAAATATTCACACCCGCGTGACATCCCTTATCTTTTATATCAAACTCTAAAGAGATTTTAATAATAACATATTATTATTATTAAAATTAAAAATAAAAAACTAATTTTTATTGCTTTAATTAATTATTTTTAATAAAAAAAAGTTCCAAGACAATTTCGCGAAAGAAATAGAGGATCCTCTATTTTTTCTGGACAAATAATGATACAATAGATCTATAATAATGATTATTAATTTTGTTTAACAACTGAAGAACCTGACAAAAAAAAAAAAAAAAAAAGAGAATTTTCTAGTTTCTACGAGTGTTTTTAACTTATGAAAAATAAAAGTGAGAATATATTAATCCATTGAGTTTATGTTGTGTGTGGACTCATATAACAGGCATCATTAAATCACAGAAATAGCCTCTGTTATTGACTCTAGCCTAGTCTGGCCGACAAATTTATAGTCAGATATCTATATAGTCCACAGTTTTGGTGTATATGAGCTTTTCTCTATACTTATCATTCTATCTTTCTCTATTTTCACCCTCATTTACCACCCTCATGAGGTACTATGAAAACGTGCAGGCTACGATCCTGAACTGGCCTCTTCCGGAACCCCTGACAGGAATTATTATATATATATTCCATTACTATTCTTTCACCCCGCGTAAATATATATATACACCAATTTCTATTTTCTTCATTCTATACTTTACAACTCTTTTTCTCTCTTTCTCTTTCTCTCCATATACACTGGTCATTGTTCTGGTTTATTCGGTGATTTGTGGATTTTACTGGTCCTTCATAGGGGATATATAATAGAGGGTATGTCCTTTACCACGTGCTTTTTTACCTTCTTGACTGTGTATGTCATTTTATTGAGGGTATATATATAAAGCTGTGTATATTATATACACTTTATCTGTATAAATATTCACTCTGTGTGTAAACACTTTGGTCATTGGTTGATATATCCAATACATGTATGTGAGCGTTGAAGTTTATCTAGTCGATTTTCAACAAGCTTCTAATGACTCAATCCAAATCACCCTACAAGTTAAACATATATATTTTTTGATCAACAAAAATGCTGGTTTTTGTGTTTTTTTAATTTTTTTTTTTTTTGATACAATTTTTAAATTACTTTTTAGAATAATTTTTTTTTAATTATTACAAGAGATGAAATATTATTCAAAGTCATTGTAGAATTATTTGAAATATATATATTAATTTTCAATCATTTAATTTAATTGAATTATCTGATTTGTTTATAAATAAATTTCTCAAATTATTTTCCAGTTGTAACTCTTTTCCTTTCCACGCAGCTAAAATATTTAATCAAAAAAATAATCCAATAATACTACAATCAATATTATTACCCAGTAATTAAGTTGAAATTTCAAGATTAAGTTATCTTTTTTTTTCTTTATCACTCAGTATAGGTGTCGTGGTAAAAGCGGAAGGGTCGTTCTGGATTTTCCTTTATGTATATCGAGTTGCAGGAAAGACCTTTACACGATAACACTAGTAAAGGTGGTGGTTATGTGGCTTATGGTCTTATCTGTATATAAAGATAAGGACCCGTCAACCTTTATGAATGCTTCCATTATGCTTTGTCTCATTCAATTTTATATCTTGCACCTTGAATCTTATATTTCCCTTTTTTCGTCTTGATCTCTTTTATCACGTAACTTTTAGTGTTAACCACTTCAAAGGCTTTTGAATATAAAATACATTTGGATAATTAATTCATCCAAGAAACAATTTTTTTTACTTAAAAAATCAAAAACTCATAACTACTCACCAAATTAGTATTCAAATTTTTTGCGTTTATTTTTCATTTCAAATTTTTATTCAGATTTCATTGACATAAATTTAAACAATATACCTGTGGAAATAAAAAAAAAACCAATTAGTTTGTTGGTAAAAATATTTGTACAAATTATAAAATAATATATTTTGCATATCCTAACACGAAATCAATGAGTCATACATATAGAGTTGTCTATTTGTACAATTGAACCGCGAGAAATCCAGCATTTACTCCCGAATGAGAGTATTGAATTTTCACTATTTCTGTTTTGATATATATATGTTGTAAAGCGATACGATCCATCGACGCCAAAATCCCATACTATATAAATACAACATAGGAAGTTATTTTTTATTACGAAACAAATAGCTTTTTGGGGTTTTCCGGATTTACAATTTCTCGATATAAATATCAATACATATTTATCTTGGAATATTATTGAGGATGTTGACCTTCATATTTTAAAAAATGTCATTTTACCATTTGCAGGATGTAAATTTTATGAAAAAATAAAACAAATTTTCCATTATTCACCGGTTGATTTATCAACTACTATATGAAGATAATTAATAATTATGTTTAGAAATAAAAAAACCTCATTACAAATGTCAATAATCAATTTTCGTGTTAAAATTCAGTCAAGTTTAGATCATATCCGATATATGATAGTGCACATCACCGGTAAACATGGGAAATTACAGGGGAAATTCGAAAGTTAGATGCAATATACACTGGTGAATGGAAATATTGATAGATGATTTATGTTTAAATCCACTATTTTGATTGAATAAAAATGAAATAATATTGTTGTACAAATAGCAAAGCTCTGCAGTCGTATATATGAAGTGGAACCCACATGACGAAATAGATTTAACACAAAGAATTATATTATTAGAAACAAAATTTATATTTATTTTTAATTTTGGTTATGCACAATTGAAATGAAAAAAAACTATCATCACTCAATGGTTGCAAGAAATTATAAAAGCCAGCTATTATAATTAATTTTGTAGATTTATTTTGTCATCCAAACCAACTTTGGTTGATTTATTTTGACGTGTTACCTATCGGATATAAAGTCTATCTAAATAGAAGTTGAAAAAAAAATTTCAATTGAGTTTAACCATATTTATTTTGAAGTACAGTATGTAGAAATTAATAATGCACTAGAAAAAAATTATCTCACTGCAGCAACGAGAGTTGTCCAAGTTCGTCAGATTATTCACTCAGCAATCTTATATTTGATTTTGTAAGATGATTAGTTATCAGCTTGAACGACAAACTGGTATGAAAAAATCCATATTAAAATTCAAGAACAATAGATTTACCTTTAGCAATGTTGTTGTTTGTTGAAAATGTTGGACTATGTATCTTTGCTTATGCAATGTATCATGTGCCTACCTCTATACTGCACAGATTGTCTGTTGTGAATAATTATTATATCGATTGTATCGATTGACATAATATTTTGTCCAAGAGGAACATGATTAGGTTCACTATGTATATAATGGTCATGTTATTAGAATTAATACCTGTTTGTCTTGTGCTTGTTCTAATGAAAATTATTCAAGCTTCTTGAGGTATTGATACCACACTTTTTTCTTTATTATTGTTTAGTATTAATTTGAAAAATAATTAGCCTTATAGATATATACTTTTCAGATTAATTCATCACAACATAAAAAAAAGCTCATAAGTGATCTGCTAAACCGCAAATTTATAATTAAAATAAAACTTGATTAAATTTTTTCTTTTTCTTGTCGCTTGGAGTCGTTGGCTTGTATATATATTTTTTTTTTTTTGTAATCATGACACACACACACACATGAGGTTTTAATAATTTTGCGTAACACGGTTTACACATATGGCCAGTGTCTTGATTTACGGGATGTAGGCGTGGCTCATACAGAAGCCACGATATAATAGTTTATTAATAATTAGCAAACGAAAGAGGTTTTGCTTGAAGTAGCCACATAACTAACGATTCTGATCGAAGACTGGCTTTGATCCTTAACGATTTTTATCAGTCAATTTTTATATAAATTTATACATGCAAATAATTTATTTTCTTGATGATTATCAAAATTAAATAATATTATTTGATCATTTTTATTATTATTTTTATTCATAAAACTTTTAATACTCATTCTTAAATACACATACCTTGTATTAAAGAAAAAAAAAATTATTTTTATGGTATTACCTTGACAATAAAACCAAATAGCATGGAAAACATTAAAAAGCAAGATATGTGTTTGTTGTCTTTGGTGCATGTTCAACCATTAACGAGGTGTGCATTTTATGAATTTAAAAAATAGTCATAATATATGTACGATCATAAAAAAAATAAACCTTCATTTATATAAAAATTTATCTTGTTTTTTTTTTTTTATGCATTACATTGTGCTCAGAAAATTCACACATCGTATAACGTGTTCTATCTGGTGTGTGTCTATATATTGATATACCCAGTAGATCATCTGACTGGCACGTTCTTCTATAAAAAGTAGTAAAAAAAAGAAAATTGTAAAATGGACCAACGTGTTATTATCAACTTGAATTGCACTGTACGTTGTACTTTATGATCTTTTTTATATATTTGTTATTTCGTTTGAACATGCAAACCAAAAAATAAAACTTATCATTATTTTTTTGTATCTTTTTTTATCATATTTGACACTTATTCAACAACATATTACTCGGGTTTATGTTTGATACAAGGAGAGAAATCCACAGCAAATATTACTGTAGTATAGTATAGTAAAAATCATAGCTGACGTCATCTCGGCGAATAATTTCTACTCATTATAATAATTATTGTTATATTTTATCTAAATTTTTACTGAATTTTACAGGAATATGGGTCTTGAGTTAATGGTACACGGAAAAAAATTTTTAGCTGCAGTCACGAGGCGTTTGGATAGTTAAAAAAGGATAGTTGATTTAATAATCAAGCCCGATATATTAAAAAGACAATCGGTTAGTTATTCCAGCCGACTGGATAGCTAGCGTGGCTAACCAACTCGTCAGATTCGACATAATCTCAATGTCAACAGCTGTTGTGTTCATAACCTCTCTTTTTTGACAGATCCACCAAATTATTATTAACAATGACTAAAATAATCCATATAGTTATTAAAAATTTAGCATAAGATTTTGTATTCAAGTTGGCGTTTATTTGGTGCATCAAATTTAGTATAAAATTAATTAGATAATAATTTTAAAAATTAGTAAATGTACATTAATATATTGTTTGTACTTCGTATGTCTATATACTTATAGTTATGCATATATACGCAATCCTAAATAGCTACTACAGCGATACCAGCTTGTCAGGCTTTGGATAGCTACCACAGCTATCCAAAGTGTAGCTAATGTAACGAGTAGGCACGCTGTTATCACAAGAATAGTAACCTGTCAAATGTGGATTGCCAAAATAACAATCCTCTGCTAACTATCCAAAGGTTAGTTAGCCGTGGATAGGAGAGACAGCTATCCAGCTCGTTGCTGCAGCTAAAAATTTTTTTCCGTGTATATACTTTATTCCAAAAATTAATTATTATTTTTATCGTAATTTTTCCCGCCAGAAGACACGAATATTTATTAAAAATCAAGTGTGTTTTTAACTTCGTTTGAAAAAGTTTATTATTTTTATTTTATTCATGAAACTAAATGAAAAACAATGAGTTCTTATTCAATTTTTTTTCGTTTTGATTAATTATTACTGTAGTGCGGTAGGAAATTTTAGTCAATGTTGATGGCCTTCCCACGCAACTACTATGTTTTACTAAAAACTACAGCAAAATTTCATGCTTGCGTCTTTACAGCATTTTTTGCTGCTGTTTTCTCTCCGTGTAGTTAACAAAAACAATATAAAAATGAATAATATTCAAAAAAAAATCTACACTAATATGTATTTGCTCGAAAAATATGTATACTTTTTACAAGTTATTTTATAATAAAAGTTTGATTAGTATTATTATTATATTTTTGAAACATCAAGGTTACAATGGTATCTTGTTAATTTCTTTGAGGACATCATCAGCGTGCAAATAATGAGGGTGGTATCGCGGTATAGGAGAGGAAAAAGAGGTTGAATGTACAATTTTGTTCATCGACTCGTTAGTTTCTGTCCTTCAAACGTATCTCGAGGGAACGTCGCGCAAGTGCAACCGCAATTAAAACGAACGAGCTGGTCCCTATGCTATGGCACCCTGAGTTTATATATATATTTATTTTACGCGACAAAAGCAAGTAATGAGCGGAAAAACGAAAGGGGATCGTAGAATCTCGTTAGACGAGAGTTTGAAGCACGCGCGTTTACGCAGCAAAGACCTTCAGACTTGGTATTTTTTATGTTGGGTTTCTTTTTTTTTGTGTTTTGTTGTAGTTCTAACAATCTTGCGTTATTTTTTAAAGATAAAACAAAAAGATATATGAAAAATGAAGAATTTTTTTTTTTTTTAACCGTGACCTTTACCATTGGTTAGATAAATTAATTAATTTTAATTGTAATACTTTGAATTTAAATAATAGTTTTTTTTTTTTTTCAAAAGAAATTTATATACTTTTCATTGATAGACATTTTTTCTTTACATTATAAGCTGATAATATGATTTTAATTATATGTCTTATTAAAAAATCAATGAACTTTAACGAGATGCTATTACCTTGGATATAATAAGTTTTTTGAAACTTTTTTTTCATTATAGTCGAATTAAAAATTAGACAATAATAATTATAAACTTGTTAAACTCAAAATCGTATTTAATTAGACAAAATTACATCATTCAATAGATTTCTCGTAAAATCAATTTGTTTAATTGCAATGTTAATTAATTTTAACATTTGGAAAATATAATTTTTTAATTATATTTTCATTTATATATTCAAAATTATTTTTTCTCTAAATTACGAAGGGCTTTTCACTAGTATTTTAGTTGGACAAAAGATTCCCCAGTAAAACCTTTCGTATCATGATTTCCATGATTTCTGAGAAGAATGAATCCTTCAAGATTTTATTAATTGTAAAAATTTCTTAAAGATTTCTAAAAATCATAAAAATTAAAAATCATAGACAAAATCTCAATTAAAGAATTTAAATTATTCTTTTACACCACATAATTTTCAGTTACCATAAGTATGAATGAATTTATAATTAAAATTATGTCTTAGATAAATTGTATATATATCCATAAATTATTTATTGTTTTTCATCATATACACATATTTAAAGAGAAAAATTTAAAAAAAAAAAATAAGGAAACACGAATGAATGAATATAAAGCGTTTATTGGTGAAGCAGCCAACAAAGTAATAATAACAACTTAATAGGTTGTTGATAACAAAGTAATACGTCATCTTTTTTTTCTAAATTGATCGACCTTGAGCGCGACAAAAAAATATGTCTATTTTTTTTTAATCAAATTGTAGATAAGAAAAAAACGAATATAATAAAAAAAATTAGTTTTCCACGAATTTTAAGGATTATTTAAGTTTAAAAAAAAAATATTTTTTTTCTTGTGGTGAGTGATGTACACAGACGTGTCATACACAAGCATGTAATGTAACAGTGTACTATACTTGCTTGCTAGCACAGTGTTAATGCCTGTCAGTTTATACACAGACACACTCAAAAGTATCCGGGCATATTAATGCGTTACAATATACGGGCCTCTCAAGCTTCAAATATAAGCCCAGGTATGCCACCGGCTAACGGCCTTGAATGACCTCAGAATTGATAGGTGTCAGACGAATATTATCAACGAGAGTTCATCAACATAGGCTTCGTTGATTGGCTGCTAATGTTGGAAATTCCATTTTTTAATGTTATCTTCAAACAACTCGTCATGACAAACCTGAGGTGATTATATATTCATGTACATATATGGATATCAGCTCATTTATCAAAATTTTTTTTTTATTTTTATCATTTTTCTTGATAATATTTTTTACATTCAAAAATAGTCAAAGTTGATTATTAAATGAAAAAAACTGTATGAACTTTTAGCAATTTCATAATCATATGTATTGATACTTATATAGTAATCTCTCACTTTCTTACTATTTTATTGTCCACCAATTAATCAAAATTATGAGCCAGCTTGAATATTATACCGTGGATATGGAAATCTATTTCTTCGATCAGAATCACCACCACAATCACGAGTAGTAGAAACATAAATTGTAACAGATAATCCCAATTCTGAAAAAATTGATGTTTAACAACAAGATTCATTATCATTATTATCATCAGATAATAATAACAAGAAATAAAGTATAAATGATGATGTTAAAGTTAAATGTAAACATCAACCAAATAATATTGAAGAAAAAAAACAAATAAGTACAAGTACCATTAAATTTCTATCCAAGTTATCATGCGGCATATTATGATCTCTATTTTTCTAAATGCCAACACCATTTACATCACATTATGTTGATTATCATGAGCAAAGAAATACAACTCACTCCGGTCAAATGTCAATTAAACAACAGCCCTTTTCTGCTGGTGCTTCATTGAGATCAATAAATTATAGTGACTTGCATTTTTTATCAATAAATATGATTATGAAATTATTAAAAGTTTATTATTAATTTATTATATAATTTTTTTCGCTTAAAAGTCAATTTTAAATATTTTTCGAATGTAAAAAATATTATCAAAAAAAATAATTAAAAAAAAAATATAAATATAATCATAAAAATATAATCACCTGAGGTTTGTCATGACGCGCTTGTTGGAGATAACATTAAAAAATGGAATTTCCAACATTAGCAGCCAATCAACGAAGCCCACGTTGATAAACTTTCGTTGATAATATTTTTCGAACACCTATAAGTTCAGTGGTAGCTTAACGACGGTCATAGTTGGTATATTTTCTGTGTATCCGTCAAGATCAGTCCATGACATTTAATTTGAAAAAAGAATATAAAATACTCAAGATGTCAACTCTAATAACAATGCTGTTATTAGCGACGATTCTTTTGTTGGCTGCTTCACCAATAAATGCGAATCCAACAAGAGCTAATTACGAGGTTTGAGCTTTTCATTTAAAGAATAAAAAATAAAATTGTAGTTTTTTATAGGTATTTAAATGTTTTTAGTTTTTTCATAAACTCGATTTTTGTAAATTTATTTTTAGACGAGAAATAAAGCATATTATGGTGACACGTCAATCACATTTGGATTTACAACTCCTTCAGTAAGTTTACATTTACTCAAATTTTTTCATTCACTTGAAACCAAGGGTATTGCTTCCCTTTAAAATAAATATAGTATTTTTTTTTTTTTAAACCATTGTTTCCCAAGAATTTTTTTTCTGAAATTAAGAACAAATCCATTTATTTTTAACCAAAATTTTTAAGTGTGTAGATACGCATTTATAACTTATCAACGAGTAATTATTGTTTGAAAGATTTTACGTATAATTGCTTTTATTTTATTCTTATAAAATTTATTTATAAAATTTTACACAGTATTTTTAAGCTGGTAATGGCTTTTATCAGCTGAGTGGTTTTTTTGCAATTTAATTTTTGGTAAATTCATTTTCAGAAGTGTAATGGAAATTTTTATTTGGGCACTCCAATCACGCCTGATTACAAGGCCACAGAAGATGAAATTGCTAAGATATATCTTCGTATAGAAGCTAACTCCAAGGTTCGAACGGTTTTATAAATTATAGTTTCTTTTCTAATTCTTTTAATTAATAAAATCAAATCTTTAACACATATTTTATAAATTTTAGGATCATGTGTACACTTTACTAGAACGTCTTGTATTTACCGATTGCCTGGTAAGTGTCACTGTCGATAGCTGTCAACAACTTATCAATTCGTGGACCTTCGATGGTGGAATTCCCCCCATGAAAACTAAGTTGAAGGTTGGAATAATTTGTTTTCTTTTTTAATTTTTTAAATAATGAAATCAGAATTCTTATGCAGATTTCATAAATTTTAGACTTGCTTGTACACCTTGGCAGAACATACTGTAATTTCAAAGTTCCTGAAAGATAAAGCTGAGTACTATTATAAACATCAAAAAATGTCAAGTTTCCGTGATTTCACAAAAGAAGATTACTCAGCTGCAGATTATGAAATTACCAAAATGAAAGCCAAGTTAGAGGTATGAACAATTTGAATTTTCTTTTGAAGTGAAACTTCTTTTCGCAGGGTAGTGGAAAAAAAACAGTGTGCATGAATATACTCAATTACAAATAATTATTAGTATATATTAATATCATTGATATTATTATTCTTTATGATATTATTGAAATTATTGTTATTTATAATAATATTATTAATATATATAAATAACCATAGTGTAAATAAAAATAACAACAATAATTTCAATAATATCATCGATAATAATAATAATATTAATATAATATTAATGATAATATCAATGGTATTAATCATATTAATAATAATAACAATAATATTATCGATTGATGATAATATCAGTGATAATAATAATAATAATATTTATATACTGACAATAATATTCAAATATAAATATTAATAATTATCGTATTTTGAAAATTATTATTATAAATATTATTATTAATATAATTAATACCACTGATATTATTATTTAGAATATTATTGGAATTATTGTTATTTATAATAATATTATTAATATATAACCACAGTATGAATAAAAATAAAAACAGCAATTCCAATAATATCATCGATAATAACAATATCAATGATATTGATAATATTAATAATGATAACAATAATAATAATAATTTCGAGTATTTAGGTTTTGAATATTATTATTATATAAATGTTGTTATTAATATGATTAATGTCATTGAAATTATTATTGACATTGTTATTCTATATAATATTATTAGAATTATTATTATTAAAAAATTATTAAAATTATTAAAAAATTAATAATAATATTATTAATATATATTCATTAATTTATAGTATGAATAATAATAATAATAATAATTTCGATAATATCATCGATAATAATAGTAGCACGGTAGTAGTAGTTAATCTCATCTCACACATGTTCTCAACACACATACATTTCTTTCTCATACTTGACTCAAGGCACTACCGTGCTTCTTGATCAATGGTATTACTTATATAAATAATGATAATGAGAATAATAATACAATAATGATAATATCACAACTGACAATAATATTCCAATATAAATATGAATAATTATTAATTTTTATATTTTAAATATTATTTTTATAAATATTGTTGTTAATATCAATAATATTGTTAATAATTTATATCAATGGTATTAATAATAATAATAATAATAATATTAATAACGATATAATATTGATAATATTATCAATATGATTAATATTATTGTTATTATAAATATCATATTGATATCATCATTTATATTATTAACATTATCAATATTATTATTAATATTATTATTATCATCATTAATTCATTGATTGTTGATATTATTGAAATTGTTACAAATAACTTGACAGACAGCGAAAGGAGTTTCACTTCCCTCGCGTACTGCTAACACACACAATTTTTTAAAATTTTTCTATATAGTACAATCAAAATTTTTATACATTATTTATGAATTTCAGAATGGTGAGTATTTTTTAACAGAAAGTAAGGCAATTTCCATGTACCTGGAAAATCGAGCTAAGTACATGGAAGGTCAACCAATTTCAAGTTTTAATGATCTCCAAGAAACAGATTGCATAGCTACAGATGACCAAATTAAAGATATAAGATATAATATGAGGGTTCGAACAATTTTAATTTTCTTTTTTAATTTTTTTATACATACATATAATAAAATAAAAATTTTATGAATATTTTATGAATTTCAGAAAGGTAGATATTCTTCACCAGAATGTGCCGCAATTTCTAAGTACATAACAATTACAGTTCAGTACAATAATCGTCGAGCAGAGTAAATAACCCAAATGAACACAGTAATAAATTTTAAGTTTTTAATTCAGCTAAATTTATAATACATAAATTTAAATATAATAAATAAAAAGAAAAAAAAAACAAACCAATATAATTGCAAAACAGTGGGCAATGTCCCGATAAAAAATAAAAAATTATCAATTCATAAATGTAATTAAAATTAAGAATGGCAATCAATAAAGATTCTCAATAATTGAATCCATAATTAAATAATTATAAAATAAGTATCATTATGAGTTTTTATATTCCTGACTGATGGGCTTATTTTTATTGAGTTTGTATTTCAGGATTATTTTTCTGCTTATTAACATTATCACCATAATTTCTTGATGACAATAGCTAGCAGGAAAGGACTGTTGTTCAACTGACATTTGTCCAAGATGACTTGCTAATAATGAAAATGCTGATGAATCTTATTTTTGAATAGGTATTAATTTTTTCAGAATCGAAATTATCAGTTACATTTTGTGTTGGTACTACTTGTGATTGTGGTGGTGATTCTGGTCGAAGAAATGGATTTCCATATCCACGGTATAATATTCAAGCTGGCTCATAGTTTTGATTAATTGGTGGACAATAAAATAGTAAGAAAGTGAGAGATTATTATATAAGTATCAATACATATGATTATGAAATTGCTAAAAGCTCATATAGTTTTTTTCACTTAAAAATCAACTTTGACTATTTTTGAATATAAAAAATATTATCAAGAAAAATAATAAAATATAATAATAATAATAATAATAATTTTGATAAATGAGCTGATAGATCATGACGAGTTTGTTGACGATAACATTCGAAAATAGAATTTTCAACATTTTTTTTGTCTCGGTTTATATGTATATTTATTATTACTTTGTGGGCTGCTTCACCAATAAATGCTTTGTATATTCATTCATTCATGTTTACTTTTTTTTTCTTTTGAAATATGTGTCTTTGAGAAAAGCCAAAAATTAATTCATGGATGGGAATATAATTCATCCAAGACATAATTTTAACTATAAATTTATGGTGACAAAAAATTATATAGTGTAATTTATAAGAAAATTTAAATTGGTACACTCGCTTAATTATTTTTAACATGATAAACATCTTCATGAAAAAAAATTTATATTAAACAGTATAATTGCTTAAATTAGTGATTGCATGAAGAATAAATAATTGTATATCTATATATGTTATGCATGTTGGTAACATGGAAACAGCTCGTTGATAACACATTGAACTATGATTTAATATTTAGTCAACATTAGTAGTAAGACTATATGGCACTGATTACTAACCAATTTACACCAACACATGGTGCAGTGAGTGCATAAACACACTCAATATGAAATTTGAGCTCACACAATTTACAATTATGTATACATATATATATAATAACATATATATATATTATGGAAATATATATGTATATACAAATACAACGAGTATATATATATCAAGCATCAATTTCTCGCTCATTCGATCAACTTGAATTGCGTGTAAACGTTTATATACTCACACTGAGTGACCTCAACCCCTTCAACTATATATGCCCCACCATTACGATTAGCTAACGTCATCATATGTTTAGATGTACATATGTATATACAGTGTGAATCAATCAACAAACGATTAGAGGATATTTTGATTGAAGACAAGCGAGTTGTAACAATATTATACTATTTATAGAGTTGTTTAACTATAATTTGTTTTTTAATTTCATATTAATTATTAAACTGAAAAAAAATTGGAGAAAAAGGTTTATGATATAGGTACTAAATTTATTTATTTTTATTAATTTATTTGCTTGGAATATTTAAAAAATGTTTTTGGCTTTACAGCAAGGTAAATTGATGATTTAAATTTCAGCTAAATTTTCCAATGAATATTGTCATTTAAATATTTTGATTTTTTTCAAATTCATAAACGAATTTAATTTTTTTATTTATTTATAAATCATTGATATTTATTTATTAAAAAAAAAAAGTGAAATAAACAAAATTATAATAATGATTTTGATCGTGTAAGGATTCGTTAATTCGTTTATTTTATTCTCTTGGTTTTCATTGGCACGAACACAAAGGTCATGGGCCACAATTCAACGCTATACTTATGTCCCTTTGAGCTCATCATCCCACAGACATTTCATTATATGAATCATCATTCGCAACAGTATTTCATATAAACCTCTTATAACCAGCTTCGATTGCGCACGCTATTATATTATACCTTCAATGCAAGAAGATCTTATATATACAAAAAAAATCTTACACAAGAAAATAAAAGTAACAAAAATATTTGTATATACAAATTATTTGCCGTTGATTTAATTTTTGATTAGTTTATACATATACATTAAATTTTGATTATTAAATCGATAATTAAATTAAGAGAAACAAATACATGTATATATATAAATATTTTTTGTTTATTCATTTCTTTCATTTGAAATTTTATTCCATTTTATTCTTGTGAGATTTTAATAATATAAATCACATTATTTAATTTTTTTATTCCTCAATTTTAATGTATAGAAAAATTGTTAGTGTTGTATTAAAAAAAAGTCTCATAAACTTTATCAAATTGTCAACACATCTAACTTGTTAAAAGTTGAATCAACTTTATATCATATATATTTTTTCCCTATTTTTTGTTGAGTATACCAATTGACTACGATATAAGCCACTGAGTATTTTTATATATAGTATTGGTACTAAAATTTCCATACTGCTGAAAAAAAAAAAAAATGTATAATAAAATACAAATAAAATAAAACACTTATACAAGTGAGAGACGGAATCACAGGGTACCCTCACTTCCGGCAATAGATTTTAGCACCCCATGGGGTCACATATAGGTTGGCGGGTTAGGTCCCACCCCTAAAGGGTGAATTACTAGAGGGGTTATGTCTGTGTATACAATCGAGGCCATTGTACAAAGTTTTTTTCATTTTTTTTCTTTACTTCCGTTTTTGGTGCGGTTATGGGGCCTAGTTTTCTACCCTCTTTTTTTTTTTCGACAGTTTTTATTGAAGAGATTTATATGTAGCTCGTACACATATATATAGTATGGAAACAAAAGTTACTCGTTCGTTTGTCAGACCAGGGTAAATTGTGTGCAATGTGACAGGTCAGGAATCCATCGATTTGTCGTGTCGATTTAAAATCTTTATTACTTGATGAAACATGAAAGAAACCACAAGAAAAAGATGATAAAAAAATAAAATAAAGAAGATAGTGAATGAAGAAAAAATAAAAAAAAAAGACAGAAGGATGATGAGTTTTTGCTGAATGAATAATCATCAGTAGTTGGGGGACAATGGATTAAATTCAGCAAGAAATTCATCAGTGAATAAATATATATGCGGATGTTGAATGGAAAAAATACATGGCTTAAATTGTGCAGACTTTTTACGATTTTGTTTTTCGTTCATGCTAATTTATTACTTTAACATAATCGTTGAAAATATCGTTATGCATATAATAGTTTTTATGATGTCATTACTAAGGAATATTTCTTGAGAAAAAGTTTATTTGTGGTTTTTTTTTTTTTGTTTATGTCCTGATGAAAATTTTGTTTTTTATTTTATTAAATTTTTTATTCTGATATTTTCAAGTATTCCATGGAGGTGGGATAGTTGAGAAGAGTCCCTATACCATTGTATTGTTTACAAAATATTATATGTTTCACGACAACGACTCACAGTTTCCATGGTAATTATATAAGATCCAGAAAATTTGTATTAAGCACAAATTAAAGATCTCGAATATGAGCTTTAGAGCCTCTAATGAGAATGAATTTTTTGGATAATTATTAAATTCATAAATAACGAAAGAAGATTTGAGCGAAGTCTCCAGAGCGAAATATTAAAAAACTGAACAAAAATTATGATTGTAATAATTTTACAGAATAAAGTACAGAATTTAATGAAGCTGAATGTGGTATATGCACGAAAAAATCATTCAATCAGTTTTTTTAACAAAATATAACTAGTAGAAAACTTTCGACGACATTCTTTTTAAATTGATTTAGATAGATTTTTTGGCAGAAATATTAGATATATCAAAAAAATATTAATTAATAAAACAAATTATAGAAAAATTCAAAAAGATAACGACACGTGGTGTTCCCAAGCGGTCACCCATCCAAGTACTAACCACGCTCAACGATGCTTGACTTCAGTGATCGGACGAGAACTGGTATATTCATCGTGATATGGTCGTTATCTGACAAAAGTCGAGCTCCAAAATAATTATAACCAGCTTCTTTACACTTTTCTCCATGTCGATTGCATGCATTTACTATGTGCACATAGTAAATACTAAATACCAACATTTGATCATCTGAGTTTAAATCTAATTCAGATCGAATTTTTGTGTTTGTCTCATGCAACGATATGAGGAAAAGTGTACAAAAGCTGGTTATAATTGTTTTGGAGCTCAACTATTTTCAGACAATTATAACCAGCTTCTTTACACTTTTCATCATATCGTTCCACGAAACAAATACAAAAATTCGATCTGAATTAGATTTAAACTGTGGTGATCAAAATTTGATAATTACTATGTGCAATCGACATGGAGAACAGTGTAAAGAAGCTGGTTATAATTGTTTTGGAGCTCGACTATTTTCAGATAACGACCATATCACGATGAATATACCAGTTCTCGTCCGATCACTGAAGTCAAGCATCGTTGAGCGTGGTTAGTACTTGGATGGGTGACCGCTTGGGAACACCACGTGTCGTTATCTTTTTGAATTTTTTTATAATTTGTTTTATTGATTAATATTTTTTTGATATATCTATTATAAATGACCGGAGAAGATTTGAGTAAAATCTCTAAAAAGAAATATGACGAAAACTAGACAAAGATCATGGATGCGAAAATTTTTCTTAATAAAGTACAGAATTTAATGGAGCTGAATGTGGTATGCACGAAAAAATTATTCAACGAGTTTTTTTAACCAAATATATCTTGTAGAAAACTTTTAGCCACAATTTTTTTAATTGATTCAGATAGAATTTTTGGCAGAAATATTAGATATATCAAAAAAATATTAATTAATAAAACAAATTATGAAAAAAAAGCAAAAAGATAACGACACGTGGTGTTCCCAAGCGGTCACCCATCCAAGTACTAACCACGCTCAACGATGCTTGACTTCAGTGATCGGACGAGAACTGGTATATTCATCGTGATATGGTCGTTATCTGAAAACAGTCGAGCTCCAAAACAATTATAACCAGCTTCTTTACACTTTTCTCCATGTCGATTGCACATAGTAATTATCAAATTTTGATCACCTCTGTTTAAATCTAATTCAGATCGAATTTTTGTATTTGTTTCGTGGAACGATATGATGAAAAGTGTAAAGAAGCTGGTTATAATTGTCTGAAAATAGTTGAGCTCCAAAACAACTATAACCAGCTTTTGTACACTTTTCCTCATATCGTTGCATGAGACAAATACAAAAATTCGATCTGAATTAGATTTAAACTCAGAAGATCAAATGTTGGTATTTAGTATTTACTATGTGCAATCGACATGGAGAAAAGTGTAAGGAAGCTGGTTATAATTGTTTTGGAGCTCGACTGATGTCAGATAACGACCATATCACGATGAACATACCAGTTCTCGTCCGATCACTGAAGTCAAGCATCGTTGAGCGTGGTTAGTACTTGGATGGGTGACCGCTTGGGAACACCACGTGTCGTTATCTTTTTGACTTTTTTTTTATATTATGATCTATCAATTAGTAATTTTGAGAATCCTCTTTATATTATTACAATTTATTTTAACTGAATTGCTACACTGAAAATCTAGATCACTTGGGAGATAGATCATAAATAGAAATGTCTTTTTTTGAATATAAATCTTTGACATCTATACTATCGACATTCTTCTTAGCTAAAGCACTAGTTTATTGAAAAAATAAAACATCAGTCGATAAAATTAACCTTGAGTCATACTTTCTACTGGCAAGATCTACCAAGACTCAACTGCAGGATCAGCCTAAAAAAAAGTGTAAAAAGCTGCATATATAATTGCAGTAATACTTTAATGATCATGCATCGACTTTTGACATTAAAACTGTGCAATATACTTTATGAAAAAATCAATATCATCCACAATTTAATTCATTATCATTTAGACATTTATTTTTCTTTTTTATTGACCAAAGAACAACTAATTTCAATCTTCAATCAAAGTGTATAAATTGATGTTCGGATTGTTGATTTATACTTTCAAAATATTTCCATAATAAAATTGAAATAAGCAATACAAATAATTGCTCATAATTTTAATGTTAATTTTATTTTTTAATCAAAAAGTTTTAGATATATACAGAAAATACAAAAATTCGTTAGATTTACATTTTATTTTTTTGTTCACTATTCATAAATTATTCAAGCAACAATATACAATCCTTGAAAAAAATTTGTTTGAATTTTTGATTTCTGTCTGACACCATTTGTGTAAGAAATAATAATTTTAAATCCCAACAAAATAAAGTAAAAAGACTTTAAAAAATTTAAAATGTCTTGGTTTTTATTTTTTTTGTTCTGAATTTTATTCTCGGTATATAGTTATTAATCATTCAGTTAGTTCGTACATCCACAGATGAGAAGATTTTTGTACATTTTGTATTTTTTTTTCTTGTTTTGCCTTTAAGCAATGACTGTTGTCCAATGTAAATTTCGTACCAACAACTTGTCACCCATACAAAACACAACCTCGCATCTAAATTCAAATAAAATATTAATAATATTTATATGTAGAAAACTTTGAACTTTCCAAGATGTGTGTATAAAAAAATGAAAAAGTAATTTTATATTTTATAACTTTTACCTTGAATTTGTTGATTTTCAATTATGTATTTTGTATTATATTGTGGATTTTATATTACAGAGGGGATCTGTATGTACATCTAACAAATTTTACTAGTTTAATATCGTTGAACATTGTTAGCATCAACCACTTGCCTCTCTCAGCTTACCATCTCTCTTTCTCTCACAAGCCTTTTTCTCATTCTCCAATTTTTTTCTCTCTTTTACGTTTTCTCAATTACATTTTGTTCTTCATGTCTTTCTTGCACTCATTTAGTAATCTCTATCAACTTTTTCTCTCTTTTATTTTTGCGGTTCTGAATTTAATTAAATTTCACGGTTTCTCGCGATAAAGGGACAGAAAAGAGTCACGCGTGTACTTTTATCTGTGATGGTAAAATTAATTTTGTACTTTGTATAGTAGAAAAAATATATTTAATGAGTTTGGTTAATTAGATGAGTTTTGAAGTATAAATATATTTATAAAATAAAACAATTGTATTAAATATTATACACATTTCTTTCCAGACATTTTGTTGAGTTTTTATTTGAATCATTTTTATATAAAACAAATTTTTTTTTTTATACTGGAGGAAGATCACAGGTTTATTGTCCTTTATTGCAACATTGTGCATCATTATTTGATTGTGAATTATATATACGTCTTGGTGCTGATTACTTGACTGGCGAGTGCACGAACTAGGCTTCATTCTACACTAGCAACATGAGATTGACTCTGAGGTCTGTAAGGGAAGGTGAAGCCCTATCGTTACATAGATTTTCATTGTATACATATATATATATACCCTATTCTGTTTCTCATTATCTCAGAATCTTCTATATTATAACCATCAACTGAAGATTTAGAGTAATGATTAAAATATATTGTAAAAAGTTTTATAAATTAACCAACTTTTGGAAATTAATCCTGGTAACAAGAGTTCTATTTAATAAGACTATTTTATGATTATTCATTTGTAATTAGGACTACTAGATTGTAACATAGATCCATAACATAACTTTATGTCAATTCGAATCAAATTGAATTATTCGATGTTGAATTTGAAGCTCAAATTGACGTCAATAATGACAAATATAATTTGCTCCTATTGAGCTATTGAGCGACCATCGTTAATTTAGCTTTTATTTTTTTATTTTTATATATTTAAAAGTTATTAGCAAAAATATTTACTCTAATATATAAGTGTATTTTTTTTCTTTATTTTATTTTGATTTTCAGATGATCAGTCTTTTTGTACCATTTAAAAGTATTTTGTGTAGAAAATTTTCTATCCATTTAATCAAGAACTTCACATCTATTTAGGCACGTGGTTAATTAGGTTTCAGTGTTATCAAAAATTCTATCATTCACTTTTTAATTGGACCAAACATTTTTGTTTGAATTTTTTTTTGTCCTAAAATTTTCAGTCATTGAGGATTAAACTTTAAAGAATTCGTTTAGAAATGATGGTCCCACTTGTCTCGACATTTTTTTTTTAGTGAATCGAAACCCTCAAAGATAAGAGCTGATAATCATTCATAAATACTTATGAATGAATTATTATTAATGAATAATGAACAAAAATCGTGCTCAAGTTTACCTTGAGTCTTGATGAAAAAATTTTTCATTTGGTGGAGAAGTCTAGAGAAATATTTTGGTAAACTGACTAATTTTGAAGAAATTTCAGAAAGATGTATACAAGGTAACGTTTTTGTTGGTATCGGGCAAATATTTAATATATCATTCAGACATTAGAATAATTAATATAACATATCTATAACAAAAAAATATGTCTCGTAGACGCGTATATAATATATAAAAAAAAGTACAGTTTCCACTGCTTTAGGGATAACGTTTTTTTCATTTATCGTGTAGACACTCACAACATCAGTGTCACACTTTGTTTGTGTTGGTGTCTGACATGGCCCGGAAAGCCTTATTCTTCTTTCATAAGCACGCTCTCACAAGTGAAAATCGACTTTAATTACCCTTCGTTTCATCAAACCCATACTTTGTCTTTGACAATGTGAAGCTCTTTTATATTATCAATATGAGAAAATAATTAAAAATTATAAAAAAAAAAACCTTTGTAATAACAATTATTATAAAATTTAACTTCTAAATTATATACTTGATAATTATTTTTTAACTTAATGTAATTTATAAATTGATATTTCTTTAATATCATATAATAATTGCAATTGAATTACCAAGTATGCATTTAGTATAAACAAGGAGTGGCCACAAGTAACATTTAATGGATTTTCTTGCTGTCATTTCTCTAACGTAATCGTTCGGAGAGACAACTCCGTCAGATGAGTTCCATAATACAAAACACTGTATGCAATTTTAAGCAACCCTTTTATATATTGTTTCCTCTCTTATTCTGTCTACTCATTGCTGTATATATTGCTTTCTTTATTTTTTCTCTATTCATCTCACTTTTGTATATTCATTTTGTTACTTGGGTTACTTGGTATATATATATACTGATAATACGAAGAGAAGAAAAAGGACACCAATCTACACATTTATATATTAAATATATATACATACAAACAACACACATATATATACACTTTAACGCACGCATAGACTCAGGTTCAATTACCTTCTTGCTACACCGGCTGGTGCGCTTGTATTGTGTTGAAGAGAAGGGGTTGCATGATAGTTAATTACATCCCCGAGACCACCCTCTCCTGCTCATCTACTTGCTTGGCCTGTGTGTACTCTTTCTCTTTTCTCCTCTCCTCACCGCATCACTCACTCTTTTACTGTACTGCTTTCTTTGCGCCTCCTCTACCATATCTACTTCTCATACCCCTTTACTCAATTCCCTCCAAACGTCTCTTCACTTCCCGCCGTCGCTAATTACTATTTTTAAAACATTAAAAGTAAAGTTTGTTAAACGAGTGGGAGTTAATTATCAAGCTACCCGGGGTAGGTAATTGGAGCGAACGACAAACAAAGGCTCTCGTATACTGACTTTACCCCCCAACCCTTACCTGCTTTCTCTCTCTCACTCTCTCTCTCTTTTTCTCTCACTTTTTTTTCTCTTGATTTCTCGTGCATCTCGTGCCCCCTTGTATAATTTTTTTTTTTTTTTTTTTCTATTATTATTCTTTAACAGTTTTACTCAACTGTATACATTTATTTTGAATCTATATAACTCATTATATTTATCTTTAAAATTCAAAATAAACTTGTTCAAGTTGTTTGTATTATATATAGATATTTTTAATATTCTTAAAGATATTGTTTTTAATATTTAACTTGATACAATATGATTGAATATAGATTGCTGAAAATCTGCCTTATGTTTTTTTTTTCTATAGTCGTAAAACGATATATTATTAAAGTTTTATTGTGGCAACTTACATTTACAAATGTTTTTTTTTGCAAAATTAATGTTTTTTGCAAGATTAACGTGTTTGAAAAAAATTATTAGATGCTGTAATAATATTAATTGTAGTTGTCTGATGTAAGAACAAGAAAAATTACCTTCAATACTTTTTAATTTTGCAATAATAAAAATGATTAAATGTAATATTAACTCTTGAACTAGATCACCATATATGGAAAGAAGAAAAAAAAAAGTAATTCACCCCTTGTAATGCAAGTAGATATATTTTTTCAAATAGTAAAAAAGTATTTTATATCAAAATGATATCAGTTCATTTCATAATAATTATTTTATATGAATTGTTTTTTTTTTAACGTGCTATACTTCTTGTATGAAGAAGTTTTTAGCACAGCATCTCTCTTATATCACTGCGTATTTCCCAGCCGTCAATTCCTTACAACTTATTTTTGCGACAGTCATGCATGGATGTCGACTTTTGTAGTGCGTTCAATCTGTACCTGATTCCTATTATAGCCCAGGAAAACCATGAAAAACCTGGGCAGTACAGTCGGCTTGCGCCTACCACTCGATACATGGCGTCGGTGTAATAATTATTTTATATATATATACTTGAAAATTATCATTCTCTTTTTGAACTACACTGAGAGAAATTTTAACTAAAAATTAAAACCCATGTTGAATAGAAATTACTATACTGCTTTGTAATTTTTGTTTTATTTCTGGGATTGGCCGCGAGAGATGATATTCTACAATAAAATTATGTAAAATGTCACACAATGTCAAAAAACTGTTATGTTACTTTAAGTCTCTGTACATCGTTATCTATTGCAGATAGACATGGGGTTGAGTGGAGTTAATTATTGAGAATTCAATTCTAAACATTTTATAAAGAATTACTTTTTTCGATTAATCCCCTAGATAATGACTTATGAGTTAATTAAAATAAAGCACATACATGTTTTGTGGAAACGATAAAAAATATTATAAGTTCGAATAAAAAATACTGAACAATTTAATAAATATTCTAATATATATAATAAAATTTATCATGTACACATATAAAAGTTAGCATAGACTTAAATATTTTTTACTATATCGCTTTGTAAAAATTCTGGTTGTGGGGCGAAATAATACAAAGATGGCCGACTGATTGAACAAATGATTGAATTGTCATGTAATTTCAAGCATTTCTACAGCCTTATCTGTTGAAGCTAGGTATGGGGTTAAGCGAGGTTTATTGTTGGTAATTTATTTCTAAACAATTTATCAGAAATGAAATTTTTCTATTTATCAATTAGTTTTCGAGTTTTGAGCGTGTAAACAGAAAAGAAAAAATGTTGCCGGGAATTGATTGCCGTTCTCCGTGAATCTAGCACAAACTGCCGAACTTAGCACAAAAAATGTCCAACTTTTAAATAAAATTTATAATAAAATATAGTAAATTCTAAAACCGGTAGTGCGTAAATTCTCAATCTGCAAGAATTTACTTGTGAGTTTCGTGAATTTAGTCATTTTTTTTTTAAAGAAAAATTACAATAAAATTATGTAATTTTTATGGCTTAGTGTTGAATATAGTCAATGGCCAAATTTTTTACATAACTTTATTGTAAAAATTATTTATCAATATACGAATAATTCTTACAAATAATCGGAGGAACGCAGTTTTTACTATTCGCTTTGTAATTTTTTCTTATACGTTTGTAATTTTCAGTTAAAATTTCTCTCAGCCCGAGTAGAAATTCAGGTCAGGTTCGGATCAAGCCCTGATCAGGCTTGCCTGATTTCAAATCCAATCTGGATCCAGATACTGGATCCGAACCTGATCAGGATGTAACGCTTTTTCGTAAGGTTTGGATCCAGAATGGATCAGGATACCTGATCAGGCTGTAGTAAGGATACATGATCCATAATGGATCCAGATACTGGATCCGAACCTGATCAGGATGTAACGCTTTTTCGTAAGGTTCGGATCCAGAATGGATCAGGATAACTGATCAGGCTGTGGTAAAGATACATGATCCATAATGGATCCAGATTCCGGATCAAAACTGGATCAGGATACATGATTTATTCAAAAAAAAAAAAAAAATTAATAATTTCAAATTTATTTTTTTTTTTAATTTGAAATCTAACGCTTAACAGAATACAGATAAACTTTATTATTACAAACTGACCTAATTGATAATTTACCTAACTAATTATTGCTACGACCGGGGTTCGAACCCTTCGACACGGGATTACAACGCTAGTACTTGACACGCTCGGCCATTGAGGCATTCGATAATTCGTACTAACTTTTTGTCCTCATAGGTTCTACAAATTGCTTGTCATAGATAGCATCAGGCCATCTCTATTTTATCCTTATTAGATAGCCTGATCCATTCTGAACAGACTGGATCAAGAAAAAATTATTTGAAAAAAAAATAAATTCAATAATTTTTTCTTGATCAAGATTTGATCCAGAATGGATCAGGCTACTCTATTAAGGATAAAATACAGATAGCCTGATGCTATCTTGATCAGGCTATTCTATTTATTTTAATAGGGATAGCCTGATCCAGTCTGGATCAGGACTTGATCAAGATGAAATTATTTAAAAATTAAATAAATTTAATACTTTTATCTTGATCAAGTCCTGATCCGGACTGGATCAGGCTATCCCTATTAAGGAAAAGATGTAGGTGCCTGATCCAGGCTTGATCAGGATGTGATAGAGTTACTTGAATAGGGATAGCCTTACGATATCCTGATCAGGCCTGGATCAGTGTTCAGGCTATCCTGAACAAGTTTCTACTCGGGAGTGTATATAGATTTGATCTATGACTATAGTCATATATTTAATAATAATATAATTTTCAAGTGGTTCGGTCTCATTTACCACGTGTCTTTTGGTTTTCTTTGCTATTTTCAGTACCATTTGTCAAAGCCAGTTTAAGAAGACAACTTCATACCGCCCTCTGATGAATGCATATGTCCTCCACGGGCCATAAGCATCAGCTTTTCGCCAGATATGTCTTATGAATAAAACTATTTTTGTTCAAGAAATTCACGCTCAATATCTCTCAACGCAGGCATTTCGCTCTCTGCAATTTTACGATTGATTCTATTTTTTTTTTCAGCTTTATTTATTCAGTGTTTGTTATTTTTTTTTTTTTGTTTTGTTTGTCGTTGGGATTATTTTGGGTTTTTATTTGATTGGGAATGAGAAGGCGTTGTAGACTGTTTCCTAAAAACATTGCCAGAAGACAAAGAGAGACACTGATATATTAACTGGGACTTTCCTCTTCCGTGTCATGGTATTTAGTTAATAGCTGTCAACGTAAAAATCTTTTTTATTTCCATGTTTTTTTTTTTTTTTTTTTCATCTGTAAATTCTTTTTACTTCAGCACTTTGTAAAGTGAATATTTTTGTTTTTATCCTCTTTCTTTCAGGCTTTTTTAATAATTTATTATAGTCATGTGTGGAAAGATATTTGACTGGTAATATTCATTTGTTATTTATTTGATTATTTGTCGATTATGCATCATCATTTGTTGATAACATTCAAATTTAAATATAAAAATGGCCATTAAATGTATTAAACGACAAGTATCCTCATGATTTTATATTTCATTTAATGAAAAAATTTAATTTAACATTTTTTGTATTTTATATTTTCAATTTAATTAAAATTTCCTTCTTTTTTTTTTTATAATAAGTGAATCATCAATTTAAAAAATATTTATTGAAGTTAAAAATGGCAATGACTCGATAGCAGTTTATAAAGTATTTAACTTTGGAAAAAAAAAATTCAATATGAGAATTAAAAATAGATATAAAAGTGTAGGATGTCAGATTACAGAAATTAACAGAAAAAAAAAACGAAAAAAGTTCGATAAAATTTAATCAATTCAATACAGTTAAATAGCGACATAATTTACAAGATAGAAAATTAATTATCACTGAATTTTTAAGAGCCTTTTAAATTTTTATTTATTTTTTTTTACATCACGATTAATCAGTTAACTATATACATATATAATTTTACTTATTACAAATAAGTATATGGTCAATTTAAATTTCCATATATTTAATACGAATTTATAGTAAACTTATGTGAACTGTAAAATGCTGAAGATGGAGAAATGATTGAGAATAAAATTGTGAGAGACAAGAAGCACGAATCATTCACGCAACAAACTGCACTTTACTTTGGCACAAATTAATTGGCAATATCCGAGATCGTTGGAGGGAGCCAGGTTAAGTGGCTTTTTATTTTCATTGAACGCCCACGTGGGACTAAAATTATGTGACAAGTAAAAACCAGTATCGGTGAAAGCCACACAAAAAAAAAAAAAAAACTAAAATAAAAAGAAAAAAACAACGACAAACAAAAAAAAAAAAACAATTACAGTGAAAGTCTTTTCATTTTCAAATCTATTTAATTTGATTTGTTTTTTTTTTTTCAATTTTATAATTATTTTAACTTGAAAGAATCAAATTAAATGCACTCAATAAAAAAAAAAATTAACTTAATAGATAAAATAATGATAATAAGAAAAAAAAAACGTTTTGAGATTAGTACACGGTGAGTCTCTCGGATGTGTTTACGTTTAATTACGTTAAGAGTCTCCATTAGGCTGGACCGTTGCCAATTGTGCTCTTGCACTGATGGGACCTGGTTTTGCTATTAAATATATATATATACATATATATATATGTAGACCTCGGGTGCACTTACTTCCCATCATCCCTCTACCACTTTTCATCCCCGTACACATATTACTTTATTCTCTCATCAACTTTGTACATTACTTTGTATATTTTATTGAAAATTATCAATACCTTAATGTATATAATAGCCTAAAACTTTTACTCTATTTAATTTTAATTTTTAATATTAAATAATTTGTCGGATTGTTGATGGATAATAAAATAAAATACTGATTGAAAATACCGAGCAAATAAAACACTTAAAAAAATTAAAACTAGACTAAAAATTTGTCGAAAATTTTTTCCATGTGGAAAGTGACCAACAAGTTTTTCAAATTTAAAATAATATAAAATGAAACAATTTATACTTTTCATTATTAATAATTATAAAATTAAAAGCTCAACTTCAAGCTTATATTTTTATCAGGTAAATCAGTATTTGAAATGTCACTATAAATAAAGCGTCAAGACGAAATAAAAATAAAAATAAAACCAAGAAAATGCAAGGAAAAAAAAAAAAAGAAAACATGGTCACAAGGGGGTTAGTTTTCAACAGTGATTATTAAGTAGATGCTAAGACGTTCAACAAGTTGCGGATTTTTTCTTTAATCAGAAGCTTCGACATTGCGCTTACTTTGCTCTTTCCATTTTCACCCTCAAGCATTGGCCGCATACTCTAGCAAGATTTCTCAACCCTCAACCTCTCCCATTCCTCTTAACATTCATACAACCTCAGAAGGCGTCAACGAGTTCCCCTGAGATACTGTACTCATTTCACTTTTTATACCGGAAAATCAAAAAATCAACATCTATTTATTTCACACTTATTTTCATTTAAAAAAAATTTTTTTTTCTTCATTCTCTATACAGAGTATTCGAAGCAGCTTATTTATTTTTAATGTTTTTTTTTTTTCTGGTGCGAAATACACTTTTAAATCCATAAAGCAAATGGATTTTATGTGATATATATCTATCGACCGAAAACAAACATTTTTTATAGTGGGGTGTAGTAAACCACTCTTCCACAAGTACGTCAATTTTGTTTCATTTTTTTTTTGTTTCACGTTTTTGTTTGTTTCTTGAATCTTTCGTCCAACAAACTAAACTTAGCTTTGTTCATGTATTTGTGTCATGTATATATACATCATATTTATTTATATATATGTATATAAAAATATACAAATACATTCAAACAAAAATCACGTCTCTCTTGCACCTTTACGATTTTTTTTTTTTCTTTTCTTGCATCGTCTGTCCTATTCATTTTACTTATGTATTTGTAGTTGTATATATTTGCAAAATGCATATATATATATGTAAAATTGTAAATGTCTATATACTTAAATGTTTGTGTTTGTTTGGCCGCGTGATGTGCCTGCCAAAAACCCCGACGAAAAAGTAAAGTAAGCTTTTAGCAGAGTGGCTGATTTATCAATGTATTTATTCCGAGATATTGAATTTATTTAGCTAAGTAATGTCGGCTCAGCTTGCTAGGCACTTTATAGTCTTTTTTTTTCTTTTAGCTACTTTTCATTATAATGTTTTTTCTTCCCTTTTTTTTTTTTATTATGGAAAATTAAAAAGAAAAATACACATGTACATTTTAATTTTCTAAAACTTTTTATTTCATCATCGTTTTAATGTAAGGATAGATTATAGAAGATTTCTTTATTTTTAACCGTCAAATCATATATGTATATGTATGAGACAATATTAAAATTTGACATGAATAAAATAATGATATAAAAAAAAAAAAAAATAATAGTGTTAGTTATAAAAAAAAAGAACTACAGTGAAAGATTTAAAAAAAAATGATTCAGGGCAAGTTCAATTTAAAATTTTTTATTTATCAGAGTATTTTATAACTAATTGAAAATGACTATTGTGATTGGAAGGCGCAATATATGAATCCAATCAAAATTCTTCCCCTAGGGTAATTCTTGTAAATTGCAATTCTTGTCTTTCACATATAAAACACATGAAAAATTGCCCAAGGTGACAGAAGTATTCAAATATAATAAGACGATTTAAAACCACTCTAACAAATATGATATATATTTTTTAAATGTAGAAATATATAAATAAGGAATAAAAAAAATTCATTCCTTCATTTGATATTAAAATTACTTGAAATTTCAAATAAAAAAAATCTACAATTTTATGTATATAAAAACTTTTTTAATAATAAATTTGGTATTTCAATATTTATGTAATAATAAAATTCTCGATATTAGTTAATAAGTTAATGAGTTTATACAAAAAAAAATAATAAAATATTATAGAATAACTTTCAAAAGAGCATTGAAAAAATAAAGTATGACGTAGGAGATAATTTTTCATAATTATCTATTCAAAAGGTTTCTCTGAAAATAATTTTTTTTTGTTTAAATAGAATAAAATATTTATATTCATCATAGATAAAATAAAAAGTATAAATTTCCTCAATTTGATTGAAAATTTCTGTGAAAATAAATAAATATATTTTTGTATCCCCGAGGTAAAATTATTCTGAGAAAATTTTTTAATTGAAACATTTTTTTATGAAATTATGCAGATTTTTTTTCCTCAAGACCTCAATGTAGAATGATTTTATGTTGGCCTCCATGATTAGTCATGACCTCACAGAATCAGGATATCTTCAAACTCTTCATACCTTGGTTTTCCCAACCTCAATTTTTCTCTCTCAATTTCTCTTCAACCCTTTCCGGCTTTGCTGTTGATTCTCACTACTCTCATATACTGGTCACCCCCATCTCTCTGTTTAATACAGTCCATTAGAGTGCATTTAGATCGAGGGATAGTTAAAACACGGCTTTCAGGTACCAACACTGACACACACACACACAACTTGATGGTCTTCATATTATACATGTATATATATACATCATTTTATTTTATACTACCATTTCTCATCCAACTTTCTCCCTCTTTAACCCTTTTGAAAGCTCTACTATAACCTCATGTTCATGGAAAAGTATGCATGTTGTCCGAGAGCATCGATTTGCTACTCTGTAATGCAATGCACTACACCACTCTGATGTAAAACAAAATAAAAAATATCATAATAATAAATAAATAACAAAAATAATAAGTATAAAATATTACATCACATGCCAGTGGTTATATGTTATAACATGGTTCCATCACTTGAAATTTTCTTTTTTTTTTTCTATTCTATTTCCTTTTTTATTTTTAATAAATATATATATATATATATTTTATAAATCATAATTTACTACAGGGTAAAAAAATGTGAATATTCATTTTTTCTTGTCCAAACTAATTAACTACCTGTATATCATATGTACTTGAACCTGCTTTCAAATTAAACCTTTAGTTAATATATATTTTTTTTTTTTATTTTTACCTCTTTTTTGTTTTGTACTCAATTACATTATTATTATTTGAGTATGTATACATTTTTTTTTCCCTAGATTAAAAGCATTATAAAAAAAAATTTTTTTTATAAAAACAATGAGTTAATTATTGCATTATTATGATGTTTATTTTGTTGAATTTTTTTTGTTAAAAAATTTAATGAGATCTCGAGCAATTTTAATTGAAATTTTTTATTAAATATAAAATGATGTGTATTTAAAAAAAAATTTAGTTTTTATTAATTTTTTTTTCATTTTTAATTGAAATGAATAAATGAGATATTACAGTCTGAAATTGATTGCAGTGACAATGGTCTTTGGTATTAGTTAGCGTGCATAATTATGTACCAGTGCTTATTTGAGTTGGATCAATATTTAATTGAATGCCCGCTAAATGCCAACTTGCATAGTTACATCTCAAATTAAGCGGGTTTCTCTCTCTCGAATTTAAACTTTCTTTCAGCGATACAATACTAAAACTGAATTTAGTACATATTAATCAAGAGACAGAGAGAAAACTTAGTACTTCACACAGACACAAGTCAATTGAACGTCTTACATTGTCTTCAAACTAAACTATTTTCTTTATCTTCTTCTTTAAAAATTTCTTTTTTAATATAAATACTTAATTTAGGTCTTTTTATACATCCAAAATTATCTTCTTTTAAATTATAAAAATTAGAAACTAGATTTTTATGAAAAATTAAAATACACCCAAATAAACTGATTGCAGACTTATTATTTATAATAAATTTACTAATATTGACATTAACAATAAGAAATAACTCAAAACTAAATTAAAAAAAAACTTATTAAATTTAATTTTTTGACCTTTATAATTGCTCTAATTAATTGTCTCTTCTTTTGCAATTCTTTTGTTTTTATTCTTATAAAAGCAAAAAAAAAACTTAATAATAATAATAATAATAATAATAATAATAATAATTAAAATGATAATAAAATTAAACAAATAAATACAAATAATAATAATAATAATAATAATGATAATTGGTTGTATTTTACCCGATGGCTTTAATAAGACTGTATCATAAAAACAGTCAGAACAAATTGGAGTCTCGTAATGAGAAGTAGTCAAAGCTACGTGTGTTTATTTTTTTATTTTTTGTTTAATATCTTTTTATTTTTATTTTAGTCTATTGCAATATATATAAAATTATTTATAAAATTATTTTAGATATTTATTTTATATATTTTTTGTTTATAAACACTGAAGCAAATGGTTTTTATTTTTATTCGTCATCAACAGACAAATATATAGTAAATTTAAATCATTTCATCATGTATTCTCTCTGTTTTGTCCTTCATCAGTTTAAGTATTTGTTGATAAACATAGTGTATTTGTATAGTTGTATATATAAACACAATCAAACAACCACCATCATCATGAGTAGTTTTAGTTTTTTATATTTTAAAATATATTCTTTACACTTAAAAAGACCTTTTTTCGACTGTTTTTTTTTTTTTAGAAAAATCTTAGTTATATACATTTTTAGTGTATATACACAAACTGGAATATATAAAGTCATAAATATATTTTGAGGCACATATATGCATCTTGATATTCACCCTCTATGTACAGTTAGATATACCCCACATCTAGGAGGATTGTTAATTGCTCGTACAGCGCCAATTTGCATAAATCAATTCTAAATAAACCCAACCAACTATGAGTGCTTTTGGTACAAGAGTCGACTTAGTTTGTACTGTTGAGTGCAGAAAAATAAAACATGTATGTACTTTTACTTATTTTTCATCTTCTAGCAATTTTCAACTTTGCAATGTCACCATCTTGACAATCAGTTTCTTTCCCACGCTAGACAAAAAATATTAAGAAAAAAAAAAAAAATAATAATGCAATAGAAAATGAGAAAATTACAATAAATTGAATAAATAAAAAAAATTAAACTTGATGAAATTATTGATGCGAAAAAAAAGACAATCTTTGTTGATATTTTTTTATTTTTTACACTAAAAAACGCTTAGTCATTTAATAACTTTTTATATTTAATCATTAAGTGTATATGCATATGTATTATTTTTTTTTCATTTAGATATAAGGATAAAAAATAAATTAGCTGAAAACAATTTCATACATTGCAAATTAAATTTATTATTTTTTGTAACGAAAGAAATGAAAAAAAAAAATATGTGAATGCCATGGAGAGAATGTTTTTCATGTGTAAATTGAAATTAGAAAATTAAGACATTTTAAGAAGTAATAAGTTTAATGAAATTTTACGTAGGCGAAGCCTATAGTATTAAATTCATACACGTTTTTTTTAAAATGATCATATCTTGTAAAGTAATAAAGGTAGAAGGATCGTATTAGGACCAAATTATTCGTCTATGAAAATACTAAAACCAGGGACTTACTAAAAGTAATTTTAATTGTTAGTTAATTTATTATTAACAAAAAACGATCACCGTGTAATTTTCAAAGTCAAATAATAAGAAAACTAAGAACAAATCATGGATGCGATTTTTTGCCAGGATATTAAGAATGACGGAATTTATAATAATCGAGTTGAAAATTGTTTTTAATGTCGTTGGAAGATTGTTAATAAACAAAAAAACAAAATTGCTGTTTTTTTATGTTTTGCATAACTCTTTAAAATTTTAACTTACAAGCTTTGTTTATAGCTCAAATTAATTGTCTTTTCGATACCGAGCCACCCTCTCTTGATAAAATTTGCTCTGATCATTCGTTAATTAGATATCAGCAATTGTTTATAACAATCACTATCAGCCTTTATGTTACAGTCGAAAAATAGTAACGAAGGAGTGATTTTAGCGATTTTTATCAAGACAGGGTGGCTCTCAGGAATTTAATATCAAATTTTTTGAGCTTAATAAAACTTTATGTTAATTTGTTCAAAAGTTATCCGAAATATAAACAATTACCGATTTTTATTTTGAACATTTTTTCTTCAAAAAAGAGTTTAAAGCGCATGCGTAAAACTTTCTTTGCTGTGGTTACAATTTGCTTGATCGATAAAATAGTTATTTATATTACCATGTTATTAAAAAGAAAAAAAAAAACCTACCATGGACAAATTTTCATAAATAAAAGTAATAAACAAAATGGTTCTAAAAAAGATTTGTTCAGTTTAAAAAAAAGTAAATTGAACGATTTATTTTTTTTATATTTGTATTGATTTCTTTTTTGAACGAATCTAATAAAATTATTAATTACAAGTGGTATAACCTCAAATTTTTTTCATCTGTATTTTGATTTATGTACATAATTTGACAGGTGAAAAACAGCGCGAAAAAAACAAAAAATATTTAATCATATAATTTAAAATTATTAATAAAAAAAAAAAAACTAAAATGAATTTGGAATAATCAAGAGGAACCACACGGGCTTTCGCCGGAGTTTTGAAAATTTTCAATTTTCAATAGAACGAATCCGTTACTAAAATTTTTTCATTTTGTCTAGTTATCATTAAATAAAATTTTTGTATTAGACATTTTAATTATATAATATTTCAATTTGTAACAACTGCTTATTCACACTATTTGTCTGAATAAACACAAAAGATAATATATATTGTTTTAACGAATTAATACATGCTTGAAATAATTTTAAATATGAAAATTTTTAAATTAATTTAAAAGTACTAACCTCATTATCATAAACAAAATATATATATTGAATTTTTATAGTAGATAATCATTTTATTTTTAAATTATAAATTTTTTATTATAACGATGATGTTATTTTTGAAATCTAATAATTTTAATGTTAAATTAATTAATGTATTAATTTAAATAAAAGACATTGATTGCCATCATTAAAATATTTTCAAATATTTTATGATAAAAAGATAAATTATTTCTATTTAATTATCTCAGTGTGATTCTCATTAACACAACTTTAATAAACGTAAATGTCATTTTTGTTATTAATCATAAATTACAATTATTTATTATGCTTACGAATTTTTGAATTTTTTAAATTTATTAATAAGGCTTCAATGATGGATTAAAAAAAAGCTTAATAAATTAAAAAATCATGTATAGAATATTGTATTCAATATTTTTATATTTATAGAACATGTTGTTAATGATAAAATTTACTGACATTTTGATTCATATACAAAAGTCCTCGTTAACCGTGAATAATAAACTGGATGAGTCATATTGCATATAAATATAAACAAATTAAATTTATATATATTTGAGTTTTACTGTTTCATGGTAAGACATAAACAATATACTTGTTACAATGAAGTTCATTTGTACAATTTGAATCATGGTTGAAGTTAACAATTGTTGACAGAATAAAGTGATAAACTGTCAAGTCTTTGGTGAAAAAATGTTTCATTGTTTATTGAAAAAAAGTAATTGTTCTATTGGCAATTTTGAATCTAAATTTTAAGAGACTTTTCGTGGTCAATTCAAGGTTAATTTTATTAACTTCATGAATTTTTTGAATAAATACTTTTTTACTTAATTGTTTCACTCTTTTTCATCCTCATTGATTTATATCTACTTGCTTAAAATTTATAGAATGAAATATTGCGAATTTGCTGGAGAACTATCATTTATATTTGGAAAATAATATTAACAACTGATTTTTATAAAAACCTATAATTCATAGTTTTATTATTTTTTTATGACATTTAAATTTCATCTAAAATCCTTTGAAAGCTGTATTAATGATGTAAAAAAGTTTTCTTTAATTTTACATACATTTAAAACGCTTTTTACTGTCATATAAAATAAAGTAAATCTGTCATTTATAAATTCAGTAAATCTTGCAAATAAGTGTGCCGTTACTTACGCTCTATCACTGTATTTTCTCAACTCATGCGCAAACTTACCGACTCGCTGCAAGCTCGTGTGCAACTTGCAAAAAATAATATATCTTGTTTTTTTTTTTTTTTAATTTAATTTTATTCCTTTGAATGAGTACATCATTGACTTGTGATTTACGGGTCACCTTACCTCTTTAATCGTTAGCCAAAATAAAATTTGAATTGCTTCTTTCTCTTTCTCATTATTTTTATTCATTTCATTTATATTTCCAAATATTTTTTTATACATAATTTGGTTGTTGTTTTTTTCTTCATCTTCTTCTTTTTCTTGTGAATTTTTTTTTTACAACGAAAGCATACTACAAATAAAAAACACGAGAGCACAGCACAAGACATAAATATTATTTGGAATTTATAATGACAATTACCATAAAAATTGTCACACAATAAAATCTTTCATGAAATTTATGATGAAAGTCTTGAGGCTCATGATGGTTAAAATTGTTTGTATTTATATATTTTATTTGAATGTATATATATCTGTTTATGCAAATGATGCACTCTTACTTTTAGCTGTTTTTTTTTTTTTTTCATTTATTTTTTTATATCGACAATATGCGTTAAATTTTACAGCCAATTTATATTCATATTATTATGAAAGATATTTTTGCTATTAATTGTAGCATGGTATAGTTCAACATTTTTAATAAATCGTAAATCAATATGATCTTTAACCTTGATGTTTTATGAGACATTCAAATTTATAATCTTTCTGATGTGTGTAAATCTGTGCATATTATATTTAATAAAAAAAATATTAATATGTAAAAATTTTTTTAAATATTAATTAATAAAACTTTACATTCAAAATAATAATAATAATAGTGTATTTTATTTTATTTGTAAATTTTTTTGCAAGTAAAAATTTTTAGATTGATGAATGTTATTATGTTTCAGGTGGAGAAATACAGATCAGCCGGCAATGTGCATATATTATGGTCACGCAAATAAGAACACGTGAGTCGTTTTTTTTTTTTTTATTTAAATTTCAAACATATATATAAGTTTATATATGAAAATTACAATTTGAATTTTTGCCCCTTTGCTTTTTTGAGTCTTATTCGTTATTGCAAGTTGTAACCTTATCAACTTGTTCTCATCTAAATGTCTCATTTTTATGCACCATTGAAATTTCTCATCTTTCATTATTACCCTTTTTTTATTATTGTATACATATGTATGATTATGCAACTTGTTTAACAACACGCAATTGTGTCACAAGACAAGTTTGATATTTTTCAAGATAATATATAACTTTATTTTTTTTTATTTTAATTTCATAAAATGATTAATTATATGAAGTTTAATTTATCAAAACAAATTTTTAATTGGCACAGTAGTTGATAGTTTTTTTAATATTATGTTTTTATTTTTAACTTTTATACAAAATATTTTGAGCTATATTTTTCTAAACTTTTAATTTTATTCAATGCATTTATAAGGTTAATATTTAAATCCAAATTTTTTATTATTTATAAATCATAAGAGATTTTAAAATTTAATGTATAGAGAAGAATTTTTTATTTTTTATTTATGTTTAGTTTATTAGCGTTTGTAAATTAAATATTTCATTTCGTAATTAATCCTTGATTAGATACGATACAATAGTTTGATTACAATAGTTAATTATAAGATGATCAAGAATTTATATGAATTTAATTAAATTGCAATTTATGTTTAATTTTAATATAAAGGTATATTTGAATTTATATCCTGTTGAATTTCATTATTGATTAAATTTGCGGTCAAGAGCTTTTTCACAATTTGTGTACAAATATATTTATGTATAGCATTATGCTATAGCATTGATATCGTATATTTATATCTGTTTGTACTAGTATACATATAATTATATTAGATAAGTTCTAGTATATTTGCTGTACGCCTTAAGGCGTGTACTAAATTAATCACTCAAATATCGATTAAGTCTTATGAGTTATGGTACGTTATAGAGTTAGATTGATACATTCTTATAAGAGTTATAAGTTATAACTGGAAAATTTATATTTAGATGGTATCTCAGGCCAATTGCAAAATTTCTTGCATAATACAAATTGTGTATTAATTAGTACACTATTATCAAATTTAAGACATTTTTCAATCATAAGATTGGACACTGCACTTCCTGTGGAGAATTTTTTTTTTTAGAGCTTGAATCCATTCTTAAAAAGTTTTTCTAGCAGTTCGATTCTTTTTAAATAAAAATAGTAAAGTGCTTAAAAATTTTAAAAATTTGGAAATCTAAATACGTTTTAATATTTGCCTTGTTATAAATTACTTGTATCGATTTTGATTTCAAATACCAAAGTTATTGGTACATAATATTGTTTATACTTTTTTTTTGTTGAAATAATAATCTTCTAAAAGTTGCCGGATTATTGGACAAAACGAAAATAAAATATGATTAATATATTAGTTACCAAGCTGGTTTTTAAATTTAAAATCAATATATCATTTTTATCGTGAAATTTGTAGTCGTCTGAATTGAAAACAATATAAGGATATAATTTAAACTGAAATAAAAATTCAGTGATTGTATTTAAAAATATTGTTTCTGAGGGGCTATTCATAAAAAATTCTCGTGAGACGTTTCACCAGAATTCTTCATGGATAACCCCTCAGAACAAACAGGGTACCATGATTTAATAGGTAATTTGAATTTGAAGGTGCCGGTAAACTCAATCTCATTTCTTAAACTAGACAAAATTGAAAAAAATCTTAGAAGAATTTTTTCCCAAGCAAAAAAAGCAAAATTCTCAAATCTTCCGGCTAGCCTAAATATTATAAAAACGACAAAGATAAAGTGATATTTTTCTGGTGGATTATAGGTGAACTATAATTAGGTATATCAAATGTTTTTTTTTATGATGAACTGTAAACTCTACCAGCTATTTATTCAGTATGCCCAGCTTGTTAACAATTTGCTTCACTAGTCCAAATTAATTGAAGACAATGAAAATTTGTATCTTTACTGTTGGAAATATTTCTCTGGCCATCTCCGTTTTTTACGAACTTATCTCCGACTTTATACGAAAATGATCCATTGTGGAGAAACATCTTCGACTTTTTTCTGCCTAAAAATTTCTTCACTCTTTCTTAGAGATGCACACGAGACGAGACGAGACGAGATTTGATCGAGTCTCGTCTCGGTCTCGAAAAATGACCAAAACAACAGTCTCGTCTCGGTATCGTCTCGCCTGAAAAAATCAGAGTCTCGTCTCGGTCTCGTCTCGAGTAAAAAAAATCAGAGTCTCGTCTAGTCTCGGCTGTATAAATATATAAAGTGAACAAAAGTAAACTTTTTTTTTTTATTATCAAAACAACATTTTTAAATATATACATTCTTGTAATATATGCATATAAAATATTTTTTTTTATTTTTTACTTTTTTATAGCGTATGAGTACTTTATTAGTTTTTTTTTCAATTATTAATTAACAACGAATATTGCATTTATTTTAACTCAAAAAGTATGTATCGATTGTACTGCACAACAAACAAAAAAATATATAAAATGAATATAAATTAATAATAAATAAATTAAGTTTAAATTTAAAAAAAATGCTTATTTATACTTTGATTTAACATATATAATGAAGATGTTCTTTATTTATTTCGTACGTCTAAATCAAAATATAATTTACCATTATTTTTTTAAATTAAGTTGGATTTCAATTTAATTTTTATTCATTCTATATATTTTTTTGTTTGTTTTGGTTATTATAAAGATGTATAAGAACTTGAAACTAAAAAAGGCACAACAAAAAAAAAAAAAAAAAATTAAGAAAACCAAATTTGATATTATTGACGACACGACGAGACTCTCGCGAGAGTCTCGCGAGAAGTCTCGGACTAATGCTAGTATCGTCTCGGTCTCGTCTCGCCTGAAAAATTGTCAGTCTCGTCTCGGTCTCGTCTCGTGTGCATCTCTACTCTTTCTCCTACTTTCGACGTCTTTTTAGAATTTTCGTATTGAGAAAAATGGTGAATATAAAAAAAACGGAGAAAGAAGATGGAAAAATAGGAAAAATAGGAAAAATATTTTTTACCCTCTTTTTTTAATGAAAATAATGATATATTATTGAATGAAGTAAATAAATAATGATCATACATTTATTGTATATATATTTATTTTTAATTAAAGTTTCGCTTTCAAAATTTTATCAATATCTATTTTTATTAACAAGTTTAACTCACGATTGAAATTAAATTTTTTATATTCTTGGCTCTAGACATTTTGACTACCTTTGATTTGGTTCTAATCTGAGCTTTTTATGTTAATAGCTATGAACATGATTCGAAATGAGTGAGTGGATTTGAAACTTAAAAAAAAAATCTAAAATCCATTGTGTGAAATTTAAACAATTTTTTTTCTCCTCGTAAATATTACTGGTTCAAAAAAAAATAAGCTAAATATTTTTATCTCAATAAAATCTTTACGACAGGTTGGAAACTTTAATTACACGAACATTTGTGTGTTACAAACGCGTTTGAAACTTTGTAATTGCAGTTTTATTATCGTCATTTGAATGTATTTTCTATACGAATATAGAATATTTGCTCATTCAATGGGTCCAAATATACACATGTAATTATGTTAGTTTTATTAATGATCAAAATAAATCACAGTCAATTAGCATCGAGAAGACCATATTGGTAAAGGCCTGGAAGGTATTTGTATAGTCGGGATGTTTAGTTCAATTTCTTCGAATCAAGCAAAAGCCAATTACAAGTTTAATTCACAACTTTGAAAGCTCAGGATAATAATTAGTCGGTAAATTAAATTTACTTATGTCGAAGAAACAATTGGCAAAGTTGCCTTGAGTTTGATCCTTTAATAGGATACCTGATAAAGTCATATATTTTTGTAATCAATATTATTTAGAAATAAATTGTTTTCAATTAATTATGTGAAATAACAATATATGTATAAAAACTTATTTCTCAAAAAACAAAATGAAGAAATAGAATATAATATAATAAACAAAACATATATTTATGATTTATCTATACCCAAAAAAAGCCTCAATTTTTTATTCTTTTTATTCATAAACTTAGTAGTTGAAAAGCTCTGAAAAATATACAAAAGTTGTCAAAATTTTTGAGTATGAAGATAAATAATCTGCTCGATGAGAAAAAAAAATGAGGCGCTTTTTTACAATAGCAATTTTGATGTAATAAAATCTGCCTCATTTCTCTACCGTCATTATTACGACGACAAAGAAGACCATCAACATGTAGAGCATTTAACGTTTAGGAATGCAGATTACAGTCAACATCCTTTAAGAACCACTCAACATCAAATCAAAATTCAAAGGTTTTTTAAGATATGAGAACCACAAGCTACCAATTTTCACCAAGACGTCTATTCACTCATAATTAAACAAATATATATATGACACAATAATTGTATTTATCCATTATTTTTTTTTTTTTGTCTCTATACATTTTGAATCCAAAGACAATAACCATAAAAACAAAAGGCCTAAGACTAAATCTTATAATAAAATAGAACAGCGTGCCATTATCATTAATGACTTTGAAAAATAAGTTCAGAAATGCTAAAAATACTGACTAATTTTTTTAAACTAATACTCACGAATTCATATATATATACGTAAAAAAAATAAAAGCTTTTATAGAAAAATTGAGAAAAAAACGCAAAGAGAAACCTACAAAATATTGGAAAAATTATTTTCAAGTAATATTGAAAATTATCAAGCACATGCTGTATTTAATAAAGTTGAGAAGGGTTTAGATTGAGTATCTATAATTTAAAAGTAGATGGTTTATTATTTGGTTGAAATTTTTACCATTTTTTCTGAAAATTCAAAACGGTAACGCTATGGCCATCGTATACGGAGCAATTTACCCGAACAAAGAGTATTTGTACAAGGAGGCAATTTGTATACAAGGAGGAAATTTTATCTTATATCACCAATAACTAGTCTTGGCTTGAAATATCCTCCATAATCAACAAAAGCAATGTATCAATTAATGTATCAACGAGTGTTTGTATTCAAAAAAGATAATTATAAAAAAATTTCATCAGACTGGAAAGGTGCAATAGATAATATATGAAGTTTATAAATTTATGAAATCATAAAAAGTTGTCAGCTCAGAAAAATTAAAAAATAAGTTTCCATACTCGCAGTATCAATAGATACAGTTTCTGTAGCATTATATCTATGTCGAGAAGTAAAAGAAAAATTTAAATAAAAAAAAATGCTTTAAACAACGCAAATTATAAGCGATACTTTCATACTTATCATTATATAATTCATTATTTTAGAAAGAACTTGGAATATTTATCATCAATGATATATTTTGTCTTAATATTATATTGATTAATAATAAACGTCATTGATATGATATGATACAAATGACTGATGAAAAACCTATTAAGTCAATGGTCGATCTTATTGCCCCCACGAAAAAATATATATCCTGGATATATACACCAACCGGATATATCCTGGAATTTCTTAAGAATAACACCAGTCGCACATTCTTGGATATTATACCCGGGATATATCCAAATGGTGTGTATCCAGGATATATATTTTTTCGTGGAGATGTACAAAGTATACTTTACCTTTCAGGTATACCTGAATAAAATATTTAATAAATCTATTTGGTTCAATTTCTTATTGCGACCAGTGAATGTGATTAAGTTTAACGTGATTTATATTTTGTATAAGGATGAATTTCAATAGGACGCAAAAAAATTGTGTAGTGCAACGTATGAAAAAAAAATTTGTCACCCTATAGGTAAAAATTTAATCACTCATTATCGTATTTATTTCTTATGGTAACGCTATTGATGGCGTTTATCATAATTACTTCATTGATAATGTTGTTTCAGATTAAATGATTTACTAATTTACATCATTAAATAAAGTAATCGATCACGCTATAGTTGCACACTTGCACCGCGGTATATACGGAGAAATTCGCGGAGACATTTGCAGACGTTACGGGAATATTCACGGTGAACTTACGGTGCAATGTGATGGTTATATAACCACAATTGTATTTGTATAAGTAGAACTGACTACATTGTGTGTAAATCCCGTAAATGTCCATGTATTTCCTGTAGATTTCTCCGTATTAACGATTTTGTATTTTTTGATTGAAATTTTACAACTTTATTTATTCATTTGTTCGTTATTAATAATTATCATATGTTTCATGAATTAAATTAATTATTATCTTATAAATTCAATAAAACATTCATTAAAAAAAGGAAATAATTTGACGAAATTAAACATCCAAAATTAAAGGGACTATAATTTTTCGAAATCAAGATCTTCTTAAATTTAATTCTCAATGATTAAATCTTTTTTAGATTATTATTACTTTTTTTTTGTGAAATTAAACTTGGATCGTTTTTGATTTTAGTATGAGCTTTTTGGTGACAATGTCATTTTTTCAATAATGTGTTATTACTTCACAGTATAATTTGTACAGAAAAAACAAATAATACCTCGTTTATCTTTCTGAATTTATCAACTAAATTATTGCTAGTGATATCATTCTTTCGTTCTGCTGTGTTGATTTATTAATACCATATAAGGTAATTATTTAATTAATTATAAACTTGACAATTATTCTACGGTATCATGTAATCCTTAAACTTGTCGTGCGTATTGCTCTTGAAACATGAGTTTACTTGTAAGTTTCAAAACAGTCCTTATGTTACATCGCTCATGAGACTTCTAAGTACTAATTGAGTTATCCAATAAACGAACTTGCTCTATTTGCGGTTATAATATTTTCAACATGTATAATTTCTTGATGTTGTTAATACTACGAATTTAACAACTTTATTAACTTCAAAAAAATTACTATTATTTATATTTTTTAAATGTTTTTTTTTTACATGATTATTTATTATTTTTTTTTCTTATAGATTCAAGATTAGTCTGTAAAATTAGTAATTATAATTTACCGTAAATTATTGTTAATTACTTTTCGAAAAGGAAATATATACAGGTTATTAAAATGTCCAATAAATTTTGAGTTTGTTAAATCATTTGGTGCTAGTTGACGTCTAATATTATACAGGACACGTCACTCAAATTCATGAATGGCCGGAAGAACTGAAATTAGATTACCTGTTACATTATCCTACCGTACATATTCATAATGACACGATAATAAGTAAGTAGATAATAAATAATAATTCACAGATAACTTCATTTAATTTCCTGAATATCTAATTCATTGGTTTCATGAAAAAAAAAACTGAAATTATAAATTATATCCATCTTCTTATCGATCTATATAAACTGAGAAAAAAAAAAAGTTGACTAAACAAAACAAATCAATTTTTAAACTAGAAATTTATCTTTTTTCCAAATTAGAAATATTTTTATTTTTTTTTTTCTAAATGATTTATTCAAAACAATTAGTTTCTTTTTTTTTTTTCTAAATGTTGGTTGAAAAAAACAAATATATATGTTGTACAATTTAAGAAAAAAAAAAAAACAAAATAAAAATTCATTGTGACAAATAATCCAAGAATTTGACATGATTAATATCATGGATAAATAAATGCATATACATAAGACACAGTGAACTTACAAAGCCATTGAAATCAAAGGAGTTTGCGGGATGTTAATTCGGCACAATACATCAACGCGCACTGCGGCACAAATCCAAATAATACTAAAATGTAACAATTTTGTAAAATGGTAAAATTTTTTATTAAAAATAAAAACTAATTTTGTCAATTGATTTATAAAAGTTTTTATTTTTTTATTAATTATAATTTTTTAATCATTTCGATAGTGTTTTATGTTCTGCTATAAAAATACATCACAGAAATTATACCGTAATAAATTATTCTTTCTCATTACGATCCGAAGGGTTGACTATACCTCTGTTTAAATTTTTAAACATGCAACGACACATATATACATATATGTCTAAGTCGTTTTGGATAAGATATACATGTTAATGTTATCGTAAAAAAAATAAAACTTAAATTGTTAAATATATTTACAACAATATTACAGAGTAGATACTTGAAATATCCCAAGAAGCCATATGTTTTCTTCATAAAAATTAAAAATACAGTTTTATTTTTGATAATATATTGATACCATGACCATACAATTAACAACCCCTCTATACGGATATACATGTTTTAAGGTTTCTTGTTAATTTTGTATTTATAATTATTCAACAATTATAAATAATTTTATCGCTGTAAATATATACATGAATATGAATTTCGATAATAACGATATATATTTGAAGTCGTTATTTAATTAATAGGTGTCTGTGTCAGGTGTTTTGTCCCTCCACTAAATACTCTTGATACTGTTGTTGATGATGATGATGATGATGATGCTGATGATGATAACGTTGACGACGCGATGATAATTATGAGAGAAATGTTTGCGAAATGCTGTAGATAACTGTGTATAGTATATATGTCTCACTGCACTTGTTAAATTGTCTGGTTGTTGTCGTGTCCGTGGCCCGAGGACCTGCGGTAATAACTGGACGCCATTATAAAATCTCCCCAGGGTAAAGCCGACTAAGGGTATTTTTTTTCTCTTTCGCATTCGTTTTATCTTTCTCTGTTCAACCATATCATTTAATGTATTTTTATTTCTCTTGTATATTTATATAAATATATCAAGTACATGAGACCTCCTCGTTACCGCCAGGATACGAAATATACTATCGTTGACCGCCAATATTTCTTTGACTCTTGCTCTGTCTTTAAAATTTTTTTTTTTTTATCATTTTTATTCTTCAAAGTCCATCTGACAGTTGATCATGCTCGAAAAATATGTACAGGGTCTAGGACTACCTTATAAGAATTTTTTTTTTTTTATATACTTTTGTTCATATCCGGGTATTTCGATCATATTCGAAAATCGAAATTTATTTTTTGGATCAAACGATTTTTTTTTTTCTTTGAACTATACGTTTGCTTAGAGATATTTTTTTATTTATATTATTTTTATTGACAGTTATCAAATTTTAATAAAATATATATACGACACAAATCTCGTTGTAAACTGTATATTTATAAATATTATAAAAAAAAAATATCTTCTTTTTTTTGTTCCTGTGTTTTATAATTTTTTTCTGTATTACATTGTTGAATTTATAAAAGAAAAGCTTGATAATGTGACATTCATTTCGGATATTAAAATTGACTAATTAATAATTTATAATACAAAAAAAGTCAAAAAGATAACGACACGTGGTGTTCCCAAGCGGTCACCCATCCAAGTACTAACCACGCTCAACGATGCTTGACTTCAGTGATCGGACGAGAACTGGTATATTCATCGTGATATGGTCGTTATCTGACAGCTTCTTTACACTTTTCTCCATGTCGATTGCACATAGTAAATACTAAATACCAACATTTGATCTTCTGAGTTTAAATCTAATTCAGATCGAATTTTTGTATTTGTCTCATGCAACGATATGAGGAAAAGTGTACAAAAGCTGGTTATAATTGTTTTGGAGCTCAACTATTTTCAGACAATTATAACCAGATTCTTTACACTTTTCATCATATCGTTCCACGAAACAAATACAAAAATTCGATCTGAATTAGATTTAAACTGAGGTGATCAAAATTTGATAATTACTATCGACATGGAGAAAAGTGTAAAGAAGCTGGTTATAATTGTTTTGGAGCTCCACTGGTTTCAGATAACGACCATATCACGATGAATATATCAGTTCTCGTCCGATCACTGAAGTCAAGCATCGTTGAGCGTGGTTAGTACTTGGATGGGTGACCGCTTGGGAACACCACGTGTCGTTATCTTTTTGCTTTTTTTTCATAATTTGTTTTATTGATTAATATTTTTTTGATATATCTATTATAAATGACCGGAGAAGATTTGAGTAAAATCTCTAAAAAGAAATATGACGAAAACTAGACAAAGATCATGGATGTGAGAATTTTACATAATAAAGTACAGAATTTGATGAAGCTGAATGTGGTATGCACGAAAAAATTATTCTACAAGTTTTTTTAACCAAATAATCTTGTAGAAAACTTTTAGCCACAATTTTTTTAATTGATTCAGATAGAATTTTTGGCAGAAATATTAGATATATCAAAAAAATATTAATTAATAAAACAAATTATGAAAAAAAAGCAAAAAGATAACGACACGTGGTGTTCCCAAGCGGTCACCCATCCAAGTACTAACCACGCTCAACGATGCTTGACTTCAGTGATCGGACGAGAACTGGTATTTTCATCGTGATATGGTCGTTATCTGATGTTAACACTACTCCAAAACAATTATGACTAACTTTGTTAAACTTTTCTCCATGTCGATTGCACATAGTAAATACCAGAATTTGATCCCCTCAGTTTACATTGAACTCAGATCGAACTTTTCTATTTTTTTCCTGCAACGATATGATGAAAAGCGTAAAGAGGCTGGTTATATAATTGTTTTGGAGCTCGACTGTTTTCAGATACCGACCATATCACGATGAACATACCCAGGGGGGGGGGGGGGGCACTACGTGTATTTTTTTCTGGGCTTTTTTTTTCGCTAACTGAGGTGATCAAATTTTGGTAATTACTATGTGCAATTGACATGGAGAAAAGTGTGAAGAAGCTGGTTATAATTGTTTTGGAGCTCGTCTATTTTCAGATAACGACCATATCACGATGAAAATACCAGTTCTCGTCCGATCACTGAAGTCAAGCATCGTTGAGCGTGGTTAGTACTTGGATGGGTGACCGCTTGGGAACACCACGTGTCGTTATTTTTTTGCTTTTTTTTCATAATTTGTTTTATTAATTAATATTTTTTTGATATATCTAATATTTCTGCCACAAATTCTATCTGAATCAATTTAAAAAATTGTGGCTAAAAGTTTTCTACAAGATATATTTGGTTAAAAAAACTTGTAGAATAATTTTTTCGTGCATACACATTCAGCTTCATTAAATTCTGTACTTTATTTTGTAAAATTCTCACATCCATGATCTTTGTCTAGTTTTTGTCATATTTCTTTTTAGAGATTTTACTCAAATCTTCTCTCGTCATTTATAGATTTCATAGTTATCCGAAAATTTCAATTTTATCTTAAGTATTATGGAAACTGTGAGTCGTCTTCATTACATATATATATATAATATAAACACATACGAGATTTTCAATTGAATTATTGTTTTATACACATACAAATATAATTTTTTTTATCAAAAGATTAATTTCTATGTGTACACACACACTACTCTCTTGTGTTGGATGTGTATTGTGTTTAATGTTTCAAGCTCTAAAAAGCTTGATAAAGTGAGAACGCAAAATTGGTTCGTCAATTTACTCGAATCAAATGAAATTTTGAGGGTTTGAGAGGATTTTCAACTATGATCATCTTCGAGTACTCGAATATTCTCATTTTCCGTACTAATTGCAAATATTTGTTTGGATTCTGTGATATTATACTTGACATGATTATTATTCGACTAATTGACTGCATTATTTCGAATATCTGTTAAGCCTTTTTAACAATTCAAATTCGCATAATAGTTATATTTATTTTTAATTATTTTTTAAATTTTATAAAAGGTTTTATCAAAACAAGTGTATAAAATATTTTTTACAGTAAACATTCTATCTATTGTTCATCTTCAACTAAAGAAGTTTAAAGTTTGCAAACTTTTTGGGATTTTTTATTATATTATTTTAGTGAAAATATTTAAATACATATGCAAATTTAATGAATTTTTTTTTTTTATAAACTATTGATTTACATTTTGCAAATATATTTATTTTTTAATAGTTTATTTAAAATTTACGAGACTCTTAAGTTTATATACAAAACTTTTTTTTTTTTTTTTTGCAATATTTTCTCGTTCATTCGTATGCTGTTTGAAGCATATTTCACGAAACGCACGTATGGTTTTTGTACACTCTTCAGCGCTCAATGGATTTTTTTTTTTACATTTGGTAGAATTTTTTTTCTTTATTTTTGAGAGCTGCCACAAAACTCATGTGTATTATGACTGCTATGAATACACACCCATAAGAGCATAAAGAACTTCATTATTACGTCGTTTAATTATATATTTATTTTTAGTTTGCTCTTAGTGATTGTACAAGCACTTACTTGAGAACAAGTTATGCCAATTCTCAGAGAGAGCGTTAATGAATATTTTTTTTTTTAATTTTATAGTTTTTTTTTAAAAACCAAATATTAACTCAACAAAAATATGTATGGTATTTGATGTGTAAACTTTTATGCTGCAGTTGATTTCTAAAAATTAAAAAAAGAAATAATAATTATATTTAGAATATTTAAAAAATAAATCATTCAAAAAGTAAAATCCCATTTGTAAAAAAAGAAATAGTCTAAAAAAAATAAAAGGAAAAAAAATTAAATACAAAATCAGAGAAAAGAAAAGTCTTTTGTTGGAAGAAAAAGTCAAGGATTTGTGGGGCTATATGGAACATTAACCATGCAGTCTGGCATGGTAACTTGTCTCTGTTTATACTATAATACGCAAATATATATAATTTCTCTCTCAGTTATATTTATTCTGTCTCGTTTGGTCTGTGTACCCCTCTAGAAGCAGCATAACGCAATGAAACAACCCCCGGAAACGGACGTTGTGGGGTACTAGCGGACAAAGCTCGTAGATCCGACGGAAACCAATGTAAATATATATAATACAACTGCCACTCCAGAGACAATGTTATGTCGCGACGTAACGATATCATAATTGTCGGAAATACAATTAAAACCATGAATTATGATTTTATATTTAAAAATTTATTCTTCAAGTTATATATAAAAGCATGCTTTACAATTTTAAAATCTATATATCACTGGCTTCATTACAGAATACTAGTTAAGCAGTAAGCAGAAATGTCTCATCAATGATTTTTAGTGATGAGTCATTAGTAAAAAAAAACTAGAATAACGTTAAGAAAGTATTTTTCAAATTTATTAATATTAAATTGGTTTAAATATTTAAATGGTGCTCTTGAAAATAATACAAATGCTGGTATACTCAAGCAATTTTTATATATGCTGTCACAGATGCTTGAAAATTCGATTTCCTGAAAAATTATTAGCACATATATTAGAATAAAAACTGACCGAGTACTGCAAAAAAAATTCATAATGCGTATGCATGTGTAAATGCCAAGATATCTTTCTTCAATATAAAATTTCTTCAACGGAAAAAAAACACCCCCAACCCTTAGTTTCCTTTTTTTTTCATATGTAAGAGCTTTTCATACACGAAATTTGAAATTGCCCTGGTTCACCCAGCATTGTTATCTCTACTATATAGAAATTTCTTTATTGTCTTATCTAGGGTGCTTTTATTATGCAGTTTTTTTTTTTCTAGAATGGTTGCATCGCTTACCCGTACATATACATTTAAAAAAAAAAAAGTAAAATTTCAACGGACAATGTAAGTGATAAAGGTAAACGTGTATCATTCATCAAATTAGGTATTTTCCATAATAGCATGGATTTTTTTATGATCAATGTACAGACAAAGTAGAAACGATCCTTCATGGCAATTGAAATCGATTTTAAAATGAAAATATAATATAAAATTTTTAAATGGGATTATTTGAATGGAAAAATATATGTAGGGTTTATACAAAGTGTCACACGTGGTACATACACTACATATATATATATTTGTAGTGTATGTATAACAGAAAAAATATAAATTATAAATTTGAATTGAATTTAAATTATATATTTGAATTATATTAAAAGTATAAATATAAATTAGATTCGAGAACATGAGCTGTAAATATTTTTTGAATATACCTACCTAATTTATATTTATATTTATTTTGTAATTCTACACAATTAACAAATTGGTATTAATTTTGTTTCGTACTTTATTCTGTCAAATTTTTTACATATTGAGAAAACTAAGCTTAGTTTTTTAAATATTTCTCTTAGTATATTTTTCTCAAATTTTCTTTTGTCATTCATAGATTCATCATTCATCCCAATAATTTTATTTTTATTAGAGGCTGGCTGTTGCTTCTATCAAAATTTTTTATTTGAGCCTGTCGATCTTAATTATTATGGAAACTATGAGTGGGATTCTTAAAAAGTGTACAGAAAGCATTATTACGGTGAGGCGCTTCGTGTCTATTACACCTTCGTAATAATAATAATGATAGGCCTTCATGAAATCAATTAATAATTTCGAATGTAAATAAACGTTCGCTGTTTTTCACAGCTGTTTGACACATGAAGCAGGTTCCGCATAGAGCATTTTTTCAGCTCTTCAAGATGGCAGCAAATATATACAAGTTCATCAAAATACATATTTAAAAATGAATATATGTACAAACAAATTTTAAATTACTAAACTGCATCATCTTGAAGATTCAAAAAAATGCTCTATATACCGAACGCGCCTCATGGACAGGCTGTAGTTAACAAAAAATTCACCTCTTAGAAATGATGCAAATACAAATTTTTCTATGCAAATACTTATTTACACAAATTTCAAAATGTTCAGTATTAATAATTACTATTAAATTATTAGTAATTACTATTAAATACAAGCATAAATTCATTTGTACAGTGGTACTTTACAAATTTTCGGGTATGTGCAAAGTGTAATTTTAATTAATTGAAATTAAAATTGATAAGGAGGTACAAAACTTATAAATGCATGACATTGAATTAACTCAACTACAATCAAGTACAATCATTGATTTTTTTGTCAGCCCGTCAATTGTCGGTGACCGTATAAAAGTTAGAATAAAAACCGGAGGGAATACGGAGAGAAATTTGGGAGAAGTCGGAGAAATTTTCCAAGCGAAAAAAGTCGGAGAAAGTCGGAGAAATATTATTAATAAATGTGTTGCTTGAAAAAAACAATGATTCAATTATCATCAAATCAATTATTATTACGACAAAAAAATCATCATCATTTTTATTATTGTTATTGATCATTGAACAAAACGTTCCCTCGATTTTGGAAGCCATAATGAGTTAATGGTTATGTTTTGACATAAAAAATCGATGTCTATAACTTGGTTAAATGGTCTGATGGAGTGATGGTGACAAATTATCAGCTGCGTATATATTTTTTCAATAATTAAAAATCTGATTGCCGCCTTCAAGAACTTATTTACTAGCTACTCTTTGAGTGTCGTAGGGCTGGTTAAAGTCGATTCTTTTATTAATATTCTCAATACAATATATATTACAACACAGAATATTACAATACAACATAATAATACTCGAGACTTATGTTTTTTTTTTATCATTAAATTCAACAATTTTTTAATCACTAAATTAATTTAAAAATATTTACATATAAATAAATAATTTTAAATTTATTCAGTGTTAAAAAAATTGTTGAATTTAGTGTTAAAAAAGATTTGTTTAAAAAAGTGTTTCAATGATCAATATGACCAGTCAAACATTTTTTTTATTTACCTGTAAAGTATAAAGAAAAATATTCTTTTATTTGTTGATTATTTGGTTTTTTTTTTCAAAGAAAGAACCAATTAATATTTTTTTTGCATCATAAATGTATTTATACATAAAATAGTACATCAAGTCCATTCGAAATGTGCATCGTGAGGATTATGTCATCCAGATGAAATGAAACTTAGTGTGTCATCTGTTTCCAGCGTGATCATTCGCCTAATTGGTGATAAGACTGATAAGTGCCTGGCTTGAAAGATAAACTGATATAGAAAATTACCTGATTAAATGAAAAAAAATCGTCTACAAAATATATTGAAAGTTTAAATAATCAAATCTAAATTTAATTTATTTAGATTTTATTTAAATTTATTTTTTACAAAATTTTAACACATATTCATACATTCATTTACAGATTTTCAATGTTTTTGTTTCTTTTTATTTTTTACACATAAAGTTTAGATAAACAAATTGAAATATATTTTTTACTTGGGAAATATATATAAATTTTTTAGTAAAAAATAAATAAAAATAAAATGATCGTTCAGCTGGATCATGCTACGATTGACCACATAATGATCAAAATTATACAAAACAGATATATGTTTCTTGATATTGAAAAGTGTTCAGCTGTTTGTTTAAACCAACTTTGTATCAACACTTTGACCTGAAGGAATTTATATAATATATTTACCTTGTGGTTACAAATTGACCTTATACATGTGCTAATAATTTCACCTGAAGGCTATCAAATTTACATCTCAAGAAAAAAATAAATATACAATGTGTATATTTATATACAATTTTTTTTTCTTTGTGTATTTGTATATAGTTTCTGTTAAAGTAATCAAAATTATATTATCAATGATATTTTTGCTGATATATACTCATAAACAGTTGAAAAAAATTGACAAGAATCGATTTCCTTCAACACAATAATCATCTCAAATTGACGCCACAAGTCAATCAAATAAATGCGATATTGATTTGCCACTTTCAGTCATTTAAGCTGTCGTATTTTTCTTCAATTTAAAAATTTTATTTTTCTTATTTTTTCAGGGGAAATTAAATTGTTTAAAATTTAGCACGAAAAGAGTAAAAAAAAAAAGAGAGCTGCGTGACGGATTGCAAAATTGAGAAGGGATAATTTTCTTGATCTCGTGTATTTCGTGTTCTCACCGATTAATCGCTTGATCGGTGGAAAAAAAAAATAAATGAAGAAAAAAAACAATCAACCAACGAAGTATTAGTAAATTGAAGCCAGGTGATGCATCAAAAATGTTGTACTAATTTATAAAAAATGACATTTATAATAGATTACAATATAATATTATCAATATATATTTATGCATGCTTGACAAAATATACATGCGGTACGTATATATATTTTTTTTCTCATTTTTTTAATTTACAAAAACATAAGGCCAAATTGAATGAAACAGGTGCGCATGACAGATGGTATATTTTAGCTTCCGTTCAGGGCTTGATTAAATGTTTATGCGATTTTGTTAATTCCATTAGATGGAAACTCTAAAACAACTATACACAATTGCCTTAATGGACTTGAGTAATAATTGGAAGATGGTTGTTATTCATTAAACTGCAGGGAATTGTATAAAACCCCACAAGTCAATTCAATTTCATTTTATATACTTTAGATTGAAATGTGATATGCAACTCTAAAGTGATATTAAAAATACACTATTGTCATTTTTTTTTACGTATACAAAATACATATGTTTTGATTAATTATCATTGCACTAAATTAATACACTGATGAATTGCTTTTTCCATGATAAATTCACGGCTATATATTGATGATATTTGATAACTTTTATATTGAAAAAATAAAAAAAAGTTTAAATTACTTTGATTTTATTAAATTTTTATGAAAGATAAATATTTATTATGAAAATAAAAACTTTAATATGAAATAATAAAATCTAAAAGATTATTTTATTAATAAATGCAAATTTTTTTATTTTTTTATCAAAGTTTTTCTTTTGATTTTCTGTATATGACTGACAAAAGTGTTGGTAGAGTATATTTATTTTTCAAGCAATTCGAAAGTACGTAAAATCCACAAATGAGTAGTCATGCCTGACTGGATTTTGTGGGAAAGTATAAAAGGGTTGGAGAGCCTTGGTTTGAGTGGATTTTGGACGTTGTAAAAAAAATAAAAAAAAAAAGAAATGAATAATAAAAATAGGTGAATAAAAAAAGGGTGTATCCTTTTGTATTTAGAATTTCAACGGAGACTAGAAACTAGTATGTGAATTTCGAATGGGCTGACGAAGTGACTGGACTCGTTGATATAAATTTTGGAGTATGAGAGGCGCAACTGCAATTTGTACCTCTTACCGTCCATTAAAAGAATGGTGTATTGTCTTGCAGGAGAAAAACGAATTGAACTACCTATATGAAACCCAGTGTGTAGCCTAATGGTAATCGATATTTTTTAATTTCAGTAGAAGCCAAACATTCATTTTTTTTTTTTTTTATTTTCTTTTTACCCTTTCCATTTCTTCTCAATAGTGTTGTTTTCATCATCAATTTTACCTGGCTTGTTTTTTTTTTTTTTGTTAATTTTAATTTTTTTTTCTTGTTGAATTTTTTTGTTTACAATCAATTTCATCACAATGAGCTTCACCATTTCATATAGAGCTTCATTATTTTTATCATTATTTTATAACTCGACTAACACCAGCTGGTACAATCAATTGATCAATACGAATTTCATTGTATATTATACATACATTATATTTTAATTCGATGAAAATCAAATGAGAACATTATTATCATATTGAGTTTGAATATTTCAAGTTTGTTTAAAATTCACTGACGAAATATAAATTTACTGAATAGAAGAAACAATCGACAGTTGGAAAGATGAAATGATTTCATTCTTCCAATAACTGATCATTCCATCTCTAGAGAATATTATTTTTTCATCAATTTGTTTTTTTTATTTTTATTTTTCTATCTTTCCATTTTATATATGAAGTCCGAGAAGCTGTGGTGTGGTTGGTTCAAGCTCAGATATGGACCGTCCTAACCACTCACGATATTTTTTAATATTATTTTTCATTATTTTATTATTTGTTTTTCTTGTATGTTTTTTTTTTTTTTGTATATGCTTCACCTTTTGTTCTTTCTGTATCTTCGATTCGATTTACTTTTGACCCTTTACTCCTCACCGACAAACGTTTTTATGAAGGCGTCAGACCAACGAAATATATATGTGGCAAATTGAAAACTACCGATCAACCCGGTCTGAATAAAATATTTGAATTTATTGTAACACCTGTACCACCAATTGAATATCGATATTATTATTATTATATTATTCAATTTTTGATTTATTTTTATTTTTCTATTTTTATATATTAATAATTTATTATACTACCGATAAAGTGATATTACAATAATTTAAATTTAAATGGTTTTTGGCTGGCAGCTTCAATTCTCAAATTATAAGTCCAAAATGAGATTAAAATTTTTCTTATAGATTTTTATTAACGAGGCTTTGTTATTTTTATTTTTCAATTAGTAAAACAATCCTTAAGAACCCGAGGTATTATCAGCAAGTATTTTATTTAAGTCTTTTCATTTTTTAATTTTGATTTAACATGTATATGCAATTTGTAATCTGTATGTTATAATTTTGAAGAAATTAATAACAGTTGACATTCCGAGCTGACTTTATAGTTTATACTGTTATTGCTTGTTCATTATTTTATCTCACTTGGTTGTTCATTTTATCTTTAGTTTTTTACTATTTTTCTTCTTTTATCATTTCACATTGCTTGGCCAAACCATATAGTTGCACGACACCCTCGCAATAAAGGAACATACCGAGTAGGATGACGGGAATGACGGGTTAAATTAAATTTTCTATTTTCAAATGGCACTACCATTCTGACCTCACCTCGTTGCAATCATATGGACAAGACTGAATGGCTTTCTCTCAACGGGTGTTACAAAAACTCATATCCTTAAAGTTTTTAATTTATATTTTATTTAATTTTAAATTAATCGAAATTAAATTTTTACTTGACTCGAAATTATATTAAATTTTCAATATTTATTAACTTTTTTTTTTTGCAATATATATTTGTAATTATCATAATTTTTTTAATTAATTGTTGAGGGGTTTATCTCCCTGAAGTCTATATTTTTATATTAAAAAAAAAATGTGTGTTTATAATTTAATCAAAAAATAACAAAGAGTGAATGAACACATTTATGTTGATATAATTTTAAATTATACAAAAAGAAATATACTTAAATTGATGAAGTTATAGTATAGGCCTTTCTATTATTATTAATTAAAAAATTCTCAAAATAAAAAAAATTCTTCATTAATTATACGAATTAACAACCCCTTTTCATATTAATTTTTTTTTATGTCAAAAACACAACAAAAAAAAAAAAGACAAAAAATGAAATGGAACGTGCGAAATTTTATATATAGATATATAGAGCCTTCTTTATTTAAATATTTTTGATGGTTAGGCCTTTTTGTTACCAAGTCAACGATACATATATACATATATATTTGAGTCTGTTATTCGTATACACGTTGAGAAGGGATGTTATTTTAATTACTGTCCAGAAACTCTAAATTAAAGAGCCCGGGTTATTTTAGAGACTGAGAAAGCAAAAAGAGGGTGAGAGAGTTAAAAGAGGGTATGTATATATATTCTAAATATATATTATACTTATTGTTTCTCTATATATATATACAGTATGCCTTTCTGCATTTACTTTTCGTAACACAGTGTAAGCATTCCACTTTATCCCCTCACAATATCAAGCTGGACAATACGAAAATGTTAGCGACATTACTACAGTAATTATTTACCCCCTGTTGTACGTACCTCTTTCCTATACCCCTACTAGTGCCAAAAATGGTTACGTATTTGACACTAAACTGGTTAACCAGCCCCTAAATTGTTGTAAACCCCATGCTTGAATTAAGCCAAGGCTGTTTAGTGAGAATAAAACGCGAGCTTGCAACGACTATCCTTAGCGTTCTCATTCTCTTTTTCAAATAGCTATATCAAAGTTTAAAAATTAACTGTTTTTTTTTTTTTTTTCATTTAAAAATATACATGTATTTACTGCATGTTAATAAATTTTCAAATGTATATATAGAAAAAAATTATAATGGGTCACCCTTTAAGAATTTTTCACTAAAATAAAAACTAAAAATTATTGAATTTAATTTTCGTGACCCCTTGTGAAGTCATTAATCACATCCCTTAGTCGTAATTGCAATTCAGCCAGACTATGGACGCCTCGTTAACTCCCAACTTGTAGATATAATATAATTTTCTTAGATAATTGCATAACAACATTCAAAATTTATCTATATGTACATTTTTTTTTTTTTTTTTCATATTTTTAAAAAATTCTTTTTAATATTAAAAATGAAAATTTTAATAATGAAAAATATTTTTTTAATTGAATATAAAGAGAATAAACAAGAAAAAAAATATTTTTTCAAAAAATTAATTATTCATAAATGAAATATCCTGTCATTTTGTTGAATAAAGAATTTTAATTATTAATTTTGTTATTTGTTTTTCGTTTTTTTGTAGCTTTTTTTAAGTGAATTAAAATACAAGCTTTACTATGGCAATTGGTCCGTTTTCACTTAAAGTAGAACGGACCATTGGTTGCTTTTAAGAAAAACACTGCATTATGTATGTTACCCGTTATCCCTAAGCGAGTGCGCTCGAACACGCGGATTACCGGCACTCTCCACTGTAGAATTCTTCTTTCTCACTTTTCACCATTAAATTTTTTTTTCTTTCTTTGTTTATTTTTCTTTTTATCCAGTTGCTTCTTCTTCGTTTAGTTTTTTTTTTTTCTATTAATTTTTTTTTTATCATTTTCATTTTATTTTTTTATGTTGGGTGGCCTCGGGCTCTTCTGGAAAGCGGGAAAGAAGAATAATGTGTCCAGCTGGAAGGATTTATTTAGCCACACTGTGTATATATGCTCATGTTCCACTCATTTTACCTTTTCTTACGGCATATTATTTTTTTTTTCCCTCATAATATCCATTGTCAGTTTGAGTAAAAATTTCAAATTAGTACATTTTATTTGACTTTTTATTATATCAATATTATTGAATAAAAAAATAATTTTTCACTTTATTGTGAGATATATAATAATGTTTGAACTACAGCAATAAAAGAAAAAAAAATGGACAACTAGTTGGCAATTCTAGTGAAATTGAAAGTCGAGTTTGGTATAATGTTTAATGTATAAGAATTGAGTCGATATTGCAATGTGCACGAAAAGAATAAAAAGAAAAAAAGGTGAGTTAAAAGTGAGATGAGAAGAAAAAATAAAATAAAAATAAAAAAAAGTTATCGTATCTTTGTGACTGGGTGTTACAACAGTTGCGCCCTCCTGGCGGGACGGCACTCAACCAGGGAAGTGTTGTCGGCTTGGGCTTTTCAGGAGCTTTCAAGTGCTTTCACAGTTGCCTCGAGTGCCGTAAGAGGCTTTCAGAAACGGAGGCGGAAACGGGCTTTTTAATAGGACCGAAGGAGATGCCGATTTTTTATTTTTTTTTTCATCTTTTTCTTCGTTTTTCAACTGGCGCCAAGTTGGGGTAATACTTTGCACAATTTTAACATAATACCAATATAAATATTATTGACGACTGAGAATCGATTAACTAATGAGGCAATTTATTTTGATTTTCAAAAGAAATTTATAAATTTATGGATAAAAGACACTGTAATTATATTATCTTTTGAATTTTTCATTTTGTATTTTTGTTGGTAGCATTTTTGAATTTTAAGTTTTTATTTGAAAAAAAAAAATATATATCTGTATGCTATAAGAGTATTACTGGAGTGTATATGGCTGCCGTAAATACAACACACAGAGTTTTTGTAACATATGTCCTATTTTTCACGGTACATGAAAATTCTAAATGTAAAGTTAAAACTTAAGCTCAACAAATGCGAGTTTAAAATGTTGCAATGGACGTGCAAGCTCGAATATCCTTCGTCTAATACTCTTCGTTTAGGCCTCAGTAACTTTGTATTAAAAATTGTGTGTTATATAACAAAAAAGTAGATACTAATGTTGGGAGGATGAATAAAAAAAAAGTATAATAATAATCATTGTATATTGAGAGAAAGGAAAATAAAAATGGAAAAATTAAAATAGAGAAAGTTTGAAAGCTTTTACAACGAAAAACCATATGTCCAAGAACGCATATCAGTGTTTCCACTTTTATATATTGAAAATCCTTTTTTAAAAAAATAAAAAGCTGTGTGTAATCTGTCATAAAAATTTTACTTGTCTTGTCAGAAGATTAAATATTTTTACGGAGAAGGAAGAGTCGAAAAGCTCTCGTGGATATTATTGAATTTGTCACTAGAAAAAAAAATTTCTAATTTTTATAAAAACTTTCGTCACAACATGCAATGGGTTTTAATTTTTTTCGAAAATTATTTTTTAATTGTATACTTGAGACTAATTTAGTAATTAAAGTTTTAAATATCTCTTAAAATATTATAAATATGTCGTGAGAAAAAACACAAACAATAAAAAATGCTTTCATATAAATATTTGACTTATTTCTGTCTCAAAACATAATTTTTTATATCGTCTCCAACTAAAATTAAAAAAAAAAAAAACTCATTTCAAATTCATTAACTACATTTTCCTATAATTTTAATGAAAATTTTCAATTATCAATAGGTTTATAATGAACACCATGTCCCATCAAGCGTTATCAAGTTTTTTTTTGTTTTAAAAATTATTGATGTAAAAATAATTATGTATAATTATATTAATTAGCAATTACTAATTAGTTGATTTTAATTATCAAAATTTTATCAAGACACTTAAAGAGTATTCAAAAAAAAAAAAAAAGTTTCGAGTGTACCAGTGTGATAGGCTGATGCGAAGTGGTAAACTCAAGAAATCGTTGTATCACTAATTGCCTTAATTCGATAAACAACAAGCTTCTTGAATTTATCCTCTATTTTTCCTCATCTTGTCAGTATATATATTTATAAATACCTATATCCTCTAAAGTACATACCATCAGCAATAGCATTGGATTTCTTTCTCGAGTAACTTTAGTCTGAACCAAGCTTTTCCCAGTCCAGTATTATATTCTTGGCTAACAAACCAATGTTATCTTGCTTCTACCAGTTGCTTCTTTTTTTTATATTTTTTATTTCTTTCATTTCATCATTGATCTTTTAACTGAGTATCGATAAGTGAACCATCAGTCATCAACTAACTGATGACGTAAAATCACTTCATTTATTTAATACATTTTATAATATTATTTTTTGCTTAGGTTTAAAATATCTGCAATGATTGGAAATGTTATTAAGAAGATGAAGATTAATTACCACGATATTGGCTGAGGCTGACCACGATGTAAAAAAATAAATTAAAAAATATATGGTCAACATCTCTATTTTGATTTTACCATCAACTGTATCGTTAGAATGATGGGGAGTTGCATAGATTTAAAAAAAAATGAAAATGAAAAAAAATTGAGAACGATGAGATATGAGTGTAAATTGGAACAGCACGTACAACATCTCGTTGCCATCGGGTACGGGATTCATCGAGACTCATTACTCTGTACGTGACTCTATCGCCTTACACCGTGTATAGAATTTTCAATCATATTTCTATCATTTTTATTTTTTATTCATTCATTAAAATGAGGGGGAAAATTTGTGTTGTGATTTTTATTGATTTCTTTTTTTTTTTGTTGGTTGGTTAAATCAGGTTGTCATCTTTATTAGAGCAATCATTTTTTTTTTTAACAAGTATATTGTTTATAAAGATTTTAAAAAAATTTATTCAACTATTTTTTTGATATATAATTAATCAATTTTAATTTATTTTTAAATTATTTTTTTAATGTGATAAAATTGTCGGACATTTTCAAGCCACTGTTGAATTCAATTTGATATGGTTTTTCAATTTTCTCGTTAAATTTTAAATTCTTATTGTGATCATATAATGGTGCCTTCTGGCCACGAGCATCCCATTCATTAACGTAACACGATTTATCAATTAGCGTAAAAGGCAACGATAGATAGTGTTCTTTCACCTTCTCCACACTGCCCCTGTCCCAGTCATTACAACCCCCTTTTTATATATAAATAAATACATGTATATATTTTTTCCTTTTTTACTTTTATCACCAACTTTCACTTAAACATATATGACACTCCATCTCTTTTATAATAAAATATAATCTATAAAAATAAAGTTTTTTTTTTTAATTCAAAAATAAATAAAATTATTTCTAAGTGCAATATCTTGTTATTATTATTTTTTTTTAATTGCACTTTAATAATTTATCAATAATGAAAAAAATCTATGATAATAATTAAATTTTTTTTTTTTTTTTTTTGGAAAATATAGAATAAAAATAATTATCAAATTAAGTTAATGGATTATTTTTTTTAACTTATGTTTTTGCAACAAAATGATTCATCAGATTAAAAAAAATTTTTATTTACAAACAGTGACCAAATATACTTGCTGTCAAGATGACGTATACAATGTTCTCTTTGCGTGAGTATAAGCACTATCCATCACTATGTGTGAATGAAAAAAAGAAAAAATAATAAATAAACTATTAAAAATTGACTAACGGGCACTCAACTGAGATTAAAATATACAGTGCAGCATATTAAGTTTAATCGAATTAATAAATCATCCTCAACTTGATAAACAATTCTCAGCTTGATATTTTTTGTTATTTATAAAACATAAAATTTGCTCTGGTTAAAGTTGTTTTATTTTTTTTAGTAGCTATGAATACGTGCCTCTGTTTAGCCAATTAATTTTTACCGAATGATATTGATGGTAGGTGTTTACAATGCTGTTTATGTTAAAATTGTGAAAAAAAAAAAAAAAAAGTTACGTACAAGTCAGCTATTATAAAATTTTATCATATTGAAAATTTGAATTTAAAGGCATTATTTTGTTGTAATTTTATTTTAGATGCAGAACGAAAAAGAAAACGAAATTTACCTTATGAAATTTTTCAATTTCTTTAGTTTTTGAGAAAAACCATATAGTTTGTTTTTTTACTCTCGAATTGTTATGTGGTTTTTCGGAAAAACTAAAAAGAAATTGAAAATTTCATAAGAGTAAATTTCGTTTTCTTTTTCGTTCTACATCTAAAAAAAAAATAAAATTACGAAAAAAAATTTTTTTTTTCAAAAATTGAAATTTTAAAAATCAAAAAAAAATACTTCCCATTGAGTGCCCACTCTAGTGAAGGGCTTAAAATACTTGTTTTGCGTCCTCGAATCTGTGATAAAAAATTCAGCAAAAAAAAAAAGGCGCTTTATGAGATATCATGAAATTTGACGGTGGCGCCCCCAAAAATTGAAGAAAAAAAAAAAAAAAAAATACGGGTCTTTTTTTAGGCCAAAATCTACAACATATCAAAAAATGAGCGAAATCGCCGAGGGTCAGGCCGCAAACCCCGTGGTTTGGCTAAGAACGCCACATATACACAGTGAAAGAATCAGTAAATTAATGTTCAAGCTCTTCGGTAGGAGCTGAACAGCTGGATGGAGTTAATTCACAGCAAGACTTTTGTGCCCTCTTAACCTCTTATAATATTTTTTAACATATATAAAAAAAAATAAAAATAATTAATTAAAAAATGCAAATAGTTATTAAAATTTATTCTCATGTTTATTATTATTATTTTTTTTCATGTTTCTTTAAGAAAGGAAATTAAAAAACAATTACAAGTTGAAATAATTGAAAAAAAAAGTTTTTAATTTAATTAAAAGTTGATTATTATTTGTAATTTTAATTTAACGAAATCAACAGGTAAATCGAGTCTTGATTGACTGAATTTTTATGAACACTCATAAATGATAATTGGTTAGGAGATTAAAATCGGTAATATTTTTATATCAGTATCGAATGATTGGCTTGAATATACTTATCCAAAGAACTGAGACAGATGTTATTCGATAATGAGTAAAAGAAAAAAAAAAAAAAATATCTCATTAACTGGAATTTGCAAATAATTTTAAAAGTTATATCTTGATTAATTTTAATTTGCAAATATAATACCAGATGTAAATATTTGATAAGAATTAATTTTATCAAGATTCCAAGTGATATTGTCAATGTCAAATAAAAAAAAAAAAAAAATTCAACACATGACATTATGATTGATAATTGAATTTTATTAATTTCATTAATTCAATTATCAGATTTATTTTATTTTATTTTTTACTATTATATTTTATTATATTTTCTTATTAATAAATAAAACGAAATAATTTCTATTTAATTGAATAGTAGTAAGTATCTTTGAATTATTGAATAAATTTCATTTTTATAATGACAAAATATATTTATGGCAATAGGGTGGTAAAAAAAGGTGAGTATCTTGTAGTGTTGCTAATTTTGTATTGTTGAAAGTCTATCAGAAAATATTTTATCTTTTCCCGCCAAGACGAGTAATCATAAGGTATTCAACGTAGCAAATAATAATTTATTTAATATATTTTAATTAAATAAATTTACCAAGTTCTTATATTTATTATTTAATTATTTTTTGAAATTTTATTACAAATAATGTAAATCATTTTTGATATCAATCATATATTTGATATCAGCTGTTGGTTGTTATTACTATTATTATTATTATTGTTTTTGTTTATCAGGTACATAATTAAAGATGTTTTTAATTTTTTTTTCCTTAAGTATCAGCGTCTGCTCCGTTTCAAACGCTGACTTGGAGGAAGAAATGTTCGGAAATATTTCTCCGCGAAAAAAAAAACGCGGAGGAACGTGTGAAAAAAAAATTTTTACTGCGGAGAAATTCTTCCGAAATCAATGACGAGGAGAAAAATTTACCACTTATTTTTCCGCATGGGTGAATGTGGGAGAAATTCGGAATAATCGCGGAGAAATTCGGAGAAAAATTCTAGCTGATGATTTGAATTTTAAAAAAATAATGAAACTATACAAATCAACTCACATTTTTGGATTTAATAATTACACTAATAATTTAACAAAATATTTAAGACATCAATTAGTAGTCACTTGAATACTTGATAAATAATTAAAATAACATTTTATAAAAAAAAATAATATATAAATTTTATATAATATTATATACAAAAAATATATAAATTTTCAGTTTAAGCAAAACAATTTCATTGTAGGGTGTTACAATAATAATTTTAGTTCTTTGCCACCAGAGTATTCATATCAAAATTAACAGTGAATAATCAAAAAAACAGATAATTATCTGTTTTTTGATTATTCATTGTTAATTTTGTTAATTTTGTCTTTAATAAACAGGGTTAAAAAAAATGTTAGTTATCATTGTGACTAATAAAACCATGAGATATTCTTGTCCTTTTTATTTCTTACTGTTAATTTTGATCAGAAAGTTCATAAATTCCGTGGTTTGTTTCCATTCAAGTGAACTGAATTCACTGTAGGTGAATGACGACGTATCAAATTAGAGACTTCAATATCACTATCCTTTAAAGTCCTCCTCCTCTATTTTAAAAATAAAAAATTAATATTTTTTATCGTCTCTCCTCCATCTCTTTAAAAATTTCTGTGTCAGGGCCCCATCACTATGTGTAAATTCAATTCAATAAACTGAGGTCATGCTCTCTATAAAGTTTTTTTTTTTCTTGATTTATTAAATTACAGAAGTGAATAAAAAACACACACACACACACAGCTACTATAGCCAACAAAAAAAATTGACAGGGAAGCTCACTACCATCGCCGCCACCACCACCACAACGACCAGCACGTCCATTGCAACTACAAATTATAGTTGATTAATAATAATAAAAAAATGACTGATTTTCATAAAGTCAGTAACTAGCTGTATTACTTCAACTACTTTGACGTCTAATGTTTCAATGCCACCTATGTTGATAAATATTGATGATGATAATGATGATAATAACATTGAAATTTAACAAATTTTAATGAATGAAAATGTGACAAAAAATACATGATGCAGTAATGCAAATATAGGGAATATATAGGTTGCCAGCTGTTGTCTAGGGATAATATAGCGACTTTTGACTTTATTTTATTGTTCTAATTTTAAGCCGCCATTTTTAAATTACGCGGAAAAATACAAAATTGTTTGTGGTGTTTTGGTCTGTTAAGTTTTGTTGTTTTCGTTTCATTATTATAAATATTTAAAAAAAAAATGACATTGTTTATAATTTATTATTGTTCATTTTATTGTTTATAACAACGATGAAGAAAATTGTTTTAAAATTATTCAAGGATCAATTTTATTGATTTACACAATTATTTTTTGGCCATTTGCAATTTATTAAATTACCCGAGAATTATAAAAATTAAGACGATCAACCACCAACTATTCAAAATTAAATAAATAAATTATTTTTAAACTTTTTATTAATTATAGTTAATTTGTTGGTTTTGAGTTTTGAATTTCGTTCTCCGCGACACTAACGCCACCACTCAGAACAATAATAACAATAATAATAATAATAATAATACTGACCAGCTTGATCCACTTCATACATAGTTCAATAATAAATGTTCATTCACTGGTAAAAATGATTTTACGGATTTTCTTGAATTTTTCTCCGATATTTCTCGTTATTTCCGTGTTACGCAGATTATGTCCGTATTGTTTCGATTTTCTCCGCATATTGTTGAACTGAAATTTCGAAGAAAAGTCGAAGTAAAACGCAAAATTACTTATTCTGATTATCTCCGACTGGTTCCAATTTTTCAGAATCAGAAAAAAATCGGAGAAAAATCGAAGAACATCGGAGAAATCATTTTCCCAAGGGTCTGTGACAAGTGTTGTAAGAGGACATATTTATAGAATGACAATTGATTCCGGTAGATCATCAGTCAGTTCAATTATCTCGGTAAATATGGATACAATTGATGCAGTGACATCAGCTCTACGAAAAAGATGTAACACTGCGTAGATATGTAAGTATTATATTTCATTGCAATAATATTTTAACAAATGATGATAATGATAATAAGCGTGTAAAAAAAGAGGTCAAAATAAAAATTAAATATGATGAATACATAAAAAACAAGTCGACAAAAACAACATCAACAACAAAAACAACAACATCCCTATTAACAGAGAGAGAGAAAGAGTATAGATTCTGATATAGACACATCATCAAAGACTCAAGAATCTGCAATTAGAAATTCAAAAATACGTCGACAAACAATCCAAATGGGTTTAAAAAATTACTGGGTTTGATCACTTAAAGTAACGATGAAAAAAAACCTTTAAATTATTCACTTTTCGAACAATGGCAGTGATCATCAGTAATAATATTCATCTAAATTTGCCATTGTTTGGAAAATTTAAAGATTTAAATTTTAAACAATTTAATCATGACAATAAATGGCATTTATTTTTACCATTTTTTGCAGAATTACAAGAAATTTCAATGGACTTTCGTGCCGTACTAATATATAAATTTGGATAGAAACACTTGAGAATAAGAACTTTAATTTTACAACAGTTTTGAATTTTTTAGACCAAGTACTTTAGGTATATCAACTTGTTGGAAAAAAAGTGTCTTCGAATTTTTATTTTCCTCAAATGAAATGAACATCATGATGCTTTGCGTTATGTAACAATTAATGATCAGTCATTTTTTTTTTTTTTTTTGGAAAATTGAAAATTAAAAAAGTTGGAGAAATTTGTCTGCCATTTCTCCAACCATGGGTCGTTTTTAGAAAAAAGTCCAAAAAAGTGGAGAAAAAGCGGAGAAAGATGGACAAAAGACGGAGAAAAATTTCCACCAGTGGAATAAAAAAAAAAATCAAGAAAATAACAGAATTAGATGTTAAAAAGATTAATGTTGATGAATTATGGTATGATATGATGAATATCAATCCAAAAACAAAGTTGGGTGAAAAATTTGCATTATCAGCTACAACAAATGGTAGTGAAATATCATTATTTTTGAAAGTTAATAACACAATAACAGCAACATTCGTGGAAGAAATTGAAAATAAAATGAATAATGAAATAAGAACAAATCCAAAAAAATTGGCAAAAATTACTGTGATAGCACGTCATAATATTGATGACATAAAAATCATTAATATTACGAAACTTGTATTAATTGATCCAGGATTAAGGAGTCCAAAAACAGGTATATTTTTTGATGAATATAATGAAAAAAAAACATAAATTTGATTTAACATCGACTAATTCGGTTCGGCGATTTAAAAAATATTAAAAAAAAAACAAAACGTGACACTACATAACGTTGAATAAAAAAAAAAAAGATAGACCAAAAAATTCGAAAAAGATATCGTAAAGTCTACAGAAAAAGCGTCGTCGATTGAGACATTGCTGGAATTGATCGGTCAATTGAGCCCTGTAAAAAAATGGGAATATTAAATCTAATAAGGCCCGAAATTAAAAATAAATATGATGATTGCTTCTGTGAAAAAAAATGGAACAAAAAGAGCATCTCAAAAGACAATTTGATTTAGAACTTTACATTTCGTCGCGAAATAACAAAAAATCTTATGAAAAGTGAAAACATAAGTGTCCTACGGAACACTAAAAATTATCAAGACATGGAAGCTAAGAGGCGCTCCGCATACCAACGTGGAATTGATGATGATGATGATAATAACAATAATAAAAATAATAATAATGACATTAAAGATGAATAATATTTATTGGTCAATCAAAAATAATGCCCAATATGAAAAGATATTGTAAACCACCATTAATTAAACTTCTGAAAAAATTATTATCAATGTAAAATGTAGTTGTTATCAGAGTAAATGAATACAATACTACACAAATTCGGAGTTTGTGTGGTCAAAAAACTGAGGTCAGTAAATATGGCCACAAATATACCTATTGTACTCATTGCAACATCACTTGGCATCGTGAAATAAATGCTGCACATACTATTGCAAAAATTGGCTTAGCATATCTGGCATTAATCAAAATGATTCACCAACTAATTATCCAACTTTTGAACGTAAAGGGTAAAAAATGCATTAACGGACGACCTTTGGTCTTTTATCAATTGGAAATTGAAAATTTCCAAAACTCCGGTGGGATAGCACGTTTGGTTACATCTTACATCATTTTTGGTCCAATATTATTCACAAGTATTATATATACGTAATATGTATAACAATGTATAAAATTAAATAATTAAATTCTTAACCTTACAATTGTTTATGATAAAAAAGATAATGCTTTTATTGTCAATAAAAGTGCCGCCATCTGTCATTCAGTTTTTACACTGATATGCCTTTGTAATTTGTATGGGGAACACTAGGGAATTATAGGAAAATCACTAAAATTCCGTACCGCTATATCTGCCACTGAATTTCGACAACTATCAAAAAAATTATCAAATGACCACTATCGCAATTGCTTAAATCTTTATTAATTAATTAACTAATCAATGAAAAGAGCTCGTACTACCGTCAAAAAATTCCTTGAAACATTTTCTACAAGTTACATAGATAAAAATGGTCAAGAAATGACTCTTTTGTGGTTTATTTCATTGTATAAAGCACTTACTCAGTTTTTTTTATAAACAATTGCTGACTATAAGTAAACTAATTGTTGAAAAAATTCCGAGTATAGCCTTGGTTGTAGATTTTGGCATGTATAATCCATTAAAACTAAAAAAAAACATGTAAGATGATTTTTAAAAAAGTTCTGTAATTTCTAAAAAAAACATATATTGGTTTTTGTTGAATAAATAAATGAATTCAACAAATAAAAATAAAAACGACCTTTAAAAATATCAATTTCGTTTCGTACTTTATTCTGTCAAATTTTCGCATCCATGATTTTTGCTTAGTTTTCTTAATATTTCCCTTTGAATATTTTTTAAAAATTTTCTTTTGTAATTTATAGTTTTATTATTCATCTCAACAATTTTATTTTTATCAGAGGCTGTGGCTTTTGCTAAAATCTTTCATTTGAGCCTAATATGAACAGTCTATCTTTATTATAGAAACTACGAGTGGTCTTCTTAAAAAGTGTACAGAAAGCAATACTATGGTGGGGCGCTTCGCGCCTATCCCACCTCCGTAATATAATTTTATGAAATTCAATTTTTTTCTTCATCATTATTTAATATATATTTAATTTTTGTTTTATTCATATATATAAATGTGAAAATAAAAAGGTCTGAGGCCTATGTTCTCAGTGACTACCCAACCGATCATTATAATTTTTTTTTTAAATTAAAGAGCTTATCACGGAGATCGTTTTAAGCGTTTATTTGATTTCTTAACTTAATAAACAACTAAATAATAATAATAACAACATAATAATAATAATAATAAAAAAGACCAACTTTTAAAAGTCCTATCTATTTCACTTAGTAATGAAAAATCGAATGATATTGAAGAGTAAATGAAAATTTTTAGCCCTTTTTTTAATTTTAATAACAGACAGCAAAGAGTGTCTTGCTTCAAGCGAAAAAAAAAGAAAATAATAATAAATTAACCAAATAAAAAAAATACACATATATGTATATGTCAAATGAATCTTTACAAGGTGGTCAGAATGCAAAATCATGAATTGATAAAAAATATAACGATCATAAATATTACCAAACGCTATCACTCAATTAGCACAGTCACCCAAAGTTATCTTTTACTTGCACGCAACCTCGAACTGGTGTTGCTGTGTATTCAAAAAAAATATATAAAAAAATCAAGTAAATGAATGAATGAACCAGGCCACACGAAAAAAAAAAAATCACTTATCTTGGTCAATGAAGCCTCTCAAGCAACACAAGTCTTTCTCTGTATCCAATGTATTTGTGTAATTTTTATTTTTATTTTTTCACCTTGCCCTTGTGTCAAGAAACGATTGGTATACTTGATCCACGACTTGTACATTTTCAACAATCTCAATGATGTTGTTAAAATAATACATTTTTTTTCCCATAATCTTTTTATTTATTATTTATTTTTTTTCTGTTTTTCTTGGTTGGAATTTATTATTGATTCTGTGCTGGTATTAAAGAGAAACTTGAATCAAGTTTGAATATATATATAGGTGTCCTTATCCATTTTAGTTGAGAGTATTCTGTAACTCTCTGAGTCTTCGTACAATTTGGTACATTTTGTAGTCCAATGGTGCACTTAATTTCTGATGTTTGGCATGATGAAACATCGACTATTCTATAGAATAAATGAATAAGTGTGAGTGAGTAAGATGTATAAGATGAATAAATGCATTGTAAGAGATCGCATGACCATGGTCGATCCTCGATTGTGAATAAGCGTGGGTTTGCAAAAGCCGCTAATGCGAATATGCTGTAGTCCAGATAGAAAGAGATATTTGATAGTGAATCTGTGTTCGACACGGATGTCGAATTAGCTTGAATTTAGGTTGCCTCGGGTAACTGACAAATAGTTATTGCTTGATTAGGTACGTAGGACGTACTCGATTAACCACTGTCCATATTCAAACATACATATATACATATATATACATCAGTGTTTAAATTGCAAGTTTGCTTTCCTTATATCTTACTCAATTTACTTAGCTTGTTCAAGATGTCCAATATCAACAATTAAATTCATCAATTATTGTGACTAAATAAAATTATCCCAGTATGTTTGTTGATTTTAGTAACATGATTTTTCAATCAATAGGATACATATGGTTCACGATAATTAATTCACAACTTGATCAGATAAATAGTTATTGACAATTTGAAAAACAAGGCAAGATTGAGTTTTTCATATTTTTATTGATTACTTCTTGAATAATGATTTTCAGGAAAAAAATCTAAGTTTACAAATTGTAGCTAAAAAAAATGCGCTTTTTTTAGTTCTAACACGAAGTGTCTACGTCACTTAGATAATGAGCTTTGACATTTTTTTTTTTTTTCCATAGAGAAATACGATGTCCCGGTGGAGTCTATATACCTACGTAGAATTGGAAATCATTATGACACCGATACGTAGAAATTTACGGGAAATATAGGGACATTTACGAGTTTCTCACACAATGTATTATATCTATGCACACAATTGAAATTAAAATATTTGGTTTAAAAAAATTAATGAGTCTTTAATTTTGTAAAAAACAATTTTGTATTATTTACCGATTTGTCTTGAGCCAGATGTTGACATTCTGATTTAGTTAATTCTACAATTGTAAATCTTGATTGTTTGAAAATTTTTAAAAAGTTATTATCAAATAGTTTGCTATTCTTTTCAATCCATGATATGTTTGTTTTTTATGGTATTGCACGCCTCTTTCTTGAGATCAAAAGGTCTACAACCTTTGCTGATGTTATCACAGACTACTTTATGCCCACGCCACCACAGATTTCAAGTTTAAATTTCTAATATAGTTGCTCTATTGGGCCTCATGAAACCTTGTTCTTTTTTTTTGTGCTGACAACATCATACGTAAAAAATTTATTAATAAAAAGGTCCTTAACAAGAATGAAGCGTTCATCAAAAGACGAGTAGACACAAATAAACGTTAAGAACGTAAAAATTTGAGGAACTCAAACGGAAAAAGATATAACACAGTGAGCCATAATCTTTGCAACCTAAGTGTAGCAACAAAAAAATCTGACATGTCCCAAACTATGCACACTCAGGGAGCATCACTCTCTGTACTGAACGACGTCTCCCTGAGTGTACATAGTCTGGGACAACGTCAAACGTCTCATAATTCATTATTTTAATTAAGAAAATAAATTAAATAACTCAAAAAAAAGTCAATACCTATACTTTAATACCTATAATTTATAGGTTCTCCGAATAAAGTTTACCGTCTTTCAGTTGTCCTCAATCAATGACGCAGAAAGCTGAAAACCTGTCGTAAAAACTCTGGTCCTAACTATATTTCGTAATACGATGAAGGTTCACAGATCTGAGTCAGTGCTAATATTTTTATCAAATCACGTTGCTTTGATAACGTTTTCCAGTTGGTGCTCAAATCACGTCAAGCTACATTTCAACTTTGGTAAATATATTTCTTCGACTTTTCTCCGTCATTTCTCTAATCTGAAATTTTCTCCGGCATGGTGGAAAAAATGCAGAGAAAGCTGGAAAAAGGCGGAGAAATATTTCCACCAGCTTATGCTTGACAACATGGCTGGTAGAAAATCATTCCTCTCGAGATCGCCGTAACACACTCCATGAACACTCTATTAACTGTGTTATTTTCATATGAATACATTGAGTCATTATTAGTATGACTATTGATGATGAATCATCTCGTTGTGTCCAAGTATTTGGAAGTATTTTTTTTTCTTTGCCCCTTGTTTTTTCCGATTGATTTGCTGATAATGACTATATTCCCTTTTTTATTTCGGTTACGGTGAAGTTTGGTGCGACTCAATGAAAATATATAATGTAAATGCAGAGGTTTTTGTCCGATGCAGGGGTTTTCCGACTGCTTGTGATGTGGCAAACATAAACCCCTGACCTGAATAGAAACCCCTGCATTTACCTGATATATAAATTGATAAAAATTGATTTGAAGAGTGAATAAACACGATATAATTTAAATTTAATGTTTTTTTTTTTTTGGGACTAGTTTTTACTCTAGTACTCTATCTTAGTTCAATATAATACAAAATAAAGTTTCATGTGAGACTGTCTGTATCTGTCTGTTTAATGAAATATCTCATATCTTCATGAATAACCTGAACAATATCTCTTGGACCCCTGAAAAAAATAAAATCATACTTTTGATAAGTCAATTCGTTATTTTTTTGATTAACAAAACCTTTCATATCTCTTTTGAATTTTGAAACTCTCAAATTTTTGTGATGAAGGTTAGTTCAGAGATTTTTTTGTATGACAAAATTATTTTTCATCACTCAAAGTATCTGTCAAATCATTTTATTTTGTTTATAAATTATTCACGAGCAATTGTAAACTTAAATTTGATCTGTATAATAAAATCATCAGGTTAAATACTCGACAATAAATTTCGTATTCAAAAGTACACATTTGCCACTATATTGATTGAAATTCAGTTCAAAATGTAGTTTATAGTCATTTTAATTGTACACTGAAAAAAAAAACTTCTGTCAGATAGAAGTTTTCTTCTTGCAAAAAAATGGATTTGGATTAAGAAAAAGTTGATTTGGATTGAGACAAAGACTTCTTAATCCAAATCATAAAAAACTTCTTGAATCATGAAATGGTTCAAAACAAATTGTTCATGTTTTTAGAAGTATACTTTGGATTATGAACAAAAGTATCTCGGTCCAAGGCAAATTGTTCATGTTTTAGAAGTATACTTCTTGATTATGGATAAATGTGTCTTGATCGAGACGAACTGTTCATGTTTTAGAAGTATGTTTCTTGGATTATGGATAAATGTGTCTTGGACCGAGACAAACTGTTTATGTTTTAGAAGTATACTTTTTGGATTATGGATAAATGTGCTTGGATCGAGACGAACTGTTCATGTTTTTAGAAGTATGCTTGGATTATGGATAAATGTGTCTTGGACCGAGACAAACTGTTCATGTTTTAGAAGTATGCTTCTTGATGAACAAAATGTCTCGGTTCAGACATATTGTCATGTTTTTAGAAGTATTCTTCTTGAATTATGAATCGATATGTCTCGGTTCAAGGCAATATTGTTTTTATTTATGAACATTTATTCTCAATAGGATTGAAAATAAAAAAAATAAAAAAAATTTTTCAATTACAAACTTGTAATTTGTAATTTTTTTTTTCCTGCAATTTTTATTTTATAATTTTTTTTCCTACAATTTTTTACCTAACGCGGGACCCGAACCTATGACCGTAAAACCTATCTAATCTAAACCTGTGCCTTAGCTCGCTTAACCACGGGCGCGATATGGAAACGGGAAGTTATTTGTATTACTTTAGTGACAAGATATTTTTTTTTTTTTAAATTTATTACATGAACAAATGAACTAAAACTACCACGTATCAATTTGTATTACTTTAGTGTACTATTGTATTATTTTATGTTTTCTAAATTTTATTAAACATTTAGATAACATTTTATCAGTATTATTATTTAAGAATATAAACAATTTAAATGCTAGTATTTTGAGTCGATTCAATATTGCCACATTTTGTATTTTAATAAATTAAATTTAACATTTATTTGATTTAATTTATTTTTAGAATGTACTGATATAAAACTTAAAAAAAAAATAATACATTTTTTTTCAATTTTCGATTATAATTAAGTTTTTCTTTACAGTCAGTAAATCTTAAATTTTTCAATAATTCTAACTATTATATTATTGTTGTTTATATTCTTAAATAATAATAATGATAAAATGTTATTTATATGTTTAACAATTATTTGGAAAACATAAAATGTTTCGATATAACAAAAGAATGATATTATAGTAATTTAATAATTAATTATAAAAAAATATATATATACGTGTAGTTTCAGTTCATTTGTATAATAAATTTTAAAAAAAATATCTTGTCGCTAAAGTAATACAAATAACTTTCCGTTTTATATCGCCCGTGGTTAAGCGAGCTAAGGCATTGTGTTTAGATTAGAGAGGTTTTACGGGTCATAGGGTCGGGACCCGCGTTAGGTAAAAAAAAAAAAAAAAATTGTAGGAAAAAAAATTATAAAATAAAAATTGCCGGAAAAAAAAAATTACAAATTACAAGTTTATAAAAAATTTTTTATTTTCAATCCTATTGAGAATAAATGTTCATAAATAAAAACAATATTGCCTTGAACCGAGACATATCGATTCAATTCAGAGAATACTTCTAAAAACATGAACAATATGTCTTGAACCGAGACACTTTTGTTCATAATCCAAGAAGCATACTTCTAAAAATATGAACAGTACGTCTCGATCCAAGACACATTTATCCATAATCCAAGAAGCATACTTCTAAAAACATGAACAGTTCGTCTCGATCCAAGACACATTTATCCATAATCCAAGAAGTATACTTCTAAAAACATGAACAATTTGCCTTGGACCGAGATACTTTTGTTCATAATCCAAGAAGTATACTTCTAAAAACATGAACAATTTGTTTTGATCCAAGACGTTTTTTTCATGATTCAAGAAGTTTTTTATGATTTGGATTAAGAAGTCTTTGTCTCAATCCAAATCAACTTTTTCTTAATCCAAATCCATTTTTTTGCAAGAAGAAAACTTCTATTATTAAGAACTTTTTGTCTTAAAAATAGAAAAAATTTTTTTCAGTGTATATCAATTCAACAATCAGATAATGAACTTCAATGTCAGTAAATGAATAATTATATCGTTCAATTTTAGATATATAATTTTAGATTGTTTACAAAACTATAATACAATATTTTCTATACCTAATAGCTCAAAATATATTTTAAAAATACAATTTAATTTTTAAATCATACAATTATATGTCGTTTCTCTTTTATTAAATCAAATTTTACTCACAATTTTCCTCAAATTCTCTTATAATTATCTACCCATATATATATATAAATAACAAAAAAGATCTAAAAGTTTTTTTATATTTTAATTTATTATACAAATTTTCTATTAAAGTTTAACCAACATTGTATTTGCTTGCGCCATAATTGAATCATTTTACATTTGTATTTTAATTTCATCTTTATTTTACATTAATAATTATCAAGTTTATATATACAATCATCACCAAATATATTTTAATTTCGATACATATTTGGAAGAAAAAAAAAAAAATTAAACACATTATAAAAATATCAATATAACATGCTTCGTGGTAGGACCATTAACATTAAATTCACATGGTCATTTGGTGCCATTAATCGTGCATATTCACGAGTAAAAGCCGCGTGATTTGGGTTTTAGAAGCGTGGACATTGCACTGGACAGACTGCAGTGTGTGTGGATATGTTAAAATTGGTATGAGTTGAGTGAAGAGCAGAAGAGATATATATTGTCAAAGAGGACGGTGAGGGGTTAGTTGCATTATACCATATACATATATGTCTAACGAAAGAGTGAGATAACTGATAGAGCATTGAATCGGTTCGCGGAGTACCGAGCAATTAGTTTGTTGATGATTGGCGCGTGTAAACCAAAATGATGACGTCACGATAGTATTGAAGTGCTATTCGTAAAACCATTGGCTATATAGAATGCAACTACTCGTTATGTATATATATATATATTTGTACGCACCTCTTCAATACTCTCTCATTTATTTTTTTTTTCCTCTTTTTTTCTTGTTCTCTTCTATATACTCATCAAAATAATTTATATATATATAGATTCACAATATCCATTGGTATTCCATGGTGGTAGATGGCTACAAGAGACTAATGGAATTGATTAAAATGTGTTCGATCAACCGAACCACCTTCATTCTATATACCTCCCACACTCGATGTTTCTATACTACATGAACATTGTATATGCTATACAAGAGTTTATTCGTAAATGTATATGTTGACGTGAAAAATATACAATCTTTGTCAATTAATTAATTTATTTTTATATTTTTAAATATTTACAATTTATATGTATAAAAATAATAATAATATATACAAGAGAATTTGACATTTTCTTTTATTTTATTCAATTATAAATTTTATTTTTTTACACTGTTGTAGAATGTACATATATTTTTTTTTTTCTTTCTTATTTTATTGCTGAAATTCCACGGTGTGTTTAACAATCATGAAATATTGTTATACCATTCTTTGTGACATTGGTAAACACCTTGTCAAATGATTCAGTGATGTTTAGCTGAGATTTTTATTTATTTATTTATTTTTTTTTTTGTTCTTGTATGTTTAATTTTTTTATTTTTTATTCCTTCTTTGATTTTTTTTTTTTATTACTTGCATATATGCATATACTTTAAAACCCAACAAAAGATCCGACAGTATTGTATATACTTAAGCTCAAATAAAAGCCTAAGCTAATGTGCTCGCGGTTTTGCTTTACGAGATAGCAATGAGTACATTGTGAGTACAAAACTCCTCCTTTATTTTAATTTTATCTATACTCTTCTTGGATCCTTTACCTTCATATTTTTTTGTACATATACATATTCTCTCGGTTGCTTTTTACTTGACACGTATATATACACGTACTTTTCATCGTTAAGTAGCCATCCACTTAACGTTTTAAATTGAATGTACCATGATTTTATATTTTTCAAACCGGCTCGTGTCCGATTACCTTTCATACATACTATAATTGTTTTATTTCATTTTGAAAATAACAAAAATACTACCTTCATCTTTAATGAAGGCTAAATTTTTTGTTTATCAAAATTATTAATCGTACTGTCTGTCGCATTGACATGTATGCAGTATTATTTTTCATAACGACATTTTATAATCTATTCTCTATACATATACATTTAAAGCTAATAAAATTGTAATATTATTTTATAATATAAAAATAACTTCCATGAAATATATTATGAGAAAAAAATTGTCAATGCGCAGAAAACATGTTTGATGAATCTTAAACATGGTAAACTTATTTAAAAAGAATAAAAAAAATATAATAAAATAAAAACGGTGGTGCTGCTGACGCGATGAAGAATAATGAGATAAAGAAAAATAAAAAAAAAATAAATGGAATAGTTGTCGTTGTGGCAGACCATGAGTGTCGCTAATGAACCGGTCTTACTCATCTCACTCTTATTCACATTGTACAAAAGTATTTGTAAATTTTTCTCATTTCAACTTACCATCATCATCATCATCATCATCGCCATCATCATCACCACCATCATCCTTTAACTATGTCCAATGGAAGTTAGCATAATCTTTGTTATACTCTTTTCTCTTGTTAATTGTGCACGCACAAACATGTTAACAACAATGTGGTTCATCGTATTTAATTATAAACTGATATTGTAAATAGCCAATGAATTTAATTCACAAATTCATTAGCTAAATTTTATTGAGTATATATTACTATTTGTTCAAACATGAATTTTCATGTTAATCGTTAAGTTAACGAAGAGAATAAGAGTATTCAGTATATATTTACACACCCAATTCATGTTAGGCAATATACTTTTTACAATAAAAATAATAAATTTATGTCCATTGACTTGATATTGTCAATGATTATATTGATCTTGTAGTGCTCCTTTTTAAAATTTAATTAGATACTTTGTGACCCTTAATTATCACAATAAATTGTCAATAAAATTACACTGTTTTATTTAAAATAAAATGTGTATATTTTTCAATAAATAAAAATAATTTTGGTTTATTAAAAATTAAATTAAAAATATGTATCAATATTATCAATTTATTTATTTGCTATTTATTTTTTATCATATCGTCACTATGTTTTTTTTTTTTCTTTTGTTATCAAATTTACACAGTTGCTAATTAATTTTGTAATTAATATATACCATCTCGTATTCCAACATTAAAAGAGTATTTTTTATTTTCTTTTATTCCTACGTTCTACTTTGCAGTATCAACGTGACTTTTGATAGAGATAATTGGTTTGATATGACCAAAAATCTTACAAGATAACTAATTAGAATCTACGATCAGGTTAGACACCATTTATTTTACAATAATCAGCTCTAAAATTCACACATGATTCATTTTAAATAGTGTAAACACCGTTATTTTAATCTTTTAATACCAGTTTTCTATGAATATCAGATATTATTATTTTTATCATTATTATTTTGCAACTATTCACAGTGGGTATTTTATATATTTATAAAATAAATTAAATAAATTAAAGTTAATATAAACTGTGAAAATTAAATTCAGTATTAAAAACAGGCATATCTTAGTTAAAATTTTTTAATTAAAATAGCTTTATGTATGTGTATGTGTTTGTGTGTGTTTAATTCTTGTGAGTTTATATATAAAAGCTTAATTATCTTGATGCTGTGTCACGTACGATATCCAATCGGTTCAACAAATTAACGTGGTTACAGTTTAAAACTCGAATGTTTTAACTACTCATACCATATTTCAACAAAAGTTTTAACTAAATTTAGCATTGTCGATATTCAACTTAATTTTGAAAATATTTAAATTCAAATACATTGACTATATTCATTATACGTGTTGGAATTTTCGACATATTTGTGGTTTGATTTTAGGGATAATAATATCATGATCTTAAAATTTTTTAATCATTATATACCACAATTAACTTGAATATATTTTAATCAATATAATTTATATTATTATTATTAATGACTAATTTAGCTTTTATTTTTATTATTTGAAAATCATTTTTTAGGTTATCACAATTTTTTATTTTTTATTATAACGAGTTTTGTTTTACGCTTGATTGCCTTTATATGAATATATGTATTTTTTTTGTTATTATATTTCTAGATCATTATAAAGTCCAGTTTCCGCGGGTCGTTACCTCTTAATACTCAATTTCTCGATCAATTAATAACGTCAATTATTACCGAATTATGAGCTCAACGATATCTCCTGCAATTTCCTGTTTATATGAATATGTATTCCAAACGATTATTATCCTGATTAATTTTGAAATAATACAACTGTTATTTCCACTATATTTTATCGTAATATGTATTCTATATAAAATTATTAATTTTTATAAATGAAATTTATGAGAGAAAATAATGAAATAGAGATATTATATTAGAGTAAAATAATTTATATTTAATGAAATTTAAAAAAAGGCTATCTGCAAATGTAGAAGGTAATTATCAATTAATAATTGTTAATTAATTGTTGTTTATTTTTATGACTGACCATAAAAATTAATTGCACAATTAAGTTCACATTATAACCAACCCTCTATGTAAAAAAAAAAAAATCAATTGAACAAGTATCTTTGTAAAGGCATGACCCATTTGAATTTTTTTATCGCAAATAACTTTACCCTTTAATTTTTTTAAATTTCTTAACGAAAAAAAAAAAGCAATCGATATAGATAACCGATATATTCAATACTTTTTTATTTGAATTGTACAGGAATACATAATGCGCTTGAAGTAAAATACGTATGTAATATAAAAAATTATATATATTTGATACTTTTCTCTTTGAAAATATTCGTCGAGTATTCTCATAATATAATGAATATATTGATGAATTATTTGAATCTTCTTTCAAGTACTTTTAGTGTCTCTTTGGGTTATTCTTCGCGATTTGATCATCGTGGCCATGACGCGACGCTCTCTTTATATATATATACATTTATATATGTGTTTATAAATATGGCTGTGTATAGCCTGAGCTCAAAATGCATCCTTGGATCGTCTTGTTTGATTCTTCATGTGATCCACAAGTTTCTCGGGCTTTGACCCGCCAGTGATTTCCGGCGACGATATCATTCGATTGAAGCTACGTGGGAAAGTTTTTGCAGTATTACAAAGAATTTATTTTATCTAAATATGATATTTTATCATTTTAATATTTTATTCAATAAAAAAAAATATTTATCCCATGAATTAATCAAAAAAAAAATCAAAATTAAAAGTTCAAGTTATTTTTATCATTTTTTTTTTTTAATATCAATTTATTTTTGAATATATTTTTAATGGCTAAATCGACGGATTTTTTTTGTATATATTACATTTTAATACAATCATTAAGTACTATTAATATTATTGTTATAAAATATTTACTACGAATAGTTAAGTACACATCAACACGATTTACATTTCGTGATGTAAAATAATATTTTAATAATTATTTTCTTTTCAACTAAATATAATAATTGTAAATTACAATTGTTTATCATAATGTCTTTTTTTTATCTCAATTAGTACATTATAAAGTATTAAAAAGTAGGTAATGGTTTATTGATAAAAAATAAATAAATATATACAATTTAATTGATGAAATAAAAAATAATTTTAAATAGTCATTAAAATGAAATTTAAAAATTAAATTTTATTATTTTTATACAAGTTAAATCATTTATAAATTTTTATTTTTTTGTCATATAATGTTATATAAAAATGTTATATAAAAATTATCATCATTATGATAAGTGCATGAAAATTTACTAGAAATATTATTCAAATCAATATAACTTATATTGATTTGAATAATATTTCTAGTAAATTTTCATGCACTTATCATAATGATGATAATTTTTTTGTTATCTTTGTCATTAAATGCTCATTTATATTTTTATTTTGCAGTATTAATAAAAAATCATTTGATTAAATCCAGTTATCCAAGTGTATTTTGCTTTATGAATATTACATTTTCTATCATTGATGTAAACACTCACCATCAAAATTGGTTTCTTCATGTTTTTTTTTTTCTCTACTTCTCTTTGCCCATTTGAATTTTTTGCATAGCAAAATCAAAGAAAAAAAAAGTCCAATCTATCCATTGAAATCTCTGGAATTTTTGATCATCAGAACTTTACGTTTAATATAGTTTTAAATATATACATATATTTTTTTTTTTTTAAAGCGATCCAAACTGTATATGTCTGATGATTCTTGCTCGCTGAATTGCGTCGCTGAATATGCAAAGGATTGGTCTCTGTCCATTGACGGCAAAACTCATTTTCATAAATTATATTAATTCGTTATGGCCAAAGTGGGGACCCTGGTTGTATACTTGTCTCAGTAACACCATCACCACCATTTCATAGCTGATTGGGTGACACAGAGTTGCACAAAACCCATCCACATATTAAACTTTCTTTACCTTCTTTATTTCTCCATTTTGTCTTCCTCTTCATCATCAACCCACCAAAATATTAACCGCAAATTCATTTATGGAAATATTAACCATCAAATTACTTTAAAAATCAAATAATTAAATAAAAAAATAAATTTAACAACATCATTTTAACTGTATTTCCAAAGTTTATAAAAAATATATAACAAATTTCAAATTAAAATGTAATTTACATTGTTGAAGTAAATTTTTTAAAATATGGAAAAATAATAAATAATTATACTGCAGAGATAAAACAGAAAAAAAAATTAGAAAAACATGAGATTTTTATCAATTGTTTTGTGACAAAAAAAAAAAAGGTTGATGTTTTATTATTATCAAAATTTTTCAAGGTTCATTTTGTGTTTTATAAAAAGAGACTAAAACATTTAACTAAAACAAAATGAAAACGAAAATGTTATACCTATACGACTTCCGAATATGTTATCATGCTTAAGTAGCTTTTGTTTGTACAGCAGTATATATTTTTTTTTTTTTGTTTTATTCTTGTTGTTATTGTTGTTATTATTATTGCTTTTTTTATTTTTGTTATTTTTCCTTTCAAGATCGCACGAACCGCGTGCGCAAATGGTCAAAAAAAAAAAATCCATATACATACATATAAAAGTGAAATAAAAAAATAAATAAATAAAATGAAAAATGAATAAAAGAAAAGTAAGAAAATAAAATACAGTGTTGGAAAGAAGTACCTGGGTACCTTTGTTCAGTGACTATGTCGGCACCGGTTTTGGCTCCGATCGGATCGTGCGGAACGCAACTTTCCCCCACGTCTCTTCATCTCTTGCTCAAACTCTCTGTATCAACTTCTTCACCATTTGACTCTGAGACGACATTGGTTGTTTTTTTTTTTTTTAGAATCCATGACCAAAGGAGTTTGCACACATTGCCATGTTTCACATAACACATCTGACCAAGCTCCAGTCAGAAATTAAAGTCGATTTTTGACATTAGATTGGTCTCATTGTAAGTCAAAATTTGACATTAAATTGACTTAATATTTTCACTTTGGATATTCGTGCTGCAAACAAAGATTTTAGCTGGACAAAAAATAAATAAAGTAATAAGTAATAATCAAGTAGTGGTGATAAAAGTGAAGAAGCTTTAATTTAAATTTGATGGGTAATCCCGTTATTATCCCCCTTTCGAGAAAAAAAAAAAACATTGATATAAAAATTGCTTATAATTCCAAGAATTAATGTATAAGAAAAAACCAGCTTCATCGATTCAAATATCATTAAATATGTAGCAATTTAATATGAATAATTTTACTTTATTATTAAGATAAAATTAAGTTGAGTTTATTAAATAAATAAGTCAGTATTAATGCACAACTTTCTAAATATAGGCATCATGTTTAAATATCAGTTGTGGCCACAGTGAGCTTAATTTATTATTTAATAAAAAGGAAGTTGTACAGTAATCATAAAAAAAAGAAAAAAAAAAGATGATGGGGATGTAGAAGGGTTGAGAAATAAGTAGGGGTTATATTTAAAAATTTACTTGGAAGACCACTGGTTTGTCGATTAGTCCGGTCACGGTAAATCCCAAAATGGTGCGATAAATTATAATTTGCCAACTCTACCATCTTGAGAGCCTAACTTATCTTTGTAGATTCTTTTTTAAACTCATTTTTTCTTGTTTATGTCTCACTGAAATCCGATCGATTTACACGCTATTCAGATGATTTTATACATGAAGAAACTGTTGCTTATTTTAGTCCCATAATGGGTAAAACTTTAAAACGGCAGGGAATAAATTTGTAACGAATCTGTCTGTTAAAAAAAAAAAGGAATTGTATGAAATTTAAAATAAAATGTCTCATATCTTTATGAACAAATTGAGCAATATCTCTTGGACTTAAATCCCTGAAAAAAAATGAAATACATAAAATTATGTCTCTAATAAGTTAATTTATCATTTTTTTTGTAACAAAACATTTTGCATTTATTTTAAACTTTAAAATTCTCAAAGTTATAATATTATTTTTTATAATACAACAACTATTTTGGAAAGAATTGAGTGTTATAAAACATATATAAAGGAATGAGACACTTGTTCGGTCTCCCAGCGAGACACCTCATCCGCATGACTTAATTGAATAAAGTCATTTAAATTATTGTGTTTAATGAAAATTAGAAATATAAAAACCAAGTAAAATCAATCATATATTGTGGTCTGATCAACTACAAATGATGATTGTGCACATATTCGAAGGTATGATAAGTTTAATTGTCAATTGGAAGGATCATCAGGATAAAAAAACCATCATCATTATATCAATCAGCATGCATAAGAATTTTTACATCACCACTTTGATATTTACAACAACAATTAAAAAAAATATTGTGTTTAGTATGAGTTTGCAATAATGAATGAGCCACGAATATTTTTGTCTAATAATAATATTTAATTTAGTGTTTTTATTCAAATAAAAACACAAATAAAAAAGCGTTTAAGATTTTTTTTTTTTTAAATTAACCCAAAAAAAAAAAAACTATTAAATACTGAGTTGAGTAATTTTTAATTAACCATTAACATTTTTCACAAACAATATATTTTTCTTTTAATATTAATCTTAAAAATATTTTAAAGCAAAGTATAGATATATGTTGACATTTGAAAGATATTAAATTTAAAATGTAGAATGTAGTCGAGGGTGTTTATCTCACCACGGGGTATATAATCCACCCAGTGTCTCACGTGATAAAATAATGTGAGAACGATTTCTTCCCGGTTACATCATTATCTTCATCTCTGAATTGTCTTTATTTATTTTATTTTTTTTTCATACACATATTTTATACAGTCAATCCCTTGTTTCTTCAATCGTTTTATTCTCGTCATGTTTTTTTTTTTTTATATCAATTCACTTGGTATATACCGATGTCTTGATGGTTATGAACGTGTGTATATGAAAAATGGCTATATTCGTATTGTGCCATATGCGTCATCAACGGTTCGTCTCTTTTTCACGGTCAATCGATCTGTACGTTTGAAAGAAACCCCACAATTACTATCTACATTATCTTGGCGTGGGTGAAAAGATATCATCTCGGAATTTCAAATGAAAGGATCACGCGTCGTTTGTATATATATGTGTAGTTTGAAAATCGTGCCATACATGAAGAGGCCATCATACTTGAGAAGGCGTGCGAACCTGGTAATCGAAACAAATAAGCACCACGCAATCTCAATCTTATTTTTAGTAACACATATCGTCGAATTCAATCATTCAAAAATCCATCAGTTCATATATACATAATGTGTTTTTTTATCTTTTTTTATGACAAACTATTTTATTTTCTTCTTCTACTTTTTTTTTTGTTATTTATTCAAAATACTGAATAGTTTTTTGGTGGTTCTCTAATGGCAAAAATACCATAATACTCGACATCACAAATCCTTTGTGGTGAATCACACGTTTTTTATTTTTTAATTTTTTTATTATAAATTTTATTTTTATCATTGATATCACTGTGCAATACAACCATGCCAGCCAGTTGCCTTTTGTTTCTCGGCGTTGAGGATATTCGCATGCATTTTTTTTTTTTTTTTTTTTAATATACGATTACGAGCTTCATTTTTTGGATCTATCAGACTATATAACAGCATCCCATACCCACAAACTTTATTATGCACGTGTTAGTATATTTTTTACCCCTTTTATTCACACCACATATTATTTTTCATTGTTTTTTTTTTGTTTAGTCAGTTTTTTCCTTGTTTTTCAATGCTTTTTTCATTGTTTTATTTATTTTTGTCGTATAGTTTTATTTTACACTAACTACCAGGCAACGATATCACGGTACGATAGACACGTTACTGCCTATAATGCTCATACGAATTTACATTCAACGAGTCTCACATGCAGTTAGAAGTTTTGGTTATGTATTCACCCTCTTTATACCTCTATATCATCACCTTTTGTTTAATGCGTGTCTATTGTATGATTCCTGGTTGGTCGATGATAACCGCAACCGGAAGAACCATGTGAATATTATGGTACACACATATAAATATATTTTCCGGATGTTGAAATATCTTATAGATATAAATGAATCATTAATTTTCGCGGTGTGTTAAAATTTAATTTCTTACTGAGAATATAATTTTTTAATTTGATTCATAATTTAATTTATAAGATCCTGCATAGATTTAAAGCAAGTATAAATAATTTGTTTAAATGTTAAAAGAATTTTTGAATGTTAATTTTCGACGTTTTTTTGAAGTCACCCGGGTAACAAAATTAAGTCTTTTTGAAATCTCATATAGATCTCTCCTAAATCTCGTTTGTGAAACGGATAAGGATTTTTCAGAGACAAATTAAAGAAGAATTGAAGAAAAATTATAGACGATAAAAAAATTTCCCGGTGACAGAACAGATAAAAAAAAACGTAGAGTCGGACTTAAGGTCGAAGTTAGAGCTATGGTGCAAGTAGATATTGTTGAATTTTAAAATTTGGGTGTTTACTTATTTTATTGTGTTATTATTGAATTAAAAGAATTTATTCACACATATTTAGGTTAATCGTAGAATTCATACTTCAAAAAAAAACGTAGAGTCAGATTTAAGGTCGGAGTCGGACTTAAGGTTAGAGCTAGAGCCAGTGCAAGTATAGATATACCATTGAGTTATAAAATTTAGGTGTTTATCTATCTAATCGTGTTATTATAAAATTAAAAGAATTTATTTACACATATTTATAGATCAATCTCAGAATCCTTTTTTAAAAAAAACGTAGAGTCGGATTTGTTAAATTATTGTTAAATTATTAAAGTTATTGAATGAAATATTTTTAAACATCCAATTAAATTGAATCTGATACTTTAAGCTTGCCATTATCAGTCATAACTAAAGCTGACAGTGTTTTGCGATATTGTTTTATATCTACATAACCATAAGGACTCATTGGATGTTTAATGAAGTTATTTGAGTTATATTCTAATGTATACCTATTACACTGTACTCTAATATTATTAGTGCTGCTATTTAATTCGTGCATATGAACTTGAGTACTCACGACTTTTTCCTTATTTTGTTTTCGATATTTGCAAAACTAATTACATACGACTGCTGTATGACTTTAAAAATTGTAGTCGATAAATTTTAGTGACCACATTGACTACAACTGACTACGAAAACGACTACAAAAACTACATGTGACTTCATAAATACTGCATACGAGAGTGACACCATGACTTTAAACTTGGATAGTCCCTCGATAAATGCTAAATAAATCAATTATACTTTTAAAAGCAAAATAAATTCATCCAATTTATCAGCTATACTAAATAAAATAATCTAAATGAACTATAATATTTTTTATGCAAAACAACTTACTCTTTTTACCACTAGTATATTCGTGATATAAATAAAGAGTATATCCATATGAAGAAATATTAAGTGTATCACAAATTCACTCTTTATCTGTGACATACAAATACCAATTGAACCGTAAAGAAAAAAATACACTATACATTAAAACTGTCAATAAATTGTAATATCTGAATTTGTAATCATATTATAACGAGAGTACTGATATATATTTATTTTATTATAATAAAAATTATCAGTCCATTTATATATCATAGTATTTATATTTATTTATATTATTTACTTTTGAATTTAACAGTTTGCTATATATAAGAAAAATTATTGTTTACAATGTATATAGTGTGTGTAGTATTTCTACATGGTAAAATCACATGTGTATTTTGGATAATAAATCTTCTCAACTCTGGAGAGATTACACGAGCTAACGTAATTCTTGTTTGTACTAGATAAGGCATATAGCCGATGGATGTTGAGGGTTGAGAAAGAAAGAAAAGAAGAAAATGACTCGAGTAAAAACGAAAATAAATAATAATAATAATAATTGAAAAAAAGAATATATATTTTCTATTGTGATGGCTTATCTCAGGAAGTTGTCGGTTAGGACGTTGTAGTCGGGACAGTCCGTTTAAGAGTCTCGATGGCTGTTTAGTCTGCAAACTTATTCTTAGAAACGTGAAAGAAAGTCACACCTTTGGTCTCTTGGGCAAAGAGATAAACCTTTTTATTTGTTCAAAGGAATACCGCACTCTTGCTAATGTAATATTCTAAATAACTTTTTAAATTATTATCATTATATATTTTTTTTCTCATTTACAGTACACACCTGCATTTATCTTTCATTCAATATGACATAATAAAATTGATACAACTTAATCCCAAGGTATTGATTATGAAAAAAATAAAAAATTTGTTTTATCAAAACGTTTTCAAGTCGTTTTTAAAACACTCGAAATAATTTCTTTTGTTAACGATACGTTTTTAAATTATTTTCCTAACGACAGTTTACAAAATATTGTGCTTTTATTTTCATTAAAAACAATTGAAGATAGCTGATGTGAAGCCATCAGTTGCAATGTTTATATTATGGATTTAATGTAATAATAAATAATCGTTTATTCTCGTCAGTTAAACCGTCATATTGCAAATACAGCACGTGGGTATATATAATAACGCTGCCGTTTATACGAAGTAAACAGTGCGTGGATGTGATTTAATTGAAATCTGAGATCTCCATGTCGACCCGCTCTTTCATTGCATGTGCATGACTCAGTGAACGTTACTTGGTACTTTGAAATACAGTGAATATCTGTGTATAACAAGGACACAAATAGTCCATTGACTTGACGAGTGACGTAAGCAATTAGTGAGCTGTTTTGTTTGTCCATGTACAACGACTTCAAGTTGTTTGCACTTGGGTACATATGAGTATACCTTTTATCAATTTAAATATATACGCATTATTATACTCATGCACATAAGTTTTTTTTTCTTACAGAGATTGTTGTTTCTCACGTTTCGCCAATTTTTCATAATCATATCGGATAATTTTACAAGCGAGGATAATTTTTAGTTTGATAATGACTCAAGGATTTGAGATTTTTTTTACGATTATTTTTTGATAAGGACTCTAGTTATTTTAACATGAAAAATATCATCTAGAAATATTTTTTATTAGTAATTATAAAGGGTTTATTTTACTAATAAAAAGCTCAATTATTTTATACTAATGATGGTCAGCTCTCCTGCTAATAATATACAAGCAATGCAATATATATTTTGATTTCTTTAAATTAAATTTTGTTTGTCGGTTATGTATTGCTATTTTAAACGATTAAAGAAAAGTGTATATATAGTCAAAAGCGCAATTGGTTTTGTACTGTAAATTATTTGTTAAGTGTATATATATTATTGGGGGGCAGCTTTTAGGTTATATGGCAAGCTCAGGCGGGACGTTGGAACGTTGTACATGTATATATACAGTGTAGGTATAGATTGAATCAGGGCAAGTGTGGTATTTGTGTATCGGCTGCATATACGCATTGGCATACTAGAATGGGCAATAGAAGCTATATCTTGTAGATCGAACTGCGTCCAATTACCGGGTTATATGGGGTTATTAATTAAGCTCGTAGTCCACCCTCAACCACCGCCATTCTCAACTCTAACGGCGACGTCTGCCTGACCATTCGAGATACAGCCAACGGGCTAACTAAGTTACCCATTCCAATTTTCATTGACATGGATTTGCCAATCTCATTCTTGAAATAACGACCAATTCAATGTATCCATCTTTTTTTATTTCAAACTTTTTTACCATCTTTTTTTTTTTCTTTTATTTTCTACTGGATTATAATTTTTTTTCTTTTTCTTTTTAACTCTAAAAAAAAAAAAAAACATTGTTTTCATTCGTTTCTTATTGGTCACAATGGTTATTCATTTTTTTTTTTTTTATTAACCAATGGAAATTGTATTATGGAAGTCAGTCAATTAACCTCAACAATAAGGATTACATTTCAATTTACATCAGACACCCTCGAGTACCGTGACCAAAAAAGGGGGAAATTCATCGATACGCTTGCCTGTCAAACTTTGCCAATGAATATACCATCGTTTGTGTGAATCAACCTTGGTAGATATAATTTGATAAATATATAAAAATAAACTGTTAAAGATATATTTTTAATTTATATTATTTGTATAATTGAATAATGTTATTTTTCAATATTTTGAGAAAAAATTGTAACCTATACATAGTTGGATTAAAATAAATTTAAATCTATTGAATGCGTCTTTGGTTAAATTAAGGGATGCACCCTTTTCTTGTTTTGTTAAAATATTAAATCATCGGTCTGGTTGTCACAGCAGGGGCCTATTGTTTTTTTTTCTCATCTCTCTCGCTCTCTTTGACTTATTCCCTTGTCTTCAGCAACATTCATGTAAAATACACGCATATATATAGTTGTCGCACGGTCTCATCTTCGTCGGCCTAATATGTTGCTGCAGTGAGTAAGAATTGCTGGGCTATTCAAGCAGCCCAAGGAAGATGGAAAAAAAATTAAAATTCATTGGTCCCAGAAACCCATGTCACTGCTCGAGTGGCATCGTAAATACCTTTAAAAAAAAAAAAAATACGTATAAAAAAAATAATTCAACTCTTGACGCTCACTTGTGTGTGTTTTTTTTTTATTTTTTGTTTTTTTTCTGTGTTGCTGTGGCTGAATACTCTTTTCAACTCCAAACTGAATCGCCCTTCCGTGACCAGGGGTCACCACAAAAATTATACTCACACACAGTTATATCTAAACTTGAAATCTTTTTACCATAACTTTTTCTGAATTCTACCGATGAAAGTTAGTCCTGCTTCTTGTTTTTTCTTTTTAATATTTATTATCATTTTTTTATTACAATGCATATGTCAAGATTTTTTAGTTTTATTTATTTATTTGTTTTATTTTAACACTTTTTTTTTTATATTCACCTTTGATACTGCTAAATTTTAATTGTCAACAACTTGAAATTTTTGTGTTAAAGATTTCCATCTATATACTGTTTTTTTTTTCTTTTAGTGAAATATACTTTGTTTAAAAATAATTAAATATTCATATTGAATTAATTCCACTGATCCTGCAAAAGGTGCCAGAACAACTTTAAAAAACGAAAATAATAATATGGCAATTTTTCGCACGCGTCAAAATTGATATTATCCGAAAAAAGACAGACGAAACAAAGTATCTCGGGTTGACACAAATTTATGCATGTGAATGGGGATGCGATACACCTGCATGATCATCAAAATGATTATTTTCTTAGGTTACAAAATTTTTCTTGCAATTACTATGCCTCTCTTCTTCGCTGTTCTTTATCGCTCTCACAATTTGTTCTTTTTTTTTTTTTTATTTTTCTCACGGTAATATCATTATGGTTTTTTTTTTTTTTCACAACGACGTGTCGCATCGTGATACCATGATGTCTTTTTTCATATTATACATCGAAAACATGCATGACAGGTGGGACAAATAGGTCTTTTTTACCAGTGCAACCTGCCGGACATTCACATAATAATAGACATTATATATATGTATTGCCGAATGTACAACCAAATGCAGCCAATATTCAAAATATTATTTTTTTTCCAATGCAACATTAATTTTTCATGTTTTTTTACTTTTTCAATACTATATATTTAATGGTTTTTTTTTTCTTTTATTACAATCGATTGTTTTGCATTATTATGCATTATTTTAATATTATATGATGTGTATGATTCACCTTGAATTGGAAAATATATAATTTTATTTTATTCTAATATATAGAAAAAACAAATGATTTCGAGCGGATTCAAGAAGATTTGTGTATGGTGTTAGCAAATTAATATTTCACTGAAGTTCAATGAAGCACAATGACATTTCCAAATGATGGTAAATTTTTAAAATCATGATTTTTGCAATTATAATAAATATTGAACGAAAAGATCTTGAATTCTTGATTCTGGTGGAAATATATCTCCGTAAATCTCCGCTTTTTCGAATTTTTCTCTTTCATTCTACTGTAAATTTCTTCGTTATTTCTCCAACTTTTTCCGAAATTTTTTCAAAGGCCCATACATTGTATTGCCATATTTTTTGCACATGTACCGAAAAGTTTTGAGGCTCTTCTGAACAAAAATTGAGTTGTTTAATAATACCTGTGTAAAAGAGTAATCATAAATACGTGGTCCGAGACACGAATGTGAATCGTACTTGACACTTTCAAATGACTATTTGTATTTATGAATGACAGTTTTAGTCTTGAGTATTTTGCAGAAAAAATTTCTTACGACACGACTTCTTTCCACATCATTATATGTGGCGTTCAAACATATCGTAAACAATTAGAATTAATGTAACTTCAATTGTTACTTTCCATTGTGTTTGTTTTTCGTTTTTTGTCGTCTTTTTATTTCTTTTCTTTTCTACTATCTTTTTTTTTTATTTTCCAAATCTAAAGTAAAATGATAAGATTTTCAGTCAATTTCGAAAATAAAAAAAAAAGTGATAGAAAAAAAAAAAAATAAATAAACAGACGACAAACTTATAAACGTATTATTTTTTTAATAACTATTGTAATTTTTGAAATAACTTGTGACTTATGTTACTGCGAAGAAGACTTAAAATAGCAAAATTGAGCAAAATTGGATACAGTTAGATCGAGATTTTCAAGAATAGGGACCTGCGATACTCTATTGAATAGAAATGAATTTTTACATATATATATATAGCTATGGACATATATCATTTAGAAATAAGGGTAAGTAAGGGTAATAAGTATATATGTATACCTATATGTACTCTCAGCTAGTGAATCATCCAGAAAATAATAAAATTTGAATTCACGATCAACTCTGTAATACTGACCTGGTCTCACCCTCCCGGCCCCTTGAATCGACTTTTCCCCTCACTAAATAGAGATCACAAGCTCTCCTTATTAATTTACTACTGACAGTAGTTTAAATTACATTTTTAAATATAATTTCAACAATCAATTGATGATTTTTATCGAAATATTTATATTTGTTGAAATCAGACTAACGAATCTATAATTCCAACAGAAATGGACGAATATAATTTTGAAAGTAAGAACCCCTCAAGATAAAAATATGATATAAAAAGTGGATTAAACATGACAATATCTAAATGCATCATCACATGAAGTCTAATTATACTATAGTAGTGGCTCTACTGTTGAGAATTTTTTATTTTAAACTGATTCTAATTTAGTATAACACAGCTAATTTATAATTAATTTATCTGTGTTGGTATTTCAAACAATACTAGACCACTTTTAAATCTCTAATATGTCATAAAGAGACGATAAAAAAAACCCATGAATTCTTCTCATGGGATAAAATAATAATCATTAGAAAAAGAAATAAAAAAGAAAATGATACAATCATATAGATTTGAATATAGTCAATTCTTGAAACCAATGATCATATCACTAAACAACAATATAATCTTTTTAAAGATATATCAAATGGTATGTAATTTTTTTCATTCGAATTATTATTAGTCATTTGAATCATTGGTATTAATAAAATTAAAAAAAAAAACAAATCTGATTATGATGACAACGATAATTCTGTTATTATATTTTTTTCTTCTTCTTCACTCTTTCCCTCTATAAACCATGTTGTGAGAAATTTTTTAAAAATGGTGGATGATGAAATAATAAAAAATCAAAAAAAAATAGAGAGAGAGTAAAAAAGATACTTGGTGAAGGGAGTATACAGTCTCGAGGTTCCTGCGACACAATTCCACATTCCTTAATCTCAACGGGTGGCCATTCTTTGGGGCATAGTCGTCTCACAGTCGGCCGCATTAGACTCGATAGTTCCGTTGTGTGTTTTTGTGATTGATCACGTGACCTCGTCATTCGGTATAATAAGATTGCTTTTAATCTGCCAACGAGGATTGGAATGGCTTCGGTCAAAACGATTGTTGAGACCGCATGCCAAGGATCTTCTTGCATCCATACAATTCTATATACAAAAATTTTTTATCCATTTTTTTTTTATTATCATCTTTGTCTTTCTTTAACATTACTTTTATATACTTCACCACTACCCCTCTTCAATTTCATCTCATTTCTTTAACTCCAAACTCATTTGTTATTTCTTTTGATCATCCAAGCTTCATCTTATTTAAAACCTAATATTCACTAACAATTTTAACAAGTTAATTTTATTTTTTTTTTCAAATGTAAAGCAAAATCCATTAATAATATTGTTAATCTTTGTTTGAATTCTTGATATTTTTTTTTTTCAATTTTAAATTCATATTTTTTTTTTCCATTGTCCATTTGTTATTTTATTTTTTTTTAATTAATTTTTTATACTTTTATATTTAATTAATCAGTGTATATATTTTTAAATGTCTACTGGTATTGTCAGAATAATTTAAAATTATTTTTTTTTTTTCAAATCAGACAAATTTTAAGAATGATAAAAAAAAATGTCTATTATTTATTCTGATATTTTTTATTCTACCTGTACAGGTGTATGTATTTTTTTTTTCATTTATTTTTAGTTTTATAATTTTTTTGCTTATTTCAATTCACATTTTTATTATACTCAACCGCTGACAATTTTATATTTTATGACGAAGACTCGTGTATACAAGATACTTGAGCTTAATTGCCCATGTGGCCATATTGGTGTATGTATGAATTTAGATATATATTTTACCGAAACAAAGTCACATACATATGCGCTGGTAGAAAAAAAATTGCAGTTTTTTCATTGAAAACTACATGCCGTTTTGTAAATGCACAATCAAATTTCATCTGTCACGTTAAACACAATGAAAAGCTCAGAATTATACACGATTATTTAAATTTTCATCTACTCATTCTTTATTTTATTTATTTTATTTTTTTTTCTATCTTTTCTCTCGTTCGGTTTTTATTTTTCTTTTAGCCGCGAGGCAATCGTAAGCTGATTCAAATTTATGCAAAAAATTCAACCAACGTGAATCTTTTCGTCTTATTAATATGGATCAATTTTTATGATGGTTTATATATTGGTACATATACTGATCCATTTTTTTTTTTTAATCAAAACGCTTCTCTTCTTCCAAATAAATCCTCGCATGTATTTTAATTTAATTTTTTTTTATTATATTATTACCACACATGAAAATAATGGTACTAATAAAATCAATATATTATTTTTTGTTCTTCAGATTTTCTGGCAGCCAGTGTCATTAAATTTTTGGAACTCAGATTCATGACAATTACAACAATTGATGGGTCAATATTATTTGTTTATCAATTTCTACTTTTTTATTGATATTGTATATATATTTTGCAAAATATTTTCAACCTCATAATGTAAAACTATAAATAGAATGTTATTAAATTTATTACAGTGTATTAGACAAAGTGTACATTAGTGTCAATCGATATTACATAGGTAATTTGTTGCTTTGTTGACAATGTTGTTTAAGTGCAATGAGTCATTTTCATAGTTGAACGTGATAAACACAACAATATCTATATCTAAATTTAAGGGTGACGTAATTATATAGTATAAAAAAAATATAGACACACTTTCACACATTGAATTGTTTTCACTGTCTTTTTGCCAACAAAAGGGGTAATCATTATTTTTTGACCACTTCCGGTTTGCAAATTCATATACATTAATACATAAGTTCTTTTTTTTTTGATTAATCATATTATTTCACATGAATTTTGTATATGATAAAAAAAATTTACAGCTTATCTTCATCAATAATAGGATAGATCCTATTCTGTTATTATTAACTATTATTATTTTTTTAGAACAATCAAATTAAGACAATATGAGACTCATGAAAGACTGTCTTTTTCAAAGAGAGTAAAATGATTGAATTAAAAAAATTAATGAAAATCAGACTGACCACACAATCAATTGTTAACGACAATAGACAAAATTGAAAAGAAAAAAAAAAAAGAGTGAGATAAAAAATAATAGAGCTAGAAATAAAAAAATAAAAATTGCATAAATCTCGACTGCAGGGATATCGTATTCCGTATTCGTGAACAGTAGAATATATCTGGACCCTGACAATACTGTCCAAATGATTAACCCGTGTATATGTATAGTACGTAGTGTAACTATGTATGAAACTGTCTCTGATGAACGTACAATTATTTAATAGAAGAGGACACGATCTCTCTACATATCTACTATATGTAAAATAGATGTATAATTATATATAAGAATACATAGCATCATAAGATATGCATCATATGACAATGATCCGTATTGACCTGCTTGTCATCGATTGATATATATGCGACTGACAATCGAAACAACGAAATTCGCAATCAGATGTCACGCTAGACTGAACACTGAAGTCACTTCAGTGGATCACATGAATATGATAGAAAATAATCATAATAGATCTATTAATATTATTTAATCATATAATTCTATGCTTAAATTAGGTACAATGCGAATGTATCGCTCTACCTACTAAATATTGTATCGATTAACACCGTAATCATCACCAAACTAATAGTAATCTTCTGTGCTGGCGATGGGCTCGAAACAACCGTCGCAATCAGCGTCACTGGCTCGAAAACGAGGTCTTCTTTGTGGCTTCAGTGAAAAAAGAATATATATATATATATATAAAATCATTCAAGAGAATTTATATATATATATAGTTCAAGAATGCTTGTGCACATATACATTGACTTGATTGAAAATCGACGCACGAATTTCTGTAAGCTTGCATTTCTAACATTCGTCAATTCATGAAGCACGACTAAATTGCAACGAAATAAAACCAATATCTCTCTGGGATCTTTAGAGATAAAAAAAAGTTTAAAAAAATAAAAAAAACTAGCATAAAAAAAATTTGTTATCATGCACACATATGTGCATTTTTCAGTGTTGGGAAAATATGCACATGTTTTTGAATAAAATGAAGGTATAAAATGGAGTAAAAAAAAAAAAAAAATTCTAGTTTGTTTACTCTTGTTACATAGTGTGAATTTACATTGATTTTTATGCTTTCTAGGGGAAAGAGAGAGATAGAAAAAAGAAAGAAAAAAATATATATAGCATGTAGGCTACTAGGGGGTTTATGTTATGAACTTCTATTATTATTTATGTTTGTAAAATATTTGATGTAGGCAAATGAAGAATTGTTGAGTTTAATTTTAAATTCCGTTGTTAATATATTGTTTGATAAATTGATATAAAAACAGATGGAAAAATAAAAATTGTTGGTCAAAAGAGGGATGAATTGAGTGGAATGTCATGGCAATGGTCTGATTATGTCTTGCATTCTTCATCCTTTAAGATCAATTTTAAAAAATTTTTGTTTATTGGTGATGCATCATATTTTTTTTTCTTTCTATTTATTGTCATGACTGTTGGTTGCTTGTCATCTCGTCAATGTATTTCTTGAATTGATGAGAAAATTTATATATACTTTTATCATGATTATTATTGGATACATGGACTTCTTTGATGAATGTTCACATATACATCTTATGTTTTCAATTATATATGACAAAAGGAAAAATATATATGTTATGATTTTTGAATGAGCTCTTGTTAACTTTGAGCTATATGTATTTTTAAATTTAGTCTGAATGAAGAGAAAATTTCTGCTCATTGATCACGAACATATCCAACAATTTTCACCACAATAGAAATAAATGCGAATTCTCATTTTGACCTGGACTTGAACCGACACTCGTTTCCGGAGGATATATACTAGAAGGGTCGATTTGTTCTGCTTGTCGTAAAACTTTTTTTTATATATATTTTTTTTTCTCATCGACCGTGTCGACACGTCTGTTTTGCGGCAATATACATTAATGTAATTATTATCACATCAAAATTGAAAAGATTAAAATAAAATAACTTTTTGTATATATATACCTATTTAAAAAATTAATTAATTTTTTTTTTTTTTGATCATTGAAATATCCAGTGTTGAAAAGAATAATACTTGCAAAAATGGAAAAAAAATTGAAATCGAATGAATATTTAATTACATCAGGAGGAAAAAAAAATTGAAAAAATAAAAATTAATCACGTGAAGAATAGAAAGTTGAAGTACTCATCCACCTCCTTTTTTAAATAATAAAACGAAAAAGGTAAATATAATTACCAACCCTGACAACATGTTTCCAAGTAGCATTCAGTGAGTACAACAATTGCCAGACTTTTGTAAACGAGTGATATACATAAATATATAAAATCACGTATATTTTTTCCCTCTCTCATTACATGTACATTGTACATGTATATAGCTAACTTTTTTATAATACCAAAAGTGCTTTCATTCAACATGATGAATTAATATTTCATCAATTTTCCCATAAGATTAATCTTTACCCACGTTGGTAGTTTTTATTTTTTCTAATTCAATTTTTTTCTTCAATGTCAATTTTTATATACAAAAAAACATAAGTACACATACTCAAGTTTTATTTATTTTTTTCTTTACCATAAACATTAATTTCAATTGAGTAAAAAAATTTATTTATTATATAATTTTCAAATAAAAATATTTACAACTATTAATTTTTTTATTTTTTATTTGCAGCTTTTATATATCAATTTAATTTATATACATATTTACTGCACTTTTCTTTATTATTATTACCAACAATTTTTATTTTTACTCTGTATATTTGTGGGAAATTTTTTTACATGATGCACCACCAACACAATTTTAATTTTATATATATATTTTTTTTTCATCGAGGGTACAGGTAATGCGAATGTACGTGAGTGTATGTAAAAGATAGGGTAAGTTAGGTAGGGAGTTGTATACATGAATGGTTTTTTTATTTTTTTTATTTTTCAAAATGTTTGAAAAAAGGAAAATATGAGAGAGAAAGTATATGCACCCTCAAGTACCTTCAAGCGTTTTCACGTATGTGGAAAAGTACCCATTTCATACGGCATACGTAATTGGACCTCTTGATCGTTAACTTCACATCGTGATAGAGGAAACCCCGCCTCTTATTCGTTTTCAATTCATATTCATTTTTCATTGGCCATTTCTCCTTATTTATTTATTTATTTTTCCAGATATTTTTCTCTATTTTGTCAGATTTCAGGCAGTTTGCCTTATTTGCTTGACTCTCAACAATATTTTTTCTCTACAAGTATATATATGTATATTAAATTTGTGGACAATACAAACTACTTGTCCCTATACTTTTTCATTTTTATGGCTTGGTACTTGTTATATTTTATGCGAGTGATTTTAACACATCTATATACTAATTCGCTGTTAATTTGACATAGATAATATGGTCAAATATATATTAATCAAGTTATTGTACCCATGTATAAAAAAGTATAGACTTGTTGAAGATCACCATGATTATATTCATCTATATAAGTGAACAATCCTGAATTCATTTTAAATTGTTCACTCAGATGAATAATCACGATGAAGTGGATTTTTTTTTGCATGCGTTGAAGCCTTCGTCACGAGTAAACTCAACAAAGTAAACTGACGAAGTAAAGTATTGACTTTTTATTTCAAATTTTTATGGATCAATTATCGGCTTTTTTGATATTAAAGACAATGAGATAAACCATGAACAGTTTTAGATTTAAGGCTCTAAAATTTACTAGACGTAAATAGACAAGTGACTAGAGATAGAGATAAAACTCTTCAAAATGAATTGAGAGAATCAATATAGTCAAATTGAAAAGGATCTTTACATATATATATATATATATTTTTTTTATAAACGCCACCTGCCCAAACAATATTCCACTGTTTGCATACAAATTGGTTGCAACGTTATAACTCGTATATTACAATTTTAAACGTGGCTTCCAATCACACAGAGACACATCCATATACATATACTTAATATTTATTTTTTGAAAAAAAAAAAAAAAAAAATTCCATCAATTGACATAGGTTTTGTGCGTTGATTTTTTTTAAATTTTTTGTTTTTTAATGATACTGAAAATCCATCAATTTTTTTATATCCATAAATTTTTTTCATTTCAATTTATTATTTTTGGTTTTTTTTTTTCCTGATTGAATGTGACTATTGAATTTTATATTCAGTTTCTATATATAATGAATGTAAAATCAGAAATAAGTTCTTATACGAGTGTGCAAATAAATATAAATTTTATTCAATGTATCTTTTTTTTTTTCATGATATTATATAAAAGTGTAAAGGCGAGAGTGTACAGGGAATCCCCGTGGTGCCGTCTTGGTATAAACGGTCCGTAATTGCCAAATGGAAGAAGGGAGGTATAATAAAAATAACGAAAAAAAAAAGTATATAAAATTAAAGGAAAGATCGTCCGAGGGAACCGGGTTTGGCACTTGTTTGCCTTTCGCTTCTCAGTTTCAAATTAGGGATGCTTTTCATTTACTTGACGTCCGCTCCGCCCCTGGTGGGCTCCTGCGGTAGCTGTGCACACTGAATTTCAAAATGACTTTTGGCCCATGGTCACTCTGACCATACCACACATCATCATTGTCATCTTGTACTCATCATCTTGTACAATCCTGAGTCATACAATCCTGACAATTGTCAACTATAATTTAACCGATATATCTTTTTTTTTTCATTTTAAAATATGGCACTTTGTATTGTCCGAAAAATAAGCTTGACAACGCAAATATAATCATTTTTTTTTTTTCGTAGAATTATGTTGGTTAAATTTTTAGTGATGTGTATTACATGTTATTATCAAAGTAGTTTAATTTACCTCATCAAAGAAAGGTTGAAAATTGAATCAATCCCTTCGTAATAATTCTCTGTATCTGAAAATAATAATAGCTGATCATTTTTTCATCATAAATTTGATGATTGACTAAAACGCTTTTTGATGAACCATCAAATTTATGTTGGGGTTGTATTGAAAAATAATTCAATTGTGATATATTCATATTTGAAAGACCAAGAAGAAAAAATTGTAAAATAAATTAATTTTATTAAAACAGCAATAAAAAAAATCTGTGTTTTAATATATTTTTTAATTTCTTTGTGTGTTGATTCGTCTATTTACTGTTCAATCGTTTGACCTTATCATCGACTTTGTTGTGTCGTTCGTGGTATACGGTATAGAAGAATAAAAACTTTAAAAATATATATCTATATAGGTATTTAGAGTACTCTTGTTCTTGTCAATTGTCATTCTTATTGGATTACCAATAATACTATTGGAAATTCTAGGAAATAAGTTTAGTCTTTTTCTTTTTATACAATTTATTTATATAAAGTTCAAAAAGATTCTTATTTACATTACAGGTGTCTTAACGATACATCCAATGATACACTTGCCAATTTTCAAAATAAATTTCAAGTCGATAATAAAATTTATAGTTTATATATAAAAAAAAATTAGTAAGCAAAATATATCATCCACCCACAGTTATCCCTGACACTTAAAATAAATCCTTTGCATATTATTTGAAGTATAATATCAATGTCCATCATTCGCAACATCAATGTCCATCATTTAATAAAAATCTTCACCATCAAAAGTTTTTTTATTGTCTCCAACAACAATGTAACTTCATTATGCACCATCTGAAAAACTTGAAAAAAAAAAAAAAAAAATTTAAGAAACTTTTGAATAGAAATAAAAAAAATAAAAGAATATATATTTTCTTGGATGCAAATATATATATAGTAGCTGAGCATATATACACACGAGTCGTTCAATTACCTAGAGGGGTGAATTGATGATAAGGGTGAAGAGAGGATGGGGGGTATAGTAGGGAGAGTTTTTTTTTTATTCCCAGTCCATTTAATATATTGCTACCCCACGCGTTGGGTGCTAGTTTGTTTCAGTGTCCTGGACTTTACCGTTAGAAACCCGCGAAATGTTTCACTCGGAAGGTAAAACGTGTGTGTAATACAGGGGTGATGGTAGTAATGGTAGTGGTGGTGGTGATGTTGGTAATATTGGTGGTGGTGGTGGCGAGAGTAGCTGTCTGAGGGGTAGAAAATGGATAGAACAAGTGAGAAAATGATAGATACATAAGGTAAAAAAGTGAGATAGAAAATTGCAAGTGGGAGAAGAAACGAGGCTCAACAAACCCCACTTATCTGACAAACACCCCTCATTTCCCTACTTGTATATAGTGCATGTTATACCCCGCCAGTTTCTCTTGCTTTTTCTATCTCTTTCTAAATATATTTTGATCTCTCTTATCCGTTTGTCTTTTCCTATCTTCCCATTTTATCCAACACTATACCGCGATCGTTGTAGTCGCGTCGCTCTTTCTCTCCCGCTCGTTACTCGCTGTCGACCCCCCTTTTACCCCCTCAATAGCCGCACTGATACTCGAGTCGCGGTGTACAAACACTCGGGTGGGGGAAGCTTCCCCAGTCGCAATCGTACCGTCGTCTGCTGCTGTACCGAGCACATCCAGAACGTGTTTCGTTCACAAATTTATTAAATCTTGTCGCATGTTGATTTGAAATATTTTTTTTTTTTGTTTTTACTCATTAAACACGAAATTATAGTTAATTGTTTTTGTTTGTTTTATTTTTTCAATTATTATATAATATTAATTAAATATTTTTTACGTTTATTGTGTTGTGTTTTATTAAATTGTAAGAATATAAATTATTACAGTTGAAATTAATTAAAAAAATAATTTTAATTTGATATTTAATTGATCAATTGTTGGTTTTTTTAAATAAATATATTTGATTGAAGATTATAGTTTGTTATCAAAGACATAGAAGAAAAAAAAAAAAAACGTAAATAGTGAGATATAGAAAGAGGACATGTGAAGTGATTGATTAGCTTTTGACAGATATCCACATGCTCAAGTGAAAAGTATCACAGTGATATTGTGATTTGTCTGACGTTTTCAAACTGTCTGATCACCGACGGCATTTATTATTTTATTTTCCACTTAAATATTGCATTTTGAGTTTATAAATTTAAACATGAATTTCCAAATTGCTGAGAATGGAAGACAGGGTTGACAGGCTGAGGGATATTTGAATGTTTCAGTGGATTGAAAAACAAGCTTAATGCTTACACTTATAAAATTAAATTTATGTCAATCAAAATGTATCATTGATTAGGCAAATTTAATTAATTCATGAAGACAGTGTGAATATCTTTACTGGTTATCGTGACATAAATTTACTAAACAATTCTATAAAATTTTTGTTTTGAGTTTTTTTTTTCATTTTTTATTTTTGTGACGTTATCTGTGATTTAATCGTGATAGGCTTTAAGGAAGGAAAAAAAAATCTATCTAAATGTTAAAGAGCTACGTAGCTTTATTTTATTTTTTTTGTTTAAGTGAATCAATATATGTAGAAAAAAAAAATTATCGTCAATGAATTGTGGTGTAGTAGATTTATCGACACTGGAATAAAAAAATTTTAAAAAATAAAATAATAACATATAGAAAAAAAAAAAAAGAATAAAAAAAACAAAAAAAAAAACAAATTGTCAATTCGTTCAAGATATTTAGCAATCTATGTTGTTCTATAAGGTGAGTTTACAATTGAAATTGTTTTATTTATATTTTATTTATATTTTTACAATTCAATTCAAAAGCAATAAGAAGCCAAACGAAATTTCGATTATTGAATAGCAAAGAAAAGAAACAAGCACTTTTGAAATCAGAAAAGTTGAGGGACAAACATTGCCAGGGAAAAAATAGTTTTAAAATTGAATTTTTAGTTTTTTCATAGCATTGTTTTCTACGTTTTGCGTTTTTTTTTTTTTTTTTTTTTTTTATGTAGCTATGAAAAATATATAAAACAATCAGACGACTCAACATGCAGCTCGTCGGCCGAACGACTGAGTACACGTAAATACCGGCGTTCCATATCATGAGAAGAAATTTCTATTTGGTGCTTGATGTTTGCACGCAGGCGCCTGTATCTCATGTGCCACGTGCTTTTCTCATTTTACACTGATCACTAAAAAAAAAAAAAAATTTCTAATATTACATTATTTAATCTCATTTTTATCAAATTTTTATCATCAATTTTCTTTCTTTAATTGTTTCTAGCCCCAAATATTTTTGTAAAAATTAAATAAACCCCTGAGAATGATTGAGTTATGTGATAACATATCCAGGAATAATAATTTATACTTGGCATAATGCCAAAAAACACGGATCACGTTGGTTTCCAAATCACTGAAGTAGGCTGTACCAGAAAAAAACATATTCAAGTTATTATTTTTTTTTTTTTAAATACACAATATGTACAAAAATATTATAACATTTTATTATTACAGTAATAGATTATTTACATATTATAAATTATATAGCTGGCATAGACTTATCGCAAAACTAATTAGTTTTGTCTCATATCAGAAGCTCTCATATATAGTGATAGCAATAGCCACTTATCGAGTCACACGACAGCTCCAATACATATTACAAAAAGATAAAAACCATCTACAAACACTACATCATTGTACGAAAAAATGTTTATTTAAAATTCTTTATCGCATATTTATATAAACATCTATGTAACTTTTTAAACAACACACATATATACAAAAATGTTTTTATTAAATATTTCAATGGGGATATACAATAAAGTACTGTTTAATAGTTTATCTATTTATTTTCATATTATATTTATTCTTAATATTATTATTAGCTTATAATTTGAATAATTCAATGTAATATCTGCACATATTGCTAGTCATCCATCATTTATTTGAGAGATTATTAAAAACTGAATTTAATAAATGCCACTCTTATATTTTGACCAAAGATCAGATATATATTTTTATATATATTTAGTTGGTTATGTAGTAGTGATATATGTATATAATGGTATTATGAGAATTTCTAGTGATTCTGGACAGCGTCCAAAAACTTCATGACACGCTAAATGCTAAAATAACACAAGCCATCTCGGCTGTTGTCTTTATATACACTTTTTTAAAGAATTTTAGATTGCTATTTAATTCGCATACAAAATAACTTCCGTTATATATTCAGGAAAATTTTATAAAGATAAAAAAGAAAATAATAATTATAAAATTTAAAAAGATAAACTTACAATCTTTAAAATGTTAGAAAAAATATTTATTTATATATATGAGAATGAAGATAGTATACAAATACATTTTTTTATAATATCATTTGTATAAACAGGAAATTGTTATCTTCAAATCAGAATGTGACAAAAGTATAGAAGCAATACAAAGTAAATAATAAAAAAAATATATAAAATATAATTATAATTAAAGTCATTACTCACAAATTTTATGTGCAGAGTTACATTGCTTAAGAGAATTATCATTTTTTTTTTTTTTAACAAGTAAACATACGACAGCTGTTGCAAAGAGCACTATAGCAACGAAAAAAAAAAAAAACATTATATTCCATCCTTTATATATAAAATTGTATAACGCTATAATATTACAACTTTTGTCCTTTTATGATATATATATGTAGTTATGTCTCAGGTGGAACGAATCATGGATCTAATTCCTTTGGTAAAATTTTATTCAACGCATGACAATTGAACCTGTCTTGTTCAGCCAGTTTTTGACCCCTTAAAAAAAAAAAATTACTCAAAATTATATTCCAAAACCAGCTTTATATATACAACAATTTTTTACTGACTAATAAATCCATCAAGGTTATTTAAAATATTTTAAACTATTGGACAATTTGTCTGTAATTAAATGACATCAGTTAACACAATGACAATTATATCTATTTAATTATAAAATACTTAAAAGCTATAAAATATTATCAGTAAATCATTTTAAAAAATTTACTTATAATGTTCATAATGATATATAAATCCTTGAGTATCATCAACAAGTGCCAGGAGACACTTTTTTACCAGGTACCAGGTATATGGGGCATTGAGAATGAGCTGTTTCAAACCGGTTTGTTTTGTTTTTTTTTTTTTTTTTTTTGCAAAAAGACATCAGTTGAATTCACGTTGTATTAAAACCTATATATAGGTAGTATACTTTAGTAAAATAAATGAATACAACGACGACGAAAAGTGAATATAGCATATATAGAATTAAAAAATAAAAAAATAGAATAAAAGCAGCAAATGTTTGCAATTAAATGACGATGCTGTCGTAAAGGGTCAACACTGACAAGAGTCTAGGAATATATATAGTATTGTATATATGCACACGCACAGAAGCCGAATTAAAATGTAAATATTTGATTAGAGTTAATCCTGGGGTTAGATGAGCCAGAGAATGAGACAGTAGGGATGCAATTGTAAGGATGAGGTTATGTGGCCCTGAGGGACCACTTTTTTATTGCTAGTTTTTATTGGCCATGTATATAACCCTCGTTCTTTTTCCTATACCAATGTCTTTTACTATAATTTTTTTTTTTGTTCTTCCTTCAAAGCCTTTATTTTATATACACAATATAACATCTATAATACTTCTACTTTATCTCATTTTACTGCTCAGTTTTACCTCTTTCTTCTTCTTCTGATCTCAAAAACTCGCGCGCGTTCTGTATCCTAACATCCTCTCACATCGTGTGCGAATAGGTGAGGGTTGATTAAAACTAACGTTGTGCCAAGAATTACCCCGTGAGATTGAAAATTAAATTAATACACAAAACCTCATCTACCTTATTCTCTGAATATTATTTCTATCTCTCTTTTACTCATTCACGTCTTTTATGTATATATATCTACTATGTACTATGTATACTCATTTTTCCGTCTTTCACTTTTAAAGCCCCTATAGTCCAACATCACCTCATTCCAATTTTCCACCCACCCATCATAACCTCTGCCTCCTTTTTCACCCGTTGGGCTAATTAGGTATATAATATTAATTAAAAGTTAAGTGCCACATCGTTTTCAGCTGGAGCAACGCTCTATACACTACCTTTGTATATCTTTCTTTATACTAACGTTTTAATATATTTTTTTTTATAAAAAATATGATTCTTGTTTTTTCTCTACATATTGTTACCTCACTAACAGAAAGTCTAGTATTTTTTTTTCCTCTAATTTCTATTGTTTATGAGAAATAAAAATATAAGCACCAGTGTTTACTGTTTTTATATTTTTTAATTAATAATCAAAAAAATGAAAAATAAAAAATTCAATTTACAAATTTAAATGATAAAAATATAAATTTTAATTTCATTTTATTATTATCAATTGATAAAATTTGAAAACTAAAAAGCTCTATAAATCCATAGATTATTTTCATGATAATTTTTGGATTTTTTTCATAATGAAAATAGCACTAGTGGTACATGAATGTTGAAGCCAGACTCTTCTGTCATAAATAAAAAACACATAAGGGCCTATTTTAGACTTCATTAACATCTAGTAAAATAACGATATGATATTTTTATTTTAATGATAAATATTATAGCTTTATAATCGGACAATAATTTGTTACAATCAATGTATATATGCTATATATTAAAATTTTCAAAAGACTATTCAATCTGTTATTGTTATTACACTGGTTTAAGCAACAACTTCTTACTCTCCGCCAGTAAATGTAAACACATATATATATACATTGAAGATTATTATCCTGCACTTTGGACAAAGTGTATGAAGGTTGTTAGAGAGAGAACGCAGTTGTTGGGTTTCGAGTGTGAGTGAATATTGGCTATAGCTTGTAGAGAAACTTGGCGACGCTTTTACTGAAGGTGCTCAGCCGACAGTCAATGTATATATAAGGTATAAGGTAGTCCATTAGCGTTAATATTATAAACGTTAGCTGCCCTCTGGTCATCCTCTTTTACTACTATCTCATACATATATGTAATGAAGGGTTAGGTCTTGATAAGGCATTAGTTTACTTCTCCAGTATATGTGGCTGTTCATTTTGTAGATTCACTTTGTGTGATGTACATGTGAAAATTTGTGTGTTTGTGTTGAAATGTAGTTACATATATATGTATACAATGTATATATGTATTTTGCATATAAGTCATCACTCTTACTTTGGTGTTTAGTTACTACATATATATATAATATATACTGTCCAACCACATTGCTGTATATATTCGCAGATTCGCAGAATGAACTATACAATGAAAACTGACATCCACATTGCCCATTAAAATATATACTAATTTTATTTAATTATTTTATTTTTTGTTGTATATATATTTTAAATTTTTTAACATTGATTTTCTCGTTAAAATATTAATGCTAAAAAAGCACGAAGCATTAACGTTTTTTTTTGTTTTTGTTTTCATCAGTTTTTGAGCTTTTTTTTTGTGTGTGTATGTGTGTATGGATTTAGAGTTGATGTATGTATTGGTTTGGGAGAGTTTGCAATAATACAAGAAGCTAATGGACTACCCGCGCAAAAAAGGGAATACTTTGTAGGATGAGATGCTGAAAATATATAAGAGAGAAAAAGAAAAGTTATAACCGAGGATGTCATAGAGTTCATTAACGATTGCCTCTCATGCAAAATCTACCTTATAGTGATATACCTATTATGAAAGATCGTTTAACTTTACTTTTGATAGTTTTTTTAAATTTTCAAAAAATAATTTTCATGCTTAATGGTGAGCTTTGAATTATTTTATTTTTATTTGGAGAAATAAATTTATCAAATTAATTATTTATAATTATATTTTAACTACAAATGCCCGTGATAAAAATTAAAAATTATATAAATTAATGAACATGTATGTGCATAATAATATAAACAATCAATTATTATTTTTCTTTTTTTTTTCTTTTTTAGTTTAAATCTTTTATAAACACATATAGTCTTTTAGGTTGTGTTTTATTTTCAAAAAAAAATATATAATATAAAAATTCATACAGATATAAATTGATCTATATATATATATTTATAAGAATAAAGAAAAACAAAAATTAAAAGTAGCAGGATAAATTATTAGTTAATGTAGAAGTACACACTACTGCTGCCCCAAGCAATAACATTAATTGCTATAAGCTCAATCACAACGAGCTCGGGCCCGGATGTTGTAACTATATAGCATATAACAGGTCACACAGCTTTTAGATAATTGGAAGAACTATATTTGATCAGGGATAATTGAAAAATGGTTCTATTTCTATACTCCCTTCTCTCTCCTCTCTCTATACTCTAACTATATAGGCCGAATCACTTCAACAAATTGGTTGGCTTTTGTCGATGTTTATTATTATCATTTTATATCATTATTTTTTATTTATTTATTTTCTTTCATTATATTTCATTTTTTAACCTAAAAATAATATTTTTTTTTATGATTTTTTTTCATCAATTTATTGTTAGAGCAAAACATATTAACTCTTTTTTAGTGTTTTGTTTTTGTTTAGTGTTAAAATTAAAAAATTATTTATGTAATTTAATTTCAAGTTTTCAACAAAATTAAAGGTTATAATTTTGTAAATTTATATGTATTTTAAACGTTCATTGAAAACACCTCAATCGATAATCACTATAATAATTTTATGATAGATATAAAATTGATCTGCAATTTATTAAATTAAGGAATTCTAGGCGTGCTTCTGATATCTGCTTAATTAATTACACTATCCGTGGTTTTAATTAGTTTGATAGTGCCTTCATTCGTTAATTTTATCTCTCTTTTACTCATTTAAAATCCTACTGTTTTTTTATTTCTTTTTTTATCCATCTTTATCATGAAAAATTTTGAAGTACGCCAGAGAAATAACTACGTACATATCTGTATGTAGATAAATATCTGCAGGTTGATTCTGCAGTGTAGTCATTTTAAATAAATGCACAATTATATTGCTTTAAAAACCTTTGTTGTTTTTATATTTTTCCCTGCAATTTATTTACAAACAAATCAGAAATTAAGTATATGTAACTTCAATATAAAAAATAATAAAATATATATATTTTTTTTTGTATTGTTTAAAAAAAAGCTTCTTTTAGGAATCTCATTACTTTTATATTGCTTTTCAGTAGTTAAACATTCATTTTAATTACAAATAGAAAAATAATTGCAACTTGTGCATGTGTATACTTTCAAGTATTCCTAAAATAAATATCATAATACAAAATTATTTTAAATCGCGCATGTATCCAAATTTTATCATGTAAATTTCCATTTAGAAAAAAATATCCTGGTTAGTGATAAACATAGTGTAAAAAAAAAAAAAGATGAGTTAATTTTTATCATGATTTTATTATAAATTTATGAGATAAAAAATATTTTTATTTAGATAATTTTAAAGGCTAATATAAACAATTTATTATCGATTTATTTTTTAAACTTTCTCATTTTTATAATATTCATAACAAATTAATATTTACAATGTCAATATAATATTATTCCCGGAAAATTAATTAATAAATTTTTCGATAAAAAAACAAAACCTTACAATTTTTATCTTTATATTTTTAATATTCAATTGAATAAACAGTCCTTGCATAAACTTTATCATCAAATTGATGATAAAACAAATTAATAAAAAAATTTATTTCGATATATTAATTTTGTTTTTGCTTCTTGACTATGGTTGTTTATTAAATTTTACATACATACAACTCAGTATACACATGTATATCGAGTAGATAAATATATGCGTGAATAATATCCGCATTACGAATGCGCACGCAGCCGACATATCTATAAATATATATACATAGTTTGCAAAGAGAAAGAGGGTCTAATTAAGAGCTTCCCTCTTTACCTCGCACGTTTCTTGTCTCATCTAATTTCTAATTACGATTCAACATTATATATATCCACGATTACGAAGGTCTGCAAATACTTTTTATAGTACAAAAAAATAAATATAACAAAAAGAAAATAAACAAAATTGGTATAATTTTCATTCGAGAAAAATATCGTGAAAAAAAGTCATAACACGGTAGATGATAATTAAAATTTTTTTTTTTCATTTACACTCATATTGTATAATAAATAAAATACAAAATTAATAGAATTGTACTCAAGCATATTACGTCGTATTTTATCTCTATTAATAATATTTTAATTTTTTTTAAATAATCATGATTCATGATATTCTTTTGAGTGTTGAAAATAATGCGACCAGTTGTTTTGTACTATTGAATTGCTAATTGTTTCACAGAGATTACATAATTCTCGTTAGTGTTAATTACGAATGAAAGTTTGTGTTAGTGTATATGCACAGTGACTTTCAAAGATGCCGCAATAATAATATTCAAGACAGTCTTGTTCATATACACATACATAGAGTAATAAAAAATAAACAAATAAAATATATAAAAATATATTTAAAACACATACAAGTATAGTAAGGAAGCAATGTTGTTTTCCCCAAGCAATTCTTATTGCGATTTGACCCAGATAATAATGTAGATTACAAATTTACAACAACCGGAAGTGGTGTATATATATAAATCTAAAGGAAAGTTAAAAATAAACCAACAATTATAATAATATAATAAAATAGAATAGAGATCTAAAAAAGTATACCTATTTATAAGATATATTTTTAAAAAATTAACAAAGAATATTTGCCAAGAGCAGATGTTATGTTTATTTTCATATTTTTCATATAATATTTGCATGATGTTGATAGAAAAGAAGGGATAAGTTCAAAAAAAATTAAAGAGAAGGGATTAGATTGTAATATAATATACAAAAATAATTAATAGTAAAACTTTTTTTTATAAATGTGTCCTTGCAACTAATTGAATGTAAGGCAATTAAGTTATGCTGATCGTTCAAGTCATCTAAAATAATTAAAAGTATAAAATACACACAGCTGTATTTTTTACACAAAAAAAATACCAACATATGTATACATACACACAACTATATGCATGTATATAAAACTACGATACTTGTTTTCACACGAATATACCTGTTATAAAATGAATTGGTTATATATGTATGTTTGGCTCATCAGACTACATGATGGTATGCCTCGTCAACCAGCTGACAGAATGAAAATATAAAATAAAATATATATATAAAAATATAAAAAGGTGGTATACTCGTTACTGCAGAAAAAGGGTTATATCACCACCTACCATATATACATAGTATTCATATACATATATGTATTTTTTTATTATTATTTTTTATTTTTTGTTTTTGGACCCTGGGTATTTAGTTGCCGCGAGATAATGCGAAAGCACTTAACGATGGCAAAAAATGAATTGCCGTAAATCTACTGAAGGGGGTGGTATATAGCATTAAGCTTTAGTTTATATATGTATAATATTTTTGTGTGTGTGTGTGTGTATGTGTGTATGTATATATAAAGAGAGATAAAATAGCTTATTATTTGGAATCTGATTCTCTACGGCTGTAAACGAGTATGATTCTTTATTTTGTTTAAACTTGATTTTAATAAGTGCAAAATACAAAAAAATAAATATATATATTTTTTTATACAAAGATAGACAGGTTTATTTCTATAATTGACAGCAAACACATTGTCTCGTCTTTGTTAAACTGGATTTTTACCCTCTATTTGTGAATTTAAAAAAAAAATTTTTTCTATTTTTGTTCAATTTATTTCTATCATTTTATTATTATTTTTTTTTACTTTAAAATGAACTTGAATTTTTGTTTTAAATATTAAAATACACATATCCTGATTTTGATATTATCATTTGTTTTTTTTTTTTAAATTATGAATTTAATTTAATATGAATTTTGTGTTTTTTTCCATTAAAATTGATGAATAAAAAAATGAAAAAAAATTAATATTAAGTTGAATTTAATGAAGACTAAAGTTTGAAAAAAAAAAAAAAAGAAAAACAGGAAAAAAAAATTAATTATCATTTATTATGTCCGGTTTTTTTTTTTTATCATATTACAATCAGTGGATAAAATACATATAAAAATAAAGAAAGAGATGATAAAATCTTGTATAATTATCAAAAAAGATAAATACTAAACTCAATAACAATGAAGTCTGTTTTGTGACTTAAATGAAAAAAATAAAAATAAAAATAAATGATGAGTAATGAGAAAAGAGAAAAGTTTTAAAGAGTTTTATATAAAAAGACCTGAGAAGAAATATTTAATCAGCGTTTATATACAACGATTCAAGAAAATTAATTACAAGGACCATCTTATTGTGTTTGTCTGGCTTTTTAGTTGGAGATTACACTTACAATGCTTGTTTTAAATGAGCCCTAGTGGTTCCTATATATGCCAGCTAAATTGTAATATTATCAACACTAACAATATTATATGTACATGTATTGTATAATATACATAGTGCGTTGACACTTTTCGTTTTACCCTTATAATATATATGTAAACCTTTTTGCACATATTTACTTGTATAGCAAATAAACACTCTTATTCCCAAATGGCCAATATAACGCTATACATCTAAGTTTATTGCTACTATATAGGGTCAAGAAATTACATATATACAATGTATATAAGCAATATAACATTGTGAATTACGTAATAGTATCACCCTCTATTTTACCCTAATCATGGATTCAATATTTCTATTCATCATATAAATTATTAAATTAATTTTAAATTCATTCATTTTTATTTAATTTTATAATTTACAATTATACTCTATTTTATTTTTTTTTATTTTTTCTATTCAGTAAATTAATAATGACGTTTTAGAATTAGATAAAAATTATTTCGTTTTTTTATAGTTTGAAAATGGAAGGGTTGATATTTTGTAAAACCAACTAAAATTGATATAAAAATAAAAAATGCGTGAAATAGGTTTAACAAAAGCTGTAATAATTTTTATATAAAAATACTTTTAAAATAAATAAAGAAAAATGTTTTAAAAAAAGGTTTTATAATGTTGGTTTTATGCAGGATGATCTAAAATAATTTGTAGAAAAAAAAAAAAAAAATCTCAATTTGTAATTAAACTCAAGTTTTATCACATAGAACATTCATCATTGCTACATTACAGAAACCTTATTAAATAACAATTTTCTTTTTATCGTGTGACTTTGTTCTAATAAAAATTATTCCAAACTTTTCTTTTACAATTTTTAACTTTTTATCTAAACTCATCGTCTCTGTCAATTCTCAAATTATAACACTTACTTTTTTGTAATTCTACATGTCATATCTTACATCTAGAATTTTTCATAATAAAAAGGTGGTGAAAAAATTTACGTACGACTTTGAAATGTATAGTCGTCAAGTGATATTGAATCCACACGACGTTTTGTGTTAAACCAAGAGATTCGTGTTTGATATCAGTCTTCCTATTGTTGTAGATCCCATGCGTGCAATTCACTGTCATCACATATATTATTACCAAGATGCCATCCAACCTACAATATAATTTGAGTAAATTAAAAAATAAAGCAATTAAACTTGAAATTGCCGATGAAAAATCGAATTTTATGTGTTTATCTATATCCGCACATGTGTTGTATATTTCTACATTCACACACAGCTCATTTGCTTTGTTTAAATAACTCGGATTTGACTTTATCAAAGAAATTCGTCTGCCTGAATAAACACTGGTATTTTATAAAAAAAAAAATTTCATAAATTGAAAATTTTACATTATTATATTTTGTTATTTCTCGCATCAATTATATTCTGATTTTTTTTAAATTATATTTTAATTTAATTGAAAAATATCCTTTCTACTTTATAACTGTTGCTGTTTTTGTTTTTTTTTTTTCAAATAAAAATTATTGATATTATTATTATGACAGACTACAATTATCCAGTTAGTTGTAAAGGTGAGAGAACTGAAAACTCGAGACAGGGGGTTGCTTCAGTAGTTGCAAAAGTTAGCAAAAAAAATCCAACTGGGTGGAGGGTGGTAGTGAGGAGACTGAGGTAGCTATGGAGGTAACCGACACTCTCTCGCAAAAAAGTAATTGGTTAATGCCTCGGAAATGAGTTTAGTTTTTTTTTTCTTTTTTTTTTTTTTTTGCTTGGGTTTCGTGATGTATTTTCTTTTTGTTTTTTTTTTTTTTTTCTTTCATAGATATATACTGTTTTATCTTTTTTTTCACCAACTTGCGTTATTTTTATACTATATGTTTTTCCTTCATCTATACCTCTCACGTTTCGTTGAGCCTCAGCGTAGGTGAAAAAGATAAAATTATATCTCATCATCTATCTCTTTGCCAAGTATATTTATTTATATATTGTTTTTTTTTTATTTTTTAATATTATCTGTTGTGGTGTTGGTGGTGGATAATACTGCTTTGGCCGTCACGCTTTGTGCTACATTGAATGCGTCTTTAGACTTCATTATCAACGTATATAAAAATACAATTACGAGTAGTCATCAGGGTGAATAATTTTGTACCCCCTAGGTGTAGTAAAATGATACGTAAAAAAAAAGAAAATATATTAATTAATTTAACAGAAAAAAATAAAAGCATGTGGATTATATATAAAAAAGTTTATTGTATAACTATACTAGTAGATTGTAGCTACGTTAATTTTAAAAAAATATTCGACTGTTATAGCAACCCTTGGAACCCTCATGATGGTAATTTGTCAGTGATCCAAGTCATGTCCCTTTTGCAACCCTCTGACAATACTCATCGACCCTTCGAATATCGAAATAAAAAATTAAATAAACTCTTTGTATATCTATACAACAATATATATTTTCTTTTTCTTATCCATTCTTTTTTTAATTTGATGACAGTATGTCATATTTCTTTTTTATAAATTTTTTGTTATGATCAAATGACATCAAACTATAATATTATTATCATGTCAACAAAATATATTTTTAAGCTTTTATAAAAATTCTTTTACTAAAAAAAAATAATGTAATCAATAAAATAATGTTAATTGAAAAAAAATTATATAGCTTTGTATAAATGTTTTTAGATTTTTAATTAAAACAATTATTTTAAATAAAATAATTAAAGACAGTCATATCAGTTTTAACATTACTCGACATATTTAAATTTTTATCATAATTATAATTTTTTTAATGAACTATTATTTATTTATTTTTTTTTTGCAATAATAATTATCTATTTTCTTAATAATAATTAAATATAATTTAATGGGATATTTAATGTGGATTTTTCATCGTAGCTTCTTGTGTTGTTATATAGCCACCTGAAAGCTCTGTTAGACAAAAGGCCCTGTGCTCTTAAAAGGTGTTGTTAAATTCCCCCTCAACCTTCTTCTTCTTCTTCTTTTACCCCTTTTATTTATTTATTTTTTATTTTATTTATTTTTTTTTTTCCTCGTCCCATGTAAAACACTCCTTTCCCTGTCGCTTCGTTTTAATTAAACTCATAAATCAATGTCAATTAGTCTAGCTTCTTGCCATTGTCATTAATTATAATTAACAATTAATAATAATAATGTTATTAATGAGAGTACAAAATCCCTAAACATATATATCTGACATATAAGTTTAAAATTTGCATATTAAAAAAATATATATATTAATAATGAAATTTATAATTACTTTACAGTTTTAAATATTTACCAGTAAATTAATATCGCCAACTGTGTTTGTTATCATTATAATTAATTTTTTATTTTAATTATCATTGAATAAAATTTAGATGAATTTATATTTTTCATCAGTGTAAAGTGTTAAAAGTAATTTGAAGAATACAGATAAAAAAAAAAATATATATATTATATTTATTTTTCGGTGAATAAGAGCCACGAATAAATTTGATGGCTCGCGAGAGTCCTTCTTCGTCGTTTGGGCCTTGTTGAGCCCCGAAGGGCCTCTCGTTGATTCTGAGCAGGTGGTCGTTTACAGAGGTGCAGAGGGGGGTAGAATGTACGGGACCGGTTTGCAGGGCGAATATTCTAGTGTCTATATGTATGTTGATGAGAGAGAGAGAGAAAAATAAAATTTAAAAATAATAAAAATAATTAAAAAAGGATAGAGTCAAGTTGAGAATTGGTTTTTTAACAGCAAGACAAGGAAAGGTATTACTTGGATTAAAGAGTGACAATGCAATGTGATAAAGATATGTATGAGGAGGGGAAAAGAGTCTTAGAAGCGTGAACGAAGGACGATTCTCAAGCAACTCATGATACTTGTTGGTAAATATATTTATATGTTGTAAAATAAATATACATAGTTGAGAGTTTTTTATTTTTGGAATTGACGATCGTGTTTTTAAGCTCATGAAATTTTTATTTCTATATATATTTTTTTAAATAGTTATAGTTTTCTAAAATAACTGTTTCTAAATACAGTGTTTTTTTAAAATTACGAGTAAATAAAACTGAAAAATTCAAGTCGAAAAAAAATTAATAATTTTGTTTCATTTGGAAAACAAAAAAAAAGGAGTATTTTATTCAAATTATTTGTTTTTCTTTTGTTTTGAAATACCGGAATTATTAATTTTAAAAATCAATTTATAACAAAAATATTTTATTCTTTCTATTGATGATTATTTATAATTAAAAAAAAATTTTTTAAGAAATAATTGAAATATATTTTAATATAGATGCTTCGTTTTTTTAAATTAAATATTCTTTCAAATCAGTAATAAAGTTTGATTATTTTTCATAGTTAATCGAGTCAGCCGATGGTTAAGTCGTCAAGAACCTTGTCTACAGTGCTTGTGGTCTCGGGTTCACATACCACACGTCTAAATGAAGAAAATAACGGCTTAACAAAAGTATTACCCTAAATCTTGAAAAGTGTGAATCCTTGATTGAATGAGTGTTTTCTGGTGTTTGGAGCAAATATAATCTAGCATAGACCATGTGAACTACGCACTTGGTCTACGCCAGGAAAATGGAAATATTTGCCTTAAACACCGAATACCTTTTTTTTTTTTTTAAAAAAAAAAAAAGGTAATGTAACAGACTTACACATATTCCATCTATCTCACTTTCACACAATTATCGATGACAAATGTTTATTTTATAATAGAAGGAATATCACTATTAAGTTATATTATCTATTCTTTGTTTAATTTTCTTATAAATTTGTTGAAACTTTTCCTCATAAAACTTTGAATTTTCTCGAATCTAATAGTATTATTTATAAAATTATTATACCTTTTTAGTTTTGGAGATAATTCTCCTATTATAAAAAGAACAGTTGTCATCGAAAATTGTGGGAGTGAGAAAGACGATATTATTTTTGTTTTATTTTTTAAATGGTAACGAGTTAATAAATGAATAATCGAATAAAAAGTTTAACCCCACAATGTACGATAACAACTGTTCTTTTTATAATAGGAGGATACATATATATATAGTACATATAAAATAATTGATCGAGATATATTAATCAATCAATTTATTGATAAATACAATCGATTCAATGGTTTTTGAATTGTGATCCGTGATGTAAAAGAAAAAAAAAAAGAAACAAATAAGAGATTTTTTTTCAATTTGTGATATTGTGTATCTGGTGTTCGAGGCAGATATTTCCTGGCATAGACTAAGTGCGTAGTTCACATATTCTATGCTAGATTATATTTGCCCCAAACCTGTAACAATTAATAACAGATACAGAATCCTAAAATCGTTGAATTTAAGTTAAGGTTTTGAACTCGAGACCACAAGCACTGTAGGCAGAGCTCTTGCCGACTTAACCATCAGCTCATTTGATGAACTGAAAAAAATAATTATACTTCATCATTAATTTGAAAACAATCACAAAAAGTTACGATACAAATATCTATTTTATTAAAATATACATGTGTACTTGTATAATCTAAGCAAATATCATTCAATTTATATGAAATAAAACTCGAGAAAAAAATCAAGATTTAATAATTAAGTCCATAGGAATAATAAATTACGTGTCAGCATAAATGTATTTTATATTATATAATTTTACAAATTTACATTGAAATATTTCATGAAATTTTATAAAAATTTAGTACTAAAAGTTTCATGAAAAAAACCGTTTTTGAAATTATAACAATAAAATCATTTGAAATCACACTAAAAAAAAAAACAACTGATTGATCATTAAATAGTCCAATTGCCTCATAATTACAAACAATCTATACTTTTTAGCGCCGTTAACATTGTGTTAATGGATTTATTTTTTTATTTTCCCAGGTAGAAATTAGAGTCAATTTGAGGTCACTTTTTGACTTCACACGTTAATTTGAAATGAGAAATCAAAAAAATGACTCTTATTTCTACCTGGGTTACTTTCAAAATTAAAACTTGTATGTTTCGAGTATCTACAGACTATGCAAAATTTATTTATTTTCATTTAACGATATGCTGGCGAATTGAACGAAGCTAAGCTAAGAATCTCTTCACAAATCACACACACTTGCTGATTTGAGGAAATTCATAAAATTTTTAAGAATTTTTCATGCAAAAGTTGCAGATAATATTCAAAGAATAAGTAAAATTTCAGTCATTTTAAATAATTTTATTAAGACTTCAGGCTTAGCAGTACTGTTTTATTCAAAATTATTGTAAAATTGATACAAGAAAATGTTCAGGTTTTTTAAAACATTAACTCCTGTCTCAAAACATCTTACTTTTCAATTTGAAGTTGACAGATTTTTTCTCAACTTTAAATTACAGCTAATGAATGAATGATATATAAAAGTATAGAATATGCAATGCACTTTTGCAATGACAAAATAAAATATGCACATATACATTATTGACATTGAATGACCGATGAATTTGAATATCATGTAAATAAAAAATAATAAATAAAAATAAACATATATAAATATTAAATATATGATGGAAAAGCAAAAATGAAAGGATAAACATGGTGAAAATGTTGCGCATCGACGAACGTTCGAGTGGCTGTTGGAAGATGCAGAAGTGAAAGAGCCAAAGTGAGACAGTATTGATGATAAAATATATGAGTAAATGTGAGATGAAAAAAAGCTTGGAAACTGGTTGAGTAAGGCTGCGAAATGGACGAGTCTTGTTGGGGGTTGAAAGGGACGAGTGAGAGGGTAAATCTTAAATAAAGTGATATGGAGTACTTTCGTATAAAAGCTCCATTTCCACAATATACATATATACTCTAGAACTTAGTATATCAACGTATATATTTTAGCTATCTTTACTGTTTATTGTCAGAGTGGTGCACTCGTCACGATTCAGTTACAAATATAAATACAAAAAAAAATATATATACTTAGCCAAATGCTCTTATTTCAAATGCTAAAAAAGAATATAAATTAATGATGATTAAAAAATTTTTAAGATATTATTTTCATTACATCAATGAAATTATACATATAAATGTATATCAAAATTAAAAAATCGATTTAAAAAAATTTTTTTTTTGTTTATAAATGTACGTTTATATTTTTTTTTATATAACGATTAGACTGCTTGAAATGGCCATGCAACAACTACCCATCATTGAGATCGTAAATGTCGTTTTCACGAAACATCTCGTTTTCTCACTAACTCCATGTAAATTTATATACCAGTAATATTTTATTTCTCTGCACCTTTAACGTTGATAATAAGCTGATGAATTGTAAAAAAATTAAAATGAAAAAAAGATAAATAAAATATTTATTTTGATTTATTTTTAAATTGATTTAAATTTTAATAATCAATTATAAAGTAAACAGAATAATTATAATTTTTTATTAAATCAGATGTATATATTTACTGTCAAATAATTATAATACTATGTCTTATTTGAATGTGTATTAAATACACTAGTAAAATTGATATCTGTCAGCACAAATAAATGCCGAGTCAACTCCGTCAAATTAAGAGAAAACGCACGACTCACGAAACGAATCATTAACGAGCTGCAGATGCAAAAGCAATGCGTCGGTTATTAATTCCCGGTAACGACGACTTGAAGTGACACACGTACGTAGTCAACATGTAGACTCAAAAATAAAATAAAATATAATATATATAGAATTCACATATGTATACATATATTTGTTACCGTATGTGCTGCAGCCTACACCATTATCATCATCATCATAATCATCATCATCCCAGATGAGTATAAACGTAAAAGTTTTTCGTGCCAATTAAATTTTGCGTCCTCCTGCGTGTTCCAGGGTCTCACCATCGTGAAATTAATGAACGAACGGTCACATGTATACATGTCTGTATAATACAGCATAAATGTTAGTAACTATGACGAATATATTGAAACTAGAATAATTAGTTGAATGATTCTTTAACGAGCATCATCTTAATATCATCCTGTAATTGCATATATATATTCAAAGTACGAAATACATCATGAATCATGATTTTTCTAATTAAAAATTAACGAAAAAAATAAAAAGTCATAGGTGCTGGGTGGTTAAGTAAAATTTAATAAATATACAAATTATTAATTATATTAAAAACTATGTTATTTACCTTAACATTTAAAAAACAAAAATAATAATAATAAAATGAATAAATAGTACAAAAGCACTCTAAAACTTTAACTAGGATCAATTTCACAAAAAGCACTTGAAAATGTACAGAATTAAATGGGTTTCGTTTTAATTAGCAGTAAACTGTTTCCATTAAGTCCACAACTGTAAATCACCGACACTTTAGATTTTTTTTTTTTCACTTATACAATTTTATGTCAATGTCTATCTCTTTCTCTCTCTTTTTTTTGCAAAATTAAAAAAATTTCTATATACAAATGAAATACGTGTATATTTTAAAAATAAATAAATAATAATTTACATGTATAAAAAAAAGTTTTTAATGACTGAATAAAAAATTTATTTGGCTTTGAAAAAATATAAAAAATTCAGAGGACTGATTGCATGTGAGAAGCAGCTTTTATAATTGTCCATCATAAAATATGTGTTGTCAATATTGATAGTTTCTTGAGTGAATGAGTGCATATTATTGATCATGAAAAAATTATTATTTTACATGTCGTAATATTCAATTCAAGAATGAATATATTTCTGAGTTTAAAAAAAATATTTTCAAGTTAAGAAAATCTCTTGATTTAAGAATTTTTTGAGTCTCATATCATGAAAATGTATATAAAAAATAAATAATAAAATAAAACCTGTTCACTTTGTACGCCATCTCCAGGATAAAATAGGAAATGAATGTTTGGTAACAGTTGAGATATTGGTCTGGAGCGTGTTTCGGGATATAATATGAAAAGTAAAGGGAAAGACAGGAGATTGAAAAGGGTATAGAAGAAAAGGGGTGTACATGTATATTACATTTCAATCTATTTAAGTTTCTTGCAAATGTACTTTATTCTTAACACAGTAAATTGCAATAAAACAAAAAAAAAACAAAAAACATTAATTAAAATAATATACAAATCAAACACAATACACAGCTGACAATAAAATAATAATAAATTAAGTAAATATATTTATTTAAAAAATATAAATCTTAAAATAAATAAAAATAAATATATAACAAATTATTCATATCAAATTAATTAGAATCATTATAATATCAATGTCATTAAATTTAACGTGAGGCACGAAAGCCCAAACGCATTACCGTGCCAATAAATAATACATGGAAGGAAACATGAAAACGAAATAAGCGGTGTTGCTGTATATAGTGGCAGCAGTCGTAGCAAGAGGGGCGGTTGGTTGACGGTGGGTTGGAAGTTGAGAATAAAATAAAAAAAAATATATATTATAAAAGAGGAGGAATGAGGGATGGAGAAAAAGAGAATTCGGAGGAGAAAGATAGTGAGGTTTTGGGAATGCCGAAAGAGCTGCCGCGCGCGTTTCGCATGTGTAGAAATATATATATACGTATATATATATGCGATCGTTATTTCCAAGGACGAAGGGCAATTCTGGCCCCCGCGAAATACATGTATATATGTACAATAATATATATATATACCACGTACACATGAAAACCGGCTTGTATCAAAAGAAAAGACCGTGAGGTTCTCTATATATATATAATAATCGACATTCGAGGGGCATTCAATTTCAGTCTAATTATGCTTATTAACGAGACCACCCCACTTGTCTTTTCTTTTAATCATCTTGGGTAAATCTTCAATTCGCTCAATAAAAACCTCAAAAGAATATATGAACAAATAAAAAATATATTTATAGGTATAAAAGTTTTGCCATTTGAATCGCACAAGAACCAGTGATTACTATTGCCATTTGCGAAAACAGAAACGTGTCGGTATATATACTTGTTTTTTCTTATGATTCGATTTTTTTTTTTTATTTTGTAATTATTTGTGTAATTTTAGGTCGGTTGAACTAATTAAAAGGTTTTTATATTTTCTGGCTTGAATTTGAAAAAAAAAGACAAATTCATAATTTGATCCTATACGTTTACCAATGAAGATGATTGATTGATTTTTTTTTTGCAATGAGTCAGTTAAAATGTTGACTTGTTCATGGAATAAATCTTAAAAATTAATCTTTAAAATAAAAAATAAAAAATGATGAATAAAAATGGCTAATTTTGTTGATTCAAAATGCATCAGACAAATAAATCTTTACCTGCAGACTATCAGTGCAAAAAAAAAAACAAAACAATTAAGTCAATTTTTAAACGTGTAATCGAATTATCAATTTGAAATTTTTCACTTTATTTGCCACCACGGTCTCTGATATGTCCTATACACACCAACTTTCCACATTCCACAGACCATGATAGCAAAAACAATCAAAAATTAAAAGCTTCAAACTCGTTTCTGCATTTACAAACAGATATTTTCACCTGATTTTTTTTGTAACAGATCAATCAAAATACGGACTAATTCCTGTATAATAAATTTCAAAAATCAATATTCAAAAATAACAATAAATACGTAGGTGACGCGAAGAGTCCCACCTACGTAAAAATATTCAACAATTAAAATAAAAAAAATCAAGTATAAGGCAAACCATTTTATTTTGACATTTATTACAGTTATGATATAAAAATATTTCACATCAAATTGTTAATAGACTAGAAAATCAATTGTTAATAGTATAAAAAATAAAATTGAAAAATAAAAGTGTTGAGAAATATATCTTTTACAGTGATTATAATCCAAGTGGTATTTTTTTTTTTTCTTATTTTTTTATTTTACCTTTGGTTTCACTTGCAAGCCACTTCTTTTAGTTTTATTAAACCCCCTCAACTAGCCCAAGGGAGATTCCAATTTTATCGGGTGTCGCCGTGGGTTATCGTCGGTTGTTGCCACTGAGGGTTGAAAGAGGACGACAGAAAATGAGGGTTGTAGAAGGTGACAGTGGAGGGTAGATTAGAAGAAAAGGTGAGCTACAAGAAAAGCTGGATGAAAATAAGGTCGGGGTAGGCCACCGCCACCTGTTGGCGGAGCAACGTCTTAACCCCTCAACCCGCCTTATGCCACCCCTTATTTCTCTCCTTCACCTTCTTATCTCAGACACATTTATACATATATATACATATCTTCTACAATTCTCACCCTCTTTCCAAACCATAGCCATCATTTCTACTTTCATTTTCAGCTCTTGCTTCATCTCCCTCTTTCTGCATTTTTTTTTTTTTTTTTAGATTTTTACGTTCTTTGCATGTTCTTTATGCCATTTTTTTTTTTCTTTTATATACCTCACTCATATATTATTCCATGAAAACGCTATTACGACTTACAATGTGTCGATGTCTCGTGTGAAAATAATTTAATTGCCAAGTTAATGAAACTTTTAGATTAAATTTGTTACATATAATATATATCAAAATATCATGACGATTGTTTAACTAGTTTTAAAAATATTCTTTATTAAAATTAATAACCAGCATGTAGGTTAATTGATAAAGATAAAAGATCTTTTTAAGTCGCAAAAATTAATTAAAAAGTTAATTTCCTATGTAATTTTATATTACAAAGATTTATATTTTTTAATAAAAAAATAAAATTGTCACTCTTATATATAGTTTAAAATTATTAATTGAAAAGATTAAAAAAAAAATCATAAACAATCATTATCAATTTAATAAAATAACAAAAATAATAAAAACAAATAATTTATATCAAGGATTTACATGAACAAAAGTGCCTTGAATCATTTAAGCAAATTATTTTACAGTTCATCTTTTTTTTTTTAATTAGTTATTATTTTATGTTTCAAATTTTCTACAAATAAAATCACATTCAGGCCCTTTATTACAATACGATTTTTTTTTTGATAAAAAAAAATTTCCACCGAGTGAAATTCATATTATTAATATAAATTTTACTCTGTGGTAATACCGAAAAATGATAATGAAATATATATCATATGAAAGCAATTATATTGGAAAATCAGTAATGACAATAACATTCATATATAAAAATACAATGATGACCTTTGTTAAAGGTTGGAATAACGACGTTGTTTGTGATACTATATACTCATTGTGGTTTTAACACCCTCATTTCATTGAGCGTACACAGACATATATATATACACATAGTAGTCACTCGAATCAGCTTGAATGACATGCTCAATGACACTTTGTTTTATGCTGCCTCAAATCAACCATTTTACATTGTTTATACAATTTTAACGAACGTCATGAATGCTTGATATTCATTTAAATATATTTATGCCATAATGAAAAAAATAATTATAAAACTTTTAAAATTTATCATTAATTAATAATGAGTATAAATAATTTTTTTGTAACAATAATATATAAATGGATTTTAAACTTTCAATGTAATGAAATAAATAAATACAATTGCATCAAGTACATATGTCGTTGTTGATGTTAGTTCATGTGGTTTGATGAGAAGTCGTCAGTGGGTCTTTTTGGTCCATTGTCAAGATGCTTTACTCATGATGAAGGGGGGAAAAAAAATAAGAGAGTCTTTGTTGGTTTTTCATCGTTAGGCCCCAAGTCTGTACATGCGCAAACGAACTTTGAGCAATCTTATAAATGGGCCCTCTTCGACCCGTCAACAAAACTATTGAGATGCAACCGACTGGAAGTTCTGTTCCTTTTAGTCGCACTAAAATATCTTCGTGTAATATGATCCCTTATAGTTGTTTAAAAAGTTTTTTTTTTTTCTTTTAATTCTGTCATCGTTACGACCGTCGAACCTTTGGATTTCCGGTGGTTATTAAATTTATACTTAAATAATTCTACTCATTAATTTAATTTAAAAAAAAATGAAAAAAAATATGGCAATTTATTAGCTGAGTAATATTTTTATTCACTTAATAAAATATATATATTTTGACAAAACTATTTTTAACTTTTTATATATGATAAATACTATTGTCGAAATATTTTGAATTTTTTAAGTGCAATATTTAGTTTATCTTATTGAAAATAAATGGTGTCCCATTTATTTATATATATATTTTTTTTTCTTTTTGGTCATTGCCGCGCAGGTGTGCCCAGGGTATGACCGAGGGTCGAGGGGTTGGCTCGACGATTATTTTACGAGCCACCTGGTTCTTCTAGGCTCACTACAAAATCTACCGACATAAATAGCATTGAATTGATTCTGAGAATTTTTTTTTTGATTTACAACCAATATAAGAAAAAAAAAAAAAAAGAATATAATAAACTATAACCTACTCAAAAAATCGTTTTTTTTTTATTTCTTCTCTCAAGTTGATTTTTGATTATTATTTTTTTATTTTTTTTGCTTCAAATAGATTTGATTTTAAATAAGTTTTTAGAGTGTGTTGGTAGAAAATATTGTTATTTCTATGAGTCAATATGAGGTTCTTTGAATTTAAGTGTAGGTGGAATGTGTGAAGCTGATTTAGTCAACCTCTTGGTCATTCACAACAAAGTCAAATGAAATAAAAAAATTTATAGCTGAAACAGCAAAACAATGTTCTTCAAATTTTTTGACTGCTGTTAAAAAAATATGGTTTTTGTGACAAATTTATTCAACTAATCACAGAGACTTGTTTTAATAGTCGGTTCCATATACAATTTAATTCGCAGGGCATTTCTTGGTCAGGACTTTTTCTTCCACAGAGGGAGCAGAGTCGAAATGTATACACAAAAGTACATCTACTCCTACTGTCCCTCTGGCGGCAGAAAGAGTCTCAACAAGTTTCAAGAAGTGCTTTTTGAATTAAATTGTTGCAATCTATAACCCAATCTGTTCTAACATTTTCCTAATTATATGTAAATAATTTTTAATACTTTCCATATTATTTACATTGGATTCATGATATAAATTGGTATATCGATTCAAAGTTGTTTCATATATACTAGTAGAAGTTTAGAGGTTAGGCTAGCTGAACAAAACATGTCTCTTTGATTCAGTAAAATAGCACCACTGCTCAGCTGAACATTTAAACCAGTACATACTACAAACAGCTAAAGCAAAAGTGAAATTTCACTAAAACTTTTCATTAAATTTTATTCCCATATGTTAAAAATTAATTTATCAAATTTTTCAATCAAGTACAAATTCGATCTACAATTATATTAATAAAAGTCAGCTTGTCATTTTGTACAAATGACTATATCGTCACTAAAAAGTCCCGTGGAATTAGTTCAATCGGTCACAAAACCGATAAGAAATTGCTTGGAAAATTGGCTTATTCCATTTGGTCGCCCACACTAAGCACCCTCTATATATAATAGATACTGACAAATGACATTATCTGATATGATATAGATAACTGAAAAAAAAAAAAAAAATGGAAAATATATAATACACTTGCAATAGTTTAATTAAAAACTTTATTAATCATTTAAAATATTAATCATAAATTTATTTTTATATATTTTTTTCAATCAATTTGCAATAAATTCATCTGTTATTTAATTATTTTTTTTTTATAAAAAAAGCTTATCATTTTAATTGACCATGATGATGAATGAATAAATATTTTAAAATAAATATTTGATACTGCAAGGCGTATATACATATACGTGGGGTTATACATTCATATCAGAACGTTTGATCGATATCTAAAGTGCCACACAGTTTTTCCGTGTTGCGCAGTTGGTGGTTTATAACGGATCCCACGTGTACCATATAGCATCGTTAATTCACCTGGGACGATAGTGACCGAGTCTTGTATTATAAAATAAAAATAATAATATCATAAGTATATGGTTTTAATATTGTTGCTTATATACATATATTTATCTTGTATTTATCTGACTTGTCTGTAGCATAATCATAAATAAATATTCATATGGTAAGATGCAATATGGATTAACTGATACATGAATATTCACGTGATTGTATGCCTATGAATGTGGCTTGGTGAACTTCTAATCACAGCTGATTTTTGTTAAATGACATCATTGGTGAATTTGTACATAAGCAACGTGGGTGTACATCCAGACAAACCAGATGCAAAAATATATAACGCCTACGTTGTGAAAGTTTTCTTTCCAATAATTTTTTATTTTATACTTAATATTTTTAATATTAATTTGTCAAAATAAAATGTAAAATATTTTTTATCATTCTGTCTTAAATTATACGAGATTATTATTTTATATTTATGTTTTTAAGAGGACACCATTTTTATATACATGAGGTGCGAAAAAAAAACAACTTGTAGTGTATTTATTTAGGATTTTTTTTAATGGCCCTTGGATGACCAACATTTTTCGTATGTTGACATTGGATTGAAAAAATTTTAAATGGTATAAATATGCAAGTGAATATATACGAGAACACCCACGTTGAATATTAAAAATTCATAAATACGAGTAGTCAGTTATCTTAAAAACAGGTGCTTGACTCTTTAAGATAATTTGAGATGAAATAAATTTCTGATTAAGATTAATATATATATATTTTTCTCTTGACAATATTTCATCGATAGATGTTTTTTTTTTTTTTTTTTGCAAAAAATAATTAGTTTATGAGTCATTATCAACGTATTATTAATGACTTAACTGTATATGTCAATGTTTTTTTTTGCACGTCAATAAATCACTAACAATAAAAAAAAATTAATATTTTTATAATTTGTGAAATATAAAAATTTAATTAATTTTAATATAATAATTGACAATTAAAATTAAATAATGAATTTAACTGTGTGAATAGACACAAAATACACATAAAACATATGCCTCGTTAGTTTGTTTTGTTGGTTTGACCATGAAGTTGTTGAAACGATGAACGATCGTATAATCGGTCATTATCGAGAATGACGTGTGTTTTGAGTGAAACCGAGAGCCACCATAACTCTGTCCTTGTTGTGAATAAAATAGCGTAGAGTATATACATATAACTTTGTTAACGTTTTCCCATTTTATACATGTATAGATAATCATTCGTTTAGTTTTACAAAAAAAAAAAATACTTGTGTGTTCGTATTGGCACCTCTCATTTGCCTCGTTTCCGCACGCGTTATCTCGTTAACTCACATTCATATATATATAATCACAAATTCAAGCAAATGCACGACACAAGCCTGCGGGTCACCAGGCTTTTACTCTCGTTAGTTTAATTTTCCATTTGACCACCTGTCAATAATAATTATTATTATTCAAACTAACTCAAATTTTCTATATCGTAAAAATAAAATTAAAATTTTTTTTTAACTTGTTAATCTCAAATAAATTATAATATACGTTTATTTATTTATCAAGTAAACTCAATTAAACTTTATTAATAAATTTTTTATATTTCTTTTATAAAAAGATTTAAAAAATAATAATCAAAAAGAAATTTTCATTGTTTGATGAATATTTTTTAATTTTAATAAGTATATATACTTTTTATTTCATTTTTTTTTTTCTTAATTTAAAAGTTGATTAATTAAGTTTTTATTAAACAGACTCTTGATGAGAACCATATTTACATGAGAGATATATACGGGTCGAGTGAGATCCACTTTCCCCATCTTCTCAACGAAAAGATAGAAAGAGAGAGAGAGAGAAATTCAACATTGCCCATTAGGATATTAACGCGAATTAATGCACACACGTGTCATTAACGTAATGAGTCGACAGGAGTGTCCTACGGGATGATAACCAACGGGACTTTATTTTATCAACTCTCATACGCATGTATATATGTACATTCACATAGTTATGTATGAATATGTATACACATAACTATGTTGATGCGGTATTTGTTCCGAGTGTGTCTCAAAAGCAATCACGAAATTGCGGGTTTTCACTTTAAATTCGTGTATAACGCTATAGGGAGTTTCACTTCTTTTTATCTTTTCTAAAACTCTCTTTCTCACTATTTTTTCTTTTATTTAATCACCCCATACTACTACTCATTACTAAAGTCAACTGAAAAATTTATTTCTCCGTTAGTCACGAGGTTAGTCATATATAATTTTATATTTTTAAATCTCATCTCGACGGGCTATCCAAGTTTGAAGTCATGGTGTCACTCTCGTGTGCAGTATTTATAAAGTCACATGTAGTTTTTGTAGTCGTTCTCGCAGTCAGTTGTAGTCAATGTAGTCACTAAAATTTATCGACTACAATTTTTAAAGTCATACAGCAGTCATATGTAACTATAGTTTTGCATATATCGAAAACAAAATAAGGAAAAAGTCGTGAGTATACTCAAGTTCATATGCAAGAATTGAATGGCAGTACTAAAAATATGAGAATACAGTGTAATAGGTATACATTAGAATATAACTCAAATAACTTCATTAAGGAGGTTATGCACAAATTCATTGCGGGTGTTGCGGGGCGCTTCTGACGTCACAGACAAAACTGAAATCGGGCTACACTGTAAAAAAATAAAGTGAAAAGCGCCTGCGCCCCGTATACAATATATGGGATTGCGAGTATGTGTGTGTGTTTGAACATGCCATACGTTGCCACATCTAATTTTTGTAAAGTTTATAATTAATTTCTCATTAATTGACCGATCAACATATGAAAATTTTTCGCGCAATTAATAAAACTCGGTTTCTAGTATATGTGTGATTTTTTTCAAGACTTTTTCATAATTTTTTCTATCTGAAAAAAATGGTTGAAATCTCCATAGTAAAATTAATATAAATTATCATAGATAATATATCCTGTTTATTATAATCAATATAATTTACATAATCATATATAATTTACTAATCTGAAATATAGCAAAAATTAATAGTTAGAATATATTATATATAAATGTAATAATATAAATTAATATAGAAATCTTCAATTATTTACAATTATTGAGGATACTTTGACGCAATGTTTAAACTTAACTTTAAAAATTAATTCTGCGTATATAATATATACTTACAATGATATATATTTATTACATTGTAATTTTCATAAATTTGTATAGATTAATATAGATTTTACACATATAAATAGAAAATGTACTATGTAAAACTTTTCACTTTGTTATATAAAATCTCCATAAGAGCCAATGTTAAATATTATTTCCAATAATTAATTACAAAAAATTTAACCGATCAACATAAGAAAATAATTATACCGTTGTATTCAGAATGAAAAGATCAACTTGTGTACAAAATTTCAGAACATTCTCATTATATTTAAAAAAAAAGAGTGATAGCTGCATAACCTCCTTAAGCATCCAATGAGTTCTCATGGTTATATTGATATAAAACAATATCGCAAAATACCGTCAGCTCTAGTTATGACTGATAATTGCAACTTAAAGTATCAGATTCAATTTACTTGGATGTTAAAAAATATTTCATTTAATAACTTTAATCATTTAAAAATAATTTAACAATAATTCTTTTTCATTTAATAATTTTTCAATTTATAATTTCAATTGTATTGTTGTTGATAAATAAATTAGAAAAATTACATATGATGTTTTATAAATTTGTTTCAGTAAAAAAGACAAAAACAAGACTAACAAGTTAATGACTTCAAAGAAACTTAGTCATTTGTAGTTGTCATAGTCATGTAGTCACATTTTTTTGTTTGAAGTCATTTGTAGTTGGCTACAAAATTATTGGTTGTAGTCGAGGTTGTAGTCAGTCGTGTGATTGAATACTTTCTGTAGACGTGTGTCACTGTATCTCGCCTTGGATAGTTCGTCGTCTCATCTCGGATAATAATAATTAAATTAAAAAGAATACTATTTTATTAGCTATTTTTTTTTTTTTTTGTTGATTTAAAATATATCTATCTTGATTGAATTGACACTGAATATATAAAAACGAGTTTATTAATTAAAAATACTTGATTATTAGGTATGTACATATAAGAAACATGAATATTTATTTATTCAACAGAGATCGATCTCTCTTGTTGACTGTTTTGCATTTTGTCTTCTTCATTGAGTTGAATATTAGGCCATTGAATGAAAAATAAATAAATGAAATTATTGTACACATGTGTGTATATATTGCTTGACGATGTGGCAATGATCATGAAGGCAGTTGATGATTGGACATGGTTATAAATGGTGAAAAAGAAGACAAGATGAAAGACACTAAGAGGCAAGAGATTGCAATGACTTGTATATATATGTTAAAATATATATACGCTTAACGATCGTGTCGTTCATCGCTAATGGACGTAGAATTAACGCAACTTGAATCTGCAATACGATCAACGTCAAATGGCAATAAATTAAATTAATTAGCTCGTTACATGTTATTGGGTTTGTTTTTAACTTTCTATTCATTGAATTTTCTCTATTTAATATTACACAGTGTGAGAAGGAACACAAAAAAAAAAAAAAATATCAATACATTTTACCAAGATATACAGAGTAACCTGATGACCTGTCATGAAATGATTATTTTTTTTTTTTTTTGTTTATCTGTTTTTCTATTTTAAATACTGTAATATATGAAAGGAAGTTAATTGATAATTCAGGTTTTAACTTGTTGTTTGGATTCCAGATTAAAAGGAACTCGAATGAAAATTTATATATGATTATACTTCTTGATGAAGTTTATCTACTTTCGATGCTCGTTAAAATTGTTTTTTTATTTATTTTTTTTTTCCAAACAAGTACAGTGAAAAAAAAAAAGTTTTTATGACTGGAAAAAAAAATTTCTTCGTCTTAAAAAAAAGAAAAATAATTGCAAAAATTAACTTGATTTAAATTCAGCAATTTTATTTAGTAGAAATAAAATATTTCTTGATTTAAAAAAAAAAAAAAAATCAATTGTGATTTGAAGTATTAGAAGTATGTAAAGAATAAATAAATAAATAAGCAAATATACGACAGTTAAATATCAACAGTTGAATTTATTTAATAAAAAAAAAAATTCATTATTATTTTTTTCTATAAATAGGGAATTATTTTTGCACCCTTATAAGTGTGAATCAATATATATTTGATACTGTAATATTGAACCCCTGAATGTGGCTTTTTACTAGATGACAAATCCTCACAATTAACGCCTCGATGACAATGCCCAAATGTAGCTCAATCTTTACTGGACAATATGAGATTTTTCCATCATCATTTCCTGCATTTGCAACTGTATAATACTCCATCATTATACACATACATATATCATATATATAAAAACACATACTCAAAGAATTGTCATTGAATTTGTGAAGGGGAGACACGTTGCATACTGCAGCTGTTGGTTACGTTTTTACTGCAACTAATGCCCTATTATTTTCCATTTCTAGAGCACGCAACCAACACTATACAGTACCACAAAAAATAAAAAATAAAATACAAATAATATCTGCACATGCAAAACTAAAATAACACAAATAAAAAAAAAAAACTTTTCACATGAATATGGCGTAAAATAGAGGCTTAGAACTATTTTCATCATTATTCGATTTATTTTTATAAAATTTTCTACAACAATTCGACAAATATATATATGTGTCTAATACATGTACATACATCATGTAAAAATAACAAATATATTTATTCTTTCATCATTATTCTCAACAACATAAAATAGAAATAGAATGTTATTATTTTTTTTCTTTTTCCTCAACGCAAAATACTTGCAAAATTGTAAGTAAGTGTTTAACAAATTCAATGGATCTTTACCTCTCAAAAAAATAAATGACAAAATCTAGTCACATGGTTATATATTTATTTGTAAATTTATATAAAGTATATGTAAAACATGATTTGGCATCTAGTAAAATTTTGTGAGACACCCGCGACACGAAGAGGCTTTGCCTTCATGTTTCATTGCTTCCGAATAAACTTGGTTTTCCCTTTACCTAATGCTCATATATTCACACACAATAAATATATATATTTGTATTTTACCTGTTATATTTGTGTCTATAAATATACAACTACATAAATAACAAATATAGAAATACATGTATAAAACATGATTTTGTTGAGTATATAAATACTGTGTAGAAAAAAAAATATATATGTTTTGATCTGTAATGATCGTAAGCTGGGAACCAACAAATGTCGTAGTTTCTTAATAATAAAATAGTGGTTGTGTTTTGAGACACAGTTGCATATATATTATAAAGTGTACAAGTACAAAGTATAATATATAAATGGCGAGTAAGAAGCGCCATCGTCATGCTGGATTGCACTTTGTGAAAAGATCTACTCTCATTATGGTAAATGTATACGAGATACTCACTTTTACCCTGAATACAATTTTATACTAAAATATACATCAACATACCCAAAATATTAACTACAAAGATGTATACTATAAAATATATCTTTCAACTTGTTTGTACCATTCAACATTTCACCATGAATTTTCAATCAGAAATTAATCGGCTCAAGTCTTTGACTGGTATTCATCAATGAAATGTGAATTTTTTTTTTATTTTTGAAAATATATCTATTCATGTCAGTATAACATCAATTAGCAAATATATATAAAAATAAAAAAAAATATTCAAAAATAAAATAAATAACATATTTTTTTTAGTGTCAATGTTGTATAAAAAATTGAATCATATTTATTTATTTTTTTATTATTTTTATTTTTTCAATTTTTATAAAAATAAAAGTTTATATAAACACAAGATTAATTGATTGGTATACAGAGGAGAAAAAAAAATAACTGAGTATATTTTTTTTTATGTTATTTGGTATAAAGTTTTTATTTTTATCATTTTTTTTTTTTTGTTTCTCTATTTATTAAAAGTGTTTTATCCAAATGAAAGATAAAGCCAATTTGAATTGTGTATATGAGTGTCTATGTATATGTAGAAAAAAAAAAAAAGAAATATATGTATGAAAAGAGAGGAAAAATAAAATGAAAAAAAATAGAGATAGCATGTGCACGTTTTACGGTACTGGCGAGAGAAAATGAAATTGGACCTTTATTCTACAGCGCGCGTCTCTGCTACTGTACTGACGCCGATGAGAAATAGGAAAGGGACGAGGGAAGATCGAGAATACCATGGGTATTGAAATAAATCTGGCAAAAATATGTGTTTGACAGATATTGGCAAGCATCGATCCAAGTATATACTACAGCTACAACATTACATATATTCAACCAATATATTACTATTACACATGTCTTTTTTTTTGAAATTTTTCTTGTTTCTTTCAAGTTGTCTCTTTGTACCACCTTCATTGGTAACATTTTTTTGAAATACATGTAGATATACAAAATTAAAAAATATATAAACACAAATTTTAAAAATTGAATGTTAAAATTTTCATCTACCAGAAGAAAAAAATAAATTTTGAGTTGATATACTTTTATTTATTTTTTAAATAAACATTTTTCTTGAATATTAATTCAACATTTTTTTAAATATTGCTTCTTGTAAAAATTTTTATAACGTTTTAGTAGATATAGATAACACTGATGAAACAAAAAAATAATATTGACTATTCACATCTATTTCAGTCGATGGTTTACAGTGTATATTTAAGAAAAAATTCCGTAAAATTACAATGAAATTTTTTCCAAACATTTTAAAAATTTATCTAGTGATATCACCAATAAAGAATCAAACTAAAAAAAAATATAAAATTTTAACATACAAAAGTCTTAAAAAGTTACCAACATTTCCATCAATGTATAATTATTTTTTTTCAATATATTTCTAACTCTTTTGTCTTTAAAAATTGGTATATATTTTTCGGTTGATCTGTAACATCTGTTGTCTCACCTATTTCATCTACCAAAGCATCTGATAAACCGATACTAGTGACACGTTTTGTCTATACTCTTCCAACCTTTGTTATTCTATATACATGTATCGAAATAAGTGAAAAAAAAAGCTCCAAACCAATATATACCATGGTTTACTACCACAAACAAAAATTCAATGTGTATAGGTTAGAAAAGTAATAAGATATATTTTTTTTTTTTATTATTTTTTATTTATAAGCTAAAAAAAAATAGACAGAGGCAAAGTTTTGCATATATATATATATATGTAGTAAAGACACATGTGTATATAGAAAGGCACATATCAATGTCGTGTAGGCTATAGATGTGTGAGAAGACGCGTGATGTGATATTGCAAATTCTATGGTTTTCGTATTACGGACCGTTCGGATAAGTTCAATTTCGTACGCGGATACGGTTTACGTGCTGCATATTCACGTGCTTCAGACACCTACCAAAGTATATACATAAGAAAGACAAGGACATGTACATATGTAATAATACATTGAGTATATATAATATTATGGTAAAATAGAATAAAGTATTTGTGTGATAGAGTAAAGAGTTTTACGATGGTAGTTGTGAAAATAAAATATATGTATATAATGTGTGTCTGTTGAATCTATGTACCTTTTGTCCGGTTCGATTTATACATAAGGTATGGAAAATAAAAAGAAAATGCGGATGGGGTAGTGCAGTGATAGTGAAATTTTCTTCTATATACCGTTGGGACATTTACAGTTTTTTTAGGGAGGAAAGTAAGGGTGTCAAGTGAAACGAGATTTTGAAACCACTTGTTTCATTTTTTTTTTTTTTTTTTTTTTCAAGAAAGGGAAATTTTTTACATTACTAAATTTACATATTCTATTTTACAAAATTTTATTTTCAAATTTTATATTTTTTATTTTCAATATAGTATATATAGATATATTGAGAAAAAAAAATGAGTTATCATTTGTAGATTTATTATCAAAGTAAAAATGACATTGAATTAAAAGTAAATAAAAAATATTGCAGATAAAATGAATTAACAAATAAATAAATAACCACAGTTGACTGTAGCTTAGTCTGTAGGATAAATTTGAATGTTTTTTTTTTTTATATCGTTGATGAAAGTTAATAAAAGTTTGAGATGATTTTATTTAAAAATGTTTTTTTATTATTTGTTTTTATTTTTGAATGTGAATATGGCCATTGAGAGCCATTCATTTTCCACCATGTTCATCCGATCAATGTGGAAAACAAAGTAAACGTCTCGTTACGCCCGATATACTGCAAATCGAACGAAATGAAAAAGTGGTTTATTCGTTTAGGTTTGGGTATAAAAACGATATTGAAGAAGAGAAGAGTGAGTTTTGGAATATGTACAAATGGAAAACGAGAAAATGCTAAACTCAATGCAGCGTCGTTTACGTCAGCAGGCGGGAATATAATACTATTGTCATATTTTATATGATTTAAAAATTTTTTCTTATTATGTTATTTTTTTTTTTTTGCTATATAAATTTTCTAGAATATTATATTATGTCAAATGGCATGTATAAAGCCAATAACTAAATCATCATATATACTACTAAAATATTTTACACTAAATTTCGTGGTTTTCATGTGGCTTTCAGTGTCTATCCATATATGTTAACTTCTTAATTGTTTGAGTAAAATTGTGTGCATGAAAAAGCAGAATGTTAAAGCAAGCCTTGTATAGTATGTTGAAATTTCTGGTGAACAAAACAACATGTAACGATTGGGGAAAACTGAGGGGACAAAAGACTTCACTTTACTGCGCAAATTAAGGCAAAGTGGCAGTCTGTAATTTTATGTGCGGCTATATCAGCCACTGATATTGAATTTTCTTAGTCGCTTAATCCAAATCCTTGTTGGGGGGTACGAGCGATCTCGCGAAATTGAAATCATTACGATAAAGTAAAAATGTTCCCTTGCAAAATTGAAATATACCAAGGAACCAGAACATATTCTCAACATGGCAATTTACTTTCAATGGTCTGAAAAAATTACCAATGTGTTCATATAATATTTGTGGTTTTTTTATATTTTTAATTTAAAATTTTTATTTTTTTTATTAATACTATAATTATTATATTGGAAAAAAAATCAATTTTATAAAGATTAAATATTCAATATTAATTGATAAATTAAATTAACATTTGATCCAAATATTGAACTGATTTTTTATATATTTATTAAAAATATTAAATTAAAAATGCAATAACAAAAAAAAATGTAAATTTAACTTTTATTTGTTTTATTAAATTTCAAAATTAACACGATTTAAACTTGTTTGAATTTTATTAGAAAAAATAAACATTCGTTTTAAATATTGAATTTCAAATTAACATATTCACCTATTTAACAGTTTCTTTTCTAACCATAAAAAAATTGTAAAATATTTAAGATATAAAAAAAAAAAGTGCAAAAAATTAATTGACAATTTTTTTTTTGTACCAATTATGAAATTGTTAAAAAATTTATCGTTAAAGATGAAGTCACGCCATGGGTCAGTGTTACCATAAAGTTTAAAATTTAAAATATTGAAAAAAATATAAAATTATCTAATTGAAGCACATATTTCCAACTTTTACGACCAATCATAAGGCCATTCTTGGCTCAGCAGTGCCACAAATTCTTCTATCAGACAACTTAAAAAGTATATAAAATTATTTGACACAAGAGTTGCAAGATCGTCAATTTTCAATGACGTCATAAAATCTGTATAAATGCATGTCTTCCAAAAAACTATGCAACTTGAAATTACATGTATTGTTCACCACAATTTCCTCGTTCATAAAAAAAGGCATTATGTTAAAAGAAAAAAGGAAAAAGAAAAGAAAAAAACTCATTTTAGAAAATGATTTAAAAACTTTAAATCGTCCAATTTTAAATTTTCTATTAGTTTTTTTTTACTGGGGATGTATTTGTGATGTCATGGGTTTACTTAGGCAACTTCAGGCCTGTATACTCTATAAATTTATAGCTTATTCAGCATTGTGCGTGTGTTAAATTTTACATTGGGGTATCACAATAAGTCCGCGAATCGTTTAATAGAATAATTAAGGGTCCTCGTACGGCAGCTGATGCTTTTGCAGCATTGCTTTTTCCAATATATATATATCAACACAAATACATTCGCAAGTAAATGGTATATTTATATGTGCGTGAGAGCAAACCGTATGTTTCAAAGCAAGCAAATAAATATACATACAATTTATTCTATAAATATATGTATATATAAACTTACCCACATACATAAAAACAAAAAAAACTTGACTGCGCAATAATTTATATTACAAAACCTTTGTATCCCCATGAGAAGCAAGTTTTCACGATATGACTACTAATAAAATTAACATAGACAGCCTTGAAAAATATATATTTATACTGATTTAAATATAAGTATATATGATGAAAATTTGATTATAATTAACAAATGAATAATTGATATTGAATTTTATTCAATTTTTATGGTAAAATTATATTTGAATTTTTTTTTATTGCAAAGAAAATTATTGATGTGTATGATAATTTCATAAAAACTTTCTAGTTTCTAGCAATGTCGGAGCATTAAATTAAGTGTTTAGAAAATTTATAATTTTTTAAGTAGTTTATTTAATGATAAATTGATGTAATTTTATTATTAAGAAACTTTTAAACTGACAATAAAATATAGTAAACCAATGATCATTGTATTAATCATACCCTACAATAAGTATATAATTTTAATATTTAAATTTAAACTAATTTCTAAAAGTTTTTAAGTCATATTATCATTTTTTTTTAATTTTACCAATTTTTGATTACCCTCTGTTAGCTTTGACTGATATTACTGATCACCAGCTCTCTAGACTTCAAGTAGCATTTAATTCTTGTGTTAGATTTGTTTTAAAAAAAAAGAAAAGAGAGCATTTATCAGCAGACAGGGTTAGTCTAGGTTGGCTATCTCTTAAAGATAGAATAAATTATTTCCTAGCTTCATTATTTTTTGGGGCTTTAAAATCAGGGGAGAATCAGCTTTTGAATGAAAAAATAAAATACAGGCTAAGTTCACAACATTCATTAAGGGCAAGAATTGCCACGAATGAACTGGATTACCAAGTAATTTGTTCTTATAATTTAGAAAATAGCTTGTATATTTCTGGTGCTAGACTTTGGAATCATCTTCCAACTAAATTAACGTCATTAAATTCATTAGATTCTTTTAAATGTAATTATCTAGATTATTTACTTGATCATGAAAGAAAAAATATCTAAAAAAATAAAAATTGTTAAATTGTTAATTTGTTTTTTGAAGTAAGAAACTCTTTTTACTTTTTTATATGAATACTTAGATTATTATTATATAATTAATTACATGTACATTAAAAATTTATGTAATTATGTATCAATTTACATGAGATTAAATTTGTGATAATTTTATTATTTCGTTTTTATCTCATGTAGCCCACAAAATGTAATGTTAAGGGCATTATATTAATAAATAAATAAATAAATAAATAAATAAATAATCTGAATGCAAAAAAAACATCAATATTTGGTATAATTTAGCGAACCACAAGATTTCAGTTGAAACAGTTATTCATGGATCTTTGACTCTATCATATCTAAACCTATTTAGTTTTGTCTTTGTGCAATAAACGTTATAACTATATATATAAGTTATTATCTTATCTCATGCACTAAAACACTGTGTAAGGATGTAAATCTCGTTACACAATATACATTTATATGGGCATGTATATAACATAAGCAAATAACTCGAGTGCTGGATTTCACTTCTGTAGTTACAATTATATATGTATATGGATCAGTTAGATCAACTTAGATCTATCTTATTCTGTACATCCTTATGTATAAGCTTTTTTCATTTCTTCTTATCCTCCTCGAAAAGCTAAAGTCAAGTTGACTCACCACCGGAAACTCCTCTAATGACTAAACTTGCTAATTTCGACCAATTAGGGATATCCAACCCCATCGTTTCAATTTTCTCTTGGTATCTATCTTCACTTCTCTCTCTGTCTTTAACACCTACCACATTTTCATTTTACAGAGTTTAATTCGCTCTACTACCTTGACCAATACACTACTTCTGAAAAGCAATTTTCATCAACGACAAAACAAAGTTCTAGTTTCTCTAAATGCACTTATTGTCCAACTCATAAAGTCACTGTATGATGCCAGGATTAGGATTAGGATTAAATTTTTAATTTAAACTTTATTCTGTTTATTATATTAGTCGTTTCAATTTTCTAAATTTATTTGATTATTTAAACGGAAAATGTTACATTTGTCTCATCAAGTTATATCATGCAAAAGTCACAGTATATTTCTAAATTAACAACATTTTTTTTTTAATTTAGTCGAAAAATGTACCATAAATTCGACTACACTGCAGAATGATGTACATACTTAGGTAACACACATGAACAATGTTAACATACACACACATAATTCGTTTGTATGATTTACAGTACACATTTTCCCATTGCAATCAAATGCATACTTGCAAATCCAGAAAGGTGTCTGCTGGTAAATCGAGAGTTAAAACGATTATTTAATCAGTTTGCAATGTTGGAAGCTGCTTATCGTTGGCAATTGAGAGAGTTTGGAATACACAGTATTTAAACAGGAAACAAAATTCCAAATCACAGGTTATCAATGCTTTCAATTTTCAGTTTATTTATTTGAATTTCTATGGCTATTTGTTTAACATGTTTAACAGTTTTTATTTTTCAATGTAAATTTAATTTTAAATTTGTTTTCTTTCATATAGTCATAGAAATTTATTGAAGGTATTTCTACAAATATAGTTGAGAGTATATCATCATCAGTACTTAGGTTTATGAAATGAAAATTTTTCATATGTATAATTATTTTGTATTTTTGTTTTCATTAAATTACATACTCTTCAAATTTTAATTAATTTAAGTTTGAAAATTCATCTAATATACAACGTGAATCCATTAAGTTATTATATGATGTAAACGATAATATCGTAGATCGAAGTACACACATGTGTATAAGGGGATGATATACATAGAGATTTAGGATAGTGTGTGTTTTCATCAGCACGTGGCAATCAAGTAGCGTATGGAATCGCAGCGGTATGAGTGCGGTTGGGCCATATTGAGTGTTGTGGCTGGTTTGAAGTTTGCATGGTGTATAGAGTAACAAGCTGCCACCGTCCAATATTTATGTTGGAAAGTGAAAAGAGAAAAGGTTTATAAGCTAGAAATTGCTAGAGAAGAGAATTGGAATATGTATATATACTCGATAGAATCAAAAATTTGCTTGTATATAAATTTTTTTACTCTCTGATTTTATCATATATTGACAACCCTTTTGTAAATTGTTTATTTTATAACCATACACCAATATTAATTATAAACTTTAACAGTGTAAAAAATCATTATTAGTAATTACATAAAAAAATAATAATAAAGAATTATTAGTAATAATTAATTATTACTAATTAGTAGTAATAAATTATTACTAATAATTCTTGATGATTATTTTTTTTTTGTCGGTTAATGACATTCAATTTAATTATTGATTGATATTTACTACACTCGATACAATTTTATATTACAATTATATAAACAGGTAATATTAAAAAAAATTGAAGCTTATTAAAAAGTAAGTTAAAGATAAATTTTTGTTAAAGATATATTTTATAAATGTATATCTATTTATTCATTTGTTTTTAAATTTTAATACGGTTCATTCTTTTGGCACCCGAAGTAAATGCCACAATTATGGAAATGATATTGGAACATTTGATGAAACAGATGATCCAGTGAAAGTGACAGTAATCATGTTGGCATTGTAACAAATTTTAAAACGTCCAAAAATGAAAAAAACAATTAATCAACAACAAAATCAATTACAATATCAACAAAGCTGCTCATGAGCTCCGATTTTCTCCGCAAACTGCAGAAGTAGAATTTCGAAGAAAAATCAGAATGAAGCGAAGATTTATTTATTCCAATTGACTCCGAGTTTTCCCGATTTGGGTCCGCATTTTCTCCGGCTTTCTTCGACAGCTTTGTTGATTCTGTAACTGATTTTGTTGTTGACAATTTTTTTTTTCATCTTTGAACGTTTTAAAATTTTTTCTAATCTCCATGATTTTGTGAATGATCTTGTAGTTGAGAAATTGTTTTTTTTATTCTTGAACGTTTTAACACTTGCTCCAATCTGACTATAATTTCTGTCACTTCCACGAGGTCTAGACTTGCTTGATCAAATTTTCCAAATATTTCCATAATTTTGCCATCCTTGATTTCCATAATCATAATTTAATATCATAATATGTAAGAATACATAATATATATTGATGAGAACATTCGATTAATATTTACGTTGATACTCTGAGACCCAGTTCAAAAAATCTCCCACGAAAATAGACCAAATACACATCAAATTTTCATAAAATAATAATAATAATATCTATATGAGAATTTGATGTGTATTTGGTCGTTTTTCGTGGTTTATATGAGATTTTTTTTAACTGGGAGCATTTTCAAAAGACCAAAAATTAAAAAATCATTCATTTATGAAAATTAGACAGTTTTCAAAATCCCCGAATGTAGTGATGTATATCATACAAAATAATTGTCAAACTTTTTAAAAACGACTTTTCAGTTGAATCAAAATTGTTACATGATTTCTCGTTTTGTCATTTGACCATCATTTCCAAGTATATATCACGTTGACACTGAACTGAAGTTATAGCTTTTTATGTTACTGTTAAATTTATATTATAATATATAGTAATATTACTATCAGGCGTAACAAGTGATATATGATAGGTTTAGGTTTAGTTCTATTGAGTTTCATATGAGGCTACTAACCTCTAATACATGTGACACATATAATATTATATGTTCAATGTATAATATTATTTATAAAAGTGTAGATATATGTATTCACTTTTTAAATATAATTTAGTAAAGTTTTATATATTCATATTTATCATTAAAATAAGTTACGATAGGTTCAATTAAGCATCTGTTACCAATATAATGGACATTGAAAAGGCAATTATAATGGCTATTTTATGAATAAAGTCCATGAATGTCCACCTGATCACAGGCTCTTCCAATTTTAAGTTTAAAAGTTCAGAAGAGAATTATAGTGTAATATACATATACATATTTGTTCAAAAGCAATATTATCACCGTGATAGTGACCATAGAGAGTGAACACATTAAAGCTACTCAGATCCTATGCCAAACGTAGAGTATATATACATATAGAAAATAGGAAGAGAGTAGTCCAGTGCAGCATTAATGTGCCAGAGATTTATGTCGTATATTTCAGAATGAAATTTCAGTGTACATGAGCTTGGGATAGTATCATATCGCAGAAGGCCTTTTCAGAGTATGGCATATTGTCATTGCATCTCTTTCTAACTATCGTTAAAGGAAACTGAAGAGTAATTATAGAGGCTTGTTCACTCTGATATTCACTATAAACTTCCATAACTGATTCACCCCTTTTACTCTTTTTTTTTTTTTTTAATTTTATTTTAACCTTTCTTCTAGGCTCTATATGACCTCTTTATTTTTTATAATGCTGCATATGGTATATCACGTATTTATTCCTTGTGCACTTAATTAAATATGTATTAATGGACTGAGTGTATTTCGATGTTTGAATTTAATCAAACCTTTATGGATTTATATATGAGTTTTCATTTTAAATTTATTGACTTTTTAAAACACTTATTTCACATCTATATATTTATTCGATGAATTTTTTTAATGTAATACAAATTTTTTTATCAGTATGTTGAATAAACTTTTTTAATAATGGAAAATTAAATTAAAATTTCATTACGATTTTTAGTGTTTGTAATATATTTTTTTTAATTTGCAATAATTGTCAATTTTAAAAATTTTTTGTCACTGTAAAATTTAATATATCGATGTGAACAACCACAAAATTGTTTTTTAAATTTTTTAAATTAAATTTTACAATAATATGAATTTAATTTTTCAAATTTTTATTAATATAATTATCAAATATGTAATTATTGTATTATCATGATAATATAAAATAATATAATTTAATAAAATTTTCAACAATTTATATCAAATTTTACGCTTTTAATTTATAAATGAAAAAAATATTTTTTATTACCGTATATTATAATATATAACATAAACCTTGTAGTATGAGTAAGAGAAAAAAAAATTGCTCCATCCTCTTCAAGATGAAAAGAAAGAAAAAAATAAAAATATTAACAGGCAATAACGCATCAATGTATGCAAAATGTATAGGGGCTGTAGCGAAATTGCTTAAACTATAAAAAGGAGCGGTGAATGTAGATACAAAGTTTCCTGGGATACAAGTCTTTAAGACTTTCTAGCAGCTTATTTTCTTGAATATACTTTTTGTGATATATATATATATATATATATCTGTGCTTGAAGGTATCGACCCTAGGGGTTAACCCTGAAAGATAATACACCATAGCCAAATGGCCTACAATTGTATTCTTCACCTGCAACAATTTTGTAAACAATAAAATAAAACATTTATATTTTCTAATAACGCCTTTTTCTTTGCTTCAACTTTAGCCGCAACTGTAAGATATTTGCTTTCTGTAATAAAATCTGTATAGTGTTCTCATGAGACTTGATGCAAGGTTATATATATATGCTATATTTTGCGGAAGGTTAAATACTATACCGTAAAAGATTTTTCGCAAGTAAAGATACTATATCTCCCAGTGTTAAAAAGCAAAAAAAAAAGTATATTAAACAATGTCAAAATTAGAAATAAATAAATAAATAAATAATAAAAAAACTCAAATAAAACTAGAATAGAAAAAGAGTTTAAAGAAAAAAAAAAATTAATAAAAATTAATAAAAAAGTGTTGAGCGAATCGACCACCATAGTAATGATAACTTTGGTGAGATAATGACTAGTAGAATGGATATGCTTTTTAAAATAAGACCAATCAAAAAGATATATACTGTTGAAATGGTATAAAAAAAAAAATATATATATAAAAATATAATAAAAATATTTTTAAAAAATAAAAGGCAAGTTTTAAGGGGTTTCGCTTGGTTGAATATAATCTAATTATTATTGGTGAAAATGATCATAGTAATTATGGTCAGAGACCATCACTCGTATATCCTATCTGTTTGTTACAGACCGCGTTTCACTATTGAAAATATATATATATATATATAAGAACAGAGAATTCATCTAGGGCCAAATGAAAAGGCGTGTAGACTATTTCAGCAAATTTTTTTATTTTTATATACAAGTTATTATTTTTATTTTGCTGTTATTCTGTCTTTCATCTCTAATGGCCTGTTAATTCCATTTCAAGGACTTGAAATTACTTATTACTTACAGAAAAAAATAAAACACACATGCACACATATACACAACTCAAGATATAAAAAAAATTCTATTAATTAAATTCAAGATTAATTTATAGTTGAGTGCATCAAGATATTAATTGAATTAATTAAATTGAATGGTGATTAAATTATCAAGATTAGATAAGTTACAATCTATATATAATAAAAATTGAATGGCAAGTTTATTGGACTGTTCTCAAAAACCGTTCGACCAATTTACATAAAAAATTCACATGAAAATTTTCTGGTACCCTTGAAAGATTGTACAATTTTTTCATCAACAAATAGTCAAAATATATGATAATTCTGTAATTGCAGAGGAACTCAATTATATCAATTATTTTTTATTGATTATTTATGTTGATTAATCACGAAGGATCAGCAAAATTTATCACACAAATAAGTCTGCATTTTAACCAACCCAAAAATATATCCATCTGTAATTATGATAGATCATTATGATAGTTGTTTTATTAATATTTTTAATTGTATATAATTGCATTATACACAATAGCTAAATACATACATATGCAAAGAAATTGTATTCTCCTTGGTAACGCAAAATTTTACCGTTATCATCGTTATCACCCTCGGGCGTCCTCGTTATCGTTTCTTATCGTTAACAACATCACCACCATCTCGTTATCGCTTGTAATCGTCCTCACAGCACACTCGATGTTCTCATTTTCGTATGCGATCCTTGATCATTAATTATCTCTATCGGGCGGCTCAATCCCTCTTCTATACACCTATACACTTTTACATATATCTTTATATCTTCTATATCAAAACTTTGTCATTATCATTTTAGTAATTACCACTGTTCGTATATATACAATATTTATGTTATTCATATATACATACACATATTCAATGTATACTATCTTTTTAGTTATCATAGAAAAGATCGCTTCCGTAACTACGATGCAAAAGCACTCAACCACGACTACACGCATACCTCTATATTGTTTGACCTTTCATGCTAAACATGATAAGAAAAAAATACAAAAAAATAAATAAATATTCATCATCGTTTCGTGACTCATGACTTGTATTTTACAATATATATAATTGACATTCATTTACTTGTTTATTGAAAATCTATTTTTTTTTTTTTTTATATATATTGTTGCTAATAATTATAGAAAATTATAATAATTGTCTTTTTTTTTATATTTTTTAATATTTATTTGAACTATGGGAAGATTTTAGTTTCATGCCAAACGAGGTTATACATGTATAGAAAATATAAGTTTTGTTGGTTGAGTAACGGTTAAATATCTAATAGGTTTTTGTAGAGATATATACACAAGTCTTGGCTAAATTGCTCCAACAAAATTAAATGTAAATGTCATCGTAAATCTTATAATTTCACTCGGAAAATAATGGGTAAATATATATTATTGAAATATTAAAATATTTGAAAAAAAAAAGTGAATGTTTTTTTTTTTTAAAGTAATTTTACTGTAAAACTAACAAGGCTGTAAATATAAAAGATCATTATTCGATTGATTGATATGACAATCAAAGCTTTTTTATATTTTCATTATTTTTAATTTGATTTAATTTATTTTTATTCGTTAGAAGTCATTAATATTCATGAGTCTTGATTTAATTGCTAATACCATGTGTAAAACGAAAAAATAACGAGAAAAAAAAATAAAATAAATGTCCCATGTTCAGAAGTTTCTTGAGTGCTGTTTGAAGGGTACAAGGGGACTTGGACACATGCTGGGTTACCAAGAAGGACCATACAGTTATTAATTGCTGTGTCCAAGTCATTGGTTAATTCGCCCGATGTTGTCGACATCAGGTAAACGAAAATGTTTCTCTTTTAAAATTTTCATTTTGTTACCTGGAAAATTATTTTCTTCATTTTCATCAAGGTTTCACATTCATTGTTTACACTGTCAATAATAATATTTAAAATTTTTCATCACTATTCAATTTTGCTTTGAGAAAGTTTTTTTGTTATGTGTGTATTATTGAAATACAATGACTAGATAGGTCAATAATAAAATAGTAATTTAAGAATAATACTTTCTCTAAAATTTAATTATATTAATTTAATAATAAACAATTGTATTTACAAGATAAAAAACATTATTAAACAATAGAATTATTTTTTAAATCATTCATATATTCCAATAATCTCATGAAAATTTTTATATTGATAATTTTATGGTGATTTAACTTTTCTTCTCACGATAATATTTTCATAAAAAAAAGTCTGAAAAAAGTATTGGTATTGAATAAGCAAGAAATGATAATTAAAATCATAAAATTTTTAATTAAAATTATATTAACACTAAAAAAAGATAAAAATAAAAAGTTAGCAAATTGTTTATAAAACACGGAAAATATAATAAAATTAAAATTAAATTGTATTAAATATTTTAATCTTACAATTGTTCCATTGAAAAAAAAAACCTTAATTAATAATTGTCTATTGATTTTTTGTTACAGATAACTGATAAAAAAAAAAGTGGTACTTGACCACGGTATTACAAAAAAAATCACGTCTATAGTGACGTGAAGTAAAAATAACGATAAACAAAAGAAAAAAAAAAAAAAAAGGATATTCTATTCCTTGTGACACATTGACGGTGTGGGCTCTTGAAGCCCGCCCATATAAATTGGCCAAACTGGCGAGCGCTTTAACTGCTGGTATGAACCCTCACCATCCAGGTCATACAGGTGCTTATCCACATCATACATCATTATCAAGTAGTCCACATCATCCTGGTCCTGGTGGACCACATCACAGTGGATATGTAACTGGTGGTAGTGGAGGTGGAGGTGGTGGAGGTGGTGGTAGTAATAGTGGTGGTAACAATAGTGCTGGTAGTGGTAGTACATCAACACCAGATTTACCAAGTCCACATTCACCACCAAGTCATTCTGGTCAAACAGATCCTGGTACACCCTATGGTTCATTATCAGGAACACCTGGTATGGGAACCAATGGCCATCATCATAGTGGTGGTAATATGATGAATGACAATCCACAACATTCAGTACACACACATCCACATTTACCTGGACATCCGGCATATCCACCTGTTAATCATAACAACAATTGTACATTGAAGGTGAGTTTAAATTGTTATATTTATTAATTATAGTAATACTTTATTTTTTCTCTTCTCCTTTGTACATATTTATTTTCAATTTTTAAATACAAAACCTGGGATCGATATAAATTTTTTTTTTTAACGTACATTCATTTTTAAGTATATACCTTGACTGTATATAGACTCGAGTCATATGGCCACAATATAATAATTATATTCATGTCTTGTATTGAACACGGTCAAAAATACTATAGCCAATAAATATCATTTTTATTATTCACATATAAAACTACATGTAATTTTGCTATAAACAGTTATAAAGGTATTTTTTTTTGTTTCGTTTATGTATTCAGAATATATAAAAAAATATATAAATTATTTCTCTGATTGTTTGTTTATACTTTTGACAAATGTCTATTTCAATATCAAGACATAATTCTTGTTTTTTTTATGAAAAAATTTATCAAATTATTATAAAAATAGAAATAATAATTAGAAAAATGAAAATAGAGTAAAAAAAGAAAACAGATAAATACTGTCACTGACACTTGGTGACTTGGGCAATGTCAGGTCAAATTTTTAAGTTATAAAAAGCGTGTGAAACAACAACATCATGATGTAGGAAAAAAAAAAAAGTTAAATACCTATACAATTTCGCATACTATAAAGTCAGATTATCTTGCATCATCGTGGTGTTATTGAGGAAACTGCGCAGAGTAGAGAATTGTATGTTAGGTGCCCGCGCATTACACCTAGAATATGGCATACACTTTCTAAGCACGTGGCTGCTGTAAAACTCTTTTAAACAGTGAAAGCGCTTTTATATAAAGCGGAAGTTGTCGGTTATTTTGTATTCTTGTAAAATTTTTATATTTACAAATTTCATGGTGTTTTTTTTTCTACTTTTTTTTTTTATTAAACATGGATATCTAGTCTAGAGTTACAAAAAAAAAAACTATAAAAATAATGTCGTAGATTTCTAAGAATCATTTGATGTATATCTGGTTTATGTTTTTCAAGAATTTTACTATTTAAAATATTTTTTAAAATAATAAATGTCAAACTAGGGTGTAACTAATGCAGACATATGCATTAGGTATACTTAAAATCCAAATTGACATATACAGTCACACTTGATTTTCCATAATGACAATATGTTGAAGTGTATTTAAAAAAATTGCAAATAGAAAATGATGAGATGAGTAAAAAAAAAATAAATAAGAAGATGAGTGAATAAAAAAAAAAAAAAGAAATTCATAAAAAAAAAAAATTAAGATGAAGGATCTGAAGGCCCTATCCAGTCAAGAATTCCATGGGTATTATCTGGCTACGTGACCCTCACTTAGCTCGCCATTGACAAACGTATAACAATATGGGTATTTACCATGGAGGAATATAATTGAATGGCCCATGAGAGGCGGAGAGGTCAAAGAATAAAGAAAGGTATATAGAGAAACACAAGAGTCGAATACAATGTTGGTGTATATGGGTATGACAAAGACCATCATCTGAAATGTTTGATTGTATATAACTATGTGATTATATATGTGTTGGTTTGTATATGAAAACCCCTCTCTGGCTTCCCTTTCTAGTTTGATACGTCAGTTCCCCAATACACAAGTTTCTCATTTTTTTTTTTTTTCATCTCTTTTTCTCTCTTTTAATTTTTTTTTCTCATCATTCTATCTTACTCTATCACATTGAATCTTTCTTTATGCCAAGCCTCAGTTTGGTCCTTTCTAACCCCATAATTTTTTCAATGTTTTATCCTTTTTTTTTCTTGTTATTTCTCATCGTTGTTGCTTCTTTATCCCCACTATAAAAATTCACCATAGATATATGAATGTGTATGGTGTATGTATGTATATATATGTGCATACAAAACCATGGGGAAGGAACAACACATCGGGGTGCCTGAACCCAGAAAGCCCGCAAGGCATTTAGAGGGGCCCCAAAGCAATCCGACGGACCCCGACCAGTCAGTTGGGTCCTGACTTCGGTCGGGGCTGGTTCGTGTTTTCTTGTTTTTTCAGCTGTATATAAAATTTCAATATACTTGAATCTTGCTATACTGTGTGTTACAAAAAAAAAAAAGATATATATTTGTGTATAAGTCTGTTTTATTCAACCTAATTTTGCACTCAACAAACCAGCTGCCCTCGTTGTCTGATATTCATTCTTTCTACTGTGCACAGTTCTTGAATATCATGGCATAGTTTTTTTATTTTCTTATTCAACTAAAATCATTTTAATAATTATTTGAGTTAATGTGCAATTTAAAAAATTATGTGTCAGTGGTTATTGTATATTTAATTTGTGAGAGTGTGTTATTAACAAGTAAAGCAAAATTTCAAAAGTGAAATTTTTTATTTTTGGAATATTTGTGGTTGTTTCAAGTTGTGTGCTCTCAGTGAAAGTGACAAATATCTTTTATTGTATCAATTGTATGATTAATTTATATTAAATCATTGTTGTATTTTGATTTTTTTAAATTTTATGATATTTGTGAAAAATCGTCATATACGTACATAAGACTCATGGAGATTCATCACACGTTTAACCACAGCGCCATCGCGCGAATGAATCAAATGAAGTGTTTTCCCGGCGACACACACGTAAGACGACCTAAACAAGAAACATATTCGTCTGACTGTTCAACAGAGATGGATAATCAAATGAGGAGGAGGATAAAATACGAGGGGGTGGGAGATATATTTATTAAGGTGAGGTAGGGGAATAGAATTATTTACTGCGATCTTGGATTGGATTACCGACGCAACAAAACTGACAATTTCCAGGACAATTTTTTCTTTAATCATTTCTATTATTTTTTTTTTATCATAAATTCATGATAATAAGCAATCAATAATTTCAAAATCATTGAGGTTGTGATTTTTTTTTGTGAGAGTTAATTTTATTCATTAAAAAAAAACTTAAATCAATTTAAAAAAATTAATTAGATCGACCAAATTTTTGAGAGTGACATGACCTTTTTTGGCTTTCTATGCGTGACCGTTTCAAACGATTGCCCAAAAAATAAATTGATTTTTGCGTTAAAAGACAAGGATGAGTGAATCCATTTGAAAACAATTTATTCGTTCAGCCACCTATAACATTCTTTATTAAAAAAAAATTTTTTAAAAATCCATCAAGACAATTATCCTATTCCATCTGAATTCGCAGTAATCAATTTTACACATTTGAGAGTTTTTGCAAATGAAAAAAAAAGCAAATAATGATAATAATCGTTTCTTCGATATTAATAGGCGGGTGATCAGCCTTTCCAGGATTCTCCTCCTCCTCATTGTATATGTTGATGATGCAAGATTCTGGAAACTCAATCATCTAAACCTGCTAAAAGCAATTAACTGAGAACTTGAATCATTATACATCCATTCGTCTATTAATTTATTTTAATACATTTTGTTTTTAAAAAATCATCATAACAATTGTAATACATCCAATTGGTTTTTTTTTTTTTTTTTAAATAATTTTTTTAAATTATTTATTTTTCAGCGAGAACGTGGACAACCAGGACCAATAACGATTCAAGAATGTGCGGGTTGTGGTCTCAAAATTCTAGAAAGATGGTTACTATTTGCAGTGGATCGTTACTGGCATAATAATTGTTTAAAGTGTTCTGTATGTCAGATACTATTAGCCGATATGGGATCATGTTTTTCAAAAGATGGTCATGTACTTTGCAGAAATGACTACGCCAAGTAAGAACAAACAAAATTATTATTAAAATTTAAAATTAAATTTTATTTATATCTTTAATATTAATTGTTAATTATTTTTTATAATTTTATAATATATTTAATAATTCAAAGTGTCAAAAATTTGATTTTGCAAATTGACAATTATTTAATTAGTGTCTACTTTACTGAAAGTATTCTTCATCTAATTTAAATATAATTAAAACGAAAATAGATGTATCAGGCTATATATTTAATTCATTTTAGAATAATTGAAAAAAAAAATTTAACATATATATGTCATGATGTTGACTGCCAACTGGCATTGTTAGTTAATTTATTTAAAATTGATTGTCAATTTAAAGTTGATTCGAACCAAATAACCAATCTATCAAGTTTGTTTCTAATGGAGACTCATCAAAATGTATGATTTTTTTTTTTCTTCTATTTATTATAAACGATTTATATCGTATGGTAACAGTAGGTAATCACTAGGGACTGTTTTAAATTTAGAGGATTCGAGGTCAGAGCGTTATTTAATGAGAAACAGACGCCGACATAGTTGAATCCAACCGCCCGGAATAGATCAACGTTAGTCTCGGACGGTAAAGATGACTAAAAAATTTTCTACTGTTTTTTTTTTTTAATTCTTTTAACATTTTGGTACTCTGCTATTCGTCCGTCGGATACATTCTGTATATTATGCCAACTATATATTCAACTAAACTCAGTCTTTCAATATTTTGTTGCTTCGTTACCAAACAAACCATGTTAAGAGCCAATTACCCAAAAAACCACTAACATTTTTTTTTTTTTTAACAAAAATAATTCAGTTTCTCCTGACAATTTTTCACCCCATTTCTCCCTCACACACACACACACATACACACACGCACCTGCCATATTTCTCTCTTTTTTTCTCTTTTACTTTGTTTCATTTTTACTTCTTCTTTTTAGTCCTCTTCAGATGCTTCTTATTCTTTTACGACTACTCCTCGTTGGCTCTTCAACGATGGAAAAATAAAATTCTCTAAGGAACAACGGTTTCTTTTAGCCTTAAGCAGAATATCTTCTTGACACTGGCTTGAATCGAAACGACGAATTTAAATATTCTTCATGTTTGAGGGGCGAAGAAAGGAAGCGAGAGGATTTAAATTTTCAAACTGAGTCAAAAAAAAAAAGAATTTAAATTTGGAATGTTACGATAGCTGATTTTGACGAAAGAAAAAAAAAAAAAACGATTTGTCTTACAATTTCCCACATGGCCTATATTTTTTAAAACACTTTTTTACGTAGACGTAAGCCTACTAGTATTTTTTTTTTTTTTTTATCAATCAAATAAAAACTTGGTGAATTATAAAAATATATTTTTCAAAACAAAATCATTAAATATTTAATTTAATGAATTTAAAAATTCAAAAAAATCTCAACTATAATACAAATCAATTTCTTTACTAGATAATTATATTCTTTTTTGAAAAAGTACCACAAATACCAAGAAACACTTTAAAAAAGCAACATGTTTTTTTTTTTTTGAATATTTTTTTTATTTTTTAACCAAAGTATGGGTTGGAAAAAAACATCATAGCTGTGAGAAAAACACAGTGTTAGAAGCATGATGAAGATAAAAAAAAAAAAATAGCAGACGACTCTGGATGAAATAGTGCGAGTGTTCGAATGAGGGTTGTTGTTGGTGGTGGTAGAGAGAAGAGACTGAAGCGAATGGCTCGTTTCTTTTGGATTCAAGGAATGTTTCAATCAGTTTGATTGAAGGGCTGAGCTACGGCAAGAGGGTAAACTCGATTTACCAGCATGTAGGGTGATGCCAAAGAGAAGAAGGAGGATGACGAGAATGAGTATAGAAGTTGGTGGTGGTATAGAGAAATATACCTATATAGAGAATGTTTAAATTGAGAGGGAAGAAATTTTAGGTACAGAGGAGAAAAAGGTATACGTGGCATAGGGGATATCCCTGCGGTAGTTCGCGGGAGGAAAGGGATAAAATGTGGAGAGATGGTTGAATTGGGCTGGGATAATACATAACGTTGACTGTTGAAGGGGGTGGAGGATTGGTGGGGTGCCACAATCACCGGGATGCGTCCAATCACCCTGCCATCCTCTCACCAGTATTTCGGCTGCACGGATGGCGATTGTGTGTAGTTGAAAGAGGGTAGGGTGGTTGTAATGCCGGCTGATGTGGGAGTATGTCGAAGAGAAAAAGAGGAAAATACATGTGATGCAAGATGATGTAGAGGAAAATGCATTTGTGTGTGCATCTATTCTGTATATATAGACGAATATTTATACTAAAGACGAAAAAGGAGAAGGAGCTCGAGCGACTGATGAATTGAAGAGGAAGGTTGATGATGTATGCGGTAGATTTGTGTCTCCATATACATATACAGGAGACATACATATGTATACATCGAATGAATAGTTATAGATGATGTAGACATGTGTGTGTTGGTCGTTGCACGCGGACAAGACGAAGACGAGAGCCAATCATCGCAGGAGCTTTTCACTGAAGCGCGCCTGTCCGACGGCCCAATGTCGCAGTTCATATTCACGGTTCCACTTTTGGCCTAGATGTGCAATCAGACCTGCTTTCGACTTTAAATTTCTTCTTCTGTATATGTATGTATGTTTCTATGTATGCATATATATATCTACAATTTACTTACTTACTCCCTCACTCATTCCATCTTCATCTCATACTACGGCAAATACTCAACGTCGACAACGTTTTCACCCTTCTGGCCGAATACCAAATTTCAGCAATTTGGTAGGTGGGTTAGGTACTTTGTTGAATCAACATGATTGAGCTTGACGCGCGACGAGGCACGAAGACTTGGCCTCGCCTCGTTGAAGAACCAAGGATGAGGAAGTGTCTCGTGATTTGCTTACTACTTTGTCTCTCTCTTTATCTATAACATGTCTTTTATTATTATTTTTTTTTGTTTTTATTTTACTTTTAAAGCTACCTTTTATAAAAGACAGTTTACCCAAAAATTTTATATATATATATATCAAAGTGCTGAAAGGGTTTTTCAATTCACCACTTGATGCTGATTTTCTGATAGTGATATAGGTATTTTTTTTTCTGTCGATTTTTACATGTATAGTTCTTATTTTAGTGGTTTTTTTTTGTAAGAGACTCGTGAAATTCTAGACAGTGTGGAGTCGATATGGCGCCAATCTGACGCGAATGCTTCTTTCCATATTCCCAGAAGGCAACTTGCGAGATTTCTTAAAATGCTTTTTGGCATTTTTGTCACGAAAAATTTCTGTATATATATATATTTGTGGCTTTTTGTTTTTATTTTTTTTTCTTCACTCTATACTTTCTTTAAATCAAACTTGAAACTTATGACCTGATTTTTAATCGACAGTGAAATCATTACTGACCTCGTGACAAATGAAAAGAATATATATTTAAAAAAAAAAAAAAAGTTTAGAAAGAACAATTAAAAAAAATAGGGTTCTTTAATGACAAGTCGTCACGCAAAATAAATAAAAAAAAAATAAAAGTACTTTGCCACAAATAACAATAGAAATGACCCTTTTGTAATGTCTCTTTTTTATTTCTTTTTTAACCTACGGAAATTGGGTTGTGGGAATATGTAAAAGTTATCAGTGTCGTGTAGATTTGTAGCATGTAATATTGACTTGAATTTGTGAAGAAAAAAATAGAGGCAAGAAGTGAATATGTTAGTTGAAAAAGAAAGAAGTGAAAAATATAGGTGGTTTTGTTGTGAAAGAGGGTGGTAACGTTAGCGATAAGGGGTTCATTAGAAGCAGTTTATTACAGCCTTTGAAGTTTCTTGCGTGTTACCGTTAAGTTTCTCGATATCTTATAATATCTTGGTCTAATCTCATGAGGAGAGGTTAATTGCTACCTCCACCCACTTTCAACCTTCATACAATTTCTTATTTTTTTTTCCAATTCTACCATGAATAATATATTTTTTTTCAACTTGCAAATATTATAAAAAAAAAAAAAATATATGAATACTCAAAAACATTTGTCAAGCAAATAGAAAATATAATTTTTTTTTTATAATATTAATAAAATATTGTTTTTTCAAATATTCTTTAATAAAAAAAATTCCTCTTTCTTGATCAAACAAAAAAAAAAATATTATACAAGATGAATAAAACAAAAATAATATTAATAAAATTTTATTTTCTGGAAAATTAAATCTAAACATTTGTGGTACAAGTCAAACATAAACTTCAACCTCACGTATAGCATTTTGGTAATATATTTTTTTTTGGTTTGAATAAGGTTAACTGTACACACATGATTCATTTTGCAGTATTAAATAGATTTTACACATAGCCAATAGTTAACAGCCATGCTGAGATTAAATATATTATCAACTGTTGACATTACTAAGTTAATATATTGAATAATGTTTAGATCTCATATTTACCAATTTAAAACATGATCAAAGACCCTAAACACACTCACTCACCATCAATAATTTGTCATATTATTAAATGAAAATAATCTACAATTTTTTTTTTCACTTATTGAATAATATTTGGCTACACATGTAAAAAGATTTTCAAATATGTAATAAATCATAAAAACATGTATATATATTTTTTTTTCTTCATAAAAATACCTATAAACAGTGGCTGTTTTTGTGTTTGCTTCGTCTAGACAGTACAGTTGATGAGATTTAAAGACAGTCTAATTTTCTTACATGTTTTTTGTATTTTATTTTGGTACATGTTGCGTTTGTCATCAACAGAATATTATAGGGTATTCACAACTTTCTCTCTCTTCATTACGTTGACAGAATAGTTTCTTTGATTTTAATAATAGATTTTGTACTTAAACATAAAATTCATGTATATATCATAAATTATAACATAGTCTGCACTAAATAATATAAACTATAAATATGTATTTTTGATTTTTTACACGTGGAGAAAATTTGATATTACTGCATTTACAAAAACATGCATTTTATGATGCAACTATGAGCCTCTTTACACCTCACCCTCTTGAAAATAAGTATAGAGTGTAGAAATATTTTTCCTTGAAAATTTAATTATCTACAAATTAAAACGAATGACTTTTTTAAATTTTTAATTAGTTTTCAAGTTATTGGCGTGTAAATGAATCAAAAGCAATTTCTTTTGTTAATTTTATTAATTTCATGCATGCATACACATCTGACTTGATGAGTTTATTAAAACACTTGTTTTTTGATCTTACAAATTTTAAATACCTGGTCTATGAGTTTATTTAATGTACTCCATGCCAAATAATCAGACACCTGTCTATAAAAACTACGAAAGTATAATAGTGCATATTTTTCGAAAAATTCGATGATCATCAAGAATGTTTTGAATATTTCCAATACAAAAATAAAAAATACAAGTGAGAATTCATCTGTATATCGAGAAGAGGTGGTTGCTAGAACAATAAATACAACAGTTAAATTGGTGCAAATAAAAATTTGCTGTATTTTGCTCCTTTGACTGTCGGTTGTTGAGACAGAGGGATGTTTGGGGAGATAAAAAAATACCTTTGGTGTACCTGGTGAAATGTAACTCGGGTGTGGCACGTACGTTAAAAAAAAAAAAAAAATAGAATTAAATAAAAAACAGATAATCCCTGTGAAAAAAAAAAAAAAAATTAGAGCTCGTATCCATCGACAAACATACACATATGTTCACACTGATAGTACATCTCATACTCTTCAACATTATTTTTGCCTCTTGCTGGACCAAACTTTATACCAGAAGAGCGTCCAATGACGCCAGGCAATTACTCCAAAGCATCCTCTTCTATTTCCTCTTTTTATCTCTCTTTCTGTTTTCTCTCCATTGCAATTATTGCCAGGGCCATCCTTTGTTTTCCACTAATTGAAAAATACTCGTGAGCTCCGACACACAAGCCACCAATACAGAGATGAGCCCGCGGAACTTTATCGGTTTGTCGGTATCCATCAAAGACGTGTATTAAACTGACAGTCAACGTATTTAAAAAATAAAAAAATAAATAAAAAATACCAGTAAAGAAAAAAATAATATAAAAATAGTATAAATGTATAGAACAAAACTTATTTTTGTGGATGAAACGTGACAATTCTATTATGTTCTCAATTGTTTTTTTTTTATATCACTTTGATTTATAAAAAAAAAAAAAACATTTATTTATATATTTTTTGTTTTATCAACGCAATACTCTTTTGTTAATTTATTTTTTAATGAGTTTTTTGGAGAATTCAGTTGCGTTTGAATTTAATTCGCTTAGGCAATATACGATTTCCATTTTAATTTTATTTTTATGTATTTTTTTTTGATTCTTGAAAAGAGGATATACACGATTATTTTCATATTTGTGTTAGGCAATGAGGTTTGGAATTATTCATGGTTGACTGATGATTGGAAAAAGCAAACTCAAATTTTTCGATGTGGAATGAATTTTGTAAATTCATTGTTTTTAGATTTTTTTTTTTTTTTAATTATTTTTTATTTGTTTGTTCATTTAACTGTAATAGTATTTGGCTGATTAATTAAACAGAATAATTTAAAAAATTATTTAAATATAAATTTAAAAATAATGATAATTGTTTAACAAAGTTAAATGTAATATTTAATTTATCTTGTTTTTATTGATATTTATTTGGATAATATTTATCTACGTCATTTCTATTTTCATCAAACTCGGATATTTGAAAATTCTCTTTGCCTGCAGTTTTTTTTTTTTTTTTACAATGTTATCTTTTTTCTTCTCTTTTATCCGTGTAAATATCGTATAAATACCAATCACTAGGCGTCAGAAGGTAAAAAGAGAAATCGAAAGAGAAAAAAGATAAATAGTTTAGCTGAAAAAAATTTTAAAAAAATCAGCAGGTGCTTTTTTTTCCAACACTCTCTCTCACCTACTCATAACCATTTTGTCTGTGTTAACGTTTCTACACTCGTCATTTATTTCAACATTTTCATTTTTTTTTTTTGTTCTTTTAGCCTTGTCTTTTTCGCATATACCTCATGCACTACCGCAAGGCCAGTTTGCCACTCTCGTTTCGCTCCATGAATTTTAATCCGTGCGTTAGAAAAAAAAAAATAAAAATAATACTATGTCTACGTATATTTAATATATTATTTCAAGCTATCTATAATTGAGAAATATAAACTAGACCATTAGTCAAAATAAAATAATGAATATATATAATTCAGAGAAAATTTAAAATAAAATTGTTAAAACATTTTTATTATTCTTCAAACACATACGCAAAAAACCTTGGATTATTTTTATCTAAATTCCCTTAAAAACCAATACGACAATACAAGTAATTTGCGTGAATAAACATAAGAACTTTTTAATATAAATTTACATAATAAACACAAATTAATCTATATTATTTTTTTACTATATTATTCATTTTCAAACCAAACTAATTTTTTTTTAAATAAAAAATATAAAACGACTCTTCTTTAGTTAGTAATTTTTCTTTCACCAAACAATTTTATTTGATAATTATTGACGTATATTATTAAATTATTATTAGGCTAATTTGATATTGAATTTTTTAAATTTTCTTTTCTACCTGTTTTACAAGAGTTAAATGAAAAAAAAAAATAATAAATATAATATTTAAAAAAAGTAACTGTCGTAATAATCTTATTACCCGTGGCTGCGAGCGGCATAGTAAATACTGAATATGCGAATTATTCACGGTGTAAAAGTGAGTATATGTTGGGGTGTGTTGGCTGTACTACTTGGCAGGGGTTGTAGCGTTTACCCAACCTAATAACCACGATCAGACGTCGTCGTAATGTGTACCTAATATATCAGATTACTAAACCGTGACTAGAATAATCTCAATAACCACACTGCATTACTCAAAAAAATATTTAAAAATCATCTTTAAATTATTCTTGCAATAACACCATATTAAAATTCATTTTTAATGTTATCAATCATTTTATATTCAATTTTGCCCTTAACTTCTCCTTCACAAAGTTTGATAAAACAAAAATTATATCTAATAAAATGTTGATATATTTTTTTTGGTTTTTATTTAAATCATAAAATAGGTTTTCAATTGGAAAACAATCAGAATCTGCAGCTTCTTCCTCCTCCACGCCGATTGCACAGAGTAAATTCGAAAATTTGATTTCCTCAGTTTAGATCTAACTCAGATCGAGTTTTTATATTTGTTTCATGCAACGATATATGAAGAGAAGTGTAAAGAAGCTGGTTATAATTGTTTTGGAGCTCAGTTATTTTCAGATAACGACCATATCACGATGAAAATACCAGTTCTCGTCCGATCACTGAAGTCAAGCATCGTTGAGCGTGGTTAGTACTTGGATGGGTGACCGCTTGGGAACACCACGTGTCGTTATCTTTTTGCTTTTTTTTTCATAATTTGTTTTATCATTTAAAATTTTGGGGAAAAGTCCAGGGGAAAAATGAAAGCAAGTCGAAAGAAGAAACAATCATTTAGTAATTAAAAAGAAGTAAAACAATTTTATTCTATTAATGAAACAAGAAAGAAAAAAATGTAAAAATTTGCAGATTATTAGTTAGAAAAAAATTGTAATATAAAATTCAAAAGCTGGTTTTGTAAATGTTTAATAACTTAAAATTGTTCATCTTACGTGAAAAATAATTGAAAAATAAAAATAATAAATAAATAAATATAACATCAGCAAAATCCTGTGAAGAGTTAAAGGGCAAGTAAAAAAAATATTGCCACTTTTCTGAAAAGATTCAGCATTTAATAAAACGTAAAAGACCAAGTCTTGATGGGTTATTGTTATTTAGCTGGTATACCATAGTACAAACAGGGTAGTAAGAAAAGGTAGCAAAAAAAAAAAAGGAAAAAAAAGTAGTATCAATGTGCCATTTGTATCATAAAATGCCGTTCTTTCAGACTATTATTGTTAGCAATAAAAAGAAGAAGAAAAAAAAAATGGGCCAGATGAACAAGTTAATCAAACAATGTAAAATATAATTTATGAAAAATATTTTGTTCACTTTTATTAGTTATATATATTGCTTGACGATAAACTTCACAGTCTCATTATTTTTTTTTCTTTTCCATTTTATATTTTTCTTTTGTTCTTTTTTTTTTTTTGATAATATCGTCTTTTAGTTTCTCTTTGATTCTCTGTTTATCTTCCACTCTGAACTTCATTGAATCAACCACCTTGGCCCCGTGATTTGCACCCTTAATTACTCGCTATACAGATACACAGTTGTGTGTCTTATTTTATTCTCAGTAATTGCTTATTAAATTTATAATGAGAAGCTCAATGAGAAGAGTGTATGTACTCTGTTTATTGCTGTTATTGTACTTTATCTCTTTCTACATGAAATACATGATCAATATATTTTTATTTAATTTGTTATCATTATTTTTTTGATGAGCTTAAAAAGAAAAGGATCAATTCGTAAAATAAGAAGGTGATTGCTAAAGGGAAGAAAAGTTGAGAATTGGGGGAGAGAGTTGTTTTGCCACCGCAAAGATAAAAAGAAAGAAAGTATAATAAAGAATAAAAAGAAATAAGAAAGAAAAAGAGAGAAAATTTTATATTCTTTACCTTGTTCAACAGAATTGTTTTCCTGTTACCGTGAAAATATGCCAAGAGCGATCTTGCTGGGTAATTGGATTATTAATTAGATTGTTAATGAGACAGATTCCCGGAGATGAGAGAAACTGAAGAATAAAGAGGAATGCAACTAACCTACATAACACAAAACTCTAAGAATACAACACAATAAAAATATAATAACAAAAGATTTTTTAATTAACTTTTTATTTAAAAAAGAAATTTAAAATTTAAAATTAATTTCTTCTTTATTTATTTATTACTTTTTTTTTATATAACAATAATAACTATTTTAACCTTTTTAATAACATTATAAAAAATAAGATTTGTTAATAGTTAAAAATTTAATTTATATATCTTGAATATATCATTAAAATTTGAAAAAAAGAAGAAAAAAAAAAAACTAATTATTTTAGTAAATTCATTGAGATGTAATTACTTTCGTGCCTTGTGGCAATTTAATTACCTTGAATGAAAATAAAAGTAAATAAATACAATTGTTAAGTAACAAATAAATTGTAGTTTTTCTTGAATATTATTTTAAACGATTTTTAAATTTAATTTTCAACTTGTATTTTGGGTGAATAGTTGATAATTTTTGCATATTATTATGAGCTTAAATTCTTTTATATAATTTATATGAAAAAATAGTTACTTTTTAAAAGTCACAGCTAAATAATTGTAAGTTCCAAGTGAATCGGGAGTTCAACTCTATATGTCTCATGTATTTTTAGTTTTTTATCATAACCTTTAGTATGAATATATCGATTAATGTTTAAGAAAAATAAAAAAATTGAATTTTCGAACGCTTAACAATACCACAAAGCAACAAATACGACAACTTTGAAGCCCTAGATATAAGAAACAAGAAAGTATAAATGAAATGACAAAATAAAAACAAATCAAAAATATTAATTGTGTAATATTGGATTTGTAATTGGAATTTGTGTCCATTGCAGATTTCATTTAGCTTTTTTCTATTATTATATTTTTTTATTTTATTTTTCAAAATTTAATCAAGTGTTTATTTATTTATATACTTTTTTTTTAACGTATGAATTGAAATTTTAAGTGCATATAAAAAAAAAGTATATAGTGGACATCAGGCGGCTTAGTAGGTGAAAAAGCATTAACAGTCTCTCAACATGCAAATTGGACTCTAAAGACTTTCAAAGCTCTCTTCTTCTTTCACGTTGATTGGACGATTATATAATCCTTTAAACCGTTTGATACGTTTGAAGACCGCATTAAAATTATATATTCAATATCAAAATTACACTTTTTATCTTTACTTGTTTACAAGTTGATATCTCTTTCTCTTAAATTTTTTTCACATTTACTAGCCTACTAGTATTGTTTTCGCTATATGAATTTAAACAAATGATGTCTCCCGAAATAATGTACATGAAAAGTATGTGCTAGAACCAAATTAAACATTAGGAAAAGTACTAGAACCAAAAATAGAATTTAAACAGTTTCACTGATTTTTTATTTTATTTGTATTATCTTCTCTGTAAAATTTTTTATTTTAATTTGGTCAGGAGTTATTGAAAATATTTTTAACTAATAATTTAATTATTCATATTATTTTTTATCAAGAAAAAACGATGCACGCATGCGTCAAAATTTCTTTGCTTGATCGGTAAAATGGTTTTTTACATTATTACACACCTCAAAAAAAAACATTTATAAATAAAATAGTTTTGAAAAAATATTTTTGTTCAGTTAAAAAAAAGAACTAAAGAAGATATTACAATTTATTTTTTTATATTTGTATTAATTTGTTACTTGAACGAATCTAATGAAAATATTTATAATCTTGAAACATAATCTCAAATTGTTTGGTTAAAATCGTGATGTATGTATTTGATGATGTTTATGGATTTATTATTTCCAAAATATATTTTGTTTTTATTGAATATTCAATTCAATATTCAAAAAATAGAAAATATGTATAGATAAATCATAATCAGTTAGTTGAAACTTCCAAATATCAAGCGACCTTGTGGTTGAGTAAGCAAGCGCCGTGATTACGGTGCTTGTAGTCAATAGATCGAACCTTATTAATTGTAAATTGGAAATTTTTTTAAAATAAATCATTTTTATGAACTGTATACAGAAGGTGTGTAGCGCTGCTTTCGAGCTTCGCACATATAATGTAACGTAAAACATTTGGAGATGGGGATTTCATAACACAATATCATCGGTAAAAATTGAATGAATATGTGGCAAATACTTTCTGGCAAAGAACGAGTGACGATAACCTCTATCCTGGTTCTATGCTAGAAGGTATTTGCCCCATACCCCCCATAGTTTTTGCAAATAAACAAATTTATAAAATTGTAACACATATACATTAATTTTTTCTTGTTTTTAATTTAATAATTTTAATAACTCAATTTCTTTTGATAAAAATATTTAAAAAAATGACAAAATAAATATTGCAAAAAACGATAATAATTATTCTTTTTCTTTTTTATATCGTGAAAAAAGATACATGTATTTACATAGTAATTTTATTTTTAATTGAAAGTTTGTTGTTTTGATTTGGATAAAATTTGTCCCTATTCATAATTGCAATATAAAATAACTAGTCTTCCTTATCAGTCAGACACATTTTACCCTTTTTCCTCTGTATTTTTTCCCCTTTAGCATATTATCTTTGGGTCACAGTAACAAGCATTCAAATATGGCTCATTCATGATAAAACTCTCCCTTTCTTTACTTGTATTTTACTCAAAATAAAATTAAATATTGTAAACATAATTTATTTATTTTCTATTTTTTCACTAAAACACATTTATCAACAAATTTTGTGATATGATTTTATAAGTTACACTATTCAATACTTAATTCGAATTGTTTTAATGATTTTATTCAATTTACATGATTCAACTTTCTATTCAAATTAATTTAAAAAAATAAAAAGCTTCAATAAAAATGCCATATATGGGTGGATATTTTTTAAAATATGTAATCATATTCGTGCACTAAAAGTTTTATAAAAATAAAAAAATATTTATCTGTACAAATAAATTAATTTATATTTATTTGAGCGGAATCAAGTATTGATATACAAATAAATAAATTATATTCAATCAAAAATTATAATAACTTTTGAATGCTAATTAATTAATTATTGAAACAATTATTATCAAAGTATAATAACCATTTGATTCAAATACAATTTATTTGTAGTAAATAAATTCCTATTTTAAATGTTGAAAAGAATTTTCTTTTAACAAAAAATTATTTATTTGTTAAAGTCTAAACTCAAACGTTTATTTATTATTTTTGAAAGCAAAAACTATTTTTTTTAAATTATAATTTGAATAAATACTTACAATAAACTTCATTACATAAATGAATGGTTAAAAATAAATGATTCATTTTTTTTTTTCAAATATATTTATGAGATTATGATGATGCTAATAAAAGCTTGCTGAAATATTAAATTATATTAATAGTAAAAATTTATTATAGTATATTATTATAAATTAAAAATAGAAAAAAATACTTCAATAAAATATTCTCCTGGTCATTGGTTTTATCTATATCTATTTTCATGTTACTACATGATTTTGAATTTTATGATTAAATGGGCCCTCAATATTATTTACCTATAAAAATCAAATTTTATTTCCCTACTCTTTTTAAATTTCGAGTTTATAAAATCAAAAATTAGAATATTCATTGTGTTTAGAATGTATATATATAGATAAAATAATGTAGCTTGTGTGCTGAGATAAAAGAGGGTCGTTAGTTTTTTGGATAAGGGCAAAAAAATAAAAAAGGTTTTTGTATAACATTGAAAATACAGATAGACGATAGTGAGTGAATGCGTGTGGGCAAATGAGGGATGTAGTATCGTACATATCATATGAACCTATACAAGATAAAATAAAGAAAATAGAAAGAGTCAAAATATAAAACAGTCAAGAGATTATTACGAAGAAAAATATGCCTGAGGCAAACGTTGACGAACCTCAGTGTGACACACACACGACGACTTTAATCCTCTTCTCGTCTCCTTTATTTTTCGTCAAATATAATCACTATCCCTCTAGGACTCCTCTCTGTCTTTTCCCTATACTCTTCATCTAAAATTTAACGAGCAAAACTCCACCATGGTCCTACAATTTTGAAGCTTTTTGTTATGGTTGATCCAGAAAAGCACCGTGCAAAATTAAGAAAAAAAAATTATCAATTTGGTTTTAAATTCAAAATAAACTTTATGATTCCATGCCAGGTGTTGACATTGAAAAATAAATTGGTAATAAACAAAATAAAAAAAACTTCATATATATTTATTTCAAGTATATATATGTAGTCGATGTAAAGTTAGCTTTATATATATTTGAATTGGCAAAAAAATAAAAATATATTTTACAATATACGTGAACTGACCGCACATAGCCACGTCGACGGTTTGCCGGTCAATGTATATATATTGTGCACTGCACGCTTCTCACGAATCGATAAATTGAAAAGCCCCAAGTCGTGCTACGACTAACTAATTTTATATCGTGTTGATGGCACGCGTCCCACGTTTCACATGTTCCTCTTTTTTTTCCTTTTTTTCCTACACCTAAATTTATCATTTTTATCTTTTTTTTTTTATTCATTTTTTAATCTCAAATCATGTAATATTATTAAACCAAGATAGTTTGAGAAAATTTATTGACAAAAATAATAAAAAATTTGAAAAATTTTCTAAATAAATTTACTATCCAAGTAAATTTTAATTGTAATGAAAAAAAAATATAAAATAAATTATTTTCGGAGATTAAAAGATAATAAATTTTATAATTGTTAAAATTCACTTAAATTTGTATTAATAGTATAAAAAGATAATTGAGTTTTTTAATAATATGATGACTCTTTTAAAAGAGATAGAATTGTATATGAAAAGATGTACATAGTCCAAACGACATTGTCAATTGCAAATTGCAATTTTGTTGTGAGATCATTATAAAATACATAATGCTTTCAAACTAGGGGACAGTTAAACTTTCCTCATTCTCTTCGTTCTCCTTATTCTCTTTATTTCTTCTTATTTACCCCCTCAGGTTAGGTTGTGATAAAGGGGTTTTATCTGAGAGAGAAATGAGAAAGAGAATATACCTCCTTTTGCTACTAGCATAGTCGTCATATACATATAACCCACTACCTCTATTTCACCACTGAGGGGGAGGTTTAGTCTCTGTACGAAGCAGTGCCTCGTTAAAAGTTTCTAGCAACGCGTATTCTTAATATTCTGAGCGCGGACACGCCGTCATTAAAATTATAACCAGTCTCTCTTTTTTTTTTCTTTCTCCCGTTTTTGCATCATCCCCATTTTTTCACCCCATTCAGGTTGACTCTTTTTACCCTTATTTAATTTATCTCTCTCTCGTGCACGTAATGCAGTTTAATTCAACAAAGTCACCAAAAGTTTTTTTCAAAAAAACAACATAATCACACAATAATTGTATGCAGTTGTATGCATACAACAATTATTATCATCATTACTTTTTTATTTATAAATACGGTATGTATATTTTGTTTTATCGAATTGAAAACTTATCATGAAAAAAAATAAAAATCGCCATCCTCTTTTAATTTATATTTTACATTGAAAGATTCGGTTTGATAATTACGTGAATCTCACTCAAACAGATACAATTGTCTAGAACTATGTGGAACATTTGCTACAGCAATCTATCCAGAAATTTAAAAAACTTTTGCCTCTAAATATTCATATATATTTGCTCAATTTATCGATAAAAATTGTTTTAAAAAAATGTTATAATACTTATGTACACAATAAATTAACTATATAATATTAAAAAAAAAAATTCAAATAATAAAAAGACTTGTGGAAAAATGCAAGTTTAACGGTAACTGAATATAATCATTTTGGTATCTAAGAAGCAAGTTTAGATACACAAACTGAGTATATTTAAACGTGCTTATTATCATATAAATACAAGTTGGACGTTCAATTTACGCGCACTATAGAGTCATTTTTTTTTTGCTTCATCTTTTTGCAAGAAACCCTTTTTTTCTATTAGATCCATTCTATCTTTCAGCTCATATAAATTTTTTTGTTTTCTTTCTATTGGCTTTTTTACATTGCTCTCGACTGTATACTGCAATATATTAAGCGGCCGACTGCATGCCGTTCTTCCCATTACACGAGTTACAAAAGTTATTATTGTTATTACCGTATCGTTTAGAAAGTTTTGTTGGCCGCACGATGGATACACTAGCTCTACAACAATCTCCTATCCACCCTATATTTACTCCCTCATCTTTTCTGTCCACCTCTTTATTCGCTCTTCTTTTTCCTGACAAATCCCAAGGATTCAACCGCTCACAGTTGCTCCAGACAATTTCACCGACCAGTCGAGACAAGGACTTTAACAGCAGCAATATCAGTCAATTTATATTTTTTTTTTCTCTTCTTTAACCCACATAATATCCATTTAATAGATGCTTTTTTAATTTAATTATATAAAACGATTGAAATATTTTAAATGGAAAAAATAAATTAGAAAAAAAAAAAGAAAGCACATGGAATTTACACAATAACCAAGTATCAATTTAATTTGTCGATGAAAGTATGTTCATTCCGAAATTGTCTTCTTATTTTCATTCTTTTTATTCCTCTAGTTTTTTTTTTTTTTTTTTTCATGTTATTTGTACAAAGTAAAAACAGAAAGATTACGAGACTCTCGCTTTATCTTGTCATGTTGTTTTGTTTGTTGTTTTTTTTTTTTTTTATTCATAAATGTAATTTTGACTTGCTGGATAACTTGCTATTCTATTTGCAAAAATACCTTGCTTTTATACTGTTGTTATCCTGAACTACCCTCATTCTCATACTAAATAAATGGATAACAAACTCACACAACCACCGACCATTGCAATCAATTCAGAGTATAATTTTCAGAAGCCAAAATCACTCTGTACAATAGTGATTTTTTCATTCTTTGATTGTTTTTCTTTTTTTATCTTTTTTGTCTATCTTCTTTGTCGCCCCGTGCCACGACACATTTACCACAAAATCCGAGAAACAATTCACTTAGGTAGGACACGCGACGATACGAAGAATGCGGAGTAAAGAGTAAAAAAAAAAAATGTATACAGTGATAGTAGACATTGAGAAAACCGCTCAAGAAAATTGCCTCAACTCAAACCCCTTAATAGTTGAACGATAAAAAACAAAATAAAAAAAAATACCCAGCTCATTTCTCACATCTTTTGGAGCTAGTTTATATATTGTAAAAGTCTGCTTGATGAAATTGCAAAGCTACCAAGTTTTAATTTGTCCTTGCGTGACGTGGATTACATTTATTTTGATTGACATCAATTGCTGAATCTATTTACGTATAAACTTTTTGATTTTTAAATAGTTTTTAAGTAAATTTAATGAACTAATATAACGATTGATTTTTTTTTTTTTTAATATAATGGATTTGTTTAAACGTCATTATCATTCGTGAAAAACGACACTCAATGCTCACGTACTTGCACCAGGGCATAATATAACATCGTTTCAGCTCGGTGAACATAATGTAATCCAGTGGCAGCCCACGTTCAAACTTTCTAAGGTGACGCCGGGGAATCACGTAGCAAATTAAAGTTGGACCTCATCCTGAAAGTGGATAGTATAGTGGAAAGAGGGTGAGAAAAGTTAAGAGGGGAGGTAGTTATATCAAACTGAAATTCGAATTTATATCATAGAACGTTATTTCAAATATTATTATATACACCAACCAACAAGTATAACAATTCATGATTCATACTGCATTTTGCTTTAAAATAAATAAATATAAATTCATCTTGGAATGCTCTATAACCTTTGAACATTTCAAATATTTCGATATAAATTATTTAAATATAGCCCTGGAAGAAAAAATACAACAGCATAAAATTATATTAATAAATTTCCACAAGTACTTTTGTAGATAATACCTGGCAAAGAAAAATTTTGATTAAATAAATAACAAATTATATTCTTTCTTTTAAATAAAAATTTAATTTACATGCTTATAATTATAATTATATAGTGATTAATTTAAAAAAATAAAAAGTAATAAGATTTTAGAGTTATTTTATTATTATTGATGAATGAATGAATGAATTTTTGTTTTTTTTAATATAAAAAAAAAAAGGTTGTATACATGATTTAAGCAATACTGTGATGCTCAATCTTTCATCACTGATAAAAACCATGTAATTGTCGATGAAGAGTGTAAAAATAATAATTAGGTTTCGCCCAGGGTCAACCCCGAAACCCATTGAATATATATATTAAAAAATAAAAAGATGAAAAAAAAATATAATGAAAAAAAAAAAAAGAGTTTTTATCAGACAACAGCGCCATCGGGGATGTAAAAAAAATGAAAATATCTTGGTGCTCTACGAAGAATAATATAATTAAACTTATTGGCAATAACTAAAAAGGTGGGGGGAGAGAGAATGAGTATAATACTTGAGATGAAAAAGACAAAATGAAAAACAAAAGATAAAGACAAAGATACATTTAAAAAGAGAAAATATTAAAAAGAAGAACAAGCAAAAAGGCATCTCTGTTGAAAACTAATCAAGATATATTAATTGCAGTATACTTCACTTATATTGCTTTCCACAGGCTCTTTGCCTTGCGTCGAGTATTATTGCAAATCGCTAACGTCGGCTTGGCAGCGTTGTAATCACGCTGTGAGCCTTTTGTACACCTCTTTGTCTGACATTCAATTTTTTTATTTTTTTTGTTTCACTTGTTCAGCAATATAATAAAGACCGACATTGAAAAAAAAAACGCGTGTATCCATCAGGACACTTTTCGGTTTCCAAGAAATTATATTATTATTATTTTTTATTATTATTTTAAATATTAATTCGTACAATAATTTATCAGATATTAAATTGATTCAAGAAGAAAATTAAAAAATTAAATAACTTTTTTTTTTCTTCAATTTTTTAAAATATAATTATAAAATAATTTTTTTGTGTATATGTAATCGATAAGATGAAAAAATTCAATTTAATAATTATTATTTTTAATTATATCTTTTTAATCAAAAAGTATACAACGTATTTTGTTTTCAATTTAAATTAAAATTCTCAACTATTTTTATAAGTTTTATTGTTTTTTTTTTTTGGGTATATAATAATTATACTTGATATGTTACAAAACCAAGGTAAAAGATTTAATTTAACTTAATTAATCCATTTAAATTAGCTAGACTTTTATTTTTTTTTGTTTTATTTAAATACATGTATCACGTGACTCATTTAAATACAATGACTTGATGTAAATAAAAAAAGACAAGGTAGGCTCTAGTGCACACAAAAAAAAAAGTGCATAGTTTTTATTTTTTCAAATTATATTTACATAATAATTTTATATAAATAAATAAATATTTAAGTTTATTTTGAATGAAAATACTCTGTTAATTTAACACTGAGACTGAGTGAGTTAGTCTTCAACTGATCGATTCTCCAACGACACTCATACCCCTGAACATTCTCATTTGGCATTTGTGTTGGTGTTTTTGGTAGTTGGGGTAGACGAGGGGATGAGATTTGGATAGTACAGTATATTGGAAGAGTGAGGAGTTGAGGGGATGGAAACAAAGCATGCAATCAAAACGTTAATTACATTAAAATGAGTCGAAGACCAGCCCAATCAGGTTCTCTACTGATGGCAATGCGGCTGCTAAATCAGTCACGAAGAGATTTATCATCAAACAAATTGCTAGAATGTATTTGAATATTGTTAATTAACTATAAAGGTCATTTAAATAATTTTAATTCATTTTTTCATTTTCAAATTGCAATAAAATTTATAATATATATCTTTCATTTTAATTTTTCGAAATAAATCTTGCTTGCTTGTATATTGAGATGTTGAAAAATTAATCATGCACGCATTGAGTTGTTGAAAAAGGTGTGAAACAAACTCTTTAAAAATTGTAAAATATAATTTATTTATTTACATCTTCTTCGTCTTTTGTGTAAATGATAAATTAATTAATTATAATTTGTTTTTTTTTTTTTCTATTTTTTCATTTAATATAAGTTATTAAATATCAATGATTTTCATTAAATTTTTAAGACTTTTTGATGATCCAGCTGATATTGATTAATGAAAATTTTACTTATATCGAAAAAACTCATAAATATGTGAATTGTTCACATCTGCTGCTAACAATACACACACACGTATATAAATATTCACACTTATACATTTCTACTCTAAACCAATACTCGAGCAAACTTCTAATTTTAGGGCTGAAAGCTGCACTGTGATGTGTCCCGGGTATATATCCGGTAAAATTGCACTAGCCAGCTAATAGGAATTTTGATTGACTGAATTAAATGGTTATTGGAAATACCGGTGCCTCTTTAGATCGATCAGCTTTATTAAGTCTCGTGTGTTACCCTATTCGTAGAAACCATATATTAAAAAAAAAAAATCAAATTATATTAAAATAAAAAAATAAACAAAAATATAAAAGGATCAGAGACCTCCCAAGACGTTAAATCGTAGGATAATTTACCCTTTTTTAAAAAATAAAAACTATTAATATATATTTTTCAAAAAATATTAAAATAAAAAAAAAATGAAACAAGTCGAGGGCAATTTGTCGTTAAGTCGAAACTCATTTTCCACAACGCAGCACCTCATTACAAGACCGTTCAACTTCAATTTAACTTTTTGGTTGCGTTCAAGAAAATAAAATTAATAAAAATACTGTTTCCTTACCCCCTTAACCACCCACTCAATTTACCTCACCAACTTTATTTTTTTTTTTTTTTCATTCAGTATAAACATCAAACTATCGTAATAAATTGATGATGATGATATAAAGTTTTTTTAAAACTACATAATATATATAAAATAATAAATTAAAAGTTATATGCAGGTATATGAAGAATGAACAAGCTAATATTCTGATATGAGATACAAAGTTTGTAGTTTGATATTGTATATGTCAAACATGTATATTTTCAAGAACTTGTGTGTACGTATATATACGCATACACAATAATGAAATACATGCTTTCATTCACACAAGATTGTACATAGCCGTAGGCATACATGGCATGGCCTGCTAATGAGTTACTTCGCCACGTTCTTCATCCCTCTCTTTGAATCAACCTCACATTTTCCTCACCCTCTTACTGGTACACTATATCTTTTAACATTTTATATATATATCTCTTTTTCTCTTTCTATTTCTCGTCACCACTTTAATTGTCTAAAGCACAAATTGGGCAACTTTAATTAGCGTAATTATTTTCTGGCATCCTTCACATGGTCGAATACACATACCCTTATTTACTTTTCCAATTAAATTTCATAAAATAAATCACGAATATTATAAATTAAAATTAAATAATTAATATTGTATTTATAATATTACAAATACAAGTTTTTTTTTTATTACAATTCATAAGTAATTACTAATTAGTTAACTAAAGGGTCTTGCTAGTCAAATTAAATGAATATAGAACAGATGGTAGTTTTAGTAATTGCATACGACGATACCCGTTGCCCGAAAATTCAAAGTTTATCCATGTTCTTCTTCATCTTCTTGTCATAGAACTATATCCTCTCGTTACATATAAACTTTATTAATTTTTTATATACATTTTTCCAATTTCCTTGAGATTTTCAAGTATAACATTTGTTTTAGTATTTTTATTTTTACAATTTTTAAATCTTCTCATGATTTACAGCAACTGTACTTCATTTATAAATGTCCATTTGTTGATCGTTAAACTAGCGATTACATTTTATTTGATTAATTGAGTGATCTTTCGAAGCATAAAAATAAATGAGAAACTAAAAAAAAAAAATGAGAGAGAAAACTCACTGAGTATAAGAAGTTTTTATGTAATTGATCTCTTCACTTGACATTAACTTGTTTCTTTGATTATTTATTATTATTAATATTATTATTTTTATTATTATTATTATTGTTTTTGTTGTGTAATTATTAATTCTATGCACTGATTAAAATATAGTCATTAAATTAATTGAGTAACTGCCGAGGGACATGGAAAAACACAAATTGAAAAAAAAAAAATTAAAAATAAATTATTATGATAATGAGAATAATAATAATAATAATTAATTAATTAATTAATCAAAATAAATTTTTTCATTATAAATACTGTACAGCTTACTGTCACTTTTATAAAATCCATTTAATAATGAAAAAAAAAAAAGTTTTTAAATGGATATTATAAAAATTATTTTTATTTATAAACAGACATTATTATATGTCAGGTTCTATTTATGTGCTAATGATTATCTTTCGACACCTAATATAAAATAACAGCATGCTCTATTAACATTTCATTAATTGTATATATATCATTGAGATAAAAATAAATTATAAATTTTTTAAAAATACATTATTTTATATGAAAATACAACATTGTGTATTGTGTTTGAAAAAAAAAATTAAAAATGATAAAAGATATATATATGATAAATATAAAAATAAAAAATGTTATTAACGGAGCGAGAAAGAGAACAATGATTGCGTCCGGTTTAACCACGCAGGTAGCACGCGGATCTCGACGGATAAATTAGCAATTTAATTATAGAACTGTCAGACAGTGATTAAATTAATAACGAGGAACCGCGAATCCAATTGAGCCTCACCCCGACAAATTTTCTATCTCTCTTCAACACAAATACATATGTACTTGCATGTTTATATATATACATGCATACCTTTAATTTACTTTTCTCATTTGTCCTTTTCATTTGTTCGAATATTACGCATATACATAATATATGTTTATATATATTATATATAAAACGTTTAGTCATTTATTCATTACTACGATAAAACGTATAAAACATATTCATATTATTATACAGTTAATAGCCACATGTTTTACAGTATAATTTTAAACATTAACGTTTAAATTATTAAATAATATATAATACTTTTATTTTTGTTGAAAATTAAAATTATAAAATATTTAGCTTAAGAATGATTACATATTTTTAAATACCTTTATATTATTTAGTGTTTTTGTTTTACGTTTTTTTTGTTTTTTAACTTCAATTTGTTGATTTATTTATTATTATTATTTTCAACTGTTCAATATTGCAAGTACTTAATTGCTTTTTAAACATTCAGATCTACTTTATAATCCTTTGAGTTCAACATATATATGCCGCTTGTTTGCTTCAGCAAATATCAATTCTCCCATTAACGCGTAAATACAAATATTCTTTAAATTTTCAGTGTTTAATCTACTGCTACATAAAAATCTCTTTATGCCAATTTAAATTTTCTATGTTATTTAACTCGAAAGTCAATAAAAAACAAATTAAAAATTGTCTAAATATTTTAATTTTTAATATTTTTTTATAAATAAAATTTATTATAAAATACTCAAAATAATTAATTAAAAAATTACAGAATAAAAATGAGTAATTAAATATTTTTTTAAAAACCACATTAAGTATTTCAAATATTTTACTTGACATTATTTTTTCTCATTACCTTATTTTTTTATTTTTTTTTATGAGCTTATAAAGAAGGTTGATAATGATCGATCTTGCTCATTAAGCGTTCCCTCACTCATCACCCACTGCCTACAGCCCAAAAGAAAGTAAAAAAATAAAATAAAATAAATGAAAAAAAAAAAAACAAATCAGTACCTTTCCACGAAGCCGTGCAAATAAATAATTAACCCCCACTTTATTCTACATCTCTACATTCCCTATGTATTAAATGTATATATATAAAATTCCCTCTCATGAGAATGTACCTACCTTGATCCAGAAATGGTACGAGTCAAGTCAACTTGCGCGCAGCCAGAATCATGATAGCGGCACACAACTCTCACCGGTACCCTTTATCTTCAGTCTTACTGCCAATTAAAAGGTGCATTTACAACACCTTATTATATCTGGTTGTCTCGGTTAGTTTGGCTATCAAAACACTACTGAAACAGCAGGGGTGTGACTGTGATTCTTTGCATATAATAAAATATAATAATATAAAAATAAATTAATATAAAAATATGTACATATTTATATTTAAGTAATAATGATCAGATTGTAGATAGTAATATAAGTGATTATTTATATTTATTTAGATAAATATTTTATTTAGAAAGTTTAATGCATGTATATTGATAATAAAATTGTTGTAAATAAAAAAGTTATTATGGTTTCAATTTTATAAGATATTTAATCACTATATTCATTAAATTATTTGAAAGTTTTATGATATGTTATTTTAATAATTTTATATTTTTTATTTAATGTTTCAGACATTATGGTCAAAGTGGAGCATGTCATGCTTGTGGTCAACAAATACCACCACATGAGTATATAACAAAAGCGGGCAGTTATGTTTTTCATATAAAGTGTTTTAGTTGTATCAAATGTAACACCCCACTAACGCAAGGCGACAAGTAAGATATTCATTTAATATATGTATATTATTTTTTTTAATTAAAAATTTTATTTTTAAAATAAAAAAATAATGATGAAAAACTTAAAAGGAAAAAAATAAGTTGAAAATATATATATATATATTTTTTTTTTGTAATATACTTTGTTAAAACTAAATTATTATATATAAAATAAATGAAATTTAATTATAAAGAAAAAAATAAAACAATCATTATAACATGAAACAAAGAAAAATGATGAATTTTATTTTTATTTTTAAAAAATAATAATAATTTAAAAGCAAAATATTAATTGTATTTTTTATTTTTAGTAAATCTCGGTTATTTATTTAAATAAATTTTAAAAATTAAAAAAATTAAATGTAAATTCAAATTTTTATTTTAAATAAAAATAAAAAGTTGTTTAAAAAATGAAAAATTAAAAAAAAAAAAAAACAACAAAATAATGAATGTTGTTTTTAATATTTTTTCAGATATTGCTTGGTGGCAAATGGTCCAGTGTGTGAACAAGACTGGAATAAAATGTCAAAAGCATCAAATGTATCAGCGGGTGGTGCAGCAGTTGCTGTTGCTGGTAATGGTGGTGGTCCACGTAAAAATAAGGTTGGTCGTCCAAGAAGAAGTCGTGAATGAGGAGGTAACCCGGTCGGTCGACCGAAGAAGGCACAACCCACGACGCAATCAGTTGCGTCACCCGTCGCTCAATCATCAACGTCAATATCATCATCATCACCATCATCATCATTACCAGGTATTGGTGGTACATTATCAAATCAAATTGACGTTGTTGATGTGGGAGTCGGAGGGGATCCCTATTCGCCGCCGCCACCGGGTCATCAACACTATCACAATCCCCATCATCATCATCATCATCATCATCACCAGCAGCAGCAGCAACAGCATCAGCATCATCATCACCATCATCATCCTCAGATGGGAATGGGCCTTATTGGGCATCCACTTCAACATCCGTCACATTTGCAACAGCAACAACAACAACCTTATCAAGAATGGACACATTGGGGTGAACCCTGCGACTGAATTATTATTATTTTTTTATTTTTTTTTGTTGGTTTATTATTATTTTTTTTTAAATCATAATATACTTTATTTTGTTGATTAATGAAAAGGAAAAAAAAAACAATTAATAAACTCATAATTACACATGAAAAATTGACAATTAATATGTGCGTGTGTGTGATTGTGTGATTTTAAAATAAGCCAGTGCTGCGACAAAGTGTGACGTTGATGATGACAATTTTGAAGTGATATTCAATTAAAAAATAAAAGGTGCCACAATCAAACACTGCTGATGAGCGTGTGATTTATAATACTATTTTTATTTTTTATTTTTTTTTCTCTAAAACTTTACTACCAAAACTTAGTCTTGTACATTAAAACTTATTTGAGACCATTGTGCAACATTAAAGAAAAAAAAATTATATAGGTATATAAAATAATTTAAAATTTAGATTTCAATTCAGCTCATTTATTTTAATGAGCTGATTGATGAAATTTTATTTTTTAAATAAAGAAAGTAGTCGCATGCGATTGAACAACAATTCTTGATGCTTAAAATTATCCTTGCTCAAAACACGTTTGCTCATTTTGTCCTTTTTTTTTTTTTTTTTCTTTTATTATTATAAATACTTTATTTCATTTGTTGCATCTTTTTGTAAATTTAATTTCATTTTAACAAATGTAATTTAATAAATTTCAATTTTTGACTGTGAAATTATTCAATTGTATGAATGTAAAAATTAATATAATGTCAGATGTGGGGCCAGGTGTTTTTTTTTTTTTTTTTTAAATTACCAATCCAAATTAGATGTCAGAAATAAAAATTACACAAGTTGCATAGTAATATATATTTTTCCAATAATAATATTATTCGCAAAAATATTAAAGTGAGCATGGTAGAATAATAATAAAATAAAAAAGAAAAAAAAAAATTTAAGCACAAAAACAAAATATTAAATACTAAACAAAAAATAAAAATAAATAAATAAAAGTCAAATAAAATATTGAAGTGGTAAAAAAAAAAAAAAAAAAATGAGTGGAAAAAAAGAGAAACAAGAAGTCTCATTCAGTAAAATGAGAATAATGTTGGGACTCTTAGAAAATTATTTTTCTTTCAAAATCATCGGGCCTTTCGCTTGGGTGAGCGTAAAGAGTTGACGCCTAAGTTCGTTAGGCATCCCTTGTTTCCGCGACCGAGGCCGAGGTTAACGGTTACACTTTCATAAAATACCTCCTTTCCGCCCATCGGACTTTGCCCTTCATCATCTCATTCTTTTCTTCAACCCCTTGTTTCTTTAGCTATTTTTTTAATTCTTTTTTTTTTTATTTTTAATCCATATAATATATATATATTTTTTCTTTTTCTGGAAGTCGTTGTGAAGCTCAAACTCGTTTATTTTGACCGAGATATATTTACTTCTGTTAGTGAGAACCCTCACGGTTTTTAATTTTTCGACAGTCTCGTTATGACGCTTACCATTTGGCCCCCTCAACGCATAAACTCACTCGACCCACCTGTGTGTATTTGAGTCTAAACTACATTATTCTTTTTCCTTTTTTTTTTTTTTTTTTTACCTTTCATTATTATATATTGTACAACAAAACACCTCAAAGTTGCACTTTAAAGTTTATACTTTTGTCAAGAATATGTATATATACATTTTTTTTTTTTTTTTTTCGTCACCCTTATTCTGTAAGCAATAATGATGGATATTAGAGAAAAGAATTGTGCTTTCACGTGCGATAAAAAATATGAGAAAAGAAAATAATAAATATAAAAAAGAATAAAAATGTTGTGAATAAAAAAAAAATAAATAACACTGGACACAATGCAATCAGTACTTAACCATGACTTATTTTATTGCTCGGAATTTCTCGTTCTTTGTAAATTTATTTAATGAGACAATTGTAATTCTATTATGAAAAAAAAAAGACTCAAGTATAGTGAATAAGAAGTGATTGGAAATCAACTTGTTGAAAGAATAAAAAAATGAAGTTTTATATTTCAATGAAAAAAGAAAAACAGGGTCAACGAGAATCCGCAATAAAAAATAAAATTAATGTATAATTATAATGCGTCATGATATTTAATATCTCAGTATCGATGGATTACCTTGCAGTCTTTTAAATTAAAAACAAAAAAATTCAATTAAAACAGGAAATGATTAGCAAGTCAATGTCAAATCAAACCTCTTTCTATTAAAAGCTCAATAAGATTTAAAAAACCAACAAACAAATAAAATAATTAATTAAATTTCTTGAATGTAATTGTATCATAAATTATGCATTCTTTATTAAATTTTTGTCCTTGAAACGCTCCACATTACTTAATGACTTTAGTATAAATAAATAAGTAAGTAAATTAATAAATAAATGAAATTGTAAAAAAAATATCGTTGAAGATCACAAAAAGAGCAACAACATGATGTCAAACTTGCGTTATTAAATTAACTACGAATAATAATAAACAATATAAATATATATTTAAAAATTGTTTTATATATTCAAAGTCAAGAGATTAAAAAAAAAAAAATAAAAAGTTTGTTTAATTTATCAGTTTGCGCACTCGGCCTCCTCTGACTAACTAATCAAGTCACAATTGATGAGGAAATAACTGAAAATGAAAATGTAATTTAAACTTGTATATAGGTACATTTTGTATATTGTTAAAAATTTGTGTGATATAAATGGTTATTTACTATTAAATAAAAAAAAATAAAAAAAATAAAAAAAAAATCTAGCGACATCTTAAAATGATCTTGGTGACTGGAGTCACCAAAAATATATCTCAAAATCATTCATAACTGCCAGACAATCAAGTGTCTTTAAAATTTCCACAAAAAAAAAAGAAAATGTAATAATAAAAAATGAACAAATGAAAATTATTTTTGCATTTTATACAAATTATTTTAAAATTTATTTTTTATCATGAATTTTTTTTGTTTTTTTTTATTAATTTTACATTTATTATTCATAGACTAAATACTCGTTTGTCTGGCAGCATTGAAAGACTTGCAATCACGTAACATCCTCAGGATAATTATGAATCGAAATAATTGTTAATAAGAATTTAAGAAAATAAAAAAATTATGTAACAATCAACTAGATATATTCTTTAAATAAAAAAATGAGTAATTTTTTCCTGAGGATGATAAAAATAAATAAACAAAAAAAAATGAAATAAATAAATGAACAAATAAAAATAAATAAATAAATAAACCAATCGATTCGCGTTTAGTTAATTTTGTTATTTGATTTATCTCAACTTTAATGCCGATCATCGGGATCTCTAGTCGATCCTGATTTCTTGTAAAATACTACGGCACACACGTTTAATTAATAAAAAAAAAAAAAACAAAAAAAAGCCATCAAAGTTTTTAGAAAATTAGTTAGTAAAGTTGTTAACATTTATTTTGTTTCATATGTCTTTCTTTCCTTATAAAATAGGTAAAAGGAACTACGAAGAATCATTATTATGTTTTATATAAAATTTTAGAAATATAAAAGTTACTTGAAAATGAAGTCATTTATGATGTCAATGTCAAGGGGATTTTACTTGTGCATTTCGAACTTGAAGATAAGTATTGAAATATTTTTTTCACAATGAATAAAAAAATAGCATGATTCTAAAAATTATAGTGTAGTGTTTAATTATTTGTTTATATTCAAAAATAGAAATAAATATATTTTAAATATAATTTTTATTTATTTTATTTTATTGTATAAATAATTTATAAATTTATAGAAATATTCTCACAATTTTTATACTTTTATTAGAAGGTAATGTCTATTATACGATTCAAATATAATTTATATTTGTTTTAACTTATATATTTATATGTGATACTTGGACTTATATTTCACATAGTTTACATATATTTTTTCTACATGGAGGTTAATTTTTTTCATTAAATTTCCTTATTAGACTATCCAAAAAAATATTATAATAAATTAAAGACTAATTGAAATTTCAAATACAATTTAAAATAATTACTCTAAAATCTAAAAATACAAATTTTAAGTTTAACCAATAATATTTATCAAAAATCTTATTTTTTTAAATTGTTTTTCAGGGTTCATGCTTGAATAGAATCTCAACGACTGTAAATAACAAAAAACAAAAACTTTGATATCTTTATTTTTTTTTTTTGTTCAATTGTAAAAACTAATCAGCAATTTTTTTTTACTCTTTCTTTTTCAAAGAAACCACCTCAAAGTGGATGGTTTCTAGGAAAAAAAATGAATGAATAAAATAATAATAAAAATAAAAAAAAAACAAGAAGAATTCAATTGTTGTCATCATTATTGAACAATGAGTCTTCGGAGAAAGATCACAAAATACAATAACATCGAAATTAAGACAAAATTTTATCACAATAATTACCGGATTGCATTATTATTTTTTTCTCTATGAATAAGTACACAAAAAAAATAAATAAATATACATGTTTTTAATGTCGTTGCAAAGGTAATTGAAAGATCTATTTAAGATAAAACATCTGTCGGATTTGTGCTGAAAATAGTTTTTCTTTAATCATCGGTACGAGTTTATTTATCCTTGTTTTTATTGCACTAAAAAGTCAGACGGTTCAGTAATTGGCAACACTGAAAATACATATAAATAAATAAATATATATATAGATGTGTATCAACACTAGTTAACAGTAATCTGAGTTTGAAAATACAAGTGAAAAATCCAAGAGACCTGTATCTCCCAATAATGAAAATGAGAAAGAAAAAGTTGGAAAAAAATAAAAAAAGCTCATCATAAAAAAAAATAAAAAAAAAATTCGACATGACTCTGTGTGCGTCCCGTTGGGCCAATCAAAATGCTTGTATAGTATATCGCCGTCAGGCACACTAATTAGACGCCACGTAAATCAGTCCTGAAACGCTTGGCGTTAATTAACACGGGTTTCCGTTGGATTCGCTTACCAACCTATTTACTGAACGACATGAAAACGTCGTTGGTGGTGGAAGTACAATTTTCTGATAAGTATATATTAATAATATTAAATAAAAAAATTATAAACAAAACAATATATTTTCTAACAATAATAAAGAAAAAAAAGTAATTTTTAAAGTTAAAAAAAATATTTATAAACTATCATTAAAAAAAATGTTAATTACAATGAAATTGAAGTTTATTTTCATTAGAATTTGAATATATTTTCTTCCATTTATGTTGTTTTTTACTATTATTTAATAAACATAGATATATTTATGAAAAAAAAATTATTTCTCATTAATTTATGTTGTAATTTTTATTACTTATTGGTCATTGTATAAAGACTAAAACATATAAATTGCCAGTATATAATAGTTTTTAAAGTCATTCGATGTATATATATGTATGTATTTAATTAATAATTCGTTATAAACTAAATTTAATTAATTTAATAACTATATGTCATGAGGGCTTCTCAACGCAATACATATATTGTTGAACGCTTGAATGCTAAATATAATATATACGTATGTATATATAATAATAGTAGAGAGAGCATTTGTTTGGCGTAACAAATCCTGCAAGCAAGTGAGAGAGACTACTGACTAGGGAGAATTTTAGAGTAAGAGGTAGATGAATGAAGAGAGGGGTAACTCAATGCCGAAGCCACTAGGAATTAATTATGGCATTCCGCGTTAGGAATTAATTACGTCCAAAAGTTGGACGTTTGTATATATATAGAGTTTGTACTTGTGTATATGTATGGTAAAAGAAAGTTTATTAAAAAAATTCTATACATTTATAGATATATTTTTATCTATCTGAATTTCATGATGCAATGGTAGTAGAATGAATACATTAAAATATAATAAGAAATTTATTAGCTTTGAAAAATCTATTGATAAATTTTTTATAACAAATTTAAAAGAAAATAAAAAAGACCTGGTAACATTTGTTGGGGCATGTGGCCAGCGTTACCCGTTGAAAATTAAAAATTTTCAATACTCCGGCTAGGGCCATTGTTATTTTTATTTCAAAGTTAATTGGTTGAATTTTTTGTAATTAATTATTGAAAACATTATTTGAGGTTGAATGTAAATCGCATTGGTGGACGAAGTTTGGGCCTAAAAGGGTGCGCATCTACATATGGTTATAAAAAATATTATTCATTGCCCCTCTGTCCAAAATATATTCACTATACTGGCAGGTTCTTGGTAGTATGTGTGTATCAGTCTATCTGGATAGACACACACACACACAACTACCATAGCCAAGAATGATAAAAAATTTTGATTCTAATAATTGAATATCTTTTAAAATCCGTTGTAGAAAATGATCGTTGTGGGCTTAAAAAATCCGTATTGTAAAGAAGTACAAACTGATAGTAAATTGAGTAAAATCGTATAGAAAATTTTTGAGCTAGAGAAGAAAATATGAGTTCAGTCCCTATACCTACGTCTTAAAGTTGTCAACTTTGACATTAATTATCTAAAAAAAAAAGTGGTGTAAAATTCTGAAAAAAATCAACCAAATAGATAATTATTCCGGCTTTTATATGGGACCGAAAATTCAAAAATCGTATAGTTAAAAATTCTATTTACATTCAACCTGAACATTGGCTCTTATGGAGATTTCAACCATTTTTTTTGGATAGAAAAAATGATGAAAAAGTCTTGAAAGATCACACATATACTAAAAACCAAGTTTTATTAATTGCGCGAAAAATTTTGATGTGTTGATCGGGCAATTAATAAGTCGTTAATTATAAACTTTAAAAAAATTAGATGTGGCAAGCTCATACACACACACACACACTCGCACTCCCATATATTGTATACGGAGCGCAGGCGCTTTACACTATATTTTTTTACAGTGTAGCCCGATCTTAGTTTTGTCTGTGACGTCAGAAATGAGTGACGTCACCCACAATGAATTTGTGCATAACCTCCTTAAAGGATTTCGTCAATTTTTTTCCGAATATGAGAATGCTTTGAAATTTATACAGTAGATTCTTGAAATACATTTTATGTAATTTTTTGGTAATTGTTTGGAAGCTCGTTATTTTTTTATTAATTTTTAAAGTTGACAACTTTTAACATGGGCTCTTATGGAGAGTACGATTTTTGTCAAAAAAAAGTCCATAAAAATACCAATATCTCTAATCGACAATATGACATCGTGAAAAAAAACTATCGGGTTATAAAATGAGACAAAACAAAACGTATAGAAAAAAAATAAAAGAAGTTTGGAGCTTAGTTTTTTAACATATATGTATTAATATGTATTAATAATTAAAGTATGAAAAAATTGACTTTTATGAGGAATTATTGAAAAATCACTAGAGACCTCTTGCGGATGACTTTGAGAAACACAATATTTCTATGAGTGCGGAAAAGACAAAAAACAGAGGAAAAATGTTGTCTCACTCTTCGTTTTAAAAAATCGACGAAATCCCTTAAATTAATGCTTGTAAAAATTTCTTATCTAATTTTTTTCATCAAATAAAATAGCCAAAATAGTAGAATAGTTCAAAAAACTAAAATATTAAGAGGGCGCTGCAAGTTTTATAATAAAAATCGACCAATCACAATAGCCGAAAGTTTCACCGCCATCTTGGTCAGTGCATATAGATAGTGAGGCTATAGACAACCAATATCAGCTATTGTTAAATCAACTACCGTTGGACGAGGTTGGACGTTTGCAAGTATTCATTTTAATTATTTATTAAAATTGTTATAATAATTAATTATTATTTATCAATAATCAATTGAGTCAAAGCAGTACTAATTGTAAGTACAAATTATTATTATTTTATTAAATATCATTTTTAGCAAGTAGATGTTTATTGTTCATTGTTCGCCACGTGGTCATCGCCACGTGGTCATTGCCACGAGGCAATATTTTTTTTTTTTTTTTACTTTTTACTCCAAGATTAATATGTTTTTATTATACCAATATTATAATATTGTTTTAACTTATTTTTCAGGAGTTATTTCTTTATTTAAAAATAAAAGAAACATGGAATACGAAAATCCAAGAAAACGCCAAAAAATTGCATCATTTGATGCTGATAATTTTGATGAATATCAAGTCGAGAAAAACCTAAATGTTGATTGTCTATCCTTGGATGTTATGGAATCGGTTAAATTCCTACCATTAGCTGACAAGATGATAATTGATAAAGGTAAATAATTGGTAATTTGCTAAATATTAAAAAGGAGGGTAAAATGGACACACCTTATACATTTAGCCCATTTAGCTAAACGTATAAAAACGTGGTCATTTTGGGGTTAACTTTTCTTTAAGGCTGCTGTCCACTGGAAAAGTTTTCGACCATAATTGCCAAATCTAAGTTACCAAAGATAAACCGGCCACAGAGTACGGTGACAGTTTTCATGAAAACTGTCGCTATATTCTATGGCAGGTTTTTCTATATGTAGAAACAACTCAGTCTTCCACTGGTAACTGGAAAAATACTTGTTGTTTCTGGTAAGAAATGGACTTGGTCAAAGAGCTTTACTAGTGGAAATTTTTTTCAAGTGAAAAAAATTAATTTTCATAAAAATTGTCAATTATTATCTAGTTAATAATAATGTATATTTTTATTCTTTAGTTTTTCACCAACGGCAAAATGAAAAAAAATTGTACAAAACGAAAAAAATCGACATCGCAAAATGGATAAATCAAACTGAAAATATTTTAACAAGTCTTAATATTCCGGAAAATTTATGGATCAATTCTGATTTAATAAGTCATTTAACAATAACAGAATATACATGTGATTCATCTGTCATTGAATACATCAACAATTGTATCAATGTTGTTAATTTAAATTTCAAATTAAATTTAAATAAATTCGAAGAAAAACACTTGGAAGATGGTTTTAAAAATTTAAACAAATTAAAAATATTTAAAAATACAGCAATTATCGATAATTCATCACCAAAAAATGCCATTGATATGTATCATCACCTTTTACGTACTATAAATCCAGCAATAAATGAGATATATCTTCAAAGTAATACTTCGAATGAAATGATGATTCTACTTGCCGAAGATTTTTCATTGGTAGGTTTATTACTTATTTATGAAAAGAAAATATTTATATATTAACACTTGTTAATAATAAATATTATATTATATTATAAATATTATATTTATTATTACAGATTATTAAAGAATTTGAAAACTTGTCGGATTTGACACTTCGTTATTTTGAATTGGAAAGAATAGCAATGATGGAAATTTGTAGAATGGAAAACTTGGTTTACTTGGATCTACATGGTTGTAAGTTGAATGATCAAATGCCAATACTCAATTTGATAAACTTGGAACATCTTAATTTATCATCAATCAAATATATTGAAGATAATTTAATAAGTGGATTACCAAGATTAAATAGACTAAAACATTTTGATGTTAATAATTCAAGTCTTAGCATTGGCATGTATGACAGTATATCAAGAATCAAAACACTTATTTATTTGGATGTACAACATTGTTCAAATGTTGATGATGAATTTATAACAAAAGTCATTGATAATTGTAAATATTTGAAGCATCTTAATGTTGCTTCTTGTTCATTAATATCATCATATGTACTTGGAAGAATTGGTAGATTAAATAATTTAGAAAATTTAAATCTTGATAACGTTTTAAATGTTGATAAAAATGTTATTGCTAATTTAACTGAAGATGCTAAAAAATTGAAGCTACTTGATATATCTTATGGAGAAAATTTAACTATTTATGATATTGAACTTATTGGTAATTTAAAATGTTTGGAAAGTTTACGTATTAATCATGTTACGAGTGTTGATGATACACTGATATCAAGTATTGTATTTAATTGCAAAAATTTACAACATTTAGATTTGAGTTATTCATGTAATTTGAGTGAACGTGCGTATTATGATATTGCGCAACTAAAATATCTTGAAAGATTAGTTGTTGTTAACAGTTTAGATGTGCAAAATGCTGTACCAGTTGAAATGATGAAATTGAAATATCTTAATTGTGCTAAATCATACAGAGTTTATGATGAACATGTTGAAAAATTTATAAAGAATCGTCCAAATTTAGAAGAGCTAATTGTTTGTCAAAATCCAATTTCATCACGAATATTTGAAATAGCTGCAATGTTAACAAATCAACGGAAAAATAATATTCCATTGACAATATATACCAGTATTAATCTTGTAGAATTTTTTGAAGAAACAAATTGTCAAATGAATTTACTAAAATTATCAACAGAATGTGCATTTAAAGAGCATCAATTTTCATATGAACTTGATGATTAAAAATGTTATTTATTTTAATATTTTTTATAATTTTGTATGTAGATAAATTTACTAATTTTATTTACTAATAAGTACTCTGTCTAAGTACTCTGAATATATTCGTACGCAAACTGCATATATTTTTAAATTTAAATAGCTTTATATTTAAGATTGAATTGTATAAATTTTTATTAATTATTAATGACAAATACAACAGATATTCATAAAAAAAAAACAAAAATAACAATCTACATATTTTTTTTAATTTACAAAAAAACCCCTGTTAAAGTTTAACAATTAAAAAAAAAAAAATCTTAAAAAGACCTGGTAACATTTGTTGGGGCATGTGGCCAGCGTTACCCATTGAAAATTAAAAATTTTCAATACTCCGGCTAGGGCCATTGTTATTTTTATTGCTTAGACATATTTTAACCGTTTTTTTAATTTTTTTTTCGGCGAGCCATAACTTTTGTTATAATCAAGATAGGTAGTTCGTATTAGGCTCAAATTATATGCGCCTTAAAAAAATCTAGTGACGGCATTGGGTTTTTTTTTTTCTTTCAATAACAGTTTTCGACCAAAAAAATTAAATATCCGAATTTTTTGTCAAATTTTGAAGTTTTTTTTTTTTTTCTCAAAAACTATTATAAATGGAAAGGAATTTTGCAAAGCAGGCGATAGAGTTTTTTGAGACACATAAATTGAGCCTTATACGAAGTCTCTACTATGATTTTGATATATTTACCACCTGATGTAAAATATATGTCTTAAATACTGAAATTTGGGAAAAACCAGGTGGGGTCAAGTTTAAATTTTTTTTTTTTTTTTTCAATAGCTTAGATTTAATTACATGCGTCAAAAATATATATATTTCTTTCTTGAATTTTTAGTGTCATATCTAAATTAAAATACTTACAATTATAGTGACAATTTCGAACACTTGACTCTTTTTTTTTTTTTGTTGTGATAATTATTAATTGGAACATTCGACTAGCAGATTCATAACAAATTTGTCACTCTATTGTTTATTTAAGCTTTCAAAAAAACAAAATAAATAAATACATTCAATTGTTCTCATTAAATGTTTTTTAAATATTATTCATTTAACTCAATTTTATTTTAAACTTAAAATGAGGTCAAAGTAATTCATCTAAAAAAAGCTTTATAGATTTCAACAAATTAAATTTTTCTTCTCGTTAATTTACCCAGCTTACATTTCTGTATGAAAAAAAATAAATAATTAAAAATAACTTTTGGCGAATAATTATTTTTTACGACAGTTTTTTAAAAATTCAATAAGAAAAAAATTACGTTTTTATTTCAACTGAATTATTTATTTACCTTGAATTGAAAAAAAAAAAAAATATATACATATATATATATATACTTTCATGTTATTTTTTTGAATTCTACAAAAGTCAAATGTCGCCACTCCTTCAGAGATATTGAAAAAAAAAAATTATTTTTGTTGGAGCTTAGATATTATAAACTCAGAATAATGATCTATTATTATAATTATATGGAATATCGAGAATAATTGTTGAGGATAAATGATGAAGAATAATATCAAATGACTCAACGCAGTGATCACGAAATAATATTTAGCTTGCATTCAAAAGACTAAGTATAAAATGATCAAGTCAGAGCGATAAGTAAACAAACCATTGGTCATAACTAGACTAACATCTTAACAACTATTATTTGTACATCTCTCAAATCTTTGATTTCTCTATTGACATCTGCTAAAAGTAAAATCTCCTGTTGCATATTACTACAAAGAACGCATAGTAGTAAAAAAAATTGCATCAAACATCTTGCATGCACGTGGACCTCACACAGGACACTCATAAAAAAAACTCATAAAGCTTATTCCTAATTTCACAGCATGCAACATTCTCTTTACTTCGTTTAACTCTTTAGTTCAAAGTTGTATTTTCCAATAATTTCATTTTAAAAAAAATTACATGAAGAAAGTAAAATTAAAGTTCAATATAAAGTCTTTAATTCTGAAACTTGTTAAATATAAATAAAAAAAAAAAAAATTTGATCATTTTTAACTAACTTTTCTTCAAGTTTATAATGCTGTGATTCATTTGTCGTTATTGTGTATACAGGTTTGTAGTTATTAAAACTCAAAAGCTATGTATATTATTTTTATGAAAAAAAAGTGTAATAATTTTTGAATGGAAAAAAACATTTTATAGAATAAAATAATAGTTGTTTTGAAAGTGAAGCATGATCTGTATAACATATATCAGATCAACATGATCACTGAAGATCAAATAACCCATCTAGTATTTCTTGACATGTCATGAAATACATTATGCAGTATGTTCATGAAATCATTATAGAACTTCAGAATGATACATTAATAAATTTTGCAATAAACAAACATGCTGATAAAACGTAATCGTCATCGAAAGTGATAGATAAATATTATACCTATTTACAATATTATTATTATTTTTTTTTTTTGCATTCTATCTTGTACAATTGTTCTCACCTAATCAACAATTAGCCTCATATAATTGACATGTTATCACTGTTGAAAAACGATAAAAACTATGATAACCGTTTTGGATAAGGACTTGACTTGAATTTCCACTCGGGTATATTTGTATCGAAAATCATTTGTTTACAGAATCAAATTCATTGTTTCAATGTCTATTGATATTATAGATAATTTACTCGATCCAGATGAAAATTTTATATAAAGCATTCTACACGAATATTTATCAAGATTGGAATGGGGAAGTGAAATGGATGTGATGGTGGTGGTGGTGAAGCTGGTAGGAGGTAAACTGGGAAACAACGAGGCACTTAGATAGTGACCGCGTCCAAAACTTGGCCATTACGTCTCGCGATGCCAAGGGATCTCACCCGAGACTAACTCACCGACAACACACTCAAACCTTATACTCTGTCTATTCTTTTTCCATATACATTTTGAGTACACATATATCAGTTTTCCAAACTTTCAGTCATATTACTATGTTCAGCTTTTCTTATCCAAAACAAAAAAAAAAAAAATAAATAAAAAATACTTAAAGAACAAGAACACATTCAAAGGAAAAAAAATTTTTCAGAAAGGATTATTGATATACTGAAAGTTGATAAATTTCATAAGTAAAAAACTCCTTGATGTCATTATTCTTGAACTAAAAATATTAGAAATTAATCATCTTGATGCTTATGAAATTATTATTTTCCTAATTTTTTTAGAACGAATAATGGAAGTCAAGATGTCGACATTCATAGAAATTTGAGTTGTATATAAATGTATTCAAAAAATTGCACAAATACAACAACAATTATACTAAGATTTTAATTCCAAATGAATTTATTTAAATAGACTTTTGTACTCTGGGATTTTTTGTGCTTTTTTTTTTTACTTATTTGTCAATGACAATTGTCATTTGCATTGACATACCAATGGTGTTTATAATCTGTATTATTTTATATTACACAAATATTTAAATTAAATTATTATTTATTATATATTCTTTTAAGAACCTTCAAGATTGGTTTAATGATGATGAAGCAGTTGGTATTGTTAGTTCAGCTGTCCTAATTAGGGAATTGTAGTTGAAGATTTTGGAGTATGAGATGTACAAGATTGAGATTCAGGATTTTGCTATCTGTATAGAAGTAGATAACCATGTCTCATCTCTCTTTAAATTTCTCTTTTCAACTCTTACTCTTATCTTTCTCTAAGGAAATTGCAACGGACGGTGATGACTGATGAGGTTGAGGATCTCTTCAGGATGTCGTAAGTGGACTCCTATGTCACCCCCCAAATTGCTAACCAAGAATCACCAGTGTTCTTCTTCCCTCATTCTCTTTTGTTAATTCTGTATTCTGTTTTCCTATATTTTTGGGATATTTTAAATATCAAAATTATTTTGTCACAAGAAAAAATGTAAAATTACGAATTTTAATAATTTAATTAAAAATGTTTTTGCTTAATTTTTTATTAATATTAATATAACATTAATTTTTACTGTTATAATTTTGAAATTGATTTTCGAAAAAATGGTTAAATTGCCATTTTTTAATTTGTATTTTCGTTATTTTATGTTGAAAAAAAATTCTGAAATTCTCAGCTATTAACATTCAGAAAACATATTAACTATTAATTTAACATTAAATTATGATAAAATTTAAATAAAATTATAGTTTTTTTAAATTTTTAATTGTGTTGTAAAGAAAAAAATTTTTAAAAATCTATCAAGATAATATTTTATAATTTGATTAAAACAAAAGTTAATTATAAAATTAAAAAATCATTTTTAAATTCATTATACTATTGCAAAATTGTAAGAGATAATATGATCAATTAAATTTACAAATTTAATTGGATAAAAGGATATACGTCATAATGTATTTGTTTGACAAGTCCAGAAACTTTAACCCTTTTCTCAATGTCACTGATTATATGGTATATGAAATAAATCTGCTGCACAGAGTGGTGAAGAAAAAGAGGGAGAAAATCATGTCCCACTGGGCGTTCTAATTAAAGTTCCGCCTCATCAATTTGGTTATTTAAGATAAGTCGTCAAGAGAAAGGGGTAAATAAAGCTTTTCTCCTTCTTCTTACAAAAAGCTTTAAGATAGTTGTAAGTTGGGGTCTTAAAGTCCTTTTCAGCTTATGCGTTAAAGTCGAATAGCAGTATTTTCATTTTTTTTTAATTTTCTTTTTTCTTTTGTCTTTCTTTTTCTCATTTACCTACACATTTACCTCATTTTAGTACCAATTTGTCTATCTCTATTCGATTTATCTTGACAAACACAAAGCTTTTGCTAAATAAAGCAGAAGTTGAATCATAAATTAATTGTCATTTATACTTAACAAAATTTTCAATCAGATTTATTTTATATATTTACAAGCTCAACAGGTAAATTGATTCTTATTTAAAATTCTTTTAGTTTTTTTTTTTTCAATTTTACGTAGGTTGAACTGCAGGATCACTGTATTAGACTTGTCACCCAAAAAATAAAGGTCATTATTTCCAAACTAATAGACGGATACACTTTTAATTTTTTACAATTAATATTAAAATTGATCGATAAATTATTTAAAAACCTCTAAAAAAACATTGACAAATTTAAAATGAACAAAAAATGTAAATACTATAAATAATTTCAAAATTAAAGTAATAGTAATTTTTTTTTTTTTTCCCCATAATTTCATTGAGGAAATGAATAAATAATTTTTTTCATTCACTTGATAAAAATAAATATATATATATTTACAGATGTATATATAAAAGGGCAAAAAAATAGAAAATTATACAGATGATGTCTGTGTGTGTGTATACATCTACAAAATTGAGTATATCTCTTATCTTCCCTTGGTAGAATACCTTGAATTTTACTCTCAACGTTTCTGGCGTTATTCAACTGCTATTAGACGATTGTATTGTAAATAAAATATTATACCACCCCCCACCAACCACTCAAAATAATAATTGCCATTCTTGTTTTAGATCAGCCCCACTGGATATTCCTCAAGGGACATGCGTCAGAAATGTGTGTAGAATGTTGAGTATAAAACTCAACCATTAGTACTTTTCGAAAATTACAAAAATAATAAATACATGAATAAGAAACAAAATAGATAAATGATATAAATATTTAATAGGTATATAAAAAATATTTTCAGATGTCAGATTAAAACGAGTAAAACTTTACCATAAAAAGTATTGATTTTACGTCTTTTATATCTTTTAACTCGTCTTAATTTTAATTATTTAAAATTAGATTTGAGCTTAAAATAACACATTCAATGTCTCTATTAATTAAGTTAATTAATAAATAGTAAAAAGGTGTATATTATTTTTTTATCTATAATGTAAGGTATTTTTTTTTAATACAAAATTACCATTCAGCATTTATTGGCGTTTAAAATCACGTTTATATTATATTCTCATATATTTAATGATATAATTATATAAATAATTGAATAGAAACATATAAAATTGTTAAAATGCAAATAAACAATAAAATTTTATAAAAAACAAAAAAATTTAAATTACAATAAATTCATGACAAAACCCAACAACCCTCTATAAATGGTGTAAGAAAGTATATACACGGTTGAAGCTCTTTCAGAACTACTATGATTGATCAAAGCCAATGATTAAAGTCAAATAACTGGTTTTGATATATAAATATATTGACATAAAGAAAATCTTACACATGGTGGTAAATAAAAAATAATAAGGAAATATCGAGATGACAATGAACAACATAATTTATAACAAATTTTAAATTAAAACTTATTTTTATTGTGTTACCCACAAATTTCAATGCTATTATGATTTGTGAGTTTATTTATATTTAATGTGTAACCCACAAATTCCAATGCGTTTTTAATCATTAATTTGTTTATATTCTATGTGTTACCGAGAAATTTTGATTATTTATTAATGATTTAATAAATAATTTATTTTTAATGTGTTATCCACATTTATGCAAAATGCAAAATTATAAGTGTTAAATATTCAAAATAAAAAGGTGGTGGCAAACACGTCTTTGACTGGCTCTTAATCCCACGTGGAAAAGTATGATATAAATTATATATAAAATTTATATATATAATGTAAATCATACTTTTCCACATAGGCTTTAAAAAGAAATCGACAACAATATTTTTATCAGGAAATACCTGGGAATCGCCAAAAAAAGTATGTAAAAATTGCTTAAACTATTGCTTAAAAAAATCGAAAATTACGAGTAACGGGGCCTAAAAATGTAAATTTTACACAGTACATAAATATAACTATCTTGAAGCAACACAAATACTGTTTTATTATGTAAAATTCTTTTGCCTGTGTCTTGTAATGACATAGGTCAAATCATTTAAAACAAATAAATAAAATAAATGAATGTTTTATCACAATCATGATTTTTCAGGATGTCCAGTTAGTAGTTTCTCATTTCAAGTACATGGATGGAGAAATGGTGGAGAAATAGTAGAGAAATTTCACCGTCATTTCTCTAACTTTTTTCCACCATTTCTTCAACTTGTCTCCATCTTTTCAGGCCAACACGAATTTCAAAAAAAAAATTTCCAACCTCAAATTTGAAAGTTTTATTTTGTTCATCATGAAAATAAATGAATAAATTTGAAAAATTATTATATTTTAACAATAAATTTATGATATTTTTATTAAATGATTTATGCTTATAAATATTACAATATTTTGCTATTATAAAAACATTATTTAATAATTTTGTAATTATTTTATATCCAAACAATGGAAACTTGAGTTCATTTTTATTTTTCTCTTGTTTCTATTTTTTTTGAAATATTAAAAAAGAAAAATTTCAATTGTAGATATTAAAAAACAACAAGAAAATAAAAATGAAAATAATTGAATAAAAAAACTGTCGTTTCGAATAAATCTTACACATGATTTACAAATATTCGGTGATTCACATATTTTATTATTCAATAAATAACGAGACTTTAATCGTCGATCATCGCTTATTATCCGTGTATATGCTCTCTTTCGCACGGCTTAAATGTGTACATATATAACCCAAATGCAGAAAGAAAGACGCATCATTAAAGGCACATCAGTGGGGAACTTTTTCCAAAGACCGAATGAACCAACATGCCTAACGAGTAAAGATTCCCAAGATTCTCAACTTGCTGAAGGGACCAATCTCTTGTTTTTTTTTTTTTTTTTCTCATTTTCATTTTATTCTCTCCTTCTTCTCTTTTTTATTATCTACAAACCACTGTGAATTTAAAAACATAGATTTTTGCTGGATTAATCATCTACCAAGATCTTTTCACTAACATTCTTATTTATTTTTACATTAATTAGTTTACATTTAACTTGTTTATCTGAACTTTTCATATCATTACTATATTTTCAATAATACAACAACAATCTAACAACAACAACAACAACAACAACAACAACAACAACAACAACATTCAGTCAATTATTTTCAAGGTTGAATTAACTTAGTAAATAAGTTGAAATAATTTCAATAAATTGTATCTCATTGATGATGTGAATTTACTTAAATTTTCAATGCAAAAAAAAACAATTACTCTCGTCATGAAATTAATGTAATTAAATAAAAAGAGTATTTATATTTAGTAATAGTAATATTTTATTCAATTATTTGTTGTGTTAGAGATTTTATAGATTGAGGTGTGTTTGGGGCGATTGAATTATACCAAGTTGTTTTTTATTTTCACAAATGTCCATGGCAAAATTATTAAGTACGACAAATGATGACAAAATGGCTTTTCGTCGTGTAACCATGGTTATGTGAAAATGCTGGATTTTCACAATATGACTACATAGAGTGGCCAGTTTGTTGCTAGCGGTATGTCACGGCATTACTACGACGTTAAGTTAAATTAACTGCGGATTAGAGTTAACGAGAAAACGACTTGCCATATTTTTTTTTCTCTTTTTCATCTCATATAACACACACACATATTACCTGTGTAATTTTATTATATTTTTTTGTCATTTAAACTGATCCTGTCGCTCTATATTAACTTGTAATCATTAATTTTTTATTTTAATTTATTTATCATTATTATCTTTCTTGGAATTTTTTTTCGGGTTTCAATGTTGGATGCTAAAAGTCATGTACGCAAAAAATAAAAAAAAAAGGACAAATTTCTAAAATCATGTTTACGCTTAGCATACAGGGTATATAAAATGAAGAGAAAAAAAGTTAAGCAACTCCATTACTGGTTTTTATTGCTGAAAGTTTTCTGGCGTCACTTACAAAAGCGTATATACAATGATATTTTTGTGGTAGGGAAAAATAAAGAAATAAAATCAAAACAAAAATAAATATAAATAAAATATAAAATTCAATGAAGGACTGTATGTGGTGAGGTGACATATACCATGATGTGCAAAAAAAAAAAAACAAAAAATTACGAATTGATAATTAGATCTTATATGTTTGAAATTATATATTTTTTTTTGCAACAAGTTAGTCAAAGTGCCGACATATTTATGTGATAAATACTAAAAGTTAATAATCAAAAATTAAAATAAAAAAAAAACTGTTGTTATTTATCAAATTTTATCAAAAAATCGATTCGAAATTTCAACTGACCTAGCTGATGCAAAGAAAAATCAATCGAAATAATGAGTAAATAGAGCAATTTAAAAATATATTTATTTGAATGCTTTCCGACAAAGTTGGTCTTAGAAAAGAGCAAACGTAACAGAAGTAAAAGAGACTTTTAAAAATAATTATGTACTCAATATTATTTACACTGTTCAATTAAAAAAAATTCTTCAAACATAAAATATTCTTTTTCTTTTTATTATTTATTTTGATATGAAAGAAAAATTAATTTTTCCATTTCTCTATTTCACTTAGACTTTTTTAATTTCACATTTTGAATTTATAATATTCATCAACAGCATAACTCACATTAAAATTCAATTAATTAAAAAAATATATATGTATGTTAAAATTTATATATTAAAGTTTAATTTACTTTAGTAGGCGACTACACAAATACACACAAGTTTTTTCAAGAAATTTTAATTAAACTTTAGACCAGTTTGATTATTTGAGAAATTATTGAGGCTTAAAATGAGAGTGCAAGAACTTCCGGTATACTATGAAATGGCTTTTTAATTTACTCTGATGATTTAAAATACTAATTTTTCATTTAACTTCGATTGTTTTTGAATTCGTTAACGGTGTATTAGTCACGCAATAATTGTTACATCCTATCGAAATTTTGATGAACCTCTTTGGAGTCTCGACAATTAAGTAGGTTTGATTTTTTCAGTATATATGTGAAAAGTTTCTGTATATTTCTGATACTGATATGAGTTCTTCCTGTATTTATAAATTTGTTTCATAAGCTGGCTGATAATGTTGAGGTCCCAATTGGCAGATTAGGACTAAAAAAAAAAAAACAGATTGAGTAAACAAATATTGTCTATAGACTCATCGAGCCGACCACAAATTTGCTATTTGCATTTTTGGTATATTTCCGGAATATTGCGGGAAACAGTTTCTGAAAATGTTTTCTAGAAAATTGCTGGACTTCTGGGTATTTTGTAATACCTAAACAATTGATGGAGTTTACCACATAATTTCTTTAGCTACATTGATACCTTAGCCATTTGCAGAAATATATTTATCAATGTAATAGTTTTGGTAAATGGCTAAGGAATTAATGTAGCTAAAAAAATGATATACATATATATATATTATAATCATACCAATTTTTATCGAAGTTGTTTGATTGTGTTTTCGTGCATTTCTGATGAAAAAAAATTGTCTGTACTCGAATGAACGTTAACTTTATATAAATGCTTGTTATAATATTTAATCAATATTAATTATATTTTTTTAAATATTATAAATCGTTTACATGCAACTGCAAATTGTATAAAGTTATTGAGTGAAATTGACAAAAATTTTGGATCATTTTGTATCAAATTTTTAGAATATTTATTACTGATTTTCTCCAACTTCCTCCACCTTTTTCCAACTTTTTACGAAAATGACCTGTGGTTGGATGAATGGCGGAGAAATTATTACAACCTGAAATTTAATCCAATTTTCCGATCTTCTCCGACTTTTTTTCAACTTTTTTTAACTTTTAGAAAAAAAAATAGGTCATTTTCGCAAAAGGTAGAAAAAGTTGAAGAAAGTTAAAAAACCATTTTTACCCCAGGTGGTTAATTTATATATGCTTTCAACAGATTTATAAATACGTTTTGTAGGTTGTCCTCTTCTAGTTTAGTTCTAAACACAACGTGATTAATCCAAGAATTCATTACAAAATTCGTAAATTTTGTAGTAGTGTCTTTTAACGATACTGAAACATTCACAGATGCATATGAACGACTGATAAAAACTTGGAGAATGTAATCATCACTTATTGAATTATATTCTTAATTATATAATAGAAAACACCGAACCCTCCACTTAATTCTTTTAGATACATTAATTTCTTAGCCGTTCGCTCAACGTATACTAATAGTACTCTACAAATAATAAAAAGCATTATGATTTCCGTTAGATTTCTAACTATAATACTACTGGTAGCTATCAGTAGACTACTGTTAGGTTGTTATCTAGAAAATTTTGAGTATATTCAGTTTTTTATTGAAATTGATAATCAAAATAAAAAAATGTTTTCAGAAGTTTTCTATAGCTATAGAAAAATCTAGATTTTGATTTCTAACATCAAATTTAATAAAAAAACTATTAAAAATTTTTTGGGAATTTACTGGAAACAGTTTCACATTTTTTTGTCAATTTTGATAAAAAACTTTACTCAAAATTTCCCAGATAAGCACTTACCGTTAATCTATTGGTACCTACTGGTAATATTAGTTAGGAATATACTGGAAATTAAAATGCTTATTCTACTATTGCATTACGCGTTGGGCCCACTTGTAGATCCTGCTTGCCGAAAGTATTTTAATTTATTTTAGCTGATTAGGAGTTTATGTAGCTTACCACATAATTTTTTTAGCTACATTTATTCTTTAGCCATTTACAAAAATAAATTGGAATAGTTTGGACAAATGGCTGAGGAGTTAATGTCGCTAAAAAAATTATATGATCATCTCCATCAAAGTTTTCTCATAAGCATAGGTATATAATAATCTTGGGTCTGAAATTATAATTTACCAAATGATCGGGTAAATTTCATAAAATATTCCTCCATTAGAAATGAACTGATTGGAAACTTATAAATAGTTCGAGTCATAATTATATGACACAGGTGTTTTCGTGCATTTCTGATGAAAGAATTATCTGTCTTTCAATAAACGTAAACTTTATATAAATACTTGTGATAAATTAAGCAACATTGATTATATTTTTGAAGTTATTATAAATCGTTCACATGCAACTGCAAATAGTTGTGTAAAATTATTAAGGGAAGTTAATAAAATTTTTGGAACATTTTGTATCAAACTTTTGGAATATTTATTTCTAATTTTCCTCCAACGTTCTTCACCTTTTTTCAGCTTCTTACTCGAATTATCTTTAGTTGGATTAATGGCTGAGAAATTTACTCCAATTTGAAATTTATTTCAATTTTCCGACGTTCTCCGACTTTTTTCTAGCTTTTGAGAACATGACCAAAATGATGGGTCATTTTCGTAAAAAGGTGGAAAAAGTTGGAAAAAGTTAAAAAACATCGTTTTTTTATAGCTACATTAGTTTCTCAGCCATTCACTCAACGTATATTAAATTTTCTAGAAAATTTCAAGAAATTGTTCCCCGTAATTTTCCGGAAATGTACCAAAAATTTGAACGGGAAATTTGTAGTGGCATAAAGTATTTTAGTTTGAAAAATAATTAAGCAGTAAATGTAGCTTACCACATAATTTCTTTAGCTACATTGATTCCTTAGCCATTTGCGAAAATAAATTAAAATAGCTTTGGTCAATGGCTAAGAGATTGATGTAGCTAAAGTAATTATGTGGTAATCTACATCCAATTATTTTAAGAAAAACTATTATAAATTTTTTTCTTTCTTTTTTGATAGACTTTAACCTGAAAAAAAAAATGTCTATTTTTGAATAAACGTAAACTTTACATAAATACTTCTTGTAATAACTTCAATTAGAATAGATTATATTTTCAAAATTATTATTAACAGTTCAGATGCATATGCAAATCGTATAAAATTATTTTTAAAAATCAACAAAAATTTTGGAGCGTTTCGTAATAGATTTTTGGAAATTTTATTTCTGATTTTCGCCGATTTCCTCTACCTTTTTCAGCTTTTTACGAAAATGATCTACATGTGAAGAAATGGTCGAGGAATTTCACCAGCCTGAAATTTACTCGAATTTTTTTACCCTTCTCCCAGGTAGGAGTAAACGATTGTACCAGGCCTGGCACAAGCTTGTGCACAAGGCTCACATGCTTGTGTCTAGCTTGTGCTACAAGCTTGTGCCAAGGTTGTTAAGTGATTGGAAATGTGCCTATGTTACAAGCTTGATGACAAGCCTCGTGTCAAGACTCGTATTCCAGCCTTGTGCCAAGGCTTGTGCCTCGGGCTTGACTCAAGCTTCCAAAAACAATTTAAAAAAAAATATAAATAAATTATTATGGTTAATCTATTATTATTGTTAATTTAATAATTCCGACATTGTTATTTTTTAATTCAGACAATTCTATTAAACGATAATAATTAAACGAAAAACTAGGGACGCGACGCGGGATCGATCCGGGGCCTCTCACGTGGAAGTCCAATGCACTATCATGTCGACCATCGGGGTATTGATAAAAGTGGTCGTCAAAATTTTTTATATAAATAAATTCTATTGAGACTAAACACACAGTCCTCGCGAATGCCTCACACAATAGTCAAAGCCTGATAATTTTTATTTGAAATTTATATTAAATTTATATATCTAATTACTATAATTTTTTTTTTTGAGTTAAATATATGCATAAGTCAAGTCTCGTGTCAGGCTTGGTGAAACAATGGGCACCAGCTTGAAACAAGGCTGTATTACGAGGCTCGTGTGAGGGCGGGAAAAATCAAGGGGACAGTCTTGTTTCTAGCCTGGATTAACAAGGCTTGTCTAGTGACTGGAAAAACAGGCTTGACACAACCTTGAAATTTTTAATCTTGTGTGAGGCTTGGGACTAACGATTAACACAGGCTTGGTACAAGCCTGGACTAACAAGTCTTGTGCAATGACTGTAAATACAGGCTTGACACGAGCTTGGAATTTTTAACCTTGTGTGAAGCTTGAAATTAACGATTGACACATGCTTGTTACAAGCCTGGACTAACAAGTCTTGTGCAATGACTATAAATACAGGCTCGACACAATCTTGGAAATTTCAACCTTGTTTAAGGCTTGGAATTACCCATTGACACAGGCTTGGTACAAGCCTGGACTAGCAAGTCTTGTGCAATGACTGTAAATACAGGCTTGATACGAGCTTGGAATTTTTAACCTTGTGTAAGCCTTGGAATTAACGATTGTCACAGGCTTGGTACAAGCCTGGAATAACAAGTCTTGTGCAATGACTGTAAATACAAGCTTGACACGAGCTTGGAATTTTTAACCTTGTGTGAGGCTTGGAATTAACGATTGTCACAGGCTTAGTACAAGCCTGGAATAACAAGTCTTGTGCTATGACTGTAAATACAAGCTTGACACGAGCTTGGAATTTTTAACCTTGTGTGAGGCTTGGAAATAACAATCGACACATGCTTGGTACAAGCCTAGATTAACAAGTCTTGTGCAATAACTGGAAAAATTCTCTGTGCCAAGCTAGGCACATTCTAGTCCACCAAGGCTAGGAAACACAAGCTTGTAACAAGCCTGGCACGGCCGTTCACCCTTGTGGGATCCTACCTGGGCTCCAACGTTTCTCCAATTTTTTTTCATTTTTTGGAAAAATGGCCATTTCACTAACCCGCTGGTCACTTTTGTAAAAAGGTATAGGAAAAGTAAGAGACAGACAGATAACTATTTTCATCAGGTTGTTTATTGATATATGCTTCCAACAGATTCATAATTTAAAAAATTTGAGATACATTTTGTTCAATGGACAATGTCTTTCATAGACTTCGCAGTTACATATGAACGATTCATAAGAATTCTAAAAATATTATCAACAATATCTAAATTATAAAACGAATATTCAGTTTGCATTTCATACAAACAATTTTTTTTGTAGACTAATGTCGTAATGTAGAAATGAACGAAAACACCAATAACCGAGGAGCTGAGGGTAGCTAAAAAAATTATGTGGTAAGCAAGCGGAATTTAGCAGGTTGTAAGTGTATGCTACAAATAGTAGTAAGCATTTTAATTTCCGGCGGATTTTCAACAAATACTATCGGTAGCTACCAGTAAATCATAATAATAAACTGTTTCCAAAAATTTTCTAGACTTTGATTTATAATATTAAATTTAATAAATGAAAAAATTACTAAAAATTTTCTGGTAACAGTTTCACATTTATATGTAATTATAAAATGCTTATTCTACCAGTAGATTACAGGTACGGCCTAGCCAAAAGTATTTTAATTTATTTTGGCTGATAAGGAGTTACTTACAACACAATTTCTTTAGCTACATTGATTCATGAGCCATTTGTAAAAATTAAATTGGAACATTTGGACGAACGGCTAAAGAATTGATATAGCTAAAAAAATTATGTGGGAATCTCCATCAAAGTATACAACAATACGAGTTTGGCAACACTCTTAAGATAATAATTTCGGGTTTGAAGTTAACAACCACAAGTAAAGTAAATTGCACCAAGCAGTGATTAATCAAAAGTGATTCTATACAATCCTACTTAATATATTAGGTTTACACGGGTGTTTTCGTGCATTTCTGATAGAAAAATTGTCTGCCTTTAAATGAACGTCAATTTTACATAAATACTTGTAATAAATTCAGTGACATTGATTATATTTTTGAAGTTATTATAAATAGTCTAGATGCAACTACAAATTGTATAAAACTATTAAGAGAAATTGACAAAAATTTTGGAGCATTTTATAATAAATTTTTAGAGAATTTATTTCTGACTTTCTCCAACTTTCTCCACCTTTTTACGAAAATGGCCTACGATTGGAAAAATGGTGGAGAAATTTCTTCAACCTCAAATTTACTACAATTTTCCAATTCTTTCTAACTTTTTCAAAAATGGCTATTTCTCCAGCCATGGGTCATTATTATAAAGGGTTAGCGAAAGTCAGAGAATTACTTCCACCAAGTGGTTCATCGATATATACATGCTTTCAACTTATTTATAGTCCGAAAAATTGAATTCAAGATACGTATTATCTATAATTTATGCTTATAGGCTTATGTATAATCTCTGTAAACTAAACGTAAATACTTCAAAAATTTATTACATAATGCTCCAAAATTTTTTAAAATTTCTTTTGATAATCTTCTAAAACTCGCAGTTGCATCTGGACTATTTATAATAATTTTAAAAATATAATTAATATTGATTATTGATATACCGATTAGATTATCACAAGAAGTGTTTATATAAAGTTTATGTTTATTCAAATTATCACCCAAGTATTTCAATCCATTTTGGCAAATGGCCAAGGAATTAATGTAGCTAAAGAAAGTATACGGGCTTCCCGAGTGGAAATTTAGTTAAGGTTCTGATCAGAACCGGATCAGGGAACCTGATTTCAAATCAGAACCGGATCAGGAATCCTGTTCAGGAACGGATCAGAATGTAACGCTCTTTTTTAGGATTCTGATCAGAACCGGATCAGGAAACCTGGCCAGATTTTAGGGTTAGAGCCAGGATACCTGAACAGGAATGGATCAGGATTCCTGACTAGAATATAACCAGGAATCCTGTTCAGGAACGGATCAGAATGTAACGCTTTTTTTTAGGATTCTGATCAGAATCGGATCAGGAAACCTGACCAGGATACCTGATCAGGAATGGAACAGGATTCCTGATCTGAAACGGATCAAGTAATTTTTAAAAAAAAATTGTTTTTTATTAATTGATGTTTTGTGACTAATTTACTATAGCAATGTTATTGATGAAACAGATTGAACGATAAGATTGTATATACCTAACATAACTTAAATTACCTAACCACTAGCGGGACGCGAACTCGGAACTCTCAGATTACAACTACGGACCTTAACACGCGCGGCCATGCCGTCTATCGATGATCTGATGTGATTTTTTCCTTTATAAATTACATCAGCTAAAAAAAACTTAAATTAGAATTTGCGACGTTAATTTAATTTATATTTAACAGTTTGTTAAATTGTCCCTTGTCATTTTGTTTTAGAATTAAAATTATAATAATAAATAAATATTTCTTATAATAATAAATATTTTTCCTGATAATATCCTGGTCAGAATCTGTTCAGGAAACCTTATTCAGGTAACGTTCAGGTTTCCTGTTCCTTTCCTGAACAGGAAAACTGGATAAAAAAAAATAATTTATTTGATAAATTTTTCCTGATAGTATCCTGGTCAGAATCTGTTCAGGAAACCTTATTCAGGTAACGTTCAGGTTTCCTGTTCCTTTCCTGAACAGGAAAACTGAATAAAAAAAATTAAATTATTTGATAAATTTTTCCTGATAATATCCTGGTCAGAATCTGTTCAGGAAACCTTATTCAGGATACGTTCAGGTTTCCTGTTCCTTTCCTGAACAGGAAAACTGAATAAAAAAAATTAATTTATTTGATAAATTTTTCCTGATAATATCCTGGTCAGAATCTGTTCAGGAAACCTTATTCAGGATACGTCAAGGTTTCCTGTTCTTTTCCTGAACAGGATTGGATAAGGTTACCTGACTTAAGGAAATCGTAAGGTGTCCTGACCAGGTTCGGGTCAGGAATGAGTCAGGTTCCCTGAATAAGGAATCCTGATCCGTTTCTGATCAGGGTTTGAGGTCAAATAGGGCATCCTGAAAATTTTTCCACTCGGGTTAGCAAACAGCCCGAGTGGAAATTTAGTTAAGGTTCTGATCAGAACCGGATCAGGAATCCTGTTCAGGAACGGATCAGAATGTAACGCTTTTTTTTAGGATTCTGATCAGAACCGGATCAGGAAACCTGGCCAGATTGTAGGGTTAGAGCCAGGATACCTGAACAGGAATGGATCAGGATACCTGAACAGGAATGGAACAGGATTCCTGACTAGAACATAACCAGGAATCCTGTTCAGGAACGGATCAGAATGTAACGCTCTTTTTTAGGATTCTGAACAGAATCGGATCAGGAAACCTGAGCAGGATACCTGATCAGGAATGGAACAGGATTCCTGATCTGAAACGGATCAAGTAATTCTAAAAAAAAATTAATTTTTATTATTTGATGTTTTGTAAATCGGTTAACTAATTTACTATAGCGATGTTAATGATGAAACAGGTTGAATGATAAGATTTTATATACCTAACATAACTTAAATTACCTAACCACTAGCGGGACGCGAACTCGGAACTTTCAGATTACAACTACGGGCCTCAACACGCGCGGCCATGCCGTCTATCGATGATCTGATGTGATTTTTTGCTTTCATAAATTACATCAGCTAAAAAAAACTTAAGTTAGAATTTGCGACGTTAATTTAACGTAAAAATAAAATATAACAATTTGTTAAATTGTCCCTTGTCATTTTGTTTTAGAATTAAAATTAAAATTAAATCCAAAAAATATTTTTCTTGATAATATTCTGGTCAGAATCTGTTCAGGAAACCTTATTCAGGATACGTTCAGGTTTCCTGTTCCTTTCCTGAACAGGAAAACTGAATAAAAAAAATTAATTTATTTGATAAATTTCTCCTGATAGTATCCTGGTCAGAATCTGTTCAGGAAACCTTATTCAGGATACGTTCAGGTTTCCTGTTCCTTTCCTGAACAGGAAAACTTAATAAAAAAAATTAATTTATTTGATAAATTTTTCCTGATAATATCCTGGTCAGAATCTGTTCAGGAAACCTTATTCAGGATACGTCAAGGTTTCCTGTTCTTTTCCTGAACAGGATTGAATAAGGTTACCTGACTTAAGGAAATCGTAAGGTGTCCTGACCAGGTTCGGGTCAGGAATGAGTCAGGTTCCCTGAATAAGGAATCCTGATCCGTTTCTGATCAGGGTTTGAGGTCAAATAGGGCATCCTGAAAATTTTTCCACTCGGGTTAGCAAACAGCCCGAGTGGAAATTTAGTTAAGGTTCTGATCAGAACCGGATCAGGAATCCTGTTCAGGAACGGATCAGAATGTAACGCTTTTTTTTAGGATTCTGATCAGAACCGGATCAGGAAACCTGGCCAGATTGTAGGGTTAGAGCCAGGATACCTGAACAGGAATGGATCAGGATACCTGAACAGGAATGGAACAGGATTCCTGACTAGAACATAACCAGGAATCCTGTTCAGGAACGGATCAGAATGTAACGCTCTTTTTTAGGATTCTGAACAGAATCGGATCAGGAAACCTGAGCAGGATACCTGATCAGGAATGGAACAGGATTCCTGATCTGAAACGGATCAAGTAATTCTAAAAAAAAATTAATTTTTATTATTTGATGTTTTGTAAATCGGTTAACTAATTTACTATAGCGATGTTAATGATGAAACAGGTTGAATGATAAGATTTTATATACCTAACATAACTTAAATTACCTAACCACTAGCGGGACGCGAACTCGGAACTTTCAGATTACAACTACGGGCCTCAACACGCGCGGCCATGCCGTCTATCGATGATCTGATGTGATTTTTTGCTTTCATAAATTACATCAGCTAAAAAAAACTTAAGTTAGAATTTGCGACGTTAATTTAACGTAAAAATAAAATATAACAATTTGTTAAATTGTCCCTTGTCATTTTGTTTTAGAATTAAAATTAAAATTAAATCCAAAAAATATTTTTCTTGATAATATTCTGGTCAGAATCTGTTCAGGAAACCTTATTCAGGATACGTTCAGGTTTCCTGTTCCTTTCCTGAACAGGAAAACTGAATAAAAAAAATTAATTTATTTGATAAATTTCTCCTGATAGTATCCTGGTCAGAATCTGTTCAGGAAACCTTATTCAGGATACGTTCAGGTTTCCTGTTCCTTTCCTGAACAGGAAAACTTAATAAAAAAAATTAATTTATTTGATAAATTTTTCCTGATAATATCCTGGTCAGAATCTGTTCAGGAAACCTTATTCAGGATACGTCAAGGTTTCCTGTTCTTTTCCTGAACAGGATTGGATAAGGTTACCTGACTTAAGGAAATCGTAAGGTATCCTGACCAGGTTCGGGTCAGGAATGAGTCAGGTTCCCTGAATAAGGAATCCTGATCCGTTTCTGATCAGGGTTTTAGGTCAAATAGGGCATCCTGAAAATTTTTCCACTCGGGAGGATCTACCAGCAGGTTGTACCAGTAGTTTGAGTATATCAAGTTTTTTATTAAAATTGATAATCAAAATGAAAAACTGTTTCCAGAAATTGTTTAGAAAATTTGTGATAAACATTTCAAGAAACTGTTCCTCGTAATTTTCCAGAAATATACCAAAAATGTGAACAGGAAAATGGAAATTTGTGGTTAGCTGGGATACTCTCTTCATTCATAATACAGTATTTTACGTATTGCTCTCACTCTCTTTAAACCATTACAATACTAATTATTTATAATAAAAAAAATTAAAAAAAAAAAGTACGGCATGCCGCCACGGAGATCCTCATCTTTAATTAAATTTGCCAATGGGTGGGTGGTTGTCGGAGTGAAGAGAAAGAAAATGAAAGGTACGTGCATTACCATGATCCTGATATAAACCACAAACTTAAAAAACAACGAGTATTATGGATGATAATTTAAAACAATATACAAATAGAAAAAAAAAAAAAAAACGCAATTATATGTAATTATTAATTACTAATTAAAAAAAATTTATAATTAATTTTTAAAATAATTAACTTTTTAAAGTAATTTTTTTCAAACATGCGGTAAAGATTTCAATATAAATAAAAATAGTTTAAAAAATATAACAAAAGTTGGAATGGATATAGAATGAAAAGAATGTATATGCATTTCTATAGAAACTTGACTGGGAAATATGTGCATTGTTGTAAAACTAACTCTTTGCTGTTCTCGGAAATTATAGAGAAGTAAATAAAAAAAAATTAATGCAGAATCGATTTCTACAATAGTTTTTCAATTCAATTGTTCATTGTTCCTTAAGATTTCAATTGAGTTGCCCACGACAGAAAAATTTTTTAATCGACAAATTGGCCACTAATTTTTTTTAATTTGTCATTTTTTAAATGAAATTTTAAAATTGACTATTTTTAACAATAGTTTAATTTTTAATAAAATGTAAACAGACGTAAAAACCAAGTACATATTTTTTTCGATAGTTTTTGTGAATTAATTTATTTGAGAAATACTTGAGACATAAGTATATAATTCAAAATAATAAGCCAGATAAAAGTATCTTTGTATAGATCCGTAAAAAATGTATAAATTCGTAAAAAAAAAATGTTCAAGGCTTTGGACTTTGAATCCAGCTATTTGAATTGCATGCGACGTTTTTATTGGTTTAGACTGTTTATAAATAGATAATTTTTTAGTTAAGCCTATGCAAACATAAATTAGGCGACATAAGTTAAATTCGAGATAGGAGCTGCGTCTTTTTTATTTGCTAAAAAAAAAAAATATGAGCTGATTGTCACAAGGCTAACTGAATGAATTATATTTCAATTAATGCTTGTGAAATACATATTTTATCATTGTTTTTTGTATCGGGGGATGTAGTGATTGGTACACGTACTTGTTACAAAAATGACGTGTACCAATGAGGTGATTGTTTTTTTCTTATTTATATATGAAATCAAGACAAAAATATAATTTATATATCATCATTATGACGATGTTTACGTAACTGGTAACAGAGTTTTCAGTGATATCTAAAACAAATATTAGACACGTTATTATTTTCAAAAACAAAACGATGATTAGTCTCTCATCTCGTGTGTATATAACACTCGGAATTTCGTTTATTTCTTTCAGTTGTGAGCAGTTACAATCAGCTACATAAGTATATTTTAAAAAATTATATTTCGTGAGACTGCAGGTGATTTTTTCAATTGATCTATAACTGTTGAAATTATTTGACAAATACATTACTTAAATTTTCTTTAAACATTTTAGAAAAATGAAAATATTTTTAATATTTTTTCTGCTGATTGGAGTTTATTGTTCTTCAGTTTTATCCAAAGAATTTTGTTACAATATAAAAAAAAATTATTATGGTGATGAATTCAAATATTGTCGATCAAAGGACACCCTAATTTCGGTTGAAGCAAAAAATAAACTGAGTGCATCATCTGAATTAACAATAAATCATGATAAATTAACAACAATACAACCAAATGCATTTAAAAATGTAAATATAACAAATTTGATTATTAATTTTGCTGATAAAGAATTGAAACTTGTACCACAATCATTCAACGGTTTGCCAAATTTAAAAGGTTTATATTTTCATCGAGGTTATGTACAGCTTAAAGATGGTCTTTTTGAAAATATAAAAAATATAACAAATCTTAAATTGAAATTAAATGGAAACAGTAAAGATTTACGAAAGCCAATGTCAGAATTGAAAAAATTAAGATCACTAGACATTCATGAAAGTAATTTAAAAATTATCAATGGAAATACATTTTCAGTATATTCACCAATTGTTGAGTTGTGGTTAACTCGTAATAATATTTCTTCAATTGAACCATTTACATTTGCATTATTAAAAAATATAAAGTTTTTAAATCTTCGATTAAATAATTTGAATAATCTTCAACAAGGAGTCTTCTATGGTTTAGATAATCTTAATGATTTAATATTAAGTAACAATAAATTAACATATGTGCCAAAAAAAATATTTCACATACTCAAAAAGTTGGAAACATTAAATTTAGATAATAATGATATAAATGATATTGAAATGAGAGCTTTTTGGGGTGTTCATGCTTATAGTTTGGATTTAAGTTATAACAAGCTAACTGTTATTCGAGCTGGATATTTTCAAGGAATGACATTAAAAAATTTGTATCTCATGAATAATGCTATTGTGGCAATTGAAAATAGTGCATTTAGATTTTCAAATTTTGATTCTATTCATTTGTACAATAACTCAATGAATATGGTAGTTAAAAGAGGAGCTTGGGAATTAAAAGATAACACAACAGTTTATCTTAAGGCATACCAAGCACCAGGCATTTACTAAATTAAATTTTTTTTTTCTCAATTCAAGGTAAATAAATAATTCACTTAAAATAGAAACTTATATTTTATCTTTTCGAATTTTTTTTGAAAAAAACTTTGTTGCAAAGAATAATTATTGGCTAAAAGTTATTTTTAATTATTTATTTTTTTTTATACAGGAATGTAAGCTGGGTAAATTAACAGGAAGAAAAATTTAATTTGTTGAAATCTATAAAGCTCTTTTAGATGAGTTACTTTGACCTAAATTGTTTTAAGTTTAAAATAATATTGAGTTGAATAATATTAAGAAAAAATTTGATGAAAAGAATTGGATGTATTAATTCATTTCGTTTTTTGAAAGCTTAAAAAAACAATAGAGTGACAAATTTTTATGAGTCATTTACAGTCTTGCGAAACAGGCGTTGATTGGCCAACCAAATAATACATATTTTACATAGTTATAAATTATGATATACTTAAGATAAACCAAAATGTACTAATTTTATTCTCTTTCCAAATAAAAGTATATAACTCTTTGAATGAATTAACTGTAATAAGTAATAATATCGTTTTTTTTTTTATTTTGTTGAATAAAAATTTGTATTTTATTCAAATCAAAAGCTAATCTTATTTCGTAACGTTGTATTATTTTCATTAGAGAGTAGACGAATATATTTTCAAATAAACTATACATTTCATTCAATAATTTGAATTTCAAATTAGCCTCTCCCATCCCCAACAAACTTGCACGATCGAAACCCTTTACATTACTTCTCGTTTATTTTACAAACCAGACATCAGTTCTTTATTTCGCTTTGAAATCTTTGAACAATGTCTTCTAACCTTTTTTTTTCCAAACCCTTTTTACTAACCGACGATTTTTCGGAGTATAACTTTTATGATTACACCATCATTACAGGCAATTATTAGAGGCAATCATTACAGGCAAAATCTTAGGATCCAGTAACACGCGATACTTCATTTTTTCTTATTTAAAAAACAATTTTTTTTTTCTTTTTTTAACTTACATTATCTATTCAATCGTCATAAAATAATAATAAATCATCCAAGCGAATAGTAAATGTTCTCTAATATATTATTTATTCATTTATTTATTTTTATTCGACGAGTTATGCATAAAAAAATTTATATCGATTCAGGGACATGATGAGTCACTTGATGCATCATATTTCGATGACATTTTACCATCGATATACCTAAATACTATCAACGATATATCAATGATGCAATGTCAACGAAAATCGAAGTATAGCTCATCACATGACTCATCGAGTCCTCAAATCGTAGTAATTTTTTTGTGCATAAACTTTATAAAAAATTAAAAGAATAATTTGATGAAAACTTTTTTTACTTATTCGTTTATCTGGAAAAGTAATCTTTCTTGGGACTTGAAATATTTATTGTAAAAAGACGTATGTCCTAAATGTTAAAAGTATATAAAAAAGTAAATTTTTCTGAATTTTTTATCACCAATTGATCCCAGATAATCCATCACTTAATTTTGTATAGACAATGTAAAAAAAAAAACCGTACAAAAAATCATGACTAAAAACATTTGAAGATATACTTTTTTACCTTCAATTTAACGATTTATAACTCATGATTCCAAATAGCCTCTGGTTTTTATATTTATTTTTTTTCATTTATAATTGGTTTTCAAAAAAAAAAAGAATATTTATCAGATCCATTTATCCTTATCACTTATTAGCTTTGTAAATATTAATAAAAAATATATCTGCCTGGGGAAATCCACAAAAATGAATAATAATAACAACAGTATAAAAAATAAATTAAAAAATGAATAATTGAAAATTTCTAAACGGTCAATTGCAAAATAAACGGACAAAAACATACACCAGATACTTGAAAAACTTTCCCCTCTTGTAGATTTATCGTTGTTGTATCGTGTTTGTAGTGTTTAAAGCACAAGGCCATGCAGTAGTACAACCCTAAGGGTGGTCAGCCAATTTTCCATTTCAACTCCACTCGACCCAACAATCCTTAATTCTTCTCTCTTTTGGTATCACGTCATCATCACACATTTTATTAATATACTGTATTATTTTTTCAATATTGAAATTTATTATATATTATATATATTTTTATTGCACCAGTATTTTTCACTTCGAGCATTTGTCAGTCGATAAAATTAACTGTATTTGGGCAATGCCCAGTCATTGTTCACGCTAAATTGAATACAATTGAAACAAAAAAAAAAAACAACTAGTAAATAATCGTTGTGTATATAAAATGCAACTAGCTGCGAGCAATATTAATTTTTCATTTTTATAAATATACTTTGAAATCAATTTAATGAATTGTATTTCCATAGTTGACTACAATATTTAATGTAAAACGATAGAAATGATGTGAAAACAAAATATACAAGTTATTAATACCTGATATTTTAAAAAAAAATTAATTTGAATATACATCATATAGACACGTTGACTTTGCCTCATTAACTTCTTAGTCTCGTTTTCGTCTTTTTTACTGAAACAAATTTATAAGAAAATTGAAATGCTTATTCTTTTAGTAGATAACAAGTAAGGCCTAGGCTACTAGTAGCTACTACACTGAGAGAAATTTTAACTAAAAATTAAAACCCATGTTGAATAGAAATTACTATACTGCTTTGTAATTTTTGTTTTATTTCTGGGATTGGCCGCGAGAGATGATATTCTACAATAAAATTATGTAAAATGTCACACAATGTCAAAAAATTGTTATGTTACTTCAAGTCTCTGTACATCGTTATCTATTGCAGATAGACATGGGGTTGAGTGGAGTTAATTATTGAGAATTCAATTCTAAACAATTTATAAAGAATTACTTTTTTTGATTAATGTCTTAGATAATGAGTTATGAGTTAATTAAAATAAAGCACATACATGTTTTGAGGAAACGATAAAAAATATTATAAGTTCAAATAAAAAATACTGAACAATTTAATAAATATTATAATACATATAATAAAATTTATCATGTACACATATAAAAGTTAGCATAGACTTAAATATTTTTTACTATATCGCTTTGTAAAAATTCTGGTTGTGGGGCGAAATAATACAAAGATGGCCGACTGATTGAACAAATGATTGAATTGTCATGTAATTTCAAGCATTTCTACAGCCTTATCTGTTGAAGCTAGGTATGGGGTTAAGCGAGGTTTATTGTTGGTAATTTATTTCTGAACAATTTATCAAGAATGAATTTTTTCTATTTATCAATTAGTTTTCGAGTTTTGAGCGTGTAAACAGAAAAGAAAAAATGTTGCCGGGAATTGATTGCCGTTCTCCGTGAATCTAGCACAAACTGCTGAACTTAGCACAAAAAATGTCCAACTTTTAAATAAAATTTATAATAAAATATAGTAAATTCTTGCCAAAACCGGCTGTACCCAAATTCAGTCCCGTGGCACCCCATAGTGCCCCCCGTGGCGGCTCATTGCAGATTATGACCATCATTTTTTTTTTTGATTCATTTCGTCTATTTTTGCCAAGTTCAAAATAAGGGACTTAGTTTTTTTTTTATAAAATTTAATTATATAATAAAATCGAGCTAAGTCAAAAATTTCACTGGTGAAACAATGTAAATATTGATTGTTTGACTACAATTACAGCTAAGTAAAAAATATAGCTAAGGGAAAAATTAAGTTGGTAAAATTATGTAGATATTGTTTTTGGCTATAATTGAAGCTAAGTAAAATATCTAGCTAAGTCCAAAATCTAGCTAAAGGAAAGATGTAGCTAATGAAAAAATTAAGCTGGTAAAATTATGCAGATATTGAGTATTTGGCTATAATTGAAACTAAGTAAAAAATCCAGCTAAGGGAAAAATTAAGCTAGTAAAATTATGTAGATATTGATTGTTTGGCTATAATTAAAGCTAAGTAGAAAATTTAGCTAAGTAAAATAATGCAGATATTGGTGTGTGGCTGCAATTACAGCTAAGTACAAAATCTAGCTGAGTAAAATAATGTAGATATTAATCGTTTGGCTACAGTTACAGCTAAGTAGAAAATCTATAGCTAAGTAAAAAATTTTGCTGGTAAAATAATGTAGATATTGGTTGTGTGGCTCCAATTACAGCTGAGTAAAATAATGTAGATATCTAAGTTTTTTTGTTTTTAAGGGACTTAAGTTTTTTTGTAAAATTTAATTTTTTTTTCTGAGTCCATTATTTTGAACTTGGCAAAACTAGACGAATCTAGTCAAAAAATAAAAATGACTACGGATGGTTATGGAAACCAGAATGGATGATAAGTCACGTCCCTCACCGTGGGAGTGCCACGGGACTGAATTTGGATATTGCCCTAAAACCGGTAGTGCGTAAATTCTCAGTCTGCTAGAATTTACTTGTGAGTTTCGTGAATTTAGTCATTTTTTTTAAAGAAAAACTACAATAAAATTATGTAATTTTTATGGCTTAGTGTTGTATATAGTCAATGGCCAAATTTTTTACATAACTTTATTGTAAAAATTATTTATCAATATACGAATAATTCTTACAAATAATCGGAGGAACGCAGTTTTTACTATTCGCTTTGTAATTTTTTCTTATACGTCTGTAATTTTTAGTTAAAATTTCTCTCAGTGTAGTAGATCCAAAAGTATTTTAATTTATTATGGCTGATAAGTAGTTAATGTAGCTTACCACATAATTTTGTTAGCTGCATTGATTCCTTAGCTATTCGTGAACATAAATTGAAATAGTTGGGACGAATGGCTAAGAAATTAATATAGCTAAAAAAAATTAAGTGATAATCTTCATCGAAGTTTTTAAAAACATATGTATATAATTATTATATAATTATAATATCGGCTGAAATACCTGGTATGAAATTACTAAATAAAACAGATAAGTGAAGTGCTTAAAGTATCACTTCATTTGCCCTAAAGTGATTGGAAAAATTGTCTGTCTTTAAATGAACGTGAACTTTATTATAAATACTTATAAATACTTGTAATAAATTAAGCAACATTGATTACATTTTCGAAGTTATTATAAATAGTCTGGATGCCAGCGCAAATTGTATAAAATTATTAGGGAAAATTGACAAAAATTTTGGAGCATTTTGTAATAAATTTTTGGAAAATTTATTTCTGACTTTCTCCAACTTTCTCCACCGTTTTCCATCTTTTTACGAAAATGACCGATGATTGGAGAAATGTCGGAGAAATTTCTTCAACCTCAAATTTATTACAATTTTCCAATTTTTTTTTAATTTTTCGAGAATTGGCCATTTCTCCAACCATGGGTCATTATTGTGAAAAGTTAAAGAAAGTCAGAGAATTACTCCCCCAGGTCGTTCATTGATATATGCTCCCAACACATTCATAGCCCGAAAAGTTTAAGATTCGTATTATCTAAAATTTATGCTCATATATATAGGCTTATGTATAATCTCTGTAAACTAAACCTAAGTATTCCAAAAATCTATTACAAAATGCTTTGAATTTATTGTTAATTTCTTTTGATAATGTTATAAAATGCTAGTGTTATGCTTGTGTATGTTAACATAACGTAATATTTTCAGACATCAGGAATATGCAATAAAACTAGAAATATCTGGTGGGTTGGGAATATAATGCACAAGATTGCTCATTCTCTGATTAGTTTCCGTTTTTCTTCGATTTTCTCTGCATATTGCTGTTAAAGGAGATTACCTAGAAAAATCGGAGTAAAAGCAAAAAGTTATTTATTCCGATGATCTCCGTTTTTGTAACATTATAAAGAATCGGAGAAATGATTTTCATCAAGGAAGTTATAGATAAATCTTTGGGCCGGTTTTTCCGTCCACAATTACATTTAAATGTTAAGCTGCTTTTATATAGCTTTAGTAATGAAAATATCAATCGACAAGTATAGTAGTTAATCCTTAGTTTTTTAAATATTTCTGTTCAGTTAACTGTAATGGTGGGCGAAAAAACCGGCCCATAGTTAGAGAAATTGTCACTTTTTCTTTTAACGCATCTATCACTTTCTATCTTTATATATTATTGTATCTTTGGGCAATGCTGAAGAAAGCCAAAAAATAATTCAAAAGAAAAGTGGTATCTATCGAATCAATTATTTTAACAATTATGACGTGGGACAATAACAATAATAGACATCACGAGGCAAAGTTGAACATCAAAAAAAAAAATTCTTAATTTTTGTATACAAAATTGACTCATTTTGTCTATTAAAGAAGCAAAAAATGAGTCGATTTTGTGTACAAAAATTAATTAATTTTTTGTTTTGATATTATATTGAATATAAATTAAAAAAAAAAAAAAAAACTAAAAATGGAATCTGGGAGAGGTTTGAGTTTGTCGGTTATTTCAGGATATCGTGGCGGAAACTAGAACGAGAAGCTCATCCGACTTTTCATCTCTTCTCTTTCCCTCATTCCACAAGAGGAACGAGCGTTAATTAATTAATAAATTAATTTAGTCGATGGTTGAGGTAAGAGGGTTGAAGAGGACTGAAAAAAAAAAACAAAAATCAAGGAAAAAGAGAAAGGTACATGGTTTGCAATCGAGAATATCAAGAGACGAGGAGCAAAGAACAAGGATGAGATACATAGAAAGTTGAGTAAACGAGGGGGTACATTATAGTTCTATTATTAATAATAATTCCAAGTTAGAGTTTAAAGTTACTCAGGTAATAATCAACGTGTATACATTTTTTTTTTTCATCTATAATTCTTAATATCACGGATAAATTATGTATCAATCGATAATATCAAAAATTAATTGATTAAAATATTTAAAATATTAAAAAAATATATTTCTTTAATAAATTGATAAATAAAATTATAAAAAAAAAAAGCGTTACGTAATTGGAGGATGTTAAAACACACGTTAAACCAAATAGCCCAATTCTAAATTATAAAAATTAAAAAAAAACAACTACAAAAACAAACATAAAAATAAAAAAATACTGATAAAAAGGATGAAAAAAATTATTGTGTTTATACATATGCATATATATAAAATTGAGGGGTGAAAAAGTGGTGCTAAACCCAGTCATTCCTAATTGGAAGCAGCTTTTTGCACGCAAAGGGAGTTGATTTCGACCCATGTGCTGTGTACACGGCCCATACAAACGTCGGATAGATATTCGACAGAGGGTAAAAGGGGAGAAGAAGATGGAGGGTAGTTGCGACGGGTTCAGTCACACAAAGGCACCATTTTAATTGGATAACGTCATAGCGACGTGCTTTCACATGCGTGCCTCACGTCTCTATAACTTTTTTTTTTTTTGTTTTTCTCTCTCTCACTCTGTCATCTATAGTTTCAATTGATTATTTTTTTTTTTCATCTCATATTTTTCATGTTTTCTCTATGATGGTCCTCGTAGTTTTGGTTACACTGGCTACTCACATACAAATTTTACTTTATATATTTACAACTCAGCTTTTTGTGTACAACTTATAATGCAATAATAATCCACAACTAATTTTTTCACAAACAAAAAAAATAAATAAAAAAATAATAATAATACAACAAAATTTATTTCTCACTTGTTATAAAATTATCAAGAATATAAAACAAAAAAAAAAAAAAAAAATGGCAAGATTAAAATTTGATGATTATTTTCGTTAAAACTTTTTCTATCACTTCATTTGTTTCTTTTTGTTGAATAAATTTTTTTTACCACTTAAGATATCTTATAATGAGCCTTCAATCAAGGCTCAACAAATTGGAAAAAAACTTTTAATTGCATACTTTATTTTTGTATTTTTTTTTTCATTTAATTTTAATTTTATTTATTCAAACTGTATAATTAATATTTAATGTATATGATTATGATAATAATTATTTTTTAGTTAAATAATTATACATGAATTTATTGAAGGTTGAGATAAAAAAGATGGTGGTCATTTTCGTTTTGTTTAAAAAATAAAATATTGCTCAGTCACTAAGTGGAATGGACTGTTGGAGTGTGAGAAGCGAGAGAGAGATAGATAGATCTATGATAAAGAGAGATAGAGAGATCATGAGGAGAGGAAGTAATAGGACAAATAGGATATTGCAGAGTGTGAATGGATAAGGGAGTAACTGTTTGTCTTCCATTACGCAAGGCAAAACAGATCATTGTCCAGAACCTAACCAACCTAAAATTCACTATTCTCATCGTTGTATTATCCAAGTATTATATAGACGATGCTATTGTAATTCAATGTCCTACTACTAAACAACGAATTGATGAAGTAGCCAAATCACCATCACGAATCAAAACATTTCATCTTGTTACTTATAACGAGATACTATTCAACGCTGCATAGTCATGATGTTGATTTTTCCTTTTTCCCTAGAGCAGATTGTAGTTCATATCATATAGTAATTATTAAAATTATTGACATATAATTTTTAGTGCGTAATTAGTTGCAATCAATAGTAGTCCGACCTAATAAATCTTTTTAGAATTAATGAGAAAACGCATTCGAGTATAAATAGTTATACAACAGGGATATTTAATTGCTTTTTTTGAGCTTTCATTTTTCAGTGATTATATATACATTTGGACGTATAGACATGTAAGTATATTTATATTGAAAGACTATTCTTTTTTTAGCATATTTTTTCTCGTAAATTAAAAATAACATTTTTCATAAATAATTGATGACATGACATGTGTGATTAAATGTTCAGCTTTACTAAAATTTTGATAACCATAACAAGTGCTTAATTATTAAAGAATGAAAGGATTACGATGTAACTCGAGAGAAACTTTTCCAGTTGGAGAAAAAAATATAACATCTTAAGCATTTTTTATTTTTAATAATTAATATATAATTGAATTAATTAATTTACTATAAATTCAGACAGTCAGTTCATGAAAAAATATGGAAAAAAATTTAATAATTATTGATTAAGTTTAAATTATAAAAACATCAAATTAACAGTGTTTTTTTTTTTTATTTTTCGTGATTTTATTGTCAATTTATGATAAATTAAATTTACTTTATTATAATAAAAACCAATATAAATTCATTATTATTGACTAACTTCAATAATTAAAAATTCATGATAAGAAATCAAATGCCTAAAATATTTTCAATAATGAAACTGGTACTCTAAAAACTTTCAATAAACATTAAGCTCAAAAACAAAGTTTAATCTATTTAATATTGAAATACCTAAGTGATTTAACGTATGTAACATATTCTTGAATATTGCATATCTAAGTATTATCATACATATATATATTCAAAAATTCAGGATGTAAAATGTACCACAAGATTGCTAGGCTTTATTCTATACGTTTTTTTCCAATATTTAACTTTCATTATTTAAAAATCATTGAAAAAAAATTAGAATAAAATTTGAAAAAGATAAAAAAACATTCGATTCCACAGAATGTTAAGCGAATTGATTATTTGTAAAAATAAATTTTTTCAAAATCTTCTGAATCTATAATCTTCAATTATAATTAAAAAAATGTTTGTTTTATAAAACCTCATTGCCATTAAATATATTAAATTTATCAAATTCTTGTCTTGAATGTTTTCATAATCAATTATAACATTTAAATACAATTATTGTCAATAATTAACGTGTCCCCTTTATTCACATCACAACTAACAGAATCGATTATTTTTAAATATTTTAAATAATAATAACGACATAAATAAATAAATATTTTTTTTTTCTTTTTCACACTCTTATAGAAATAATAACCCAATGACACTTTTGTTTATTTGAAATATCTAATTTTAATTATTGAACAATAATTAAAAATGGAATTCAAATAAAAATTAAAAAAAAAGATAAAAAGGATCCAATTCCACTAGAATGTTGAGTAGATTGGTTAATTGTACGATACATATCAAATACTTGATATCGGTGTATACATATATATGTGTGTGTATATGTATATTATGACCTCTCTATATGAAAAGCTCACGAAGAGAACTCTAGACCAATGGAGAAAAGGAAGTGGAAATAGTTGAAGTATACCTCTGCCTCATTGAGTTTGCATTATTAAATAGCATGCTAATTGCAATCCCTACTCACTTTGCAAAACTCACCACTTTACCTATGAGATATTACTACCCATTTCCAGTTGATTTTACTCTCACATTATTGATTCATTAATTATTATTCCTTTTTTTTTTATAATTTAATTAAAAAATAACTTGAAAAAAATATTAATTATCAAAATGAAATATTAATTTTTATATTTTAATATTGAAAAATTTAATTATTTATTTTATTATAAACTTTAAAATTAAATTCTCTTCTAATCACTTTAATAATTTTTCTTATAAAAGAAACAAAAAATACAGTCAATTGAGAAAATTAATTTATGAATAAGTAAATAAGTAAATATTAAATAATACTCTTAGTGGAAATAAAGACTAATTTTATTGCTTTATTATTGAAAAAAAAATTTAATCAATTATAGTTATTGCTTTATTAATTATTATTAATAAATTAATCAACATTTGGCTTGAATCCATAATCTCAATGTTGGGATATTTCAATTTGTTAAATGACAGTAAAACACACAGTAGAGAATATATATCATTTATTGAAGTTTTGGTTAAATGAAAGCTTACTTTGAACCATTTTCCATGAGAGTTTATACAGTGAGACTCATTACTTGAAAATTAATTAGCTTCTCTCTTCGCACTAACAAAGGGTTCACTTTAGGTCTTTGTTTGGCTTCAAAAGTTTTCAATATTAGTGACCACTGGTAATTAAAGTTATGAAAAAATGTTGTGATATGGATAACGAAAGTGGTATTAATATTATAAAAGATTTCAAAAGCGTATTGAGTAATTATTTGGTGCTTTTAGTACGATCAAATTAAATTAATCTATGATAAATAAAAGGAGAAGAAAAAAAAGAATCAAATTGAAAAATGGGTAATGCAAAATGACAGAGTATATTCTTAACTGCACACTTTTTCTTTCTTATTTTTATTTTCAAATAGAAGTATTATTTTATTAAAAACATTCAACTAAATATTATTAATATCTTGTAATAAAAAACGAGTCTAATATGGACAGTTGGACTCGTCATCAAATGTATCAAAATTAATTATGCTGATGAGTTAATCGAAGCTGAAAAAAAATAATTATAATTGATAATAAATTTATCAAACATATATTAATTATATTTTCAATTAATTAATAACAACTTGATTAAATTTTTTATTTTTAAAAATCATTTTTAGTCACTACATAATGGACAGTTGCCAAGATGCTTGAGGCAAATGAATTCCTCTATATATGAACACACAACTACAGTTTAGAAACAACCACTCATCTTCCAGGGTAAAAGTGAGTGAGAGGAAGAGAGAGCAATGAAATTCAAACAATTGTTGAATGAAGAGAGAAGAAAATCAGAGGAAGGAAGGAAAGAGAAGAGAGAAGGAAGCTAGTAACTCATTACCGTGAAATTAATTAGGTTCTGTGGGTCACAAAGGCCCACTGGCTGAACAAGCAACTATATATATTCTACGTTTATATACTGTGTACCATCAACATACTCAGACTCTAGCAGTTTAACACTGAAACTGCCTGCCATCAAGTAAACGTGCCATAACATGGTATACACATGAAATCTTAACCAATAATGAGCATCAGTCTTCAAAAGTAAAATTCGACAAATATTATTTTATCATTATTATTATAATTGTTAATTATTAAAACATTAAATTATAATGATCATTAAAATTTATAATAAAAATTGAATTTATTTTTTCATTATAAATAATAAAAAAAGGATGTAAGAAAAAAAGAGGGGGATAATTGCGTCATAAAACAAAATTTTTTGATTATTGTTAAGCATAAATAATCAAAAGTTTTGAATTTTCAACAAATCATTACAAATTTTGACATTAAAATATATTAATATAATTTTAAAATAACTATGTAATAATAATTATTATTGTTATTATAAATTTGTTTTTTTCCGTAATTAACTTTTTAATTAGATATCAAATAAATGATTTTTTTTATTTATTTTAAGAAATGAGTAAAAAAAAAATTTTTAATGATTAATTTATATTTTCTTGATTTGAAATTTTTTTTTTTTTTTTTTTTTTCTTGGTTGTTAATATCAACTAACGAGAAGTTTGTAATTAAAAGTAAATTTTGCACTCCAGGCAACATATGAATAGTGCTTGGAGTAGACATAAAAGGTCAACGTAGCAAATAATTAGGTGGAAAGTGCTCGAATGTGCGAGTAACTTTGGGTTCAATTGTTCTTTAGTAAAACTAGCCTATATCCAGTACAGTGGGAATACTTCGCCACACAAAAGTGGTTTTCCATTGTAACTGGTGAGGAATTCTGCGAACTATAACTGTATCTGAAACATTACTTAAATATATTTTAAGATGAAAATTATAATTAACAATGTTCTCGTTTGTAATTATTAATTTTTTTTATAATTATTTTCTTCATTCAACTAAAATGTTTGATATTAATAATTTATATTATTATAATTTTTATTTTTAAATGCACTCTTCTTTTTTTTTTTGGTAAAAACAAAAAAAGTTGATTACTTGTTAACTCATCGATAACGAGGATTATGGTTTATTGGATTTAATATTTCGACGTGAGTTGTAATCCGTGAATTCATTGAAAATATATATAATCGCAACACCATAAGCTATTCAATGATAAACCTATGAAAATACAGGAGAAATAACAGCATATTTATTGATTTTAAACTTTTTTAGTCAATTTTAATAAATTTCAAAATATTTTTATTATCAAAATAAAAGGTTTTTAATAAAATTAATATGTTTCAATTTATTTTAATTTAATGGATGAGTTATATGATTTAATAAATAGTTTTTACAAATGATAAAAAAAAAATTTAATTAAATAAATTATTTCATTTGAAAAATTAATTACTCCGTAGAATTTTGAAGAATTTTTTTAAAAATTACACTTATAATTATTTTTTATTTTTAAATTTTAGTTCTCATTTTTTTTTTTTTTTTTTAAATTATCGAATGTATAAAGACAGATTTATAATTTATATGTCAATGAATTTATAATAATAAATTTTATTCAATCATCGCTACGACTGTTTTATTTTGAAATCAAAAGTATTTTTTTTTTAGACCGATAAAATTGTAAAATAAAAATTATTAAAAATAGCACAATAAAAAAAGCCTATGTAATTTATTTTTCATCATAAATCAATTGGTGACAGGTTCGATTATAAATTTGAGGATTTATTATATATAGCCTTATATATTTTTTTCTTCCCCTAAATAATTTTTACTTTTTTTTCTTTTTTAAGCTTACGTATATAAAATATAGAATTGAGTTTGTCGTTTGTTTGAAATGAAGCAAATAATTGACCGAGTCGTTCGATGTTGATTACTTAACCTGTCCACTACAGAAATTGAGAGCTTCAACCGTAAAATGATTGATATTATCCAGCTGAGTATGATTACTTTATTAATCGCATTTTCACTACTTATTTCTTGATATGTATCAAAAAATTTCCGCTCAATTTAACATTTTGAATCTGACGAATTTATATTTCTAATTTTATTTTAATTTATTATATCTATGTATTTTAAATTGAGATATTTTAGCTCATACATTGACACACGTGATATTTTTCATCAGTCAATCGAGCCCAATCATTGTCTCACCTCTGGGGAAATTAAATTTCACATTTTTAATATTATAATCACTATTATTATGATTTTTTTTATAAACCACTGAATAAAAAAAAAAATATTACGTAATATTGTTACAGTCAATCGTACGAACAAAATGATATTGCATGTGGGATAAGAAAAAAAATAACAAAAACCGTATTTCTGTGACAGACAGCTATCGAGGTCGAAGGTTAATCGTTCTGTCTTTGAGCCAACCAATTTCCTGATCGAATTATTTCAACTCAAACAAAACAAGAAAAAAAAAAAAAAAAACAAACATAAATTTAGGAAGAAATAAAAGAAAAATAAATAACTGTTTTTAAATATAAATTATAAAAAAACCATTATATTTTAATATAAAATTTGACCAGTGTAAACTGTTTTTTTTTTTTTATAGAAACTTATTTATTTATTGATTTATTTTCAAGTAACCCAGCGGCAAGTAGCCATGCCTAAATATTTTATGTAACTTTAAAACTCAATAGTAAAAAAAGTATGTATTTGATTGTTCAAATATAACTTTATTGTATCAACTAAACAATGTGTGTGTCTACACTTCGTTTATTATTATTATTATTTTTAAAACTTATTTAAACAATCATTAAAAATTCACAAATGTGTTTATTTTTCTTTGCCATATATATAACAAACAAAATATTATGTCAGAAAGTGACGATAAATCAATACAAAATAATTTATAGGTAAGTTGCATGTAAATTTATTCCTAAAAAAAATGTAATGTCAATGTAAAGTATGTAAAAATTTTAGAAGTTAATTGTAAGCAACAACTCTAGTACAAGCCGTCATTAAAATGATGAACATGACGTCAACAGGAAACAAAACGTCAATGATTCGTATGAATGTGTGTTTATTGAAATAGACAAGAATGATATATTGTTAATGATGTTGAATTTGTGTTGGTGAATGTTGAATGTTGATGGTAATGGTAATGATGTTGGTGTTAATATCGCTATATATATATATATACATTTAAATATATATCATCGTATGGTTAACAGTCACAAGCTGCAACACTAGTGAATAGGTATTTTGGAGCTATTGTACCATTGGAATTATGCCAATACCTTTCCATTCAATAAATATCATCTTAATGAACTCATGTATATTTGATTGGGAGCTTTACCACCCGTTCAACCCCTCAGTACATCCAGCCAGTCCTCTTCTCTTTTTATCTCTTTCACCTCTTCTTCATCCAGAATAAATCCTTGTCTCTTTTTTTTTTATTTATTTCATTTTTATTTATTTTTTTTTTTTTTTGCCATGAATGTTTCTCATCAAACTCACACCATCATCCTCACTATCATTTCAACATAAGTGTACAAGTCCATCAAAACCAACACACAAACTCAAGTGTCTTTTCGTATTGTATAAACAACTAGAGGGATGATTTAATTTCCCTCGATGTCATCGTACACTCATTTTAAATCATATATATATATATATAAAGTCATTGAAATACTTCACATCAATGTGATTACAAAATCATTCCCCCTAGTATAGTTAAATTAAAATTGAGTATTTGATTGTATCATTCAATAATAATAGTCATTGTTCTCAGATTTTCATTTTAAATAGAGAAAAGAAAATTATTGTTAATGACACATATATTATTTAATATTATATAAAATGATGTTTGTTTTTAATTAAATTAATGATTGAATTTGAAAAGTTGTTGATATGAATTTCAATTTATTTTACTAAAGTCATTTGTTAATTATTTAAAAAAAAAAAAAAAAATTTAATTTAATTTAATTTTTCTCTTTTGCGTTGTATTATTTTTAATTATATTTATTTTTTTTTTTTTTTTTTACCTTTAATAATGAGCATTTGTAAAATGTAAAGTATAGTTGGCAATTATTGAGAGATGGATTAAGAAAAGAGAAGGTTAATAAAAACAAAACGAAAAAAAAAAAAAATGAGACAGCATGTCGTGCTTGCGTGTTATTCATATATACGTAGTAGTCTGTAGTTTGTAGTATTGCTTGTGGGTGAAGGAAGTGAGCGGGCGTTACATTAGCAGGATTGCCTCTTTCCTGATGGTTTACATCAGTGGCCCACTATCCCTTATCCTATCAACTAACCAACAACCATGGCCCAACTACTTTACTCATTTTGTGGCTGAAAGCACTGTATCTTTATCATTTTCTCGTCTTTTTTTTTATCTGTCATCCAACTATTTTTATTTCAATTTTCTCGTTGTTGATTATTTTATATTTTTTTTTATTTTTTCTACTTCTAAATTTAACATTACTATCATGATTTAATTGTTTTTTGTACTTGAATTTTTACCAACGTTTTATCAAAATTATTGACATAAGCATTATTTCATGTTTACATTAGATGATTATATTTTTTTTTTTTAGACAGTTTTAAAGATAAAAATTAAAATTAAGAAAAATCAAATTATTATTTGTTTTAACAGAATATAAATATTAAAATATAAATTCAACTGAAACAAACGTAAATTTAACTCGCCTCTTCTCTAAATTGAATGTTAAAAATTTTTTTCAAGTTAAATTTTAAATTTAAATTGAAAAAAAAAAAACAAAATTACAGACATATATTTCGAATTTATAAAAAGTAATGTGTTAATAATTATATATGTATATATTTTTAAAATGATTATGTTAATAATTTCGTGTTTTTTTTTTTTTTTTTCTTTGCATCAATAATTTCTTATTCTGTATTTATTTAAACATCAAGGATGGCATACGTTGCTAGGGCCTTGCTATAACGGTGAGTTAATTGGCAGCTTTTGCCAATTGACACTCATTAGAGCACAAGATTAATTGCGTGATCCACACCCCAAGTCAGTAACAAGAAAAGAAAATAGATACTAAAGAAGTTAAAAAAAGATAAAAAAAGTAAAAAGATAGGAAGAGAAATAAGTTTCCAAGGCTCAAGATATTTCTTCTTCGCGGCGTTCTCTCCAATTAATGAAAGTTATGTCCAACGTTATAACAAACCTTCCACACAACACCGCTTACAACACCCTTTTTTTTTTTTTTATTTCAAAGACATCACCAACAACCTCATTTCTATTTATTTTTTTTTGCAAAATATTTCATCAGTACTGTTAATTAAAGTTATTTTTATAAAAAAAAAAATATTCAAATATTAATATTGCTAAATGTAAAAAACAAAAATAATTATTAATAATTTATTAATAAAATTTGAAGTTTGATATTTTTTTATTTGAATAATATATTAGAAGAAAATAGTAAATTGAATGCAAATTTTTTTATAGCAATTTCAACGTCATTTTAAATAATAAATAACACCTGGGCCATTCAACTCTCAATGCAACAACATTGACGTCTGCTATTTTTTTAGAAAAAAAAAATTATTTTTATCTTCAATTTTATTTCTTCACTCGCACTGACATCTTTTTTTTAAACTGACAATATTTTATTTATTTGTTTATATAGTATATAAATTATTCAATTACAAATACTGTATGTAAACTTGGTTTTTATATTTTTATTTGGATATTAATGTGATTCTTATTCAAAGTGTCATGATAGTGTCTCAAGAGACTTTTGTTTTTTATAGTATCTTTATATTTTATTTGAATATTGCTTGGACCAATGTATGTTGTGTAGACTTTAAACTTTATCCATGTTTTACTTTAACTGATATTTGCATATAGTCGTCTTTTCCCAACTGTGAATTTTTACATTTGAAGGCATGTGAACGACCAGGTAACAGCCTCATTTTGAGAAATATATGCAACTTTTTAGGTCGCTGGTTCCAAGTGTCTTGCATCACTGAAGCAAATAAAAAGTCCATTGGGGCGGAGAGAAAGTGAGAAAGACTAAGAAAAGTAGAGGGATGATGCAGTCTCCAGGTAACTCACTTTTACCCTTCACTCACACCATTTTCACACAGAATACTGCAGAACGTAAGAGTGTGTAACACGTGCCGAATTGAATTCCATTGGGAATCGTAAATTTATATATAGCAATGTGTTCATATTGACACGTGTTTACCAAGGATCATAACCAAGTTGGAAAATTGATAAAAAAAAATATATAGGTATGTATTAGATGAAATTGAAAGAAGAGAAACAAATTTGTATTTTTATTTATTTATATATATATTTTTTATTTTACTTTTTCTTATTTTTATTATCTTTTTAAAACGTGTTAATTAAACAAAGCAATATCTACAGTAGAGAAAAAATAATTTATCAATTATCTGGAAGTAATTGATTTACTGAAGCAAAATATTGAAAAAAAAAATAGTACTTATACTCGTTAATTAATCATTAGTAATATAATAAGTCTGAAATATAATTGTCTTTGAATTTGACAAGTATGATGTTGATAAATTATATCAAGTGACCGACTACATTTATATATACTTTCCAACACAATAAACTTAAAAAAATTAACAAATCAATAAAAGATAATTAATAAATAAAAGAAAAATGAATAACGTTTGGCTCATTTCCAGTACTTTTTTTATCAAGAGAATTTTTCGTAAAACTCAATAAATGTCATTCCTTTTTTTAATAGATTGACAGGGCATGTGACTTTAAAGTATAATTAAAAAAATAAAAATAAATCTAGGCACCACATAATAGAGATAACTGATTCTTTGATTATTTACGAAAAAAGAAAAAAAAAACTTAACTGACAGCTTTTAAAAATAGTCTATAAAAATTAGTTTAAAAATTAAATTAGTTCGTCTGACAGTACATTTTATGAAGTCAATTAAATTTTTTTAAAATATATATCTAAAAATATATTATGTACATAAAATAATTCACGGGTTTTAATTTGATAATTTTTATTAAATATAATGAAATTGAAAAAAAAAAAAATAATTAAATGAAAAAAATTGTTATTGCATTATTAAGACATTGATACTTGAGACAATTACAAATTGTAATTTTATACATTGGTGTATATAATTAATGTTTCTCAAGAGTCTGTTTCTGCATAGATCCAATGAATCTCTTAATTTGTTCCCTTTTAGTTGTTTAACACATACCAAGATGTCTTAATTTAACTGGTCCTCTCTACATGCAATTACAACCATGTACGATGTTGCCAAGCATCTAATTCTTGTAATTTACTATGCAGTTTTCACCTGAGCAATTTAAATTGAATTAACTAATTTTTTTTTTTTTTTAAATTCATTTCTTAGTTTAATTAAAATAAAGTAATTTTATAAAATACAATAATTATTTATTGACGTTGATGAATGATTCGTTTCAAATTTAAATTCAAATTAAATTACAATTTCAAAAGAACATGAATTTTAATTGTTATACAGAATAAAATCTTTTTTTTTTTTTTATTTATTTTAATTTTAACTAACCTGATTCAAGTTTGTAATAGAAAAGTTAGTGATGAGAAATACAATTTGTACCCACTCATTGAAAACTTAAAATTGGCGATGAATAGAAATAAAATTTACTGTCAATTTGTTAGAAATTTGTAGAATATTCCTACTCTTATTCGATCGTTTTATGATTATTATTTTTTTCTGAGATTAATTTTAGAAAGAAAAAGAAGAGAATTTTTTCTTGAAATCATATTTTCAAAAAGTTTTTTTACGATGTATAACTAGCAACAAAAAACTAATGTCAAACTTTATATAAAAGTTCAATTAATTATTTCAGATAAAAAAATATGCAGATGTACTTTTGTCTCGAAAATTTTCGATGATGTTCTTTTACCTGTCTAAAAAAAAAAAAAACAAGAAAATTCCAAAAACTATATTCATCCATTCTTCTTTTAAACCATTTATAAATATTTAATTATACTAAAAATTCAAACATGATTTTTTTCTAATCTCTGTATTTATCGAAAATTGATTTAAAGAAAATGTTATAGCCATCCAAATTATATATCTTTAATCTATTTATTACATATATGTTGATAAATTAAAAATTAATAAAAAATTAAAAGATTTTTTCATTATTACATGTAAAAACAATATTATTATTAATAATTTTTTGTAAAGTTTATGATGTATCAAAGCTGTTGGATTTTTTTAAGTTGCTATACAGGAAACCACAAAAACATGTTCAAATGAACTTTCGAAATAGCACTCTATAGCCGATAATGGAATTCAGGTAATTTGATTCGGTTCGTTGAGCTTCAACCATTATGTCCATCATAAAACTAATTTGATAAACATTATATATAAAAATAATAATAATGATAATAAAAACCTTATATGAAAATCCATAAAACGAAAAAAAAAAATTCAATATCAATTACGAATTCTCCAGAATATACATCAATGTCAACGATAATCATAATTTGGACGTCATCAGTGTCATAAAAAAATGTAGCATTGGCTGTTGAGTTTTGAAACAACCTGTATTAAGAAATACAAGTAAAAGCTCTAAAAAATATATGAGTTTGGTGATGGTAAAAAAAAAAAAAAATAATCAGTAAATGCATCCATCAGCAGATTATGGGGTGACTGCTTTTTTTTCATCCCTTTCCATTTTATTTATAAACTTTTTAGTGAGATTCTACTGTGATACTGCCAGCTCCATCTCTGAATCGTTATACAAACTTTTCATTTATTGCTATATATACGAGCAGCAATAATAATATCAAAATTGAATAAAATATATATTTTTTTATTTCTGCATTAAATCTATCTAATAGTTTTGATAAGTTGATTAATAGTTTCCTCAAAATCTTATTGAAAATTATTATTTAATCAGTGAGAAATTAAAAAAACGTCTAAAGAGGTACAAAGAATGAAAACAAAAAAGACGAAACGACATTCAGGCAGTACAAAACAAATTAAATTGTAAAATCAAAGACTTGACAAACGGATTTTCTAATAAACAATACAACAATGACAATTTCTTTAAATGGTATGGAATGATGCTTTGTTCAAATGGACAAAAAATATAAATAAATAAATAATATAACATTGAACACTTTTTCTGAATTTATTTTTATAATTATGTAGGTATTAACTTCCGGTCTCAAACTAATGAAATTTTTATTTCTCATTATTTATTTTATTGTATTTTTTATTAATTGATTATTTTTTAATTTAAATTTTAGGTTTTTAATTTTTTATCGATAACGCAGTTTCATGCCAGTCGATTGAAAAGTTATTTTGAACACAATTGTAAGCTCGATCATACTTTATACCTCAGTATTAATTAATTCAGCAATGAAAAAAAAAAAAAAAGGAAAATACCCCTCAAGTCATAATAGGACAAAAAACATGAAAAAAATAAAATTGAATCGTTCTGTTATTGTTGTAATGATAATAAGAATAAAGTTAGAGAGTTGGATAAAATAATTGGATAAATCATGAATAGATGTGAGAATATATAATTGGGTTGAAAAGCAAAATGGCTTGATTAATTTTAGTCAGATATTACACATTAATATAGAGAAGTTGTTCGGATATATGTATTAAATAATTTCGACTAAAGCCAAATTAATTAAATTTCTCGATATATTATATACCTATAGATATATAAAACGTTTTTTTTACGAAGATGGGGTAGAGGCACAGCACTCTCACCATAGTATATTTTTCGTTGCATGTTTTACAAAGACCACTCACAGTGTCCATAATAATTAAGATAGAGAAATCATATTAGACGCAAATTGATGATCTCGGTAAACTCTAGAGCCTCTGATAAAAATAAAAATTTTCAGTTTATTGTTTTTTAATCTAAAAATGACAAAAGAAGATTCGAAGAAAAGTTTAAAAAGGAAATATTAAGAAAACTAGGCGAGAATCATGGATGCGAAAATTTCACAGAATAAAATGCAAAATTTAATAATTATAATTCGAGGTTGTTTATATTTATTGAAATCTAATTTGTATGTTTATTTAAAAAAACACTCAGAACCCATTATTTTGGGAAATACGTAACTTTTTTTGAAAATCAACTTAGATATTTTTTTTTTGTCTTAATGGATCCTCCGTAATAAAATTTACAACCAGGGCTATATTCGAATTTTTTCTATTATAAGTTATAATTTATAACTTTTTTCATAATCAACGATTGTTTATAAATAATAACGGAGTGAGTGGTTGATTGAAGATTTTTACAATTCATTGTGTTGCGAAATGACTTTATTAAACCAAATGAAAAATCGTACTAAAAAAAAATGAGGAATTTTTTTTTTTGGTAAAGAAAAATTCTTAAATTCAAGTTATTTAATTTTTTCAAGAAGAGATGATAAGAAGTAAAAAGAGTTGTACTAATAAAAATTAATTTTTTTTTATCTGAGTAGAATTATAATTAGTTTGATAAATAATTTTTCTGTTGGAATAAAATAAATTGAAAAATTAAAATAGTCTGACTAAAACAAGTATTTAACTACTGGCAGAAAAATATACTTTACAAGGAAAAATAAATTTATATTTATAATATCGACTCTAAATAAATAAAAAATAATTTTTTCAATTTTGTCTGATTCATGTTGTCTGTATCTACTGAGAATATTAATAGATTTACAATTACTTTTTAAATAAAAGACAAAATAAATACAAATGCATTTGTATCATGATATGATTAATCTTCAAATTAGTTTTAAAAAAATCCACTCAATGAGCTAACGAGCCTATTCACGGTTCATTATAATTTCCTATGACTTTCTGTGATTTCTAATGCGACTCACATAATGACTCAATGATAAATTTTGCTTGAAGCACGACCGTTCAAATCGTTACTTCTTCTCGATAATATAAGTAATAATAGTTTAAAGTAAAATAAAAAATGATAATATTTGCCATCATAATTTGCAGACATATCTCTTTATTAAAGGTATTTTCGAGTAACATCAATTTAATCATGCCTTATTAGTTATATTACACAAACTAAATACCAACATATAATTCTCATTTTGCACATTCAATTTACTTTGCTCACCGATCTCATAACATAATTTCAATATTAATTATAAACTCACTCAGAAATCATATTCAATTTAAACTCTGCTATATATATATAGGTATATATATTAGGGTGTTTTTTTTTTTTTTCGATATTTTTTTTTCTCTTCACCCATCTTCATACAAGTTTATACAGCTCTAAATCATGCCCAGAAAAAATTTGAACTCAATTGAAAAATATTTAGAGGTGGTTCAGGGGTCATTTGTTTTTTCCATTTGATTAACATGGGTTTAATACACTTCATTCACCATTTTGATCATGGAGGCTTTAATTTTCGACTCTTCAAGTTCGCGTTGGTCTTATTTTATAGAGTATTGAATTTTATAGCATATAATATTCATAGTTTTGATCATTTACAATTTTGTTTTTCAGAAAAATTGTAAATACTACCTTTTTGAAGCATTATTTCACTATTTTTTTTAATTATGAGACCAACGTGAACTTGAACGGTCGAAAATTAAAGCCTCCATGATCAAAATAGTGAATGAAGTGTATTAACCCCATGTTAATCAAATGGAAAAAACAAATGACTCCTGAACCACCTCTAAATATTTTTCAATTGAGTTCAAATTTTTTCTGGGCATGATTTAGAGTTGTATGAACTTGTATAAAGATGGGTGAAGAGAAAAAAAAATATCGAAAAAAAAAAAAACACCCTAATATATATATACATGAACTCCAAGTATTGAAAATACTACAGGTTTTGAATACAAACGGTAAGATTTATATTAAAGCAAACCGTTTTTTTATATATATAATATAATCTTAAATACTAATTTGTCCATATTGTTGTAATTTTTCAAATAATATCGATGAAAATTATTCTTATAAATTATAATTCATATATAAATGTATTTTTTAAATTTTAACATATTAAAACTGATAATAGCTGTGGATTCATATACTGTACAAAAAAAAAAATGAATAAATAACTCAAAAAATAAAAAATAATTGTTGCAGCAATTCAATTTTTCGTTGAGCCTCCTTCTTTATAGAAGTAAATGCGGTCGCATGAAATGGATGAATAAGGAGTTTTTGGGGTTAAAATAGAGAGGAAGAAAAAAGAAAAAAGTCCCCGATTTGAAGAGAGAAAAAGAACTTCAGAGCTTGCATACTGAGGATCGTGGTGGGTATACAAGGAAAAAGGGTATGGATGAAACGTGCAGAGGGCAGAAGAAAACTACTACCGAGGGGTTAGGAGGAATACAGTTGGCACGAAAAGAAGGTGGAGGGTACAGAGGCGGCCTTTAATTTACAGAAAGTGGTTCATTAGAGCTTATTTATTAGAGAGAGACAGAGAGAGTGCGCGTAATTAGCAAACTCCACCCTAGACTTTCTTTCGCATTTAAACCCTCTCTACACACTCTCGTCATCTCTGGTTTTTTTTTCCCTTTTTTTCCTCTTTCTCTATGTATTTTTTTTTATCTCTCATTCTCTCTTTCCATATACATATATATATTTTACCCTTGCAGGCACTTCTCTTTACGTTCTCCCTCACCTATAAGCAATCCTCAACCAAGTATGGATGCTTTTACCCTGGGTAAGCCTCTTTCACTTCTGTTCACCCTTTCTTGTTTTTCCATCTCAATACACCAACTATTTTTTTCTTGTCTTATACCACACTTTATTTTTTTTATTTTTCTTCAATTTATATTTCTTTTTTTTTTTTTTTTTTTTTGTCGCTATCTGATTTTTTCTTTCCCATTAACTTTGATTTAGAAAATTTTCTTGATTTTCTATTCTTATATTTTCATTTCAAAATTATAGAAAAACAAACTGATTATTAGCTGGAAAATATATACAGTTTTTTTTTCAATAATTCAAATTATTCTTTCGAGTGAATAAATATTTTTTTCATATTTTTATGCAGTTGATCCTCTCCGTCCAATGTCATAAAGGTATAAATGATACAACAGAGGGATGGAATATATTTTGGTCGTGCAATGAGCTTTTAATTTTTAAACATATAGACAAAAAGTTCTAAAAACATTATTCATGCGACTGAAAATGTGCTAAAGCTATAATACCTCTTTAGATAAAAAAAAAAACAACTGATGACATCTGGCTATTTTTAAACGACTCACCTGGCAACATCATTATCGAGCAATACAATTTATTCTCTTTTCATTTCACATTTCAAATAGATGAATAGCTTTTACAAGTGTTGTAGTATATATTTATATATGAGTTTTGAGAGAAAAACAAAAAACAGGACTAAAGCTTCTAATTACCATTGCAACGTGATCTAATGAGCAGCAACGAGAAGCAACAGCAAAAAGTTTTTTTTACGCTAATGAGAAAGACCGATTTATTATATAAACATCTACACTTTTTTTTTTTACCCAGTTTGTTCTACTTTTTCATAATTATAATTATTATGGCTTTGTGTTGATTATAATATTTTTCAAATTATCATGGCTATTATTTTTCTTTTTTTTAAAAAAAAAAAAAAATTCACGATAATTGAAGATTAATATAATCTTTTTTTTTTATTTTTTATTTAATAGGATTTCTGTTAGGATTTTTATTCATTATTTTAAGTTTTTTTTTTTCAAATAATTTAGGGTTATTCATTGAGCTTTTGGAGTTGAAAAAAAAATATATGCATATGAACTGAAAAACTAAATGTAAACCACATGAAACAAGATGTATGAGCTGCATCGTTTTTATTCATTTTAAAGCTGGTTGATGTAAAAAAAGGATTTATAAAAATACATAGAAAAAAAAAAAACAAAACAAAGAGGTAAAAAAATAAAAAAGTCTATACTAATTAGGTCCAGACGTGAGGCGCGGGCTTGAGGTTATGCATGTATTTATATATCTATGTATGTGTATATGTACATCAACAAATACTACATTTATATATATGAAATGCAACGAGGCACCGGTATGCATGTCCAATTAAGGCGTCATAAGTTTGCATTACATTCGTTTCAAGTAGAAATTTATTACAGGACCTGACCACAAAATCCGCCCACCCATATGTCCATCAAGGAAGCTGAAGCGCGTGTCAACGTCAACCAAGCACAAATACATAAAAATATATCTACCCAAAAAAAAAAAAATGTTTATTTTTACTATTTGTTCTGTTCTTTATGTTTTTTTTTTCTTTTTATACATTATTTTCAAACATGAAAATGTTATTTAAAAAGAATTTTATTATAAAATTTGTATTATTATTTAAAAAAAAAAAAAAAATTCTATTAAATTCAACAATCAACTTTGTGTTAAATGAGATTGACGTATCATCGACTGTTTGTGTTTTTGATTTTTCTTTAAATTATTTTTTTTTTAAATTTAATTATTTAAAAGGCCCCTACATTCTTTAATCGGCAGACCGATATTATAATATATATGTATATATGTAGTATTAAAGAATTTTTTTTTTTTTAATATAATGAATAAGTATTTTCATTTTTTTTTTTCTAATTTAATGGATGCTCGAATCATAACATTAGGAGACTCGGTATAGTATAGTAAAAAAAAAAAATGAAAATAGCTTCGTTATGTGAATCAAGGCTCTTCTTTTGATGCATTCTTTAAAAAGATATAAAAATCGCATAAAGTGGTTAAGTGGACCCCTGATTTGGTGTAAAACATAAATTTTCTGTTGTTTTTGTCTCTTTTTTTGAATTTTTCGATTAGTACTCTGCATCCATCAAATTAGCCACTATGCATCCATCTAACCCGATCATGTAGACTTACGGTATTCTTGATAATTCTTGATTATCCAGCGATAATACGTATGGTTTTACGTTGAGCATCTATACGTTTCTTTTATTCCCTCTTTTGGTATTTGTCCTTCCGAGAAGTGCCAAAAAAAATTCAAGTTTGTAAAATTAAAAAATCATTTATTAGACGCGCGCGAAATCATCATAAATTAACAAGAACTTACTTTTGCTGATGATATATTTTAAGTGATATTTTTCTGTGTTTTTCTTATTTATTTTTGCAATGATATTTTTAAAAAGGAAGTAAAAAACATATTTCTCCGCTATTCTCCAGCTTTTTTTCAACTGAAAACTTTTTCACCGTTTCTACAACTTGGCAGAAAATGGTTGGAGAAATGGTCGAGAAAAGTTCAAGTAATTTTCTGGCGGACAAAAGTTGGAGAAGTTTCTGAACTATATTTCCAACCATGGGTCATTTACGAAAAAAGACGGAAAAATGTCGGAGAAATTTGGAATATAGTAGATAAATATTTTTACCAAGGCTGAAACTGGTATTCTGTCTATTAATAGAAACAGATAATGTTGGCCATAAATAAACATTGGAAAATTTTCGTGATAACAATATTACAAGATAAAGCTCATAACTTACCTCAGTATATGTGTCTCTTTAATATCTTCACACAGGTATATAAACAAATAATATTTCAAATTAGTTTTAGTTGCCAAGCCAAAGTATGTTTACAGCTATAATACTTTTTAATCAGAGACAAAAAAACTATCTGAGCTATACTTTGTAAGTATATAGAATTAAAGAAATTTTCTAGAAATTATCTGAAAACAATTTTTTTGGTAATGGCTTATTACAAATCCAGTAATTGTTTTCAGAAAATTTCTGGAAAATTTCTAGCCAATACAACTGAAAACTGTTTCCGAAAAATTTCGGGAAAATTACGACTATTACAAAAAACTGGTTAGCTAAGGAATTATGTATCTAAAAGTTGTTGAGTTCATACACATGTATCTATGAAGGCTTCACTCTCCGACGTTATTTTTGTTTTTTTCTACTTCATTTCTTTGGGAAATCATTTATTCTGAATTTATATATCACTGTTAATATAACGACCAGCATTAATATACCACGATTACTTTGAGCCGACTATTGTGTTAAATTCTGATTCAATTGCATCTGTTAGCTCTTCACTCAAAGTATAATTTAATATAATTCAAAATAATTAGATACCTTGTAGGCCATGTCATTTATGAGTCAAATGATTAACAATTTCACATCAAATATTTATCTCAAAACATAATTATACATTATTTTATTTCTACTCCTACAGTTAGTGACCATCTTACACTTGTGAATATTTAATTTCAATTTTGTATTCATCCACCACACATGAAAATTTTTCTCGACGGTTACGTAATACTCCAGATGACTCTGGCTTACTCTGTATTACTCCAGCCTATTCCGTACTTTTCCAAAATTGGCCTGATCTTTTCTGAATTTTTATGTTTTTTATGAATCTTTATATATAAGTTAAAAATCATTACTCTTCACCCCCCCCCCCCTGTGACACACACAATTTATCAATTTATTTATGTTAATTTTTTAACATATTTTTCTCAGAAATATTTGATTATTTAAGAAAAAAATATTCTTGTTATTTAAGGTCATACACTGTTAAAAATAAACGGAAATTTCCAACATGTATGAAGAAAAAAAACTATACAATTATTCGTAATCAATGATAATCAATTAAAGTTTAAAAGATATGTCTATTTTGTTATAACAATATATTAAAACTTACCATCAACTAACAGCTATAAATTTGTAAGCCTCATAATATATTCACCTCAACTTACCAAGCGTAATCTTTATTTTATTTTTCCATATAAAAATTTCATACATATAATAATTTTCACAGTTACGCATCTTTTGTCAGATGGGTTTAACCATGGTGTTAAAATAAAGAAAAAATATAAGGGTGTATTATAAAGAGCAGAAAAAAAAATACAAGCAGTGTTGTGTAATCCCAAGGTATTTGGCTTTCACACGTCAAAAAAATAATTACTAGTGTTTTTTTTTTATTATTATTTTCCTTCATTCCAACAGTAAAAATGCATCAAACAGTCAAAACATTAGACAGTATTACTTTTGGGACAAGGTATGGTTAACAATAGTACAGTATTTTTGCTAGTCAATGCATTTCATTCCTATGAGACAACAGTGAATAAAAACAAGTTATTATTTTCATAGAAAAAAAAAAAGAAATCTCTTAAAGTTACTTGATGCATTTTTTTGATTACTTATATATTTACTTGAAATAATAAAATAAATGAAATAACCCAAACAATTTTTATAATTGTTTTTCTCAATAAAAATCGAAATGAATTTTTTCATAATACAAGGATTATTATAAAAAAAAATAAAAATGCAAACTATAATAAATAAAATAATAAAAAGAAGATAACAATATGTAATATATGTGTGTGCATGAAAAGATTTTTCGAAAAGATTCTGTGGCTCATGGGACATGAATGAGAGTGTCAGTCATTAGGTGATTGGCCAGAACCACACAATATGTACTGGGTCCGCATGTTTTTAAATATTCTACCATTGTCAACGATATACCATTGTTTTAATATTTTTACGTTTCAAAACATTAAAACAAAAACAAAGTAGATCCCTTATTATTTCAAATTTTCTAAAAAAAAAACTCTGAAAGTTCTAAACTAAGGATTTTATAAAACAAAAATTAATATGGTAAAAGCAGAAAGAACAATTTTTTTTTTATGAAAAATGAGATGACGAGAAAAAAAAAAAAAAAATCCAAAATTAACAATTAAAAATCAATGGCTCATATAAAAATAGCCTCGGATAAAATTGAAACACGAGTATGGAAAAATTACATAGATTGAAAAAAAAAAAAAAAAAATTACATTCTATTAAGGTTGAAAGTAAATAGAATTTCCAACTATACGATTTTCGAATTTTTGGTCCCATATAAAAGCCAGAATAATTATCGATTTTGTTAATTTTTTTTCAGAATTTTGTACCGTGGTTTTTTTTAGATAATTAATGTCAAAGTTGACAACTTTAACGCGTAGGTATAGGGACTGAACACATATTTTCTTCTGTAGTTGAAAAAGTTTCTATACGATTTTGCTTAATTTACTATCAGTTTGTACTTCTTTACAATACGGATTTTTTAAGCCCTCAATGATAATTTTCCACCGTGGATTTTAAAAGATATTCAATTATCAGAATCAAAATTTTTTATCATTAGCGGTCATTCTCTTTCTTTTATTCGTCGTGCTGTCTCATGTTTCTTGGCTATGGTAGTATGTGTGTGTCTATCCAGATAGACTGCATACACACATATTACCAAGAACCTGCCAGTATAGTGAATATATTTTGGACAGAGGGGCACTGAAAATATTTTTTATAACCATATGTAGATGCGCACCCTCTCAGGCCCAAACTTCGTCCACCGATGCGATTTACTTTCAACCTTAACTGAATTGAATAATATTTTAATAATTACTTTAAAATCATAATTGCATTTTGTATTACCGAGAAATAGAATAATTATATCCATGAACAATAAACACGATATTGAATTGAATAAACAGAACGAGCTTTTATGGGTTTTTCTGAAAATTTAATTATTGATATTGATAATATTACATTATAAATAAAATAATATTAGATAGTATAATATTGTTTGATAATAATTCATTTACAATACCAGATATATGATTTAAAATATCATATTTCACTGTGATGTTTAATTTGAAACAGTGAATGATTTAATTTGACCAGTTAATGTCAACTCATCTGTAAATTAAGTAAAAAATTTAAAAGTTGTCAGTGTATTTGCTGCTTGAATATGTATTTGGTTTTACAAAGAAATATGTGCCTACTGGATCCAATATGTAAATGGTTATAACTGCAAGATTGGTCAAAGTGGATTACCAGAAATTGGTGGTGAAGACACTGTTATTTGATTATTTATATACATGTACATTGTACATATACGATAATATTGTCAGCTACCCTCTTAACAAAATTTCGTATCAACTTACTTCATCTGCAGTCTAATCTTATTTAGTCATTTTTTTTTTGGCTTTTATGTATTATCAGTTTTTATCAGAGGGGCTAGTTACTCGTGTATACAGTTGATAAGTAAGAATTCAAGATGAAAAGTTACTAAACGTTAAGATGTTAGTTGAATAATTTTCAGTTGTGTTCAATTGATGATTCAACACAAAATACATTTTACACAATTTCAAAGTCAAAATATATTTCATAATTTGTTAAGTCAATTTTGATTTAAAATATAAATAACCCTTTTTGAATGTGTTATAAAATTTTACAGTATTAATTTCACATATAGTTTGTGTCAAAAATTTTTCTAACACTATTTTTTTTTTCTACATTTTCTTATTTGTTTTAAATTAACAGTTTAACACAAAAATAAAGTGTAGATCGCTTTTGGCATCGAATTTACACAGAATTTTTCATTCTTCTTTTTATCAAAGAGAAGAAAAATTTTTAAATATAAAAATGAAATTATGCAGCATATAAAAGACTATTTACCGGTATTTAAATTTTTTTTTTTTTTATTATTTTATTTTATCTTCTTTTTGTCTGGGTAATTTATTTTTTTTTATTTTCTACGTATATAGTTTTTATTTTTTTTTTATTCATTGTGTACACTTGAATGTTAAATATTCGTATATATGTGCATGGTTAAAATTAATTAGATTTTCTCCTTTCCCTCGGACGAGCAAGCCGATATGTCGTACAGTGGCTTTGCTTCTGCTGATTCTCTTTCATCCCCTTACCTTTTTAATTATTCGCACAAACCTTTTTCATGTACATGTAAAATCACCGTTATCAAACAATATATATATATGTATGTGATTTCATCTCATTTATCTCACTAACGAAAAATTGGAAAAGGAAAGTGTCCGTCAAACGAAAACACATCATTCTCAACCGTGAATTTTGGTTCGTATTTTAACCACGCTTTATACATCGAAATATATATCTATATATATATACAATGTATTTCGTTTGATTTCGTTTAGTTTTAAAAGTGTTCAGACGTAAATTGTATAATTAAAAGAGGAAATTTTTATACTCACTTTGAATATTAATCAATTATGCATTGGTGTAAAAAATTAAAAAAATAAATGTAAATTGTTTTTTTTTTTATTTTCATTTAAAACATTGATATTTTATTTTCATTTTTTAACTCAAAGAATATTAAATTAGAAGAAAAAAATTGATTACTATAAATCATGGCTATGTGCTGACAAGTTTTGAGTTTTTTATGTTAAAAAATACAAGTGTGAAACCACAGACCTATTTTAAGAATTTTATTGGTTGTTTTTTTTTTAATTTTTATATTTAACAATATAAACAAGTGGTGGAAGGTTTTTTTTTTCATTTTAATGACTACGGTTATTTTTTTTTTTTAATGATAAAATCGAGAATAAAAGAAAATCAATTTGTATGGTTATGTGCCATTAACGATGCAATTAATATTGATTTTAAATATCCCCTTTTATCAAAATTATATAATTAGTCCATGATGTTTACAGAGGTTATTTCTGACACAAGAGTACAGCAATAATACTCAGAATTAGCAGTATAAACAAAAAATAATAATAAATAAATTGAATATATAAAATTCAAGCTTCACCAAATAATTAAATTGCAAAAATTTGAATAGCAAAAAATACAAAACAATAAATGTAATAAATAAAGTTAATAAAAAACACCTGCTACATATTAATTAAAATATAAAAAAAAAAAAAAACAAAAATTAAATCAATCAAGATTGAATAATAAAATAAAATAATAAATTTACAAATTCATGGAAATGTAATATTTCAAAATGAATAATAAAATAAAAATAAAAATTATATGAGTAAAAAATATGAAATAAAAAAATAAAAAAAAAAAAATAAATGAGTGACTAGACAAAAATAATAATTTATGATACCTTGTGGTTACAATACTACTGAAATGTTAAACGATCACTCTCATTTATGTTTTCGTCTCTCATATTATGTAAAAATTGATATTTTTATTATTTCCGGTGTGTGTGGTAAGCCCCGAATTATTATTGTCATTTTTTTTTTTTTTTTATGTGAAACACTATATATATTTAGATGCATTGTTCAAATAAATTTTTACAACTCACATCGTAAAAAGAATGTAATTTAGATTCTCAAAGTCCAGCTTTACCGATTTCGAAAGTTGTGAAAGTCACTGAGCTGACGAATCGTCCTCAATTGTTTAAAAAAAATTTTACAGCTTTTTATTATTTTATATTTTTTGTCCTTTGGTAGTTTTGTATAAATTTATAACTCTCAAATCTCATCAAAATATTTGTCGTAAATTGTTGAGACAATGAGCATCAGTTCACATAATCATTATCATTACTGTCCATACGACAACGAGGTAAAAAAAATTAAAAAAATTCATCCGGACATTGTTTTTTCTTTTCATTTGAGTTTAACTTATCCATTGTTTACTAAAATAATGAAAGCAAATATACCAAAAGACAGACAAAATAAAAAAAAAATCTAAAAGTTGTGGGAGTTTTGTGTGTCCATATATATATATATGGAGACATAAACGACAGAACAAATCGCATTCAAGATATTTTGTTCATTTATAAAGGCGTTCCGGGGAATTGCTTCTGGTATATACCACACGACATTTTAGCCTATATTTATGTTTACTATAGTATCGTTCGAATATATGCCATACACACTATATATACTCACGACATATTTAGCATACTATATTTATATATATCATATATATATGACCTACCACACATCATATTGTCATCACAAAGTCAGTACGTACTAATGCTTCGTAAATATACATACTACATACATTATATCCTATTATATTGTACTTTCTCTAAACATGGTACGACCAAAGTCATACGTCATCCAAATCGTAAAAATGTAATAGCCCCTTAAATAACTCTACGTGTACCATATTTATGGTTTTTTTTTTTTTTTCTCTATATTATCTTACTTCTTACTCCCTCACAAAACATCACCCTCTCAAATTTCTACCCCTCTATTTTTTTATATAACTAATAAATTTATTGATATATGTATATGAATATTTAAAAAAGTAAATTCAAATCTCAATTTTCTTCGAAACATTTATCAACTCAAACTAGCAAGTATAATATTCAAAATATTATTTCAAATAAAAAAATAAAATCATTCAAGACACTAAAACGTAACAAAAATTATATTTAAGAGAACAATTTATTATTTAGTTGTATAAACAAAAATAAAATTTATTAAATACTCAGAAAAAAAGAAAACTTACAGTTTTCCAGCGGATGTTGGTGCTAAATTATTATAAACGTAAAAATTGTTTAAATTATTATGTATTTGATCTGAATTATCTTGTTTTCCATCAGGATAATGGAATATTGAATTTTTGATGTGATGTATTTTCTTGAAAAACATAGATAATGGATTAATATTTTTATCATTTTTCTTTGGTTGTTGTACAATGATTTGTTGATGTAATGGTCTTTGAATAAATATACGGGATTCACTTCTTCACTGAGAGAAATATTAACTAAGAATTACAAACGTAAAAGAAAAAAATACAAAATAAATAGTAAAAACTGCGTTCCCCCGTCATTTATAAGAATTATTCGCATATTGATAGATAATTTTTACAATAAAATTATGTAAAAAATCTGGCCATTGACTATATACACTACTAAGCCATAAAATTTACACAATTTTATTGTAATTTCTGTTTAAAAAAATGACTAAATTCACGACACTCACAAGTAAAATCTAGCAGACTGAGAATTTACCCACTACCGGTTTTAGAATTTACTAAATTTTATTACAAATTTTATTTAAAAGTTGGACATTTTTTGTGTTAAGTTGGGCAGTTTGTGCTAGATTCACGGAGAATAGCAATCAATTCCCACCAACATTTTTTCTTTTCTGTTTACACGCTCAAAACTCGAAAACTAATTGTTAAATAGAAAAAAGTTATTCTTGAGAAATTGTTTAGAAATAAATAACCAACAATAAACCTCGCTTAACCCCATACCTAGCTTCAACAGATAAGGCTGTAGAAATGCTTGAAATTACATGACAGTTCAATCATTTGTTCAATCGGTCGGCCATCTTTGTGTTATTTCGTCCCACAAACAGAATTTTTACAAAGCTATATAGTAAAAAATATTTAAGTCTATGCTAACTTTTATATGTCTACATGATAATTTTTATTATATATATAAGAATATTTATTAAATTGTGCAGTATTTTTTATTCAACCATATAATAATTTTTATTGTTTTCACAAAACATGTATGTCTTTATTTTAAATAACTCATAACTCATTATCTAAGAGATTAATCAAAAAAAGTAATTCTGTTTAGAATTGAATTTTCAATAATAAACTTCACTCAATATGTCCATCTGCAATAGATAACGATGTATAGAGGCTTGAAGTAACCCAACAATTTTTTGACATTTTACACATTTTACATAATTTTATTGTAGAATTCCGACTCTCGCGGCCAGTCCCAGAATTAAAACAAAAATTACAAAGTACTATAGTAATTTCTATCCAACCATGATTTTAATTTTTAGTTAAAATTTCTCTCAGTGTTGAATGACGATCTAATGAATAAAAAAAATATCTTAATTGATCAATATTTAATAATTAAACAAAAATTTATTACCAATTCCGGTTGTAGCTGTATCCCATCCTGTTGGTTCTGAATGAAAATCATGTAAATTATTTGTACTACCAATCCATGATGATGTAAAACTTGGAAAATGATGAATTATTGGATCTGGCACGTACTTAAATTCTTGATCATTCCAGCCCAAGGCTTCCAATTTATTTCTAAACATAAAATTATTTAAAAATTATATAAATTAAATTAAATATATATATATTTTAAATTAAAAAAAAAAGCTACATACGTATGTAAAGTATCAAGTTCATGTTTATCTGGAGCTTTTAATATCGTTTCAGCTGTATGAACAATTGGCACAGGATAATAATGCAAATGTAGATGATGAATATCTGGTGGTGGATGTTTTAATTCTTTTTTTGCTTTTAGTGAATTAAAAAAATTTGAAAGTACATTTTTTGGACTGCAAAAAAATAATAAAAAAATTACTCAAATAAAATTATTAAAAAACTTGTATAAAATTATTTACTTACTAGTGAAAAAAAAGTGCATCCGATGATGTGATACATAGAAATAGAACAAGTAGAAAAAACTGCAAAAAAAAAAAATTAAATTATATTTATAAATTAAACTGTCACTATTTAATATACACAATAATTTAGATAAAAAAAAAAAACAAACAACCACATAAAATTCATCTTCTTTTATTATATTAAAAATGATTATTTGATATTACATTTAGAACGATGCAAATCTTCATATTATTATTGAGCTCGTCAATGACGGGCTATTATCGAGCACGATATATACATAACTGAGTAGAAAAACGTATCAGAAATCTCCTTATATCTACTAGCACACTCTCTCTCCTCACCATGCTTTCAACTTCGTTACTCATTTTTTTTTATTATAATTTTACTTATTTTATTATTTTTTTTTTTTTTCAACTCATAAGTTCATTGGCACAAGTCTCTATTGGAAAAAGTGGGGTTGACAGTTCTGACATTGAAAGTAAACATGTTATGATTAGATATAATTATTCGTCAAGTTAACTAATCAAAAATACAACAATTTACATTTCAAATCATTCATTATAGTCAATGCATTGTAATAATACCATTATTTATTTATTCATTATTATTATATCTAGTAAAAAATATTTTTGTTAATACAACATTGTAAAAATTCATACATGTATTATTTATTAAAATTTTTTAAAAATAATAACAGTTATTTTTCAGGTCAATATATTAAAATTACTTCGTTGAACAGGATGACCTATATTTGAAATAGTAATTCTCAAGATAATTACCTTTTGTATGTTAAAAAAAAGGAAAAAAAAAAATTATAATAATATCAATACATCAAAAAAAATGATGAAATATTTTTTGCACATCCTGTTATTAAATTCAAATATCATTTGAATCAAATTAGGCTCTCAAAAAAAAAAAAAAAAAACAAAAAAATCCCTAATATTTTTTTGATTACATGTATGAATATTTTTTTTTTTTTCTATTGTTATTGGGTTATATTTATTGTAATTTATTTGAGGGGTAAAGTTGAGTTGTCAGGGAAGGTTAATACTACTTTCTAACAAAATTGACCTGTGAGTATCCGTATTGAATGTGTGTTGATTAATAGAAGGACTTGTTTTATGACTATATGATTTCTCTGATTATGGGAATACAATGATAATTCTAAATTTCAATGTCAAATGTGTCTAGGCCAACAGCAAAAAATTTTTACATCCATCATCTATTTTAATTTGCGATATAAATTATGACATCCGGTTATTAAACTTAATATCATAAAAAGAAAAAAAAAATGCCCTTCAAGAGTTTCTAATCTTTTGTAATTACCAATTCATGAAATTATATGACAGAAAGACTGAAAAAAAAATCAAAATTCATGAACAGTACGTTTTTATTATTAAGTAAATATTAAAAATGTATAAAATATGGATAACTTTCCAATTTACTCACTTGCAACTCGTTTGATATGAAGTTTTTTTCATAAAAACTATATATTATTTTATCAATAATCTTTAACTTGACAATTACAAATACTTAAAAGTGAACAAAACTAAATATTTATAGAGAAAATAAAATAATATTTATCACATACACGACAAATATTAACTACAAAAATAATCCAAGAAAAAAAGAAAATTAATTCATGAAAGCAGTTTTTAAAATATATCATTCGATTGAATTATTATTTATTTTTTCTTATATTTATAAAAACTAGTGTCAATAAATATTTACAGTTGAACTAAATCTCGATAAAACTTAATGAAAATAATTCAAGTGAAATTCATATTTAACTATATTGAAAATTCTGATGTATACTACTTTTTGCAAGTCAAATCAAAAATATGTACATAATATTATCTGAATAAAAAAAATTTAAAAAATATATTTTATCAAGTTGATTTAAACCCAAGTTTATCTAATTAAACCCATATTTTTTATCTGTATTTTTTTTATTTAAAGTACCAGTAACGAGTGTTTATTTAAAAATTCCAGAGAAAAGCTAATTGACCGCAAGCTTTCCTTCAGCAAGCACCGTCCACGAAACAGTGCGCGTTCAACCAGTAAAAATAAATAAGCCCTCGCTCGACATTTCCAGGGGTTATTGTAGTATATCTACATATATATATATATATATATTTATATACTACAACTACTTTTGAACCTTGGTATATACTCGACGTTGATATAACAAAGATAAACGAAAGAGTGCAAGATAAAAAGTACCGCGAGGGATGTACGTTTATTCAATAACAAAGCGACCTGTTTCTACAATGGCCAACATGGTAATGGGTCAACTCTTAAATTTAATAAAAAAAAATATACATACATATTGTGTATTCAAGTAGATGTTTTTTTTTTTTTCATTATTATTACTATTATTAATTTTTTATTATCAAATTTATATTTAAACATTTTTTTAAGCTTTTTTTTTTATTTTTAAAAATCAATTTCAACTTTTTTATAGTTTCTTATTTCGAAAAAAAAAAAAAAAAAAAATGCTTTTGGTAATTGAAGCTATAAAAACGAAAAAAATTTTATGATATGGATAACGATGATGGAATTGAAATTTTCTCAATATTTTAAAAGATTCTCGAGGCGTGTTTGAGTATGTGTGTGAGTGCTTTTTACACGATCAAAATAAAGTCTATGATGAATAAAAGAGGAAATAAAAAAAAAGAAAAAGAAAGTAGAAAAATTTATTTAAAAAAAAAAAAAATTATATATCGAGGAGGGGGAGAAGGATCAGATGAATGAAGAGACATGAAGAATTTTCCTTTTTTTTTTCATGGCTTGAATCCCAGGTACTTTTAGTGTGGCACGATATACATATATAGAATACGGTTATCTGATCACTTAGGAAAATGAGTCTTACGCCTATTTGATGCCTCTACATGAGGATATACGTGCTTCCAACAAAATTACTCTTTACTACATAATATCATTATTTTGCTTGACTTTTATTTTATTTTTCCGTTTCATCCTCTTTTTGTTTTTTTATATACGTTTAGAAGTAATGCAAACTATTGTTTATCGTACAACTGAAATAATAAAAAAGTTTTATTAAAATTGTATTTAATATTGTATATTTTATTTCACATTTCCATTGTTGTTATTTAACTAATTAAATTATGGAATTTAATTTATATAAAAATAAATTTTAATGAGTTTAATAAAAAAAAAACAAAGAATAGAAAAAATTATCAGAATGGAATGAATATTATGTATGAGAATAAAGTAGATATTTTTCAAGTTGAAAAAAAAATATTTAAATTAAATAATTGGGTAATTAATTTATAATTTATATAGTTGAGTCGATATTACGTGGAATTTATAAAATACAGATGAGTTCGCATCAAATTTCGTTGAATTTTTTTCTTTTTGTAGTTTTTATTTTAAATAAAATTGAAAAGTATTAATTTTGCAGATAATATTTGTTATTTGAAGTCAGTGATATGGACTCTGAAACTGTTTTTCGTCGGTAATTAATTTTTCAAGTCCATATCACTGACTTTAAATAAAAAACATTATTTGCTAAATTAATATTTTTTAATTCTATATTCAAAATAAAAACTAGGCCTCTAAAATTTTATATTAAATTTCCTAAGTAGAACATTTATTTCTCACTTGATAACAAAAAAAAAAATTGCTGAAATAATAAAGTTTATAATCATACGAATAACACTTTTACTTTTTTATTTTTTTGGAATCTTCAACGATAGTTTCAAATTTATTCACATGAAATTAATTAAAACCTTTGAAAAAATTTCATCCAAACTTTATGATTTGATAATTATTATGATCACTTTCAAATAGATAATTTATCAATGTCATTCAAATAAAACATGCATTCATCAAGACTTTCAAAAACAATAAAAAAGAATTTTTCTTTATTAATTTTTTATAAAAAAATATAGAAATTAATAAAAACAAAAATAAAATAAAGAATAATTGCACTATAAGTGACCTTTGAGAGTATATTGAAGTCATAAAAAAATAAAAAATCAATAAATACTTGAAGTTGTGAAAGTTTAACAACTCCGTAGTGAAGCAGTGGTCAAAAGAACATTGAAAAAAAAAAAAAAAACAAACTGCAAATCAATAACTGGGAACATATTTATAAATAAAATGAATTAATTAATAAATAAAGAAGAAACGAGGAAACTAGATCTAGTTGAGAAATCTTTCGTTTTCACTGTCATTATTAATTTTTTTATAATTTTTTTATTCATTTATTCGTCGTACACTTCTTGTATGCACGACCTTGAGGTGAAGCATGCACCACACGATGGGTGCGAGAAAAAAAAATATTCAATTGGAAATTGCAGATAAAGCAACAGGAAAAAAAAAGAATATCATAACTGGTTTTAAAACAACATTCACAAATACATAAACATTTATAAATGTTTATGGCATTGGTATTGGTATTTTATCATTATAATTATGTGTTATTTTTTCCGGTGATTATTTACTTGAAAAGTATGAGATCGTTTTCCCTCTGGGAGTCTCAGGTAACTTGTAAGAGATGTACAATTAATTGCCTCATCTGTCGATTTCCTGAATTTAATGATTCGTAACAAACAATAGACCCTAAGAAGTCAATCCCCCAGTGTGATTTTTCAAAATTGGTCATAGAATGACAGTGCGTGTACTGAATGAAAATTAAAAATTACATTCATATGTATTAACAACACACATATTTATCCATAAATGGTTACTTTCTGTAAATAATTATACTTTTATTCAATTTATCCAAACTTGGTAGAGTTTAAACTTCTCTGTTTTCATTATTATGTTACTTATTTTGTAATAGTATTTTCTTGTTAATTTATTTCTTGTAAATAAAAATTTTTTTTATCTATAAACTGTCGTATCAGTTTTCCCCAGACGCAGTATTTATTTTCTAGCAATAAATTTATTGTGAAGAAAAAAAAAAAAAATTTTTGATACAATAATTCGTTTTTATATGGAAATAAAAAAAAAAAAGTCTAATAAGGTCTAGTAAAGGTAAAAAGGTCTAGTGTTCTCGCGATACGATACCATAAGATAATCCGTCAATATTATCATCAATGTTATCACCAACATTCTGGAAGATCATCTTATCAATATTACGAGATTGTCTCGAATATGACGATATTATTGTGAATAATTCGATGCAATTATCTTTTATAAAATTCAATAATTATAATATTACTGGGATTCATTTTGCTGAGCACAACTATGAATAAATAAAAAATAAATCAATGAATATCAAGAGGCACGCTAGTGCCTCGAGTCAAGTATGAAAAAGAAATATATATGTGTTGATGAGAATATGTGTGATGATGAGAGCTATGTTACTACTACCGTGCCTTATTATACATCAAATATTTTGTCCCCTCTCCGTCCCTAATCTGTTAGAAGTTCAATTAAAATATGAGAGTTGAATAAGGATGCTGAGATTTGGTAATGATCCCATAAATCGATGTCCAGCTTTTTTTCAAAAAAAAAATTAAATTTTTTTGTTGCATAATTATATTTCTAGAGCAACATCGATATTACATCGATTCATTCCGATCAGCTGATAAAACTAAACAATTATTTCTCTTCTCTCTCTTACGACCTCTCTTTTTTTCAGTGTTTATATATTGGCTGTTCAGCAGTATGTTATTATTTGTTTGTATTCCTGACATAGCCTCCAAACTACTTTGACAGCATAAATAAATTGTTGACTGTACAAAAAAACGTGATATCTGAAAAAAAAAAAAAAAACGAAGTTTTTTTACAAACAAAGTGTCAAGTATTCGAAATTGTCACTAATTGTGAGTATATTGATTGAGATGTGATACCAGAAAGTCAAGAAGAAAATATATTTTTGACGCATGTAATTAAGTCTGAACTATTGAAAAAAAACATTTTAAACTTGACCCCGCCTGATGTAAAATATGTCTTGAATACTGAAATTTTATTAGGGAAAAACCAGGTAGGTTCAAGTTTAAAATTTTTTTTTCCAACAGTTCAGACTTAATTACATGCGTCAAAGATATATTTCCTTCTTGGCTTTTTGAGATCACATCTTAATTATATTATACTCACAATTAGTGACAATTTCAAATACTTGACACTTTTTTTGTTGGCATAAATATTATCGGCAAAATTTTTATTCGATTAAATCTGTTGAGATTGAGCCGAGTGTGAAACTATAATGTTTTTTGTATACTTTTAAATTATACAAAATACGAACATGGTTCGGTTCAGCCCAAATTATTGTAAAATAGTAAACAGTACACTCTTGAGTAAAACTCACTGATACTTAAAATTATTATTTTTAAGATTAAATATTTAAACTTTCATAAATAAATACTAGAAAATTATTATATTACTCATTATTTAAATTATGTGTCTAATAATATTCATTAAAATTTGTATCAGTGTTGGTTTGAATTTTAAAATTAAATAGATAAAATTCTCTCGAATTATACTTTTCTATTGAAATTTCTCGAATTGAAAAATAAAAAAAAATTATTGTCATTATCGTGAAAAAGTCATCGTATCGTATCGTCTATATTGATTATATTTTTCGATTATCATCGAACAATGAGCATTATCAGTTTCTTCTTTGCCAGATAAAAATACAAAAATGTTACTATTATTATACTTTATATTTGTACAGATATTATTTATTTTATCTGCAATTTTTTTAGATATAGTTTTCAACCGTGGTAGAAAAATTTCTCTGACTTCTTCCTATTTTTTACAGATTTTATTCGACTGTTTTTGACATAAGAAATTTCCTCGTCTTTTCTTCGAATCTTTTTCGATTCTTTTTTTGAGTTTTTGTCCGACTTTTTTCGATTTTTCTACGCCGTTTTAAAATTTTTAGATAAATTCATATTACACTATATTTTATATTAATGTTTTTTTAATATCTTTTAATTGTTGAAAGATTAATAATTTACTATTAATTTTGTATTAAATTTCAAAATCAATATTTTGTTTTAAATATTATTTGACTGATATTTTACACTATCATTTCACTATCACACTTTATCACACTATCACATTATCGTTTCACTAATCTTTTTTTTTTTTAATTATTTTTCAACTTATTATTACACTTAAACAAGTACTGCAATACCATTGCTTATTAAAACTTCCTTCAGATACATTTGCACACAGTACATGTGCCCAAAGATCACAATTATCACATTGGATCCAACGTCCAGTTGTCCTGAAATATCAGATACTCAGCATCACTTTCTTTTTCTTCATCTTTATCAAGCAAAGAGTGTAATTTTGATTTTTTCTGTTCTTTTTCTTTGGTATCTTTGTTCTGGTTTTTCGTATTTTTCTTTTCAATATTTTCTTATTTTTTTTCTTTTGAATTGATGATTGTCGTTGAGTAAGTTGTTCATGTGAGTGAGTTGATAATTGTTGTAAGTGAGTTGATGGTTGTTGATGAATTAATGGTTGTCATTGAGTGAGTGGACTGTTTGGTACTGACTGCTGACTTAAACTTCATCAACTGACAAACTGCTCATTGACCAGCTCAGAGTCTCTGCAGCTGGATTTGGTCGTTCAGACAACTCTGCTTGAGCAAAATCAGCGGCAGAAAATATGTTCCTGTTAAAAGGACATATACCAGTTGCTCTGAATCCAACTCTGATGTTTTTTGGTGTTGCTGCTCTTTCAAGAGCAAGACTCATTATTCTGGCTATGTCCTTTTCAAGTAGTCTTTTCCCTGACCGAGTCAATTCATTTTGGATTTCAGCATAGATGTTGCTGACTGGCTTCATTATGCTTACATCCAGTGGCTGCGATCTGTGTGTTGTATGTGGAGGTAAGCATAAAATCGCTTAATGATTGTCAGCAGCAAGCCCTGCCACTTTTAAATTCTTGGAGTGATTGACATGTCGATCAATTATCAGCAATAATGGACTTTCTGCTGTTGGTCTTGTATACTTGATGAACCATTCAATCCAGTCACCAAACGTCTCAGTTGTCATCTATCTCCGTTCAGTAACTGTTCGTCAAGATCCTTCCATTGTACCACCTATCAAGGATGGCTGCATTTTTTTCTTCCCAAAAATAAACAGTTCACCTGATGCTGATACACATATGGCGATGGTTATTGTTCTGCCTCGGTCAGTAGCTGTCAGTTGACCTGATTGTCTTTGACCTTTCAAGCAAAGTATCTTGATGACGGTCTTTGGGGCAACTGACTGACTAGTTTCGTCAATGTTGAAAATTATGTTCGGTGGGAACCTTGCACTAGTTTCAATATCATTAACTCCAATATTTTGTTGTTGTTGCTCTAACAGATCAAAAAAACAATTTACAACAACTTGGTTAAGTCCTCTGGCTCGATAGATCGATACAGACTCGGGCTCTCTGAGAACTAAATAATATAAGTTCGCACCTTATAGTAGTCGCTCACGTATATGGCAGAATACCGTCACGTGTCTACTGTAAAGGACCGAGGTCTATATATTAGAATTTGCAGCAGAAAAATCGGTACTTATCCCCCTTTTAGATACTTCACTGACAAGATCGCAGACTTGCAAAAATCCAGACCCGGTTACGTGCTTGTAACTCAGCGATTCGGTTTCCTTAGATTACCAACCACTATGCGCACACTAACACGGCGTAACTGATAATCCAAGTACTCATGCGGAGAACCTCGGGAAGGCTCGCTTGTTGTGACAGCCTATCAGTCACCGGTTTTTGAAGAGGTACTGAAGACAAAGGCACCTCTTCATTTTCTTACTCTGCACATACACGTACATGATACAGAGTGGTAGTTTTTAAGCTGAAAATAAATTGTTTGATTAGTTGCCTGAATTGTCAAAAGAAAGACCATCAGGGAGTGTACAACTGTAGATGTCTAACGAGTGAATCAGATTTCTTGCGAAGTTTACAAGCCTGTGTTCGAAGCGGATTTAATTTATGGCCTTTTGCTCTCCTTCTCTCAGCCAGAGACACTCGGAGCAAAAGTTTGCGAAGACTTCGAATAACGCATTTGAGACAAGCGACCTAGCTGTCTCTGGCCATTCATCATATCCACATGGATCAAGTAGTGTGACTCGTTGAGCTTCGTACTTGGGGCATTTAAGAAGAAAGTGTTCTCTGTCATCCTGACTCTCTCCGTCGCAATCACAAGGCCCACCTGCCCTGAGTCCAAATCTGCTTAAGTAAGCGTTAAAGTCCCCATGACCAGTGTCACGTAGAAATTAGTCGTGAATAACGCACAACCCAAACGATCAGTTATCGATTTGAAGAAAATCCGTGTGGTCCTTCCTGTTGCTGCTGCTTTGCACTCTGCTTCCCGTTGAATGTGACTTCCTTGTTCTTCCTCAGTGTATCAGTATCAGGTGAACTGTTTATTTTTGGGAAGAAAAAAATGCAGCCATCCTTGATAGGTGGTACAATAGAAGGATCTTGACGAACAGTTACTGAACAGAGATAGATGACAACTAAGACGTTTGGTGACTGGATTGAATGGTTCATCAAGTATACAAGACCAACAGCAGAAAGTCCAGTATTGCTGATAATTGATTGACCCCGGGAAAAAATTAGACGATCGCCAATGATCGCCAACGATCGTCAGCGGTCGTTGAAGATGTCATATTTGTCCACATCTTTGTCGATCGCCGTCGATCGCTGTCGATCGTTATCGATCGCTATCGATGTACAACAATTTACAGAAAAATAGACAAACATGATTTTACGGCCTTAATTTAAATAAAAAAAAAAAATATTCCTGAGTATATTATAATTATGATAAATTCTCCAGCATAAGCTAATAATTATTATAATTTGTCTATTTTCCTGTAAATTGTTGTAGATCGATAGCGATCGACGGCGATCGACAAAGATGTGGACAAATATGACATCTTCAACGATCGTTGGCGATCGTCTAATTTTTTCTCGGGACATGTCAATCACTCCAAGAATTTAAAAGTGGCAGGGCTTGCTGCTGACAATCATTAAGCGATTTTATGCTTACCTCCACATACAACACACAGATCGCAGCCACTGGATGTAAGCATAATGAAGCCAGTCAGCAACATCTATGCTGAAATCCAAAATGAATTGACTCGGTCAGGGAAAAGACTACTTGAAAAGGACATAGCCAGAATAATGAGTCTTGCTCTTGAAAGAGCAGCAACACCAAAAAACATCAGAGTTGGATTCAGAGCAACTGGTATATGTCCTTTTAACAGGAACATATTTTCTGCCGCTGATTTTGCTCAAGCAGAGTTGTCTGAACGACCAAATCCAGCTGCAGAGACTCTGAGCTGGTCAATGAGCAGTTTGTCAGTTGATGAAGTTTAAGTCAGCAGTCAGTACCAAACAGTCCACTCACTCAATGACAACCATTAATTCATCAACAACCATCAACTCACTTACAACAATCATCAACTCACTCACATGAACAACTTACTCAACGACAATCATCAATTCAAAAGAAAAAAAATAAGAAAATATTGAAAAGAAAAATACGAAAAACCAGAACAAAGATACCAAAGAAAAAGAACAGAAAAAATCGAAATTACACTCTTTGCTTGATAAAGATGAAGAAAAAGAAAGTGATGCTGAGTATCTGATATTTCAGGACAACTGGACGTTGGATCCAATGTGATAATTGTGATCTTTGGGCACATGTACTGTGTGCAAATGTATCTGAAGGAAGTTTTAATAAGCAATGGTATTGCAGTACTTGTTTAAGTGTAATAATAAGTTGAAAAATAATTAAAAAAAAAAAAGATTAGTGAAACGATAATGTGATAGTGTGATAAAGTGTGATAGTGAAATGATAGTGTAAAATATCAGTCAAATAATATTTAAAACAAAATATTGATTTTGAAATTTAATACAAAATTAATAGTAAATTATTAATCTTTCAACAATTAAAAGATATTAAAAAAACATTAATATAAAATATAGTGTAATATGAATTTATCTAAAAATTTTAAAACGGCGTAGAAAAATCGAAAAAAGTCGGACAAAAACTCAAAAAAAGAATCGAAAAAGATTCGAAGAAAAGACGAGGAAATTTCTTATGTCAAAAACAGTCGAATAAAATCTGTAAAAAATAGGAAGAAGTCAGAGAAATTTTTCTACCACGGTTGAAAACTATATCTAAAAAAATTGCAGATAAAATAAATAATATCTGTACAAATATAAAGTATAATAATAGTAACATTGTTGTATTTTTATCTGGCAAAGAAGAAACTGATAATGCTCATTGTTCGATGATAATCGAAAAATATAATCAATATAGACGATACGATACGATGATTTTTTCACGATAATGACAATAATTTTTTTTTATTTTTCAATTCGAGAAAGTTCAATAGAAAAATATAATTCGAGAGAATTTTATCTATTTGATTTTAAAATTCAAAGCCCCCCCAGAATCCAAAAAAAAAAAAAAATCTAATGTATAATAAATGATAAATATAAATTTAAAAAATTTTATTTACAACAAACTGTTGATTACATTTTTTATTAGTTTTTTATTGATCACACACACAATATTAACTAGAGCTGAAATATAAACAGTGCATTTCTCTATTTTGTATATCAAAATTTAGAAAGAATAATAAAAACAAACGTAATAAAATAATTTTTTTTTTTTTTTTTTTAATGTAAAAAAACACAATAAAAAAAACAAACAAAACAATTTTTTTTTAACATTACTAAATTAATTTTTTTTAAAATTTTGAGTTTATCAATCATTATCAGACACATAACTTTTATTCATTACATTTTTATTGGTTACAATTTATTTTATTGTTTATTTTAATTTGTTTTTTTTGTGACTTTATTTGTTGATAATTATTATAAATATATGTATAATGTCTTTATATTTTAGTTTCATTCAAATTATTTTGCATGACAAACAACTTTATTATAAAGATTTAATTATTAATCTACTAAACGACGGAGGCAATAACTGTCAAGCACAAACAAGTTTGTACAAGTTTGGTTGTGTGACATAAAAAAAAAAAAACTGAGACATGAAAAAAAATATTAAGCCCAAAATTAGTGTCGACATCTAGTGACTCGACTAATCACTATAAGTTACCCACAGGGGGCGACGTTAATTCTGATCTCAGAAAAACACTTTATGCGTGCGTTCATGCGTTGCAGTGCGTTGTGATATTGTAAAACACAGTAAAACAACTTATGCTTCTGTGTAAAACCACTTGTGCCTGCGTCCAAGCCTAAAGCGTTTTACATAAAACATTTTAGGCTTGTTTACCTTCTCAGTAGGAAAATGACGCAGTTTATCCACTGCGCACAGGCATGTAAAACGCGGTTTTACATGCATCAGTGATAAAATAGTATATTGTGATACTTGGGGGTAAAGTAGGGTTTTATCAAACGCTGCGAGTGAGGCCCGAGACGGAGTGAAAACATAAGACAGTGGCAACTCGGCCCCGCTTCGCTTCGCCTCGATCGCCTCACTTGCAGTGTTTGATAAAATTCTGCTTAACCCCCTAATCTCACATATATTTTTCCTCACGTGGGCATTTTTTTTCTACTTTTTTAAACGCGTTTGTTGTGGTAAAGTGAATTATTATCTCACTTTTCGCTGTACACGTCTTTTTCACTTTAACTGAAACTTCCGGTAAAATGATTTTTACGGTAAAATGAAAGTTACGCTTCCGGTAAAATAAAAGTTACGCACGGTAAAGTGAAAAAGACGTGTGGAGTGGAGAGTGAGATAATAGATCACTTTACCACCGCAAATGCGTGGAAAAAAGTAGTAAAAAAAATACCTCAGTGAAGAAAAACATTATAGTTTCACACTCGGCTCAATCTCAACAGATTAAATCGAATAAAAATTTTGACGATAATTTTTATGCCAATAAAAAAAGTGTCAAGTATTTGAAATTGTCACTAATTGTGAGTATATTAGTTAAGATGTGATACCAGAAAGCCAAGAAGGAAATATATTTTTGACGCATGTAATTAAGTCTGAACTGTTGGAAAAAAAAATTTCCAATAGTTGAAAAAATATTATTTTAATATAAAAATATCGAGTACGGCATTAATTTTAAAAATTGAAAAATATGTACCCGATTCTGCCTTACCACCTTGAAAATTTTCGAAACAACTTTTTTCAAAAACTACGTATCAAATAATTCTGAAAATTTAGCTATAAGTGTATTTTAGTATTATCTACTGCACTCAACTCTTTTTTTTTTTAAATTCAAAAATTTTTTTTCAAGTCGATAATTTTGAAAAAAATTTCGAAACAACTTTTTTCAAAAACTACGTGTCAAATAATTCTGAAAATTTAGCTGTAGGTGTATTTTAATATTATCTACTGCACCCAACTCTTTTTTTTTCAAAATTCGAAAATTTTTTTTCAAGTCGGTAATTTTTTGAAATTTTTGAAACAACTTTTTTTAAAAACCACGTGTCAAATAATTCTGAAAATTTAGCTGTAGGTGTATTTTAATATTATCTACTGCACCCAACTCTTTTTTTTTCAAATTCAAAAACTTTTTAATAATTATAATTATAAGATTGTCAACACAAGTTACCCTTTTTTACCGGCAAAGCCCATTTATTTTATATAAAAAAAATTAACAGAGTATTTTTTTGTATGGGAAAGTATACAGGACAGACAGACTTTACAAGAAAACTTGTGTCAATTGTTTAGTTTTTTTTTAAATGACGTTTAAAAAAATTCTCGAATTATAAAAAAAAAGAGTTGAATAAAAATAAGAAATTACCACAATGAGTTTTATTTTTTCGCGCATGCGTGATTGGGTAATTGTGCTTTCTGTCTCTCTTTAACCTGTCAAGATGGCCGTCCAACTGACACAACCGACACAACGCTGCACCAAGCAGAGATACATGTTCATACTTCTCCAATATAATAAAACAATTAAAAGCAATATTTATTTGATATAAATTAAAAACTAATTAATAATAAAAGTGTCATTGGAGTATATATTTAAAACATCAACCTGATGGAACAATCAAATCAATCTGAAGTGTCATTATTATTGTGTCATTGTATTTGGTGTCAAGATGTTGTTATTCAATTATCAGTACATCAACAACAGCATATATACAACATTCAAATATTAATAAATCAAATAAATTACATAAATAGATAAGTTAAATAATTTTTTTTCAATTTTATATCACTACTTGCCGGTTGACTCTGTCTCGACACCGTTTCGATCGCGTTTCGACAGCTTTTCGACCGCCTTTTGACAGGCTTTCGACACCGAATTGAAAGGTGCCTAATTTGCTCATTTTTTATTGTTTTAAATTGTTTAAACATTATAATGGACTTTATTTACGATAGATTAGTATTTTTCTATAAAAAAATTAATAAAAAATATAAAAAAACTTGTAAAATTTAAAAAAAAAAAATTTTTTTTTTATTTATAATTTTTAAATTAATTGTTAATAACAATTGCATGTAAAAAACATAATAAAACAGTATAATTAAGCATTTAGAGTATAAACAATTGCCGAAATAATTTTCATTCAATTTTATATCACTACTTGCCGGTTGACTCTGTCTCGACACCGTTTCGATCGCGTTTCGACAGAATTTCGACCGCCTTTCGACAGGCTTTCGACACCAAATTGAGAGGTGCCTAATTTATTCATTTTTTATTGTTTTAAATTATTTAAACATTATAATGGACTTTATTAATGATAAATTTGTGATTTTTTTGTAAAAAAATTAATAGAAAATAAAAAAAAACTTGTTAAAATACAAACACGAAAATTTTTATTCGTTCATAATTTTTAAATTAATTGTTTACAACATTTTTTATATATTCTATTAATTTTTTCATCAGAAAAATGCATATTCATCATTAATAAAGTCCATTATAATGTTTAAACAATTTAAAACAATAAAAAATAAGCAAATTAGGCACCTCTCAATTCGGTGTCGAAAGCCTGTCAAAAGGCGGTCGAAATGCTGTCGAAACGCGATCGAAACGGTGTCGAGACAGAGTCAACCGGCAAGTAGTGATATAAAATTGAAAAAAAATTATTTTGGCAATTGTTTATACTTTAAATGCTTAATTATACTGTTTTATTATGTTTTTTACATGCAATTGTTATTAACAATTAATTTAAAAATTATAAAAAAAAAAAAAAATTTTTTTTTTAAATTTTACAAGTTTTTTTTATATTTTCTATTATTTTTTTATAGAAAAATACTAATCTATCGTAAATAAAGTCCATTATAATGTTTAAACAATTTGAAACAATAAAAAATGAGCAAATTAGGCACCTCTTAATTCGGTGTCGAAAGCCTGTCGAAAGGCGGTCGAAAAGCTGTCGAAACGCGATCGAAACCGTGTCGAAACAGAGTCAACCGGCAAGTAGTGATATAAAATTGAAAAAAAATTATTTTGGCAATTGTTTATACTCTAAATGCTTAATTATACTTTATACTGCTTAATTAATTTAAAAATTATAAATAAAAAAAAAAATTTTTTTTTTTAAATTTTACAAGTTTTTTCATATTTTTTATTAATTTTTTTATAAAAAAAATGCAAATTCATCATTAATAAAGTCCATTATACTGTTTAAACAATTTAAAACAATGAAAAATGAATAAATTAGACAGCTCTCAATTCGGTGTCGAAAGCTTGTCGATTTAGTGACAAAATATCTCGGTAATAATGACCGAGTCAATTACCGATGAATGGTCTGAGGCTCGACAGCTTTCTGACTCCAGTAGAAATGCGAATCATATCAATCTAACCTCTCTACCGTGTATAATTTAATCTCTTATTTGATATTAAATACATATACTAGTCAAGGTTTCAGTCAGTTTAAGTTATTCTCATTATAATTTTATATTTATTTCATATTTTTCCAACTCATTTTGAGTATCCGGTGCTCGTGAATTACGTTTTATATATGCTGTCGAATGGCTGTCAAATCGCTGTCGACTGAGTGCTACATTGGAGAGTCGAGCCATCCGCTAGGGATAAATATTGAGTGTTAACATCATTATTTTAAATATATCATGGTTGTTTTATTATTAGTTATAATTTATAACTAATAATAAAACAACCATAACTTATAAATAATAACTGTCGTAAACACAGAATTATGCATGTCGTAGTATTTGAGATTCGGAAAAGAATCATTCAATTAAATTATTGATATAATTATTATTGATAAATAATAACTGTGGTAAACACAGAATTATGCATGTCGTAGTATTTGAGATTCGGAAAAGAATCATTCAATTAAATTATTGATATAATTATTATGGATAAATAATAACTGTGGTAAACACAGAATTATGCATGTCATAGTATTTGAGATTCGAAAAAGAATCATTCAATTAAATTATTGATATAATTATTATTGATAAATAATAACTGTGGTAAACACAGAATTAGACATGTTGTTATATTTGAGATTCAGAAAAGAATCAATGAATCAATGACTCAATATAATTATTATTGAGAAAAAATTACTGTGGAAAACACAGAATTTAGTATCTTGTAAATTTAAGATTCGAACAAGAATCAATGGCTCAATATAATTATTGGTAATCAATAATAACTGTGGAAAACACAGAATTTAGTGTCTTGCAAATTTTGGATTCGAAAAAGAATCAATGATTCAATATATTAATATGATAATATTAATAATTATTTTAATTAATTAATAATATTAATTATTAGACACTTGTCGCATATAAACAAAATTCATATGCTTTATTATTATATTGTTGTCAATAATAACAGATAATAATTTTGATAATTCATTGTAAACAGTAATGTTTGTTTACAATAAACATAAAGAGAGAAATCTCTTTCATTAGATCTTAAGTTGTCTCTTCACCGATCGGTAAGACTCGTCTTTCCGATCGAAGTATAGGGCTCCAGTAATGCCACTGGGGACCTATAGATGGAGCGCACGGCACGGAGATAAGGCAGAATCGCGTTTCATGTCGCCTTAATAAGCTTATGCCATCTGTGTTAAAAAAAAATAAATTGAAATAGAGAAAAAAAAAAAAAAATTGCTCATAATTTATGAGTCATAAAACAAATTTGTTGAAACATAACCTAAAAATTTTTTGACAGGTTGTAAATTGCTCATTTTTTTAAAAAACAATTAAAATATTATTATTTTAACGAAATAAAAAAAAATTAATTAATTGATAATTTTTCAAAAAGGGAGGGTGTTCATTTTGAACACCTCGCTCATATTAGACCCCTATATGGTCCTCTATATTCAAAAAACGTTTATAATAACATGGATGATAACGCAAAGAGCCCTAATAATTATAACACAAATAGGAGTTGAAGGAGTTAAAAACGTGATATGATAATCTGTGTGGAAATGGGTTCTCGTAAATCAACTCAGACTGTCTAGTGATGTAGTAACTACGAAACTAAAAAAACAATCGTATGTTTATAACCAAGAAGAATGGCTGGAAGGGTTGCAACAGAAAAAAATATTCTATTGGAGAAACAATAAGTTGGGAAGTAGACTATATGAACTACGTTTCAATGCTGGTCGAAATATTTCTCCGCTATTACTCTGACTATTCTCCTCAACGATCAATGTGAATTTCTCTTCCTACTATCAATATACACAATATACACAAATATTCTTTATATTATACCAAGTGCAACGAAAAAAATTAATCCTATTATAAAAAGGACACTTGACCGCTTTTTATTCGTGATGTGATTGGTCGAAATTTTTTAGCATTTGTTTATAACTAATATTTTATTATTTTCTCTCTCATACTAACACGTTGCTACGTGGTTATGTGGTTATGTGGTTATTGTTATGTGGTCGCTACGTATGTTTATTTTCGGCAATTAATTAATTTGAGTTGTGTCGTTCTTAGATCAAAAGTCATATTACAGCTTTTTACTAATTTCTATATATTCATATTTAATAAAAATAGTATTGTTATATTTATATATTTATATATTTATTTATATTTATGAATACAACTAATATATATTATGTTAAATTAATATTTAAATAAAAAAAAAGTTAGTGTGGTTATTATATACGTTACGGTTACTACGTTTATCAAGAACGTCATTATATTTATCAATATTACATTGATAAATATAATGAAATAATATAAAGATTTAAATATTGTATAAAATATAAATATTTATATAAATAAGTAAACATAAATAGAAAGAGTTAGCATGTGGTTGCTACGTGTGATTGCTAATTATATTTTTTTATCAAATATAATAATACAATTGACTTTATAAAAAGCTGTAATATGACTTCAATACTTTGATTGGGCAACGGTGCCACTAAAATGATTTAAAATACGATTTACCAAAGTTGATTGTTTATAATCAAACGATATTTTTGTTCATTACGATAATTATAATATTGATTATAAACTTGAAATAAATATAGTAATTCATGGAAATGAAAAATAAGAAAAATACTTTACGTGATTAATAAAAATTACAATTATGATAAAGAAAATAGTATTAATAATCATTACATAATATTATATACAACAACGCGCCGGAGGCGCGGGGTCACCCTTGTTACATATAAATAATGTAGAAAATATAATCCAATATTCTGGATGTATATTTGATCATGTAAAGAATATTACTTAAATAACATAGATGAAACATGATAATAATGATAAGATAAACCAGTGAAAACAAGTAAAAAACATCAGTGAGGTTTGATTCATGGTTGAAACTCAACAATCTCAACATTCTGGACATCCTCAATGTGGTTAGATATACTCGGTGAGGTCAAAAATTACCAGCCAAATATTATGCTTGAATCAGCTGAGTAAATAGTTGAAGTTAATTAACGTTACAGTTTATATAAAGTCAGTTATATATGAATATTATACTGGACTCACTGGACACTGGTTCTATTAACTGAATACAATTTACGTGAGATATAGATCTTTCGAATTAAATTGGGAGAACAAATATGAAAGGATAAATCAGAATGATGATGATAAAAATAAGAGATGTATTTAAGCAAAAACAAGAAAGAGATGAAAAATAAATAACGACTTACAGGATCTCAATTAATTAATATCCTGTGATCCCCTGGTACAACATGCAGTTATAATTAAAATACAAATACTATTTTTGATCAATACATAGGAATATTATAAATACTATCTAATTAATAAATAAATATATCGAAAACAAAAACTCTAAAATTTAAACTTCATTAATTAACATGATAAAACAAGAAACTTGTGTTGCAATCAAGTTGTTCACTGATATACCTCATTAAAACTAATAAAGTAAGCAAACATTTCAACAAACGTGTTTTAAAAAACCATAAATTTACAATAATATATTAATTGCTCAAAGCTTGAAACCTCAATCAGTTATCATGGGTATTATATTTCTTACTTTTTTTATACTGAAAATCATTTTACTTTTATGGGTTTATTTAAATTTTGCAAGCATTGCCAAATATATTATATGCAAGAAAATAATGGAGCTCATTTTGCAAAACTAGTAAAGATTTGTGTATATCGTTAGTCAAAAGATTGAAGAGAAAGAGATACATATATATTCACATGTATATAAATTTACAATATGAGATGAATAAAGATGAAGAATAGTTGACTACAGGGGGCGTGGGTGTGCCTTTATTGAACTAATTTTATTCCCCTTCTCATATCTTTACCGCCAAGAAACCTGCTGCCTTCGAGGTTCTATTCCGCATGCTCTGCATATATATGTATACCTCTTTTGCATATTTTCGGCTCTCTCTCTCTCTTTTTCTCTATCAGTTTCTCCCTTGAACCTGACGTACACTTGCCGTCCAACTTGCCCCATTACGTCTACGCAAATATAACCACTTAGGACATCCCTCTATACACATACATGCCCCTAGGATAAAGATAACGAAGCAAGATCAGGAAGATTCGGGTACCTCTGCTGTCACGACACTCATCATTCCCCCTCATTTTTATTTTATCATCACCTCCAACTACTTTCTCATCTACATGTCATACATATGCAAAAACAAAAACGAACATCATAAATTTTTTTTTATCCAAAAATTTCAATTTCAAAAGAATACCTTTGGTCAAGTATATCTTTAGCTCGTCATCGTCAAAATAATAGGTAGCCAATTTATGTTTAATTTAAAAATGATTTCATGTCTAATATATCGCTGCAAAACTTTTCTACGAACTCACCAGATGATGGAAATATTTAAATAATAATGGTAATAATTATAATTTAATTTTAAAAAGTTATACTATATTTAAAATTAAATTGATCGTGATAGTAATAAAATATGTATGTAATAATATTAAAAGAGAAATTTCAATAATATTTGATAGGAGTATTTAACAGTTATATATTTAACATGATAATAATAACGGAAGCCAACACGAAGAAGGATATATGTAACTATATTTACCGTTTAAAAAAAAAAAAAATGTATTAAACTGACAAACACATGGTAGTGATTAATCAAATTGATCAGGTGTCGTTGTCATTAAATCGAGAGTGGTTTTTTCTTTCTCTTTCAGTGGTTATATATTTGTACATTTTCCTAAATGACAATTTGCTTCAAACCAACAAATCTCTGAGTTAATTGCGTTGATGTCGATTATTTAACTAGAAATTTTCATAGTTTAAAAGAGAATTTATTCACTTATGATAATTAAATTTATTATTATACTTTTATAATTACATAATTCAATCTTTTTTTATTTTCAATTTTATCCATTTATAATGTTATTAATTATTCATAAATTCAATTATTTTTAATTATTAATTACATAAAATTTAAATTTTTATTTCCAATTATTATTAATAATGAGTTTTTTTTTTTTTTGATTGATATTTATATTGAATTTTATGTTCATATATTCTGGGACAATTTTTGTATAATAAAACAAATAAAGACAAAAATAATGATATTTTATGTTTTTACACAACTTTATATAATAAAAATTGAATTCATGATAAAGTACATTAAAAATTTATCATAATTTATAATGGTATGAACGTAATTGGGAAGTCTAGGTAAATATCGTTTAAATTATGAAATGATTAATATTAAAATGAATTTTTATTAAAAATTCATGTAATGTCTGAGTGTTAAGTGCTATTTTTACCTTTGAGAAATGTCAATTTAAGTGTTATAATTGTACAAAATTATCAAAGATTTTATTGAAAATATTGAAAAATAACAATTTATCATAAATGAAAGAAAAAAATAAATTCATCTAAGTTTATTTCCAATTGAATAATCATGATTTATTTGATCAAAAAACTCTCTTCTAAATTCTTAATATTTGATCTGTTATGATATATATTATATATATGTATACAAAAGCGAGTAGATTGACACAAGCGGGACCATTCTAAAACATTCTTAAACGAGAGTGCTGATTATATAGAATGAACACAGTAGTGTTGGTAGTGGTCCAAATACAGAGACAAGTTGAGCTGGATGCCTTGGATCCCACTGTGGCCTGTTACACGGTCAGTAACAACCCCTTAGCTAGTTCCCATGGGACAAAAAATGACTAGATAGCTTACATACAGTAACGACTATTTGATCATTATATAAAAATTATATTATATAAAAATATTTTAAAAATAATAACCTTGCTTTAACAAAGCACCAATAAATATCATTTTTAAATGACATAATATTGATAGATTTCATAAATATAATTTTGGTGTCAATGTTATGTGTTTCATTGTTTTAACGAAGTTGAAGCAGTGCTCGGATAAAAATGGTAATGCGCAAATACTTGGTTCTTTCGCACGTTCACGTATTGTACGTTACTTCTATATTATCATCATATTTCTTTTTTTTTATTTTCATTCTAAACGTTTGTAGTATGTACTGTGGAATTATCACTACTTGTAACAGGGATGCAGTTTTTTTTATACAACTGTCTCATTATGCCCAGACACTTTTGATCAAGTAAATTCTCTGATCGAAATTGAATTAAAAATTTAACTCAAGGTTCATCAGCTTGTTTTTTCATTTGAAAAAATACTTGCGTGTTAATAAAATGATATTTTCAATTTTTTATAATGAAAAATTGAATTATACAACAATTAAATTATCCGACTATTGTTTAAATGTAATAGTTTTTTTTCATTTAAAAATTTTTATCATTCTGGTTGCCGTTTTAAATACTTTGTATAATTTTAAATACCGTACGGTATATACACGTGTATATACTTTTTGTTTTGGTTGTTTACTTTTTTCCAAGAACAAGAAGCTTATCTATTAATAATGAAAATTTTTTTCAGAACGGATATCATACTTTTTAAGTTAATGTTATATTTAGTTTTATAAAATAACAAATTGAAATAGCAGATCACGCCACTTTTTTGTAAAAAAAATATTATTTAAAAAAAACCAAACCAAGTATGATAATAAACTGTTCAGACATAAATGATCAGGATATTTTTAAATATTTTTTTGGAGATAAGAAATTTTTTTATTTTCATCATTATGGCTGTATCCAATATATATTTTTTTTGGCTGATAACGTGTTTCAAATAATAGAAGCTTATCTATTCGTCATATAGATAGATTTTCCAACTATACGCACAACATAATTTAAAGCTGAGGTCATTTAGTTCCATCTACCGATGAATTATAATATCTGGTTTCTTTAAATCTACGTGGACATAGTGTCACTTCGTTAACAAGACTTGTCGTGTTGTGTTGTCTTTTGTATTAATTTTTTTTTTTTATTCATAACGTCAACGTGGCATCAGAAGTAGTCTTCCATATTTTTAACAATTATTTTAAACGGACAAGCTCTTCATTTAATAATTAAATAATATAAATATAATACAACATAAATTGTTCAACAAAAAAGTGGTGTGTAATTATCCCTTCCATAAATTATACTATATAATATTCATATGTTGTATTTAGTGTAGATTACTTGGTATTATTTATTGATATTAATGTAAAAATAAATATTACCGTTTTCAGATAATGGTTGCCATCAAAACTGTTGTAATATTATCGGTCGTGCACTGTGAAAAAAAATGTCTGTTAAATAGAAATTTTTGTCTAGGAAATAAAGACATTTGAAAGAAGTAACAAAGAGTTTCGTAGGAAACAAGAATATGTCTCATTGGAAAAAAATGAAATTCTCGATTATGTATTATTCAAGTTCAATTCGAGCATTAGAAACGTCAAATATAGTGAAAAAAGATTTATTTTAAACCATTTATATATCCTCTATTTAAAACTATTAGAGGAATTAAATTAATATTTTTTTTCTTCACTGAGGCATATTTGACCCTACTTTATTCCACGCGTTTGCGTTCACAAAGTGATACTTTACCCCATCTTTCGGCTAACACGCACTCATAATGTCCCCAGGCTACTAAGTTGCTTTATTTAGGCTGCTAAGTTGTTTTATTTAGGCTACTAAGTTGCTTTCCTAGTAATTCTTTACAACTAGACTTAGAAATTTTTGTCAAATAATTAGAATTATGATGTAGCGCTGTCTGGTGTGATACAACTTTAGCTATTCTATGCGATCTGACTGCATTTTGAGTGTGTGTTAGTGTGTGTGTATCATTTGACGTAAGATTTGACATACTCGGACCTGTCATGTTGCAACTTGTTGATATTGTTGTTAATAAAACAAAAATTGATAGTTGTAATGAAAAATAACTGTGTTCTTTAAAATAAAAACTAGTTTAATTTATGAAAAAAGAAAAAAAAAAAAATACTGGTTTTGTAATAGATAGTACTTTGAATTTAATTGTTTGATGTTTGTGATGACTATCAAATGAATTTAAAAAATTAATAATATGATTATCAGATATGAATTTGAATTTTAATTCAAGCAACGAAGTTTGTTTTTTTTGTCTTTTGTTCTTAGTTTAAAAAAATTTTTACGTTATTATATATTATAATTTTTTTTTTTTTTTTTATCATTTCAATTGACGTTTATCATTTACCAGTTGAGTTTTTTATTATTTTTTTTATTTTAATTTTTATTGATCATGTTTATTTTTTTGTAAAGTCGTTTTTTATGAATGCAATCATCATTTTTAATTTATCATTTTAATTTTCTTTTTGTTTTTATTCATTAAGTGATAAAATAGATTCGGTGATACCCTCGACAGAGTGGAAACATGCGCACAAGGCGCTCTCAGCTCTGGCTCGGCTTCGCCTCGCCTCCGCCTCGAGGCGTCTTTTGCTTATGTTTCCACTCTGTCTCGGGTATCACTCACCACGTTTGACTAAGTCCTATTTTATGCACTTGTATCACAAAGTACTATTTTCTTATTCAATAAATATAATTGTCTTGAAAAAAATCAAAAGTATCTGAATTTTAGACATTTTCGCCTTGCTTCGTAACAAGTTTGATTTCATTGATTACAAAAATGTCTAATATCTAGACACGGTCGTCTTGCTTTGTAACAGATTTTGTTACTTAAAAAACAAAAATGTCTAATATCTAGACACGGTCGTCTTGCTTAGTAACAGATTTTGTTTCTTGAAAAACAAAAATGTCTAAATTCTAGACATTGTCGGCTTGCTTTGTAACACGTTCGGTTTTATTAATTACAAAAATGGCTAATATCTAGACACGGTCGTCTTGCTTAGTAACAGATTTTGTTTTTCAAAAAACAAAAGTGTCTAAATACTAGACACTGTCGTCTTGCTTTGTAACACGTTCGGTTTTATTAATTACAAAAATGGCCAATATCTAGACACGGTCGTCTTGCTTAGTAACAGATTTTGTTTTTCAAAAAACAAAAGTGTCTAAATACAAAGCAAGACGACAGTGTCTAGAATTTAGACACTTTTGTTTTTTGAAAAACAAAATCTGTTACAAAGCAAGACGACCGTGTCTAGATATTAGCCATTTTTGTAATTAATAAAACCGAACGTGTTACAAAGCAAGCCGACAATGTCTAGAATTTAGACATTTTTGTTTTTCAAGAAACAAAATCTGTTACTAAGCAAGACGACCGTGTCTAGATATTAGACATTTTTGTAATCAATGAAATCAAACGTGTTACAAAGCAAGCCGACAATGTCTAGAATTTAGACACTCTTGTTTTTAAGGGAACCAACTCTCTTACGAGACAAGACTTAACAGTGTCTAGAATTTAGACACTTTTGTTTTTTAAGTAACAAAATCTGTTACAAAGCAAGACGACCGTGTCTAGATATTAGACATTTTTGTAATTAATGAAATCAAACTTGTTACGAAGCAAGGCGAAAATGTCTAAAATTCAGATACTTTTGATTTTTTTCAAGACAATTATATTTATTGAATAAGAAAAAAAAATATTAATTTAATTCCTCTAATAGTTTTAAATAGAGGATATATAAATGGTTTAAAATAAATCTTTTTTCACTATATTTGATGTTTCTAATATTCGAATCGAGATTTATTTTTTCTTTCAACCAAACTGTTTTTTACTCTGTTCAAATGTTTTTATTTCCTAGACAAAAATTTCTATTTAACAGAATTTTTTGTCTTAATTTCGACAAAAAATTTTTACAGTGTGAGTACAAATTTATTTATTTTATTTTAATTAATTAATATAAAATTTTGTTAATAATATTTTTTATCAAAATAACCTGAGTATAAATCAACAATTATCCGTTTTAAATAAAAAGTTTCAAAATATACATGAGTATATTTTTTTAAGACTATTATCTGATTCTTATCAACGTTTAATTTTTATTTAACTTAGCAGATATCTTATATAGCGTCGATATATTTCGATCAAACTATTGCTACTTTCCTTGGTAAAGTTAGAGTTGATGCCGAAGATTTAGGGGAAAATCTAAAAAATCTACTTTCTTCGCCAAAATGGAACGATTTCGGTGAACATCCAATTACGAAAGACATTGTGTATTATAAAGTTCTCATATATTCGATTACATATTTGTATTTGCTGGCTTAAACTCTTGTGCATCGATTTCAATTGGTGATTTTATGGTAAATATTCGCAAGCAATATTAATTCCAATTGTATGATTATATATATTATTCAATTTTTTTTAGTGCAATCAATCAGTTTTCTTGATTGGAGCTATTAGAAACATTATAGTTGATGTCATTTGGCCGGTCGTAATAATTTCACAGGCTTATACCACGTCATGTTTTGGATTTTATAATGTCGAAGAAATTTTGAAGGCCAAACATGTAACGGAACTGTGGGTTTCCCATTTTGGTATGTTTTTTTCCACTTGCTTATATTTTTGTTTATATCTTTGAAGCTGTTATTAACAATTTTTGTGAAAATATAATTAAAATTTTCTTTTTTTTTAGTTTTAAAAATTATTTGTGCACTGGTAATATTTATTTTCTTTTTTAAAAAGAACAAGAAGTAAACATAATGGCAATTCCAGCTGCTGGGTTATTCAATTAAATAAATAAATAAATAAATAATTTTTGAAGAAGAAAACATCATTTTTAAATACTCTATGAGAAAGGCAACAATAATTGTTGCAAATAATTTTCATAAAAATTTCGATTCAATTAATAAATGAAATATAATATAAACATGTATTATTTTTATTTTTTATCAAAACATTTCAATAAATAATAATTTTGTAAATTGGTAATTTACATTAAAACATTATGACATTATAATTTGATAAATATTTTTTTTTGTTTATTATTATTTTATTTTTATGTTGTTTATTATTGTTTAAAAAGTTTTCATCTGATTTTCGAAAAAATGTTTGTAAAATAATTTACAACTGCAAGAAACAATTTAAATTAATACAATACTTGTTTAAATTTTTTATTTATTTTCTTTTTTTTTTTTTTGAATTGTAGTATAAATTTTCTGTTACCATTTTCTCCAAGCCACACATGAAATTACGTTTACTTCCCCTAGGTGGTAGAACATGTCGTTAAATTTATACTTTCCTGTGTGAAAAAACTTTGAATATTTTTATTTATTTTTTTTCATTTTCTCGAGGTTGGCTTACCACCCTCAAAAGAATTTAATAAAAATACCAGAGTTCAACTTGTAGATGGACGCATTAAATTAAAATAAAAAAAAATTAAAAATATCTTCATATGGTTAGCCACAATTTGGTGTATAATATATATTTTTTCTTTTAATGTGCATTATCAATTTTCATTAAATAAGTTAGAAAAGATAATAAAAAAAAAAAGCTAGGATATTTTTTAAGCTTTAAATTTTGTGTATATGTTTTCACTTATCATGAATTCAATTTTACCATCATTTGTAAATTTATGCAGAATTCATGTTGATACTGGGATAAAAGCCAAGGGAAGTCAAATAATTGTCAGTAATATACAGTGTATCCAGGGAGAAATTGTGGTAACTGCATAGATATCTCGAGAAATTCAGAGACCAAAATTACCCGGCCCAGTATTATATTTCTCTGTCACATGCATATAGAAAATATCTGTATTGTCATATCTTAGGTGGATACCTCATTAAGGGTGTAAGCTCTATGACTACTGTGTTTCGTTTGTTCTCTGATTTGTACGCGAGTCCTCAGTTAAGAATTGCGTAAGTTTGTGTATATGGAACAAGACAAGATAGAGACAATATATCTAAGTAAAGAAGAATTGGACGGATGGTGGCTACGGGAGCCAATTAGGGGCTGATAACCCCTCGACTCTCTCTTACACTCCTGAGTTTTCTGTACAAACTATATATGTCTATACATATACTAGTCACCAACCCTGAAGACCTGCAGTGTATATTGGATTGGTTTAGATTGATATTTCACTGGCGTAAACTAAAGGGACAAATCATTTTTTTTTCAATATTTTTTTTTATACTCAATGACGAAAAAATATAATCTTTCAGCTATTAATTCAATTTTTATCATTTTTGATTATTTCAATTCATTTATTTATTAAATTCAAAAATTATTGAAGCAAAAAATTATTTTTGAATTAAGATAGCGTAAATTTATAAATTTATAGAAACAAAAATTTTTGTTTCTATATTTCAAATAGGCTCGAGAAATATTAATAAAAAATGTTTCTGTTATCCAGGGTCAGTGATATGAACTCAAAACACTACTCACTAACATTTATATTGATATTTATTCAACTTAAATTTATAATTAAAATATTTAAAAAAATTAAATTAGTAAAACGTCAAGTTTTTTTTATAAGTATAATAACTAACTACAAAATTGAAAAAAAAAAAAAGACAAAGAAAATACGCCATTGCTACCCCCATAAGTTGAGTTGGCTCGTTAGTGACGGATTAGCGATGTACGTGTGCCTTTACCTTCAATTTCAACCCTCTATATACACCAAAGACCCCAAGATCCAAAAACCACGCAGACTTCCTTAACGATATAGAAACATAGGGGAAGATGATGAAGCACATGAAAGAATTTTTTCACAGACATCCAACATACAACTTCAAATGATAATAAATTCACACGCACGTTTTTTTTTTTTTCTTTTTAAATTCAACTTTACATTTCCAATTACAAATTGAAATAAAAGAAAATTTAAAGATATATGCAATTATCATAGATGTAAATGTATATTATTTATGCATAATTTTGTAACGTGATCAATTAAAACCAGAAATGAAAAAAGAAATTGACATGGTAAATTTTTTTTTTTTAAAGAAATTTCATTTGGGGCTATTAGCAAACTGAGAGCACATGACTAACAACCCTTCGTGGTGACTATTCTATTGCTCAACCCTCTTATTCCCTCATCCACCAAGTTTTACCCCAGAGAGTTGTGATCATCCTTTCCCTTGTCCAAAATTTTTACAGATGTACAGAAATACCTATATAGTCTCACTAACGAATGATCGATTTTCACCAATTATTAGTTGCCTAACTGGTTTCAATTGGAAAGAATAGATTTGATAGAAATGCGGCTCTATGGGAAATTAACCCCTGGCTGTGACTCAGTGTCACGTTTTTCTGCCGTCAGGATATATATTTTCAATTGCTCATCGATGCTCTACTTTTATTTTTATTATTCATTTTTTTTTTTTTTTTTTTTACATTATTTTTACCTCGATCCTTCACAAAATTCTACCTCATTCACTGTAGTCGGTATAGTTCATGGAATTTTTTGGATTTTAACGAAAAAAAAAAAATGAACAAAAAAATGATTCAGCTATTTTGATGACACTATCTATTCGTTTCCGTTGTGTATTGTTATTCCTGACAAAAATTCCAGTTTGTAAAGTTTTGTTTGACGAATTTCGTTTGGTTTTTTGTTTTTTTTTTATTATTTATTTTGAAAGCCCTTCAAAACGATATAGAAGAAAATCCTTGGTGATTTTATACAGATTTTTTTATTACGGTTTTTTTGGTTTTAAATTACAAAAGAACAATTGACATTGTTGAATTCCTGGATATCAAATGAATAAAAGATTATTGTTAAAAATTAACGAAGATAAAAAACAAAAAGAACTGTATACATTATCGAAATTTTTAGAGCAATATGTTGTTCTCGCTTATGTATTTATATTTTCCTTAAAAATCTATAGGAATTAAGCTTTGATGAGGATGATCAAAGCTTAATCAGCAAAGAACAAAAAAAAATTTATCACATATATTTCATGAATCAATTTTCTTTTGTTTTTCCAACACATAAATTAAAAAATATTTATTGAAAACTATATAGTTTGAAAAATAAAAAACGACAACAATAACACTTTAGAAAACGACAATTTTCATGTAATTTTTTTTTGTCAAAATATGACAGCTTTGAATAGTGTCATTGTCACATTCACTTTAGTTATTTTTTTCTCTAAATAAAGCCAAATTAGAAAAAAGCTGGAGAAGTCACACTATGCACAAAGAAGGCGCACAACTATTAAGCTCGTTGAACAGCATGTTTCGCAATGTTCATCATTTTCTAACAATTTGTCCTTGTCATACTGAGCATCGTGTATATATTTTTTATCATAACACATACATGATACATATGTGAAATATACTTAGAAAAAAAGATAAACGAAAAAGAAAAAAAAAAAGATTGTAGTAGTGAGTATATTCAGTAAAGAGGCACTCGGATGGTACATTGTAGAGTAAAGGGATGCATTATTATATTAATCCACTTCGTTAGTCAGACAGTAATTATCCTGTGGGTGATGTCCGAGGGGTTTAGCTCATGTATTTAATGTGTCTTCTTGTGGCCAGTGTATATATATACATTTTCTATACCAACTTTGCTCACAAAAGAACAAAGCTACACATCATTTTTTAGATAAAATTATTTCCCGTAGCATGTATACTTGACTACTCCACAATTCCACAAATTTGTTTTTATATACACTTAAAAAAAAAGAATAATAATCAAAATAATTTGTTGGAAATTTGATATTATTTATTTAATAATTTTAGTTTATCCAAGAAGTAATAGTGAAACAAAATAAAGATTATTTTATATTTTATTTTATGTTGAATTTCTGGATGAGATTGTATGTGCCTATGGTGTGATTGTAATATGAACTAGTACACGTGTGGCCCTGAATGTTTTCCTGGAATATTTGTGAGATCAGAATGGGTCATAAAAATATTGGTTAGCAACGAACATTTTGGTTGATATATTTAAGATATGAGTCTTTAGTCTTGGTCTGGACATTGCATTGACATGATCGTTTATACGTAGCTTTGTCATTAAAAAGAAACATATATAATTTATATCTACATTGTTTGATTATTTAAACCTACCTAAATATATTTTGAGATCTAATTAAATTGATATTAAATTAAAGTTGAAATAATTAATTTAAATAATTAATTAAAATACAATATTTAAATCTAAATATTCTAACATAATTGACATTAAAATTGAGTTTATTGAAGATAAATATATGGAAAAACAAAAATGAATGAATATGTCAGCTAAGGTAAAACAAGACATAAGAATTTCCACATGTTGGTTTCTTGAAAAAAAATAAAAAAAAAATTGCATTCGGTCCAGCGAGCCCGGGCAACAAGTACAGGAATAAAAAATAAAAATATAAGAGAAAGAAAATATGAAAATATAGGGATAGAAAGGGAGAAGAATAGGCAAAAGTAACTGGTAGGTCGCGAAGATAACGATGTCCACCGGCTAGCATGAGTTTCCAGCTCGATGTTCTGTTATTTTGAGACCAAACCAGTAAAATATATTTTTTTTTATCCCAATTCCAACAGTCCTCGTTGCTTCTGATACGAGTGGTTGCTTTTTTGAATTCATAATAAAAAAAAGAAAAAGCTAGGGCACTTTCTACTCCATAGTTCGGTAAATTTTCTGAAGATTCTTCATATATTATCTGTTAGGAGCAAAAATAAATTCAAACCAGATGTATGCTAATTTTTCATTTTATTTATGAATGTAAACCCTCGATGTTGGTCAGTTTATTCAAGAAGCATGGAGAGAAATTAAAAAAATAAAAACCCTTCAGATCATTATAGTGAAATATATAAGAAAAACAATATTTTTCGTTGACAATGTTTTATTCACATTCATAAAAAAAAAAATCAATAAAATTCACATTTAAAATTTAAGAAAATAATAATATTCTGTGTCGTTTCCTAAACTAAGTTTTATTAAAAAAAAAAATATGCTTAAAATTATTAAAACTTTACCAAGTTTCTAACAAGACTATCAAGTGTACTGTGAGAAACTTTTGAATAATTTTATAACTAATAAATATATATAAAACATTTAAAATGTATTTGGACACGCAATCTAAACTTAACAACACCTGCTTTCTGGGGATGTGACTCACTCAGCATACTGTCTACCATTTTTAATTTAACAAAAAATATAAAAAATTAAATAAAAATCAATATATGGAGATATTATGTCTTAAGATAATTATTAAAAAGCAGAAAAAAAGTTTATATTTATTTGTTACATTATAAGAATCAATTTAAAGAATTTTTGTATACTATTGTAATACATTTATATTGTTTGATATGAACAAGCGAGTTCACCAACGAACTACTACGATATGGAAAAAATATTTTATCAATTAGAAATTTCACGATTTTTGTTTGCGAGAAAATTTATTTTAAATGATAGATAACTTTTCTTTTTTCCTACAAAAAATTAAAGACAAGAGACGCTGAAGTTTCAAACGTAATAATGCACTTGATGCACTTCCAAAAAAACTGAGTGGATGAGTCAGTACAGCTAATGGTAATCCATATATATATTTAGGGATGAATGGAACATGAAGAGAAGGTTGACGTTGACGCCAGGATTTACTTATGAAAATACTTAAGCACTGCCATCAGCCATCTGTCCTTTTTTGTTTTTATTTTTTTATGTCCAAAGTAAATTTTCAACTTGATACAAATTGCACACGCGCACAAACAAATATATATATTTTTTATTCTCAATGTCGACTAATGGACAACCAATATTTTCTCAATTGAAAATTCTATTTATTTAATGCATTTCTTGGATACTACTTTCACATATTTATTTTAAGCGCATCTTTTTTTAAAAAGCTTTCAAATTTTTTCATTTTTTTTTTAACCTTGTTTTTATTTAAAATTTTCAAATGTCTATTTATTGTTTATCATGATTAGCGAGCCAATGCATCAATTAGGCAACCACGTGGTTGAATAGCCGAGCAAGCAGACATATCAGACGTTTGCTAAAAGCTAAAAGCTTTGCCATATTTCATTAGTTCCGACAGAAAAAGCCAAAAAACCTTTCCCCTTTACCCTTTTATGTTTTAAATCTATGCAAAGTCCGAGATATCGAGATATTCATGAGCATTATTTATTTATAATACATGTTTGAAAAAAAAACAAATAAAAAATTCAATCATTGAATTTATAAATTATTTTACGACAATATTTTTTCCGTAAATATATTTATAAAATTATTTATATAGATAAAAAAAACTTAACAATTTTAAGAGCATTTCTATATTCATAACTATCCTAAAGTGCAGAGATTAATAATAAATAAAACCGTAATTCATAGTTTGATGTCATTTGATCTTTTACAAACTTTGTTACATTAGTATTTTATAGAATTAAAGAAGTTAAAACTAGCTGTATATTTTAGCCCTATTCGTGTTGATTTTAAAATGAACATATAAAGCTCATTGGTTTTTTTTGTTTTTTATAAAAAGACACTTTGCTAGTATACATACAGTAGTCAATGCGCGTATGATAGAATTGTCGATGAAAAGGTTAAAGCAGCAAAGAGCAGGAGAAATTTGTTACCATGAGAAAGTTGAGTAATTCTGTTGGATAAGGGAGTTTATAGAGGTGATTTGACGAGAAGAAGAGGCAGAGGGGGTCAAAGGTTTACATATATATATATGCACATACGAGGATATTCTGAGTCCATTCGAACGAGAAAACGCAAACATGACACTGGGATTAAAGGGGTTTTCATGGTCCTTAATTATTCATTGTGAAAGTATACGACGACGTTGATACATACATTAACGGATCACTCGAATCTATCGTTTTCATTGGACTCATATATAAATTGCTATTGGTTCCACAATGAAATGTCTCCAATCCATAGTTTCTTTGAAGTAATACATGAAACCTGCCCATAAACACGTTTTATGTTATCCAAAAAATAGAAAAAAAAAACTAACGATCAATCGTCTTTAACTACCCAAAGAATGAAAATTTAAATATATTAATTCAGAAATTAATATTTTTCTACATATATTACATATAAAAATGTTAGATTTCCCAGTTGAATAAAAAAAAAATCGTAGTTTTAGGTTTTATTAACGTTTGCAGTTCTCATTCATAAATAAATTAAATTTAAGAATATTTAATATTAATTCATTGATATTTAATTTATAAAATAATTTTTTTTTTTTGTACCGTGTGAAAGAAAAATTTTTAATAATGATAACGATTATAAATTTATTTTTTATTATATTTGATATATTTTGTATATTTTTGTTTCCAACAAAAATGCCTCAGGCATGAAATAATATTGGAATAATATCTTGTGATATTTTTAATTGGGGACAGTCCATGGGAATGTCAACTTATAATGAGTTGTACTTGTTAGCATTACGATTGAAAACCAAGGTATAGTTTATTTAGTTGAACAGAGGCTAAAAATGAACAAGAACAAGAATAAATTTTAGGGGTTAAAAAGAGAGACAGGAAATAATAGTAGAATCAGATGATGATAATGATGATGATGATACAAGAGAAATACGTTTTAGAAAGAGAAAGAATAATTTGCAATGCAAAAATACAAAATAATGAGTATACGAGAGAGGGAAGAAAATATATGAAAAGTTGCGGGAGAAATGGTATGACTGCCAGAAAAGTCAAATTAAACACTTGCAAACGATCTACATTAACGGGACTTTGTGGGCCATTGTTAAAATATTTGAGTATATCTATAGAGACAATTGTAAGACGTTGGTATTTCGGTGATGTCATTGAGACAAACAACTTTCAAAACTCTTCTACGAATCATAAATTAACTATGAATAAAATTAATCATTGTACTGTGTTTTTATAAATTTTATGATTTATATAATTAAAAATTAAATTAATTCATTTAATACCACGTTTACTTTTGAACTTTTATTTTATGTAATAACAATATTTGTAGTAGAATAAACCAGCTCCAGTTATTACGTTGACAAGAGTATTCATATCACAAAGATTTTTTGTGGACTACTCTTTTTTTTATATTATAATTATTTTATTTTTCGGATTATATTCCATATAAAAGTATACATAGTGAAAATGTATAATAAAATTTGAAATATTGTAATATTTACAACAATAAAAATATTATTTTGAAATAATGTAAATAATTTTTGTTAATTGTAAAAAAAAGCTTTTCTCACTTCATATTGCATTAGATATGAAAATACATATATTGAAAAGTTGGTTCATTGGAAAAAATATATTCTGAATTGATATATGTATAATAAATCTCAAAACGAAAGTTTTAAAGTGTTTGCATCGAAATTGTCATTTTGTGTGTATATTAATTAAGATGACCAGGTTGAAGTTATATTTTTGACGTTGTAATTAAGTCTGAACTATTGAAAAAAAAAAATTTCAAACTTGACCCCACCTGATGTAAAATATATGTCTATTAAATACTGAAATTTTATTTGGGAAAAACCAGGTGGGGTCAAGTTTAAAATTTTTTTTTATCAATAGTTCAGACTTAATTACAACGTCAAAAATATATTTCTTTCTTGTCTTTCTGGTATCACATCTTAATTAATATACACACAATTAGTGACAATTCCGAATACTTGACACTTTTTTTGTAAAAAAAACTCGTTTTTTTTTTTTGTTGAGATATCACATCTTTTTGTAGAGTAAACAATTTATTTATGCTGTCAAATTAGTTTAGAGGTTATTTCATGCATACAAACAAATAATAAGTGCAGTGCAGCCAAAATATAAACACTAAAAAAAGAGAAGAGAAGTAATTGTAAAGTTTTACCAACTGAACGGAAGAAATCTGGTCGATTTGATAAAAACGCAAAGACCGTAAATATCAATTATGCTTTAAATATATATGACCGAAATGAAAAAATCTGATTTTTTATTTAAAAAAAAGCTTGACATCGATTTATGGGATCATTACCAAACCTCAACATCCTCATTCAATTCTATCATATTTTAATTAAATTTCTAAAAGATTTGAGACGGAAGGGGACAAAATATTTGATGTATAATAAGGCACAGTAGTAGTAGTTAATCTCATCTCACACATATATATTTCTTTCTCATACTTGACTCGAGGCACTGCCGTGCCTCTTGATTGATAAACAATCAACCATCGAGATTCCTGCTCTATTGATATTTAATTGATATAATTTTTAATTCATATTGCTTGAATGAAAATACAAATAAATTTTTTTTTTAAATGCGATGCACTTTCAATTTGGCGTTCATGTACCTCATCAGCTATTATCATGTGATAGTCATCCCTGGTAAAAGTATTTCTTCGCCGTTTCTCCAACCTTTCTTCACCATTTCTCCGACCATGGGTCATTTTTGGAGAAAGGGGAAAAAGTTGGACAAAAGGCGGAGAAATATTTCCAAGCCTGGAGCGTTACGGTAATTGAATATCAGCTGCCATTAATGGTCCAATAATGTTTGCCAGGATTGGACCGATAAATGGCCCATGATTGGCCAAACTAGAGCCAATGTACACGCCAATGAATGGCCAATTCAATTATCCCAATATTGGGCCAATAAATTCCCCATTGATGGCCCATTGATATACCAAGGGTAAGCCAAGAGTAGACCAACCATCAGCTAATATTGGCTTGCCATTCATGGGCCATTGATGGGCCAAGCCTGGAGCGTTACGGTGATTTAATATCGGCTGCCATGAATGGCCCAATGGTGTTTCCAGTAGTTATACAGGGCCGGTTCTAGATATAGACGAGGGGGTGAAGGGAGCAGAGAACGGGAACGGGGGGCAGGGGACAGAATTCTCGCAACTTCGAAATGACGTCATCGAACATTCTTGAAAGTTCTCGAATATTCTGGAAAGTTCTAGAACTTTCTAGAATTGATGACGTCACTAACCCTAGGCAATGACGTCATTTATTCTTAAACATTTGATGCGGGAACGAGGGGACTTCTAAATGACGTCATCGAAAGTTCTAGAATATCCGAGAACTTTCTAGAATGTTCTCGAAGCTCGTACATAGAACATTTGATGATGACGTCATCAATTAATAACTAGAAATTGAAGGGGTGAGTTTTATAAGAATGGGGTTTTCCATTTGAAGAATTAGTCTTTCGAAGTTTCTCGTGTCAGTCACATTAAAATAAAAAATAAAAATGGCAGTGATCGTTGACATTCAAGGTTTCCAACTACCTGATAAGCTCATAGTTGAAGAGTTTGCAAGTGTTTCTCTACAAAATGATATAATTCATCATATATTTATAAGTCCACCTAGACCATAGTTCAGTATACCACCACAATTTAAAACAATTAATAATTGGTTAACATGAAACTCCATGGTCTAATTTGGCAAGATGGTGATGTACCATACAAAAAAATACATCAAAAATTAAACCAAATCTTGGGTTCAGCAGAATACATAGATGTTAAGGGATATAAGAATAAAAAATGGTAAAAAAAAATAATCAATTATTCCAAACCAGTCATTGACCTGTATGATATGGGTTGTCTAGCTTTAAAAAATTCGAAAATATTTCCCTGTAAAAAACATAAATATATGAATAATATCATCAACGCACACTGTGCTAAGAAAAATGCTTTACACTTGAAACAATGGCTTACGGCAAAGTAAGTATATATTGAGGAATTCTATTCGATTTATAATCTAATTTTATTCCTTTCAGATTGATGGAAAAGTATAGCTGTGGTGAATCTGAAGTTTTTTCCCAATTTTTCTCATTACACCCTGCCTATCTTCAACGAGTGGAAAAATTAGGAGATTTTCATGAAAATTTACATTTATTTTGGGAGAATATGGAACTTTTGAAAAGAGATTTGGATGTAAAAACACGGGACGAAGTATTTTCGAGTCTTAACAGTCAATCATCTCTGATTTTTCTATGTACAAAACGACCGTGGGTCACAGACACCTATGAACTTATTGAAGATCATTTCGATGAATCCGACCATACTGACTTAAAACAAATCATAAATAAGTTATTTGAACTATGGGATAAAGATGAAAAATCAAAACGCTGTATTCGAAGCAAAGAAAAAGAAAAAATGGATATCGAAGATAAGATGGAAGAATAATCTATTGTAAATAAAATTATTTGAAAATAAATATTCACTTATTAAAAGAAAATTTTGTTGTGAATTTTTTTTTCATATTTTCTATCCTATTTATCTATAACTAAATTTTGGGAAGGTAAAAAAGTAGTGAACATCAATTTTTTATTTATTTTTATATCAAAAAAATTTTATTATTTCATATTATTTACAATTTGTTGATAATTTTTTGATTAATATTGGATTGATTATTTTGCTTAATCGTTAAATTCTCATGTTGAACCGTTCATGATCACGTGCAAGTTGATCACGTTCCATTTTCCACATCGTGCAGCCTTGTATGCATACAACCATGTATACATCATATGAATTTGATTCATTATGATATCTTCATAATTTTTTTGAATGATGTTTTTTTTCCTGTTTTTTTAGGTTTTCTTTTTAAACCCATACCCAATTTTGATTTAGCTTTCATTGTATTAGCTATACTCCAAGCAGCTGTTTTTTCACCTATGGAAGAATCTCTTGCAGTTACACGTTTCCAAGCTCTCTCAGCAAGGTCTCGATCAGCTCGATTTCTTTCACTGATATTGTTTTGATTCTGAGAATAAGCAATATCGTGCTGTTCACATACAGAGTCTAATGGATTTATACCAGAATCACCTCGAGCTAACCTTTTTGATAATTTAGTACCTGGTCCACAGAATTGATAACCCGGAACGTGAAGTTCAACAGGAAGTTTATTGATTAAAGTATTTTTGGGACCTTTAGCAGTTTTTTTTCTGATGTCTGTATACAATCATTGCGTCTTCAAGACTGAAGTCACGGCTATAAAACCTCGTATTTATAGGAAAATAGTCAGTCGTGAACATGGAGTTTGCTAAGCAGAATGTAAAATTACTAGTGGTTAATTTTGATGGCGTTGTTCAACTAAATTCAAGTAAAAAAAATCAAAAACGACATGGGAAACTTTTACCTAATAGTGTACGAGGAATTTTCTGTGGTCCCTCAAACTGTAGTAAAGCAAATGCTCTTCTAGCTATAATTACTCATCCAAATGGGTTACGTTTTGAAAATGTATATGTTTATTCAAAATCTTTGAATCAACCGAAATATCAGTTCCTAGAGAAATTACTCGAATCTACGAAATGTATCGGCTATTATCCATTTAATGAAAACGAAAGTGTAATTGAACCTCAAGCAGCTCATCCAAATTCAATAATGATTTTTGATGATGTTATGTGTGAAAAACAAAATAATATTAGAGCTTTTTTTTGTATGGGACGTCATCAAAATGTTGATTGTTTTTATCTTTCTCGAACTTATGCACGTATACCAAAACATTTAGTGCGTGATAATGCAAACTTTCTTGTACTTTTTCGACAAGACGAAATGAATTTAAAACATATTTATAATGATCACGTTAATACTGACATGTCGTATACTCAATTTCGAAATTTATGTTTAGCTAGTTGAGATAATAATAAACATGGATTCGTTGTTATCAATAAAGACAGTGATATTAACGATGGACGATATCGTAAAGGATATGACTATTTTGTTACTATAAATACAAAAGAACTTTTAAAATAAAGAATAGTTATCCAGTCTCCAATCTCCAGACTATTTCTATAATATCTCCGGATTCTTTCCGGAATTTTGACTTAAAAAAACAAACACAAAAAAATGAAAAAATTAATAAGAAAAAGTAGAAATAAGAGTTTACATACGAAAAATAAAAAAGAAATTTTTTCTGAAAAAATCCGGAGAAAACCCGAAAAAACTCCGGAATAATATCTTCGGAAGTCTCAATTGCGCAGGAAATCCGGAGATAATCCGGAGATATTCGGAGAAAATCCGGAGAAATCATGAGAAATCCGGAAATATCCAAGAATAAAATTAAACTATAAATTCTTTGAAAATAATTTACCATTTATTTATTTCATTTATTTATTTATTTTCAATTGTGTATACCAATTATGTATCTTAACTTTTCTTGAATCACAAATCTTGCTTGGCAACATAAAATCAACAACATTATAAAAAAAAACAATTGAAAGCTGAAAGTATATTTCAAATTACTTACATTCAGGTCTACTTGGAAATATGAACATAATGAATTTTTTTCAAAATGAGTAGATTCAAGTTTTGATCGAATTTAAATAAAAAAATGTTGTTAACGAAATCGTTTCCCGTTGAAAATTGAAAATTTTCAAAACTCCGGCGAATACGGGTTTTTTAATTACGAAACCATATTTATCATTATTATTATTATACATAATATATTTTTTTTAAAAATATTTATTTGAATATAAATATTGTACACAATAATAACAATGATTACATTTGAACCTAACCTCAATATAACATGTATATATTTTTAACTATATACATATATATATTTGATGTTTCTTTTCTAGTTGTAATTTAATTTTTAAAAAAATTCAAAAAAGTTAACAGTTATCTTATTTTTCTACTTAGATCAAAAACTTTTACTATTTTTATTTTTTTTAATTTTATTCTTACTATTTAAATGAAAGATCGATGAAAAGAAATACCGACTTACCGATCGAAATATATTTTTTGATTGGCGCATGCGTACAAACTTTTTATTTAGAAGAAATTGTTGTAAATAATAAATTGGTAATTGTTTGGACAACCGATAACTTTTGAATAAATAAACGCAAAAAAATTATGTTGCATTCAAAAAATTCTTTATAAAAATTGCCACAGCCAAGGATATGATAGAACTTCCAAGTACAACTTTTTAAAGGTCCTTTATTCATTACAGAGTTCGCGATGACACCTATTATTATAAACAATCGTCTTACAACTGAAAATGGGTGGTTTTGATATTTCTAAATATAGCCTTGGCTGTAGAGATTTTGATGAGGAAAATTTTAAGACCAAATATAACTCTGTGAGATAATTTTTAAAAAAGTTATGAAGTGTCTAAAAAAACACAAATTCTGATATTCTGTTAATTAACAAATTTCTAGCAACAATAAAAAAAAAAAAAATCGTAATTTTGTAGAGTTTTTAAAAAAAACCATCCTGGCAAAAAATTGCATCCATGATTTGTTCTTAGTTTTCTTAATATATCGAGTTTAAAATTTTTTCATTATCTATTTTTATCAACAATTAATTAACTAATAATCCAAAATTTTTCTTTCATATCCTTGGCTGTAAATCTTTTCAAAACCTTTAATTTAAGCCTATTTCAAACTCTCTATCTTAAATAGTTTAGAAGATATGAACATTATTTATTTTTTGCCAGTGATTTCAATACGTAAGGCTTCGCCTCCGTAATATATCTATTATTGAAAGTCGTATCGCAACATGTCTAATTTAAAGGAAAGAAATTATTAATAAATGTTAAAAACAATAATAAAAATATTATAAAAAACAAACTTTGAAAATTTGGCGATTCATGATGTGTATAAAACGTCAATTATGTATCCTAATCTTTCTTAATTTATAAACTTTCTTTGGCAACGAAAATCAACGACATTAAAAAAAAAAACAAAAAAAATTCAAAGAGAAAAAAAAAACGAAAAACAATTGAACGTTGAAATTAAAATTTATTCAAAACAAATTATAATGGAACACCCGAACATAAATTAACGTTAGCAACGAATTTGCCCTCTCTTATAATTACCGATGACAATTTTATTTTTCAGTCAAGAAGAAAGTTTTAACTTTTTTTCGAGTAACTTACATTCAGGTCTATTTGGAAATATGAACATAATAAATTTTTTTTCGTTGATGTTCAGAATTTACGATAATAAAAAATTGAAAATATTTCCTGATGTACTAAGAGTGTTAAAAAAAAGCTGAATACTTTGGTTTACTGGAAAATATGATCGCTGTTGATAAGATGAATAGAATATTTTTCGATTTACAAAAAATTTTAAAAAATTCCAACATTTTAATGGAGGTTATTAAGTTGACATATTTTTTCTTTCTTATAATTACCGATGACAATCGATATTTTTATAATGAGACAGTTACAACTATTTTTCGGGTTATATACATTTAGGTCTATTTGGAAATATGAACATAATAAATGTTTTTTCCTTGACGTTCATATTTTACGCAATTTTTGAGATTCCATTTGAGGTTATCGAATTGTCATATTTTGACTCTCTTATAATTACCGATGACAAACGTTATTTTTATAATGAGAACAATTCCAACTATTTTGTGAATAACGTACATTTAGGTCTATTTGGCAATATGAACATAATAAATCTTTTTTCGTTGATGTTCAGAATTTACGATAATAAAAAATTGAAAATATTTCCTGATGTACTAAGGTTGTTTAAAAAAACCTGATTACTTTGGTTTATTGGAAAATATGATCTCTCTTATAATTACCGATGACAATCGTTATTTTTATAATGTGAGGGTTACAACTATATTTCGAGTTACGTACATTTAGGTTTATTTGGAAATATGAACATAATAAATGATTTTTCCTTGATGTTCAGAATCTATGATAATAAAAACTTAAAAATATTCCCTGATGTTCCAAGTTCAAAAAAAGGTGAATTGGATATTAGAATAATTACATCTATTGGAAAATATTTTTTTTAGAAAATTTTTATTGATTTAATAATTTTATTCTTATTTGAAGTAAGCTTTATGTTTCAAAAAAAAGACAATCATTTGAATTGCATAAAATTATCTCTTATAACTGACATGTCATTTTACAAATAAGTGATTAATATGCCGAAAAGAAAACAAAATATTGGAAGAAAAACATTATTAGGAAAAAGATTAAAAAGATTCAAAGATCCACATGATTAAATTCAAGAAGATGATGATGAACCACGAGAAGATGTACAAACATTAACGTTAGATACAATTCATAAACAGAAAAGTGAACGTACACAACGAAGACATTCTAAAATGAAAAAAAAAATCGAAATTAAAGCTTTCAATTATAGTCATGTAGTTCAGTAGTTGCGGTAAAGTATATATTAAAATATATACACAAAGGTAGCCAACGATATGGCACTGCGGTTAAGGTTCGAGCTTTGTGACAGGGAGGTCACGGGTTCGAACCCGACCACCAACGCCATGTATCGAGTGATCAAGCTATTTATTCAATAGAAAATAAAAATAATAATGAAATTAACGAATATCAATCAGGAAGATATATAAGTAGCAATGAGGCAGTTTGGCTGATACTAGGTTTCAAAATACATGATCGATATCCAAATATTCAACATTTACACGTTCATCTCGAAAATGGTCAACGTGTTTATTTTTCAAATCGAAATATAGAAGAAAAAGTTGAAAAACCACCTGAAACCTGGTGGATCCACCAAGTGATAACGAGTCTTTAAATATATTTTTATATTATACTAAGTGGTAAAAATACATTAAAAATTCGAAAAAACTGTCCAATTGTATTTGTCTAGGAATTTTTGACTTTTTTATTTTCAATAGCCTAATCGATATGGGATTAATATATTTCTAACCATAACCGTAACCAGCCCCAACGGTATTAATATTTGAAACTTACCTGTATATATTTTATTATACAATATAATATTTGTATGTATTCTATATGTATATTATATATATTTGTATATATATTTGTATACTTTATACATGTATACGTATGAAATGTTTTTTTCGTTTAATTATTTGTGTTTCTGTTGCTAAGAAGAAAAATAACGATAATAAAAAAAAAAAGATAGTCAAGTTCCCCAAGGTGCACCCTAAGTGTTCGGTAGGATTTTTTATTTTTTTTCTTGCTGTTTACGAAAATATTGTAAAAAAACAGTTTGTGACACTACATATCGTTGAATAAAAAGAAAAAATAAACGACTGAAAAATTCGAAAAAAATATCATAGAGTCTACAGATGAAGCGTCGTCGATTAAAACATTGCCGGAATTGATCGGTCAATATTTGGAATTGGGCCATGTCCAAAAATGGGCATATTAAATATAATAACGCCCAAAAAGTAAAAAAAATATCATGTCCGTTTTTGGAAAAAAAAAAACCTAAATTTGTTTTAACATTGACTAATTCGGTTCAGCGGTTCAAAAAATATTGTAAAAAAACAGTTTGTGACACTACATATCGTTGAATAAAAAAAAAAAATAAACGACTGAAAAATTCAAATAAAATATCGTAGAGTCTACAGATGAAGCGTCGTCGATTAAAACATTGCCGGAATCGATCGGTCAATATTTGGAATTGGGCCATGTGCAAAAATGGGCATATTAAATTTAATGAGGCTCCAAAATTGGGAATAAATATGACCATTGCTTTTGGCCAATCTCGAAATAACAAAACGTCACAGAAAAGCGCAAACATAAGTGTCCTACGGAACACTAAAAAGAATAAAACATATTGACATAAGCATTACCCCGGCAACGCCGGGTCCGGCCTACTAGTTATTAGTATTAATTTCACAGTGGATTCTGAGTCTTTACCCGGCCCATCTACCATAACCAGCACACTGAGCGATTCTTGGGTGTCCTCGTAGGCTTTTTAATCATTTATTTCATTGGGGTTACTTGTATTTTAATTGTTTTTCTTGATTTTTTAAAGTAAGAAATCCTGGTCGTGTACTTTTAACTGAGCCTTTTGTTGGTTTTAGCGAAGAAAATCAACCCCCAATAAATATTATTCTAATTGTGTCACATGGAGAAAGGGTGACATTCGGTACTAGCCCGAGCAGGTGCGTGCATTTTTATGTAGGTGAAAATGTCATGTTACAACGTAAACATAAAATGTTGAAGATGGGACAAGAGGCTTCTGATAAATATGCGAGTGATATATTTAAGCCTATTGTAACACCCTTAGAAAAATTGATAAATCAAACAACAACAAGTGATATAAAAGAAGAAATAAAAAATGAACAGGAAGATAATTTTGTGAAAAAAGAACAAGCAAAAGCAGCAGATAATTTTGATGAAACGTTTGATAGCTTGGATGAGAATTTTTCAAGAAAGTCTTTATTCAATCAGACATCTTCTCCACTTAATACTTCTTATTTGTTGAATAATGAAAAATATTCGAAAAAAGTCAATGATAATAAGGGTCGACTAACAGGATTCCAAGTACGAAAACTTGACAATATTCTCATGTTTGGAGATTCAAATATTAAATTTAAAAATAACCGAATCTTCGTTGGAGATGGAATTTATCAAGAAACACCAGGCTTATCGGAACTTCTTTTAATTATAAAGTTGATGACTCATTAATAAATACTGATGATATAAATAATTTTATAAAAATTATTAAATCAACGAATGCTCAGTATAGATATTTTAAACCTAATTGTGAACTGAGAAAAGAAACAACTGCTAAGTATGAAAAATATATTTTACCATTTATGGAATCTTCAACGAAAACTGGTACATCGTTACCTCGTTATAAAGTTACATACAAAACTAACAGATTTGATTACGTTTATTGGGATGATCCGAACGAGCTTGTTGATCGTCTCCGATTAATATTATCATCTCAAGCAGCTGGTAATCCAAACCATACTAATGAAATCATTTCAATAATTGAAGAATTGAGAGAAGCTGGAATCATCTATTAATTTATATACATCTGTGGCTTGAGCCCAGTTGCTTATCAGCTGTCAAGATGAGTATAGATATTTTTGGCCGCCAATCAAAAAATAAAAATTCAATACAAAGTGTTCGAGGTCCACCAGGAGATGGTTTTAAACGAACATTAGATGGACAATATGATATAAATAGTATACGATTATGTAATATTGCCGATGCATTAGAATTAAATGATGCAGCTTCTGTTAAAATTACGAAGGCAATAGTAAAAGAAGAAACACGAATTTTATATCAATTAACCACATCTTTACGGGATGATTTTAATAATAATAATATAATAGCCAACTCACTCCAATCTCAAATTCAAGAGTTCATTAAGAATTATCGTCTTGAATTTGGAACAGCCCAAAGTCTTTCACTTCAAAATATAGAATCCAGTCAAACATTAGATTCCAGACTGATTTCATTGAATGGAGCCTTTGAAAATTTCAAAATCAATACTGAAAAATTACTCAACACATTGAGCACTGAAATCGAAAATTTCGAAATTAAAATAATAAAGAAACTTGAAATCTTGGATAGTCATATCAGAATACTCAAAAATCGTTTGAATGGATCATAAAAAAGCAGCGGTTGCTCATGAGCTACACAGACTTGCTCCAAGAAATTATACTCGTCGTCATGTTGATATCAGAGGATTGGATGAAACTTGGCAGGCGGATCTTGTTGATATGCAAGCTTATACATCTGTTGATCGCAACTATAAATATTTGCTCACAATTATTGATGTATTTTTGAAATTTGCATGGGCTATACCAATAAAATCAAAACTGGAAAAGATGTAACAGCAGCAATGAAATCTGTCCGAGAAAAAGAACGATTTCCAAAAAATTTACATGTTGATCAAGGAAAAGAATTATCCTGATATTTATTTGATTGAAAAGATAGTGAAAAAACGTGGCGATAAATTGTATGTGAAATGGTAAGGGTTTGATGACACACACAATCGTTGGATAAATAAATCAGACCTGTAGAAAAAAAAAATGTATAATAATATCTGAATAAATAAATAAAACTTGTAAAAATATGTTTACTATCTTTTTATTTAATAACCCCATGGTACAGTATCCGTAGTATCTGGTAACAATTGTCTCTTATCATCTAACCAACTTAAAGCTATTTTCTTTTGTACTATTGTATTGACTTTATGTATCTTACTTCTAATCAAATATTGAGTTTTTGTTAATAATACATGATCGAAAAGACAATTTTTATAATCCTCGAAAGTGATTTCTTTTAAAGTTGAACTTTTAACACCTTCGGCTTTTTTAGTATCTTTTTCTTCTCCAAGAACACGAAATGTATAAAGTTTAGCTCTCAAACCAATAAACTCAATCATAATTTTTCCACAGCTTTCATCTCTCATAAGTCCAAGTACTTTTTTATTTACACAAGGCATTCCAAAAATATTGTCTTGGAAATAATCAGAAGTATCAAATTTTTCCAAACTTTTTTTCATTTCTTCATAAATATTAAAATTAAAATTATATAGTAAACTATCTGTATCATGATACATTTATTTTGCATTATTACCGAATTTAGATTTAATATAGTTATAATGAAAATCATAGAGACATGTATGAGACTCGTATTTCTTTTTCATTAAATAAAAGTTGTTCAACATCTGTTAATAGTTCCAATTCTATACCGGTACATTTCAGCATACAATCCCATGAAAATCCAGGTGTTGTGAAATAATGAAGTTATATGATGACAAACAGTTTTTACGGAAATTTTCGAAAATATCAGGCAATAACAAAACATCGTGTTGTTGTTATGAATCGAAAAAATTATTAAAAAAACCAAAAGATGGAGAATAGAATTAATATGTTTTGAAATAAAATTCTCCATCGATCTTTTTGAAAACGGTTCGTATCCCAATGGCATTAACGTATAGGGTCCCATCCGGCTCATACACGGCCTTTGCCACTTTGATAATGTCACGGAGAATTTCTTGTCCCATGCTATTGTACCACTTAAGCACCCAGACTCCAGTAATTTCAACATAAAGGCTATATTTATTTATTTATTTATTTATTTATTTATTTATTTTTTATTTTTTTTAGATTTATATAAATATAGATTTTTATAAATAAATAAATAAATAAATTCATAAACATATATCAAAAATCATAAACATTTATCAATTATCATTTATTCACTTCAATTAATATTCACTCATCAACTAACATTTGATCATAAACATTCATCAATTATCATTCATTCACTACAATTAATATTCATCCATTCACTTCAATTCACTTTAATTCACATTCATTAATTCACATTCATCGATTTACATTCACTAATTAATTCAAAAACCTATCACTTCAATTCACTAATTAATTTAAAAACTTACTTTGGCATTTTTGATAAATCCTCCATTCTCACTTATTTTTTTTTCAACGCTTTGGAATAACCGGAATATATATAAGCAGCTGTCAAAACACAATTGACGAATGAGCGGAGCCGCATCACGTTGCTACTTCCAGAAGCTATCCGAAGAATAATTAATTCCACTTAACTATCAAAATTCTTCTTACTGTTAAAAAAAATCTGCTATCCTTTCTTACTTTAAATGTTGTAGCAAACAAGCCTGCTACACAATAGAGATTATTGCGTAGTAGCTTGTTTACTAAAATTTCATCAGAAAGCATAGCACATTCCAAAAGTAAGAAGGGGAAATATTGATTTTTAGAATGATGAATTGAGGGATAGCAGCAACGTTACACATTCCAGGTCGCTGAGAAGGATATTTCCCTCTTTTACTTTTGGAATCTACCATGCTTTCTGTCTCTGATTGATGACGTCATTTGGAAGTTTCGATAAATCCTTTCGTTCCCACATCAAATGTTCAAGAATTGATGACGCCATCGTCTAGGGTTAGTGACATCATCAATTCTATATTCGAGAACTTTCGAGAATTTTCGATGACGTCATTTCGAAGTTTCGAGAATTCTGTCCCCTGCCCCCGTTCCCGTCCCCTGCCCCCTGCACTCCCTCGTCTATATCTAGAAACGGCCCTGTATAACTACTGTTCCCCAAGAGTAAACCAAGTATGGCCCATTTATCAATTCCATTTAAAAAAAATTTATTTATTATTTAACAATCGAGCTTTTATCGAACAAACTATTAATAATCAATTGAAGAAATTATCATTAAACACTATTGAGATTTGATTTTACCTGGACTTGAACTCGGGTGCAATATCCTGTGCGATATCCTGAAGCATTACCACTCAGCCACTTAAAAGTCTACCAAGATTTGGCCGATGATCGGCAACCTAGTAATGGCCATTAAAGAGTCAGCCAGGCTTGGACCATGCATTGTTGCCAATTATCGGCCTTTTGAGAATCAGCCAAGGCTCGGCCATGAATCAGAACCATGAATTAGCAGTACCAGAATGAGCCAGTTGTTTGCCAATGATGAACCATGAATAGCCCATGCCTGGCTAGCAATCATTGGGTGCTATTGATGGGCCAATGCATGGCCGTGTTGTCAGTCTTGGCGATTCCTACACGGGATTGGCAATTTGTGTAGCATAAAAAAAATTAGTGTGTGTCGTGTGTAGCACCCTGTGTGTAGCACCCTAACTGTTCCGTAGGAGTATTTTCTTTATTTTATTTGATCGAAAATATGGATGCTTTTCTGTACTTTCAATTACATAAAGGAGAACGTCTTTTTTTTTTCGTTAAATGTTTTCCATGTTTTTTTCGTTGTCAAGTAATATTTGTGAGACCGAAAAACTAAAAAAAAATATCGTAAAGTCTCCTGATGAAGCGTCGTTGATTAAAACCTTGGTGAAATTGATCCGTTAATATTTACAATTGGGCCCTATGAGTTGTAACGTGACATGTTACCTTCTTACGGAATTTTTAGATTTTAATTAGGGTCTCGGATCTACAAATTTTTCAGACAAAGGGGGGACGGTAAACTTTATTCTATGACCCTAAAACATACCAAAAACGTCACTAAAACTAACGAAATAAACCAAATAACCAAATAACCAATTAACCCAAAAATGCACAGTAATCCAGATAATCCAATGATGTTGATCCGGACCTGAAATAGTAAATCTTAAAATTAAGCTGAGGGGTTTGCCTGGGGTCACTCAGTATGCTGGTTCCTGGAGAGACGGCCGGGTAAAGAATAGTAAAATTAAGGAGGTTATGCAGAAATTACTCTTTTTTTTTTTTAAATATAATGAGAATGTTCTGAGATTTTGTACACAAGTAGATCTTTTCATTCTAAATACAACGGTATAATTATTTTCTTATGTTGATCGATTAAATTTTTTGTAATTAATTATTGAAAATAATATTTGACATTGGCTCTTATGGAGATTTTAACCATTTTTTTCGGATAGAAAAAATGATGAAAAAGTCTTGAAAAAAATCGCACATATACTAGAAACCGAGTTTTATTAATTGCGCGAAAAATTTTCATATGTTGATCGGTCAATTAATGAGAAATTAATTATGAACTTTACAAAAATTAGATGTGGCAGCGTATGGCATGTTCAAACACACACACATGCCCGCAATCCCATATATTGTATACGGGGCGCAGGCGCTTTTCACTTTATTTTTTTACAGTGTAGCCAGATTTTAGTTTTGTCTGTGACGTCAGAAGCGCCCCGCAACACCCGCAATGAATTTGCGCATAACCTCCTTAAGTCAAAGACTTTTCAAGAGTCTGGGATGACTCGCCAAGAACCTCGAACCTCTGTGCCTCTGTGTCTGAAGGCAAAAACCGGAGAGAGCAATGTAGCTAGATCGTTGACTTATATAGCCTACGAGGTTTCCCTTTCCCCAGAAATACTCCTCTTCTTTTTGGCCAGCCTTACTCGATTAAATAATAATAATAATTAAATAAAAACATAAATAATAATAATATGAAATGATTTTAAGGTGGGCGAGTGCAACTCGTCACAGAGTAAATGGGAATATTAAATCGAATAAGGCCTACAAATCAAAAAAAATTATTACGATTGTTTTTGAGAAAAAAAATAAATATTACTTTGATTTAACATTGATTCGTTCGGTTCGTCAGTTCGACTTATTAAACTCAACCGCATTCATATTTTACGTAGGCGGAAGCCTTCGTTTTGATTGTTTTCATTATATGAATTTTAAAAAATCATATCTCCTGAAATAATATAGATAGGATGTTCGTATTAGAACCAAATTAAAAACTAGAAGAAATACTACAAAAATTCTAAACACCGAATATATTAAGAAAACTAAAAATAAGTCATGGATGCGATTTTTTGCCGAGACATTTAAAATTGCAAAATCTATATAATTAAGAGATAGTTTTTTTTTTGCTATTGTTAGAAATTTGTAAATCAACAAAAATTAAATTCCTGTTTTTTTATAACTCGTATTACTTTTCAAAAAATTAACTTATATACTTCCATTTAGTCTTTAAAATACCGAGAGTCACACTGTCTCGATAAAAAACGCTCCGAATTTGCGTTAATTAGTTACCAACAACCCAGGTAGAAATAAGAATCAATTTTTTGACTTCTCATATCAAATTAACATGTGAAGTCAAAAAGTGACATCAAATTGACTCTAATTTCTACTTGGGAATTGTTTATAAAAATAAGTAGTGTCTGGTATGCTCTAATAAAAGAATACACTCAGAGAAGGATATGTTAACATATGCCATGTTTAAATGGGTGGTGGCTGCAGATAAGTTTACATCAAAGATATATATATATTAACATTAAACATACGTATCTTAATAGTTAATATGCATATCTTAACCATTAAGATATCTGTAATTGACACAATTTGAAGGTTAGGTTGATAGTTGAAGACATTTACGTATGTAAATATGAAAATTTAATGTAAAATTAAGAATGAATTTACAAAAAAACTAAATTTAAAAAAATTTATGACAACACGAGTACATATTATATTATATTACAATTGGAATAGTATCACAATATATAATGTCAAAAAAAAAAGATTACAAGAAGTAGACTGATATGCGCAGGCGCATCAAAATATTTGGCCCCGTAAAGATACGTATGTTAACTATAAACATACGTATGTTAACAGTTAAGATATCTATGTTTATTGTTAATATATATATCTTAACATTAAACTTTTGTATGTTTAATGTAAACATATTGGTATGTTAACTGTTAACATATCCTTCTCTTAGCGTAGCCATGAAGGATTGATTTTAACGATTTTCTAGAAGAAAGTGTGGTTCTGAAAAATTTAATCAGGAATTTTTTGGGCGTTACGAAATTTCTTTATGTTTATTCGTTAAAAAGTTATTGAAAATATAAACAACCAACAATTTAATTTTTAACACTTTTTTTTACAAAAAAAGGGATGCGCGCATGCGTTAAATTTTTTTTGCTCTACCTGAAATGTTGAATCAAAATTTTTTTTTAATTTAATTTTCATTGCACATAAAAATAATAACTCTCAATGATTTTTTGACATTTTATTATATTCATTTAACACATAATTTGCGTCAATGATTTTTATGTTAAATTTTACATTATTTTTTAACTGTGTATACACAATATACTTTGAACATAAATAACGTGTAAATGAATTGGCTAATTTGGGATTTTCTTCAAAGAAAAATATGAATATTGGTTAAAGGCTATATGGTATAATATTTATCACTTTATCCGAAACGACATATATCTCATCCCTTTTGTTTCTGAACTCAACAGGATATTTAACATACCGTTTAGATAAGTTACACATACAACTAGAGGTTATTGAACAGGTTGAACATGCATAGATAGAAAGATATAGGCTTAAATGGTATATGTTAATGTAGAAATAGTTTTGCACATACCAATTGCTAAAATCGATGAATTTCATCTCTTACTCTTTGCTATCTCGTCCAGTACACTCATTGAATTTCACTTCTACCGTTCTAACTTTACAAAATCTAACGACTATCTAGTATGATCATCTTATTTCTCCACCCCTATCACACAATTTTAAGGCTCGTTAACGTATTAAAATCTCATCCATTCCTGGTACAAAATAGTCCTTTACTAAAATAGTTTTGAAATGCTATTTCATACAACAAAAACCATAACTGCATGAGATTATACCGAATGGAATTCATAGTTTAAATGTTTCACAATGTTTGGTCAGTTTTCAAACATTATAGAAAGGCTTTATAATTTTCAATGTTATAATACTAAATATTGATTAGTTAAAAAAAATTAATTTTATCTTAACAATTATAAAATTTTAGTATTTAAATTTACAAAATAAAAAGCGTACAATAATTAATTTTCATTTATTAAACTATTTGTTTAAAATAGAGATTAACTCTTAAAAAATTTTTTTGTTTTTTGTATATCGTAGAAACAAATTAAAAAATGAAAAAATCAGTACAAAAATATTACCATTATATAAATTTTTTTGACTTTGAAAGTCTTTAAATTTTATTACTTTTATTTAACAATTTTTATCATCTATCTAAATGAAAATTAATTATCATTGTTATCACATGTGTGTAAAAATAAATATATACATTCTGTGAGGGTTAAAAAAATTTCAAAAATGAATAAAAATAATAAACATCAAGAGATATGAAATCAATAAATAATAATATTATTAATATTGTTAACGTGGCTTGATACGACCAACCATCGACATAAAATTTGGGGGAAGAAAATGACTGGTATACACAATAATAATATGTTGTACATTAAGCCAGACAACTACAACGAGTTTTGATATCATTTATCCAATTTTTTGTTCAGTCAAAATTGCCATAAGTGACTGTTATATTTATATAATGTTTACATACATGGAACATTGGATTTTGTGTAATAATAAAATTTTTATATTTAAAATAATAAAATAATTTATACAAAAACAATATAACAGAATATATATAGTTATGGATATTGAGTGATTAAATATATATTTTGTGTATAATGTATTTACAAATTCAATTATCCATTTATTATTTTAGGAAAATATGTCATGTGCATGAATATAAACAAGAATTGATGTGTAAAATAATAAAATATATCCGTATCCTTTGATGTTTGCTCAGTGGCACTTCAAAACTGACTGTAACTTTCTCTCTCTCTTTTTTTTTACTATTAATTAATCGTTTGGTTACATAAAAAGTAAAAAAAAAAAATATCAATGTTGAATTATTATTTGTCTTCAATGTTAAACTAAAATTTCTCCATTTATTTTTTTAATACATAAATTTATAAAAATTTATTTATATTCTTAAGAACAAATGTTGAAATAGAAAAATTTTAATTTTAATCAAGAATAGCAATTAAAATGTCAAAAAAAAAAAAAATAAATAAAAAATGTCAGCATATTTTTAAATGTTAAATTAATTTTTATCTCAAATAATAATTCAAGTTTTTTTTGCAAATTTTGATCTATTTTGACATTTAAAAAATGTTATATTTTATGTTTTTAGTATTTGAAAAAAAAACTCATTCGTTTTAGTTTATTATTCTGTTTTGTTTAATAGTTATTTATCAAAGCAGTGAGTTATAAGTTGTCGGAATATTGTGCTTCATTCAAAGAGAGGACAGTATATAGGTGTTTTTAATTATCAAAGTTATCCAATTAATAGGACAACTCGGAGTAGTACGGTTGATATATAGAAAAGATAAAAAAGAGTAATGAAAAGCAACTAAATTCAATGAATCATCGAGCGTTTGTTATATATTTTATTTTTACATTGACGCATACATATTTTCTTTAGTGCCAAACTGCAACCAGTATAGTAGAATACCAATGCTCTATACTTTTCAGCTGTGATTTGGTCGCTAATGAGTGCCCATTGAGGTATATAACTCATACTTTTCAATATTTTTTTCATTGTATTAATTAACAGAAAAGACTATTATTTCGATGAAAAAAAAAACTGGAAAACAATCGTACACGAATGCATCAGTTTTATACGGTATTCAAAAAACCAAAAAAAATATTTTATTTTATTTATTAAAGTAAGTACCTGACAAAAAATTATCCAAAATACAAACGCAATTTTAAATAATCAAAAGAGCGAATATTTTTTTATCGCTTGAAATATCTACCGACTCAACCGTCAATATGTTTTTTTTTTTTTTATATTTTTCTGCTTTTGGTTTTTTCATATTTTCGCAAAATTAAGAGAGCGTAAGAAACTACAGCAAATAAATTTTTTTTTAAATAAATTGCATTAGAGAATATTCAACCCTTCTTCTTTTTTTTTTAATTCTACTATCAACCCTTTTTTTAACGCTAAAAGCGTATAACTTTGTCAATGTATAAGAGCTCTAATAAACGAATTCAAGCCTTCTAAAATCTTGAATGAAAAGACTCATAACATGCAAATATATTATTTTATTTTTTGTTGTATTATATTCTACATCTTCAAGTTGAAAAGTATTATATACAATACCCGAGTATGATTACTTTTTTAATTAAAAATGATCTATTATTCTTCTAAAATGTATGAAATTGAAAAAATAATGAGTATAAAGAAATCAAAAATCATTTCGAGTCACAAGCCAATTTATTTAATATCACACTGATCGTAAATTGTTCAAAGATTAAATTTTTATGACTGTGCATATACCAGTTGAGTCAAGCTGTTGCAAAAAGACCTGGCTTTGAGTGAAGTAAACTTGAATAAAAAATTCTGAAGATTAAAAAATAAAATATTAATAAAAATTATGTGAAAATTGTTAATTTTAAGTTTTTAAATTAAAAAAAAACACCAACTAATTAAATATGTTGATAATACATTTTAAAAGAATTACATCTGAATGGATCTTATTACTATTTATTCAAGGTATGTTTTAATAAAAAATTATTGAATAAAATAAATATAATTTAAATTTATTCATTTTTGTAAATTTAAATTTTCATCATTTTATTATTTTTTAATTCAATTTTGAAATAATAAATTAATTAATAATATTGTTTTATAGCTGTCCTATCAGCAGAAATTCCATCATCTGTAAAATCACAATCAATGGTATCACCATACAATTATGAAAACGTTAGTGCATGGGGTAACCTGTTTCCAACGTGCATGGGACAACAACAATCACCAATTGCACTTAATAAAGATACAATTTTTTATACCGAAAGAACACCATTACGATGGATTGGATATGACAATCAACCGACTGAAATGACATTGGGAAATAATGGTCATACAGGTAAATAATATTATTGTTGAATTATCAAATAAAATATTGCAGATAATTTGATGGAATTAAAAAAAAAAAAATATAGTTAAACTCATTGGTAAATGGAAAAATGGTAACGTACCATATATATCTGGTGGACCACTTTTAGATGATTATGTATTTGGTCAAATACATTTTCATTGGGGACCAAATGATACATATGGAGCTGAGCATACAATGCATGGTTTTACATTTCCCCTTGAAATGCACATGGTACATTACAAAAGACCCTATGGATCAATTGGTAATGCATTGAAACATGTCGATGGTCTTGCTGTTGTTGGAATTTTATTTACGGTATAAAATCATAAGCCGTATTTAATTATTGAATTATTAATACACTGTAAAATTATATATTTATTTAAAAAAAAACGTTAATTATTATTATTATAGATTACAAATCAAACTGTTGTAACAACATTGGATCCAGTTACAGATTATCTTACTTATGTTTCAAAACCACATACAGTATCTAACATAGCACCCTTCAGACTTTCAATTCTTGGAGGTATATATTCTCCAATGGCATTCATGTCATATTCTGGTTCTCTTACAACACCACCATGCAATGAAGTTGTCATTTGGATTGTGCCAATATATGCTTGGCCAGCAACATCAAAACAGGTTATTAATAAAAACATTTTATCATTTTTTAAATCATTTTTAATTTAATATATAATTTTTTAATTATATGATTACAGCTTTCTCAATTAAGATCTCTTCAACTGCAAACTCATACCCGCTACAATAATCGACCTTTACAACCCTTAAATGGTCGACATGTATATTTTTATAAAACCTAACTATACATATATACAAAGTATCTATAAAATATTTAAAATACAGACATGTTTATACGTTTTTTCTTGAAAAATAAAGAAAACACAATATGTATACTTGTGGTTTTATTGTTTACTGGTATACGTATGAAAAGTACGTGACTTGGTACCATTCATTTTATCATTCAAATATTAATTCGTAGTCAAGAAAATATAGTACAAAAGAAACTCAACTGCTTACAAGACTTGAAGGTATATAAAGTCACGCAATACTAAATTTTTAAATTGTTGATAAATAGTGATGATTGTAAAATTTTTAAAAATAAAAAAAAAAAACCAATTAATCGTCATTATATTGATATATGATAAATTGAAAGAATCAACTAAACAAGTGTGAATCTCATCTTCAATTCAAATAGTTAAACAATAATAAAAGTTTTAAATTGAGCCTCATCGTTATTCCATTCATGTGTGATTTTGAATGGTAAATGAACATGCTGAGTCCTAATCGGATCATAATTTAGTTGGTAATTCAACGAGAACCCAAGGACAATTTACTATTCTTAACTTTCTTTCTTCTCTTTCTCATCTCGATGAACATTATATACATTTATAGATTATAATGAACACAAGATCCTCTTTAATAATCTTTTATATTATATTATTTTTCTCCTAATTTATTTACATTCACATAAAAATTTAGTCTTTATTTTATTGTAGAATACGTTAGTGTCACGTCATCACACTGCTAACTAACTTCGTAACCCCTTTCTTTCTTTAAAAGAGATAGTGGTGGGTTTCCTTTCTGTGCTTGTAGCAGTACGTGACCACATATCTCACTCCAACTTTATCCTCCATTTCTCGTACGAACACAAACACACACACACACATACAACAGCCACATCATCTGGACCTATCATCACTATTATATCTCATTCTATCGTTATTCAACTGATTCTCTGTCTTTTTTATTGACTCCTCCTATCAAACGAACCACCCACTAAAACATTTTCACTTGCTTTCTCATTTTGCCGTGTTTTACGTGCACCAATTCATGCAATCAGTACTCATAATGCCGCAATTCAGGATCCATTTTCCTGACACCCCTTATTACTACCATTTTGTTGAAATTCATTATTATACTTGTATGTTGGATTCATTACGAAATTGAAAGTTAGACTCAATATATATATATACAGTTTTTTTTTTATTTTTTTTTTTTTATTCATGTTTTTTGATTCGTCATGAAAGTACAAGAAAAGTTGTTTGTTAGAAAGGTGTTAATTGTACATGAACTATGCATCTGATATATGTACGAAGGTATATATTTGATGATAATACAAAATAATGCCGATTGCTGTAGATGGAGAAATCGTGTGGTCACGTAATGAATGTGTTCACTGAAATTTCTAGATGAAGCATTGCAGATGTGATTTAGGCTTCAGGACTGAGTGTAATTAACGATGCATTGTTTGCCATCATGCCATGACGACATTGCTGACGTAGTATATATAGTTCAGTGTGTAACATCAGACATAAATGTATATAGATGTATATACATATATATATAACACATACATACTAAAAGAAAAGATTTAAAGACAGTGTGGTATAATATTGTAGTGTAAAGTTTGATTCATTCGTGTAAGTTTTTTAACTTGCTGATTCAGTAAAAAGATTTATGGTGATGATTTAATGGGATGAAAGAATATCATCATGTGTATATAAAATGGGAATTTTCTCGTGTTCATAGAAGGGAGATTTTGTTTTTTGATTTCACCTTTTTTCAGAAGACCTTAGGGTGTCTTGTCGTTGTCCAGTGAAGTCGTACAGTGGATCCTAATACCACTGTAATCCTCTGCACCTTTTTCGTGGACGAAGGGATTCCACCCTTAGAGAAATGACTGGATTTAGGTATACATATAACGAGGAACCAGATTTTAGTTTTGTATTTTATCTGGGTACTTTGTTCTTCACTGAGAAGCCCATTCTCAAAGATAAAGAGACAAAATAAAAAAAAAATAAATAAAGGTGCGAAGGTTGGACGAATCGTTGAGATTACCTTGGTAGTCTTTACTAAGGATTCTGACTTTTTTATTTTACGTTAAGATGATTCAAAATGTGATGGGCTGTATTTTTTTTTTATTTTCTTTTTTTCATAAATGGACAGTATATTTATTCTCTTTACATATAGATTTATGAATAAATCAAATTGTAGATAAAAAAAAAAAATTCAAAATAAGGTGGTGAAGTGAACAAAGAGAAGAGAAGGATAGTGAGACTATATATACCAATCCCATGAGAACAATTTATTTAAGCGACCTTCGTTCAGCCAACAACATGCAGATTGGCTCAACGAAATTAGAAAGATAGATGCAAATTTGTGGACTGTGAGTCGACCATTCTGTGGAGTACATCATGTACGAGAGAGAAAAGAATAATATGGATGTAAAACCCTTCAGGCTAGCCCAGTTTTGTTCTTATCCCAATCAAATTTTTTTTTTGTCTATTCATTACACATTCATCAAATACCTTCCAGATATATATAATAGATAAAAATACTTTTTTGTTTCATGTTATATATTAAAACTAGAATGGTATTAATAAATATTTAACTGTTAAATTGTCACCTAGACAACAGCTTTTCAATTTTCTTTTAACAGAAAAGCCTTATAAATTATATACAAATTTTTTTTCAACTGAAATAGTTTTTTTAAACAATTTTTACAGCAAACGAAAGGTGAAGAAAAGTACAGGCAATGTTTGTGATGTGATAAAAAGTGTGTGCATGATTGAAAATGGTAGATTTGAGTAGGTTTTTTGATATAACACTAAGAAAATGTTCCAAAAATTTCAAGAGCCGACTTACAGACAACTTTATGAAATTATAAGAAAAATTATAAGTATTTTTCATATATTATATCATATACTTTATAATTTCATAAAGTTGTCGCCAGTCGGGTCGATATCAAAGGCACGGAACAGCAGTGTTATATCAAACTACTAAGCCATTTTAATAAATACACACTATCACATCACAAACTTTGCCTAACCATAGCACCTAAATGTTCACTTCAGATAACAATATGTATTTAAAATCTCAAGTCCAAAACTACTATTGTAAATCTAATAAATCACATATCCTATTTATAATGAAAAAGCTAAAAAATATACTCAACAATTATTTGAAGAAATTATTAAATTTTCCATGTTATACTGATACAAAATAATAATAATTATAAAATTTATTAAGTTTGATATTTGTTCTATTTATTGTAAATTTAATAATTATAATTAATATATAATATATTATTATAAATAATAATATTTAATAATAAAAATTAATAATCATGTAATTGAAATTTGATAATTGTTCATTTTGAATAGATTAAGATTGAAAAGACAAGTTCTAAAAAAAAATCACCTGAATTAACGCGAAAAAAAAGAACAAATTGTTATTATAGTCATAAATAATAGCTTCAATTTTTATACCTCGATTACCAGAACAACTCCATGATTACCACTCTAAATAATTGACAAAAAAAATTCTAGAAAAATGTCATTCATTCCTTTTATTAGTATAACTTTTCATTTTTTATTCTTTGCAAAATCCTTTTGTTTCATCGAGCCTTTGTTTTTATTTTGATACAAAAAAGATCCATAAAAGTACAACAGTTTGAAATTCGATTGCAAATGAAAAACAGAGAAATATATATGATTTAATCCAGAATTGTGAATAACATTAAAAAAAGATAGAAACTGCTGAGAGAAGATAGAACAGAAGGATAAACAGGAACAATGTATACAGTTACACAAAAAGATAAAATAAGAGAAAAAAAAAAGAGGTAGTTGCAAACGATTTGCGAGGCTTGTATATATGGAATCTTAAATCAGGGGCAAGTAGGTTGATGGGAGCCACCCTTATTTAGTGCTAAATGTACATTTAGCAATAAATAACCAGGAGCTTAACGGTAACCCCTGGTCCACTGGTCTTAAATGGGCCGGGGTGTCCGGCTGCTACTTGTTAAATCGATTTGTTATTTACTGATAAATTTCTTTTATTTAATTTTTTTTTTCTCACTTTATTTTTTGTACTATTTTTTTTTTCTTTTTATCTTTATAGCATTTTTTTACAAACTGTCGAAGCTTCAACTGATCCAGGCAATGTTCTTCAGCAAAGATTTTATGGATAAATTTTTTTTTTTTTTTTTACTATCGTTTGCAGGAAATCTACCGAGTTTACTCCAATCTTTGAAATGATTTTACCGATTCAAAAAGTAACCTATTCGCATATCGAATCTCCATTTGCAAGCCGATCATCTATGTGACATCTTGGTCTATGGAAATAAAAAACAACAAAGATTATTGAGATGCTTTAAAATAATGGCACCACGTCAGCAAATTTTTTTTTTTTTTTTTCTACAGATATGAAGGTTGGTATGTAAGTATAAGGTTTACTGAAGGAAACACTTTCAAGAGGTATATATAAAGAACTATGTGATACCACTAAAAAAAGGTGGAGTTTATTTTTTGTCTACTTTTTTATCCCCCCATGAACATCTTCCTCTTCTATATCACATTATTTTTTTGTTTTTTTTGTTTTCTTTTGTTTCCACCCTCTCGTATGACCTTCATTTTTTATTCTTTTTATCATTACTTTTTTTTTTTTTTTTTGTCTCCATTAAGGCTTTTTTTTTTTATGCAATTTGAGGCAAACTATTTCCCAAACGGGCACGTGAACCACGCCTGTCCCGTGTTTACCATTCTCAGGATAAATTGCATTTCTGATCAAATCGTCGTGATGATGTTTAACGTACCTCCCAAAAAAATATACGGTTGACAATTCGATCTGTGCTCTACGTTTTCTTTTTTCTATGATCATCAGTTGCAAGTTGATGTTCACCAGTACTACTAAGCTTCACATGTGATTTTTTTATACTGATTTTGGAGCATTTGATTAATTCTGAATTGGTATAACAAAATTTTTATTACCACCACAAAAAAACTATTTGTTTTTTTATGTCATCCATTGTAGTATTTTTTTTTTTTTTGCCCATTGAAACTTCCAACAGAATATTATAAAATTACTCAATCAGTTTATTTTCAGAGATAAAAAAAAAAACAAAAGGACAAACCACAGTAATTTTATTTAAATTGACAAAATATAATTTATAATTTTAAATTTACACATTAATAAACAATTATTAATTCACGAATGATCATAGAAATTTTGATGGTAAATCGTTGAGGCAAGCTTATGATTAACGATGTGAAAATTTACGAAATTGAATTTCTGCAGCTCAATGAAAACTACTTAGGCAAGTTATATATAGTTACCCAGTAACGATCATATTAATGACTTTTTCAATATGCGTATTGGTATGTTTATAAAAATATAAGTTGAAATATAATTGTGTATCAAAAATAGGTATGATAAAAGGACCTGTATAAAATATACAAAGAGCAAAACTGTTAACTAACGAGCGACAGACGATATCGTTCATCTTTCCTTTCACTTTAATTATGCTTCACTAATTATGCTTAGTAATTGCAACTCTTGTTATTGGAGACTACTGGTCTAAAAACATATATATATATATAATCAGTCAAAACCAAAGCAGTAACAGCAGCCTTCTGATGATCATCATCATTATCAAGGTGTTAAAATTTTACAAAAGGTTAATGTTATTTTCAATTTATTATATTTTACCTTGTTTTATTAATTATTCTCTCATCTATAAACTTCTATTTACTCAACTATAAATTAATTAATTTGTTATTTTTAATTTTCAGTGTAAATAATTTTTTAAATATATATTTAAAAGTATATTCGAATAAAATTTAATTATTATCAGTAAAATATATACTTATTTTTAATTATTATTTCTAAAAAAAAAATATAATTGATTTTCATGTTTTTTGTGATAAAAGATGACAATTAATTGGTGATTATAATAACATATTTTTTTTTCTCCCAAAAGATAGCTAATAGTAATCGATGCAAATATAAAAATGCACTGCATTGGCGAAACTGGTAAAAGAAGAAAACGATTGAATAAAGAGGACGAGGTATTTTACTGTAAAATGTAATAGAAAAAAATATGCAAAAGCTAAATTGAATGTCGGTTAAATGGACGTAGTTGGACGATGTATATGTTAAAAAATCACGTAATGTCAATTCAATGAATTCAATACTAACTTTATTGAAAAAAAAATAAATAAATAAAAAAATGAATACAATTAAAAGCAGTTCATTTCTATAGTATGAGAAATTTTTTTAAATTGCCTGTGGCAAAAATATATATATATTTAAAAAAAAAAAAAAAAACATACTTTTAATTCACTGAGTGAAGTTTGTAACAATTTTTGATGGATTATCAATTTTTCGTTAAACTGAAAAATTGTAAATTCTTTTTTTTTTTTCGTAGAACTTAACCTCACAGCGATATCAGGAAATTTGACGTGAAAATGTTGAATTATTCATCATTTACCGAAGTTCCTGATACCGAAGGAAAATATAAAATTAACAAATTGATAAATTACAATAAAAATAATAAATATGATTGTGATTTCAATACAACTAAAAATTTAACATTTGATCATGTGTTTAATGAGAAAATACGAAACAGTCTTGTTGGACAATTTCTTGATAATGATGCTGATTTTCCTGATAGGTATTTTTAGAATAAATACATTTTTTTTCTTTGAATCATTAACAAACACAATGACACATTAAATTTTTTGTAAATATTATTTCCAGAGAAATAAGAGAATCAAAGATGGATATTTTTTTTCATAACATAATGAATATGACAACCAAAGAATGGGAAAAATGGAAAGTACAAAATAATTTCATTGAAAATTCACTGGAAATTATAACACAAGCAATTTCTGAAAATTTAATAATTAATAGAAAACTATTAGAATTAAAAATATTAACACTTCGTTTAATGGTGTCCAAGGTAATCACTAAATATTTTAATATAAAAAAATAAAAAAAAAAAAATTATTATTATTATTTAAGATAACCACAATTGACTCAAGTTTAAGATATTTTAAAAATTTAAAAAATTTAAATTTGGGAGGCAATGAAATTACTGACATAAATGGTGATCTTTTACCAAGAAAATTAGAAATGTTAGAATTGATGTCAAATTACATATCTAATTTAAATAATTTATTAAACAATCCTCCAAGTGGATTATTATTATTGGGTCTATCAAAGAATAAACTATCCACAGGTAATGACTCAGTTAAAATACTTTTACAATCGAAAAATCAAAAGAAAATTGAACACATAATCATTGCACTATAGACATCACTCACAATAACCAATTGCATGTTTTTATTTTTTTTTTTATTTTGACAAACAGCATAAAAACTAAAACGATAGTAAGCAGAAATTTTTCTATACTCAATTGCTTGCATTTTGCTAGAGTAAAATATATAACATGAATGCAATTCGATCGTCGCGTGTCGCATGCATGATTTAGGAAGCAGCAGTAGCTGTTCACACGTGTATCCCGCACCTATGTGGTTGGTTTTTTTTTTTTCTTATTGGTTATTTTAGTTGTACTATAACTGATAGTCACCCCACTCAACAAACTCAATGGTTGTTAGTTGAACAAAAAATAAATAAATAAACAAAAATGTTAAAAGAAAAAATATCAATAACAAATACAATGCTTCTCAGAACTGCTGACCCTTGCATGTGACAATCAATTTAAATCGAGTTATCAATAGACAAGCCAGCTAGTTATTTACTACATTAACAATAATTGAATTTTATAAATTTATAAAGACTCAAAAAGAAATTTAAAATATAGCATTTTTTTTTAATGTCAATATAGGTTTTACATTTTTTTTTATTAAATGCCAAATTTTTTAATCAACTCTGAATTGAACAATCTGTAACATGTTAAATTAAGAGACAGATATAAATATTAATTTTCAATTAATGTTTTGAATTTTCTCTTTATATTATTCGTTTCATTTTTTTTTTACATTTATTGTGTTTAAAAGAAACAATTTAGGGTGAATCTTTATTCAAGGATAATAAAAATTTAGAATTGAATTCTTGAATCTGAGACTTATATTTGTGTATGACTTTAAAAATAACAATATTAAATAAATAATAGTACTTTTTGTGTAAAAATTATTAAACTCTATTAAATTTTTTATTTAAAAAAACAAACAAAATTATTTATGTATATTCTTATAAACAATTGACAAGCTTAGTACTTGCTTTTGATAAATCCTAACAGTAGCTATAGAACAAAGTACCAGTAAAGTAGGAATGAAGCAGCAAAACCTTTTGCATACGAATCACTAATAGCTGTTTCAGCTTGAGATCCTCTCATCGCATTTTAACAAGGGATTTACCAAGCTTTTTCCTTCGCGCGTTTTGTTTACTACCGTCTTTTTTTAATACTAAAAAATACAATACTTTTTTTCTTTTTTTTTTTTGCTAAAAAAAAATGATTTTTACTCTTTAAATCAATTTTTATTTTTGTATTTATAGTTGAATTAAAAAAAATAAATATTTATTCCAGTTGTTGATATTGTTAATAATAATAATCGTAGTAATATAATAATGATGATACTATAGCTAGTGTATCAGCTGCTATAACTACTGCAAGTGTATTGTAATTAAGTCAACTGATCATGTTAAACCTGCTCGTAAGGACAATGATTATTCAAGTGCTGTTATTGCTCACAGTACTGCTACTGCAAAAATTAAAGCATTATCAGTGATAAATGAGAAGTCAACAAGCCTCCCAAGGCTTGCTACTTTGATGATTCTAGTCGAACAATGACGGTAGTCTGTTGGACATATGCTCATCAGTGATCATTACTCTTGAGTCATCACCTACCTGTCATTTATATTTTTTTGAATTTTTTATTATTACAGTTGAATAAAATAATAATCCCGGCTGATCTTTAACATTTTAATCACTGTTTTTATTATTTTTATCTATTTACTATCATATTCATATGTATTTTTTTTCCAAACAATGTAGGATTAAAACTGTCCAATATTTTTCATCATAATAAACATTTTGCTTTTATTTTCAAATTGAAATAAATATTGCACAGTAAAAAAACACAAATAAATATATATGTTATTGTAAAGATTTATTTGCTGACGATAAGCATTAAGCATTGTTGTATATTTCAGTAATAAAAAAATATACAATATTTAAAACTTGATAATCTCAGTGATATCTTTTTCAAACAAGCTATGTAAATTTTTTTTTTTTTTTTTTATATGAAAAGGGGTTTGAGTAACGAGTGTTTTAACAGGCACTAGAGATCCATTAGAGCAATTGAAAAATGGCCTTGAGTGGGTAATACTCAAAGTATGTTGAATGGTATAGGAAAATAGAAAAAGATAAAACATTGATACATATACTTGCCGATTTACTTGCTTTAGTAAAATCCAAAGCACTCATTCGACCATTTTCCCTCTTCATTATGTATGTCCCCTCACGTAAAAAAATATGTACTTACATTATTTATTAAAATTAATTTCCAAAATAAATTTTTTTCAAGGTACATTTAAATTTTTATAACACCATTTGATTTTTTATGACAAAAAATTCAACAATTGTTGTTTTTATACTTATTTTTTATAATATCATATAACAAATTTTGAATCTATCAAAACTATGTCTGGCTTGTTTCAGAGTCACAGCTGCAATTTATTGGAGATAAAATTTTTTATTTAAAAGTATTGGACTTGGAGGATAATGATTTCAATAACCTTATCGACATTCTTGAAGCATTGAAGCCGATAAAGACCCTGCAGTCTTTGATACTTGAGGGTAATCCATGCTCGGTAAATATTCACTCTTACCAGCATTAGATAATTTGTTGGTATTTTAGTGTAATAATCAACAACTAAAATTGCAGACTTGTCATGGATATAAAATTTCTATTGTTTTAACATTACCAAAGCTTTTTTATTTGGACAATAATTCTGTTTTATCATCAGCATATATTGAAGATGACTGTATATTGAACAATGATGATTTAAAAATGGGAACTTTTTTTATGTATATTTATAGAATAATAAACTTTGAAGAACCTGAAAGAATGAAGGTATTTTGTTATCAATTGATGGTGATTTATCACAATATTCAACGTTATTGATTTTACAGAAAATTCATTACATATATTATTGTGAAATTGACATTCCTGTGCTTGTTTCTGAATCCAGCACTGAAAGACAAAATTATTCCAGAAAATTTAAATCTGAAGAGTTTGAATGGAGTCGATTTTTAAATTTTAAGGAGCCTCTTTTAGAAATACCAGCTGATGAAAATGGCTTGAAATTTCTTAGGGATACATTTAAGTCAATCGTGACTGTACGTCTCATTGAAAAACAGGTTTGGAAAAGTTTGATAATTTTTTAAAATTCTCGCAAGTAAGTTTATAAGCAGAGCTGGAAAGTTTATTATTCATTGTTTATGAGTATTATTTATAGAAAATTGATTTTAGATGTCCCAAAATAAAACAAGGAGAAAAGAAAGTAAAAGTCAAAGAAAATCATCTATATCATCATCATTATTATTGGAAAAAACTATTTGTCAATTTAAATGTGCATTAAAAAATATGTCATGGTCGATTACAACTCAAGATTTTGAATGGTCTTTAGGTATGGATGACAAGACATTGGCTTGTGAATCAATCAGCCTAGCTTCGTTAAAGTATTCCGAACAAGGAAATGCTGAAAAATTCAATAACAATGAAAGCAGTATCTCATCAAATAATTGTGACGAATTATATGTTTCCTTACCAACAATGTTTACTATCCAAGTAAATTATAACATTTTGTATGGAATAAAATTATGCTCAATTGTGTTTACATTTGCAAAAAAATATTTTCAAATAGCTAGGTTTTGGACTTCAAAGATATCCTAAAATTGAAAAAGTATAAATATATCTCTTTGTAAAAATTGCCAAAGTAATAGAAGTACTTTATTTTAAATAAAAAATAAAGATAAAAATGACTCCCATCTTCCTAAATAGAATGAATAGAACATCATTGTCAAATTTGAATTTGAACTTATCACGAAAACGAATCACCAGATTTGCTCATAGTATTGAAATAACTCCCGAAAGATAATCTGAACGAATCAAAATGAAGAGCTCGTAGAAGAACCGAATAATAAAAAATTTTTAGTAACGGATTCGTTCTATTGAAAATTGAAAATTTTCAAAACTCCGGCGAAAGCCCGTGTGGTTTCTCTTGATTATTCCAAATTCATTTTAGTTTTTTTTTTTATTAATAATTTTAAATTATATGATTAAATATTTTTTGTTTTTTTCGCGCTGTTTTTCACCTGTCAAATTATGTACATAAATAAAAATACAGATGAAAAAAATTTGAGGTTATACCACTTGTAATTAATAATTTTATTAGATTCGTTCAAAAAAGAAATCAATACAAATATAAAAAAAATAAATCGTTCAATTTACTTTTTTTTTAACTAAACAAATCTTTTTTAGAACCATTTTGTTTATTACTTTTATTTATAAAAATTTGTCCATGGTAGTTTTTTTTTTTCTTTTTAATAATATGGTAATATAAATAACTATTTTATCGATCAAGCAAATTGTAACCACAGCAAAGAAAGTTTTACGCATGCGCTTTAAACTCTTTTTTGAAGAAAAAATGTTTAAAATAAAAATCGGTAATTGTTTATATTTTGGATAACTTTTGAACAAATTAACATAAAAAAGTTTTTTTGAGCTCAAAAAATTCGATATTAAATTCCTGAGAGCCACCCTGTCTTGATAAAAATCGCTAAAATCACTCCTTCGTTACTATTTTTCAACTGTAACATAGAGGATGATAGTGATTGTTATAAACAATTGCTGATATCTAATTAACAAATGATCAGAGCAAATTTTATCAAGAGAGGGTGGCTCTCGGTATCGAAAAGACAATTAATTTGAGCTATAAACAAAGCTTGTCAGTTAAAATTTTAAAGAGTTATGCAAAACATAAAAAAACAGCAATTTTGTTTTTTTGTTTATTAACAATCTTCCAACGACATTAAAAACAATTTTCAACTCGATTATTATAAATTCTGTCATTCTTAATATCCTGGCAAAAAATCGCATCCATGATTTGTTCTTAGTTTTCTTATTATTTGACTTTGAAAATTATACGGTGATCGTTTTTTGTTAATAACAAATTAACTAACAATTGAAATTACTTTTAGTAAGTCCCCGGTTTTAGTATTTTCATAGACAAATAATTTGGTCCTAATACGATTCTTCTAACTTTATTACTTTACAAGATATGATCATTTAAAAAAAAACGTGTATGAATTCAATACTATAGGCTTCGCCTACGTAATAATTAAAATATTTCAACCCAAGGCGTATGTTAGGGAAAACTTATTTGTTAGTCACCTAATTATTAATATTTTAGCGAGGATTGTTGCTATGATGAAATCATATCATTGATTTTACGTCTATTCTTTTTTACATGCTCTTTTTTTTTCAGTGCATGCAAGCGATGCGTAAACAAATTAAAAATGCAAACCTCCACTTTGATCACACTGTTGATAAAACCACGGATAATTAACTAAATGTAATTCCCTGCTGCAACCATACTGGTGATTAAATTCATTCTGTGAATGAATTATAGCTTAGAACTATTAATACAATACTGTCAAATAAAAATTCCGTTCAAAATAAATAAATAAAGAATCAGTACAAATAATCTATTAGATAATTACAAAATGATGAGCCCCTCAGCTAATATTTTTTTTTTTTTAGTCTTGTTTGATGACGTTAAAACTGAATAATATATTATTTTTTTTTAATATTTGTATTTCGATACGAAGTTTTTACAGTATTGAACGAGATTCAGTTATGAAAACACAGTTTTTCACCTAGAGAGGGTGTGGAAAATATATCGAATAAATATTGAAAGTATTCTATTAATAAATATGGATTATTTACGGAATAATAAAGTTCAGCCATCGATTGAGCAGGGACCTTTACCAATTCATTCATTTATATCGGACGATATCGACATTGAGCAACAAGGGAAATTGCAAAAAGTATACTAAAAAAAGTCTCAAACAAAAATTGTTGGATAAACTCGATGAATACTATCGTGATATTTAACAAACAAAAAGAGAAGTTGATGCTTGTGTATAGTTCACGCTCGTTCCAATGAGCATAAGTTAATTGTGGGCTAATTGTGCACAATATACATGTATATTTAATATTTATTCATTGAGAGTTTTCATTGACGTTTTCATAGATTCTCAAAATTACATTATAATTTGTGAGAGTAATGTTGAACAACATGAGGGACATTGATGAGGGCAGATGTTTCTTTTATTTATTTGTTCGATACTGATTTTTTTTTATAATTACATTAACAAAATATTTTCGCCTTAATGTTCAGTATGAGCCAAATTGATTTTGTATACTTAGTAAATGTTTTAATGTTTGTACTGGTTGAATAAGGATCAATGATTGACGTTGACACAGGAAATGATGTTAAATTTTGTTTTTCGATAGACGTTATTATATGATGAATCAGACGGATATCGATACCTAAAAATTAGTTTTTTTTTCGTAGTTCAATTGAATAATGTGTAAATAATTGTGTTTGTTACTGGATTTTTTTCCCGTCATGCACACAACTTAAGTCTTTGATTTTCGGGTTAAATAAATTTGTACTAAGTTACTATTTTACAGGATAAAGAGAATTTTTGGAATATTATGAAACCAATTATTGCTGTTTCACAAGTTTTTGGAAATTTTCCAATAAATGGCATTCAAAATTCAACACCAGATAAATATGTTTTTAAATTTTCATCGTTTATTACAAGCTACTCTTTGATGATTATTTCTTTTATTGGTATTGGTATTGCTGCAGCTTTTAATGAAGCAATTCATTCAACGAAAGGTTAAGTTTACATTCTGAATATATTTAATTGTAGATGAAATCAAATCTTTCATTTTTGTTTTTACTTTTGCAGGGAAATTTTTGTGGAAATTGTCAAATACGATTTTTTATGGATACAATTTTTTAGTGCTGCTTCTAATATTTTTTAAAACACCAAGCTGGATCAAATTGCAAATAAATTGGACGCTTGTTGAAGAAAAATTTGACAAGTAGATATTTTTCAAAGTTATTAGTAATCCATAGGACAAATATGAATTTTTGTTATGTTGCCTTTTGAATTTCCAAATTAGATTGGCTCTTGAAGAGTTCAATACGATTCTTTTTTTATGAACTAATTTTTAAAAACCAATTATTACTTGAAAATAATTATGACCAAAAGCTACTAGTTATAGTTAATTGAAATGTTTTTTTACATAAAATGTTTGTTTATACATTCAGTTTTTTCAGCTTTCAACAAACAACCTTCCGTCTACGGTCTAAACTACACACAATTTTACGGAGGTGGGATAGACGCGAAGCGTCCCACCTATAGTATTATTTTCACTATATGTTTTATGAATACCGCTCATAGCTTCTATAATAATTAAGCTAGATTATTCGTATTAGGCTCAAATTGAAGATCTCGACGAGCTCTAGAGCCTCTAATAAAATTAAAATTTTTTGAGTAATTATTGAGTGTACAAATGACAAAAGAAAAATGTAACGAAATCTTCGAAGCGAGATATTAACAAAACTAAGAAAAAATCATGGATGCGAAAATTTCACAGATAACAGTAAATAATGAAATAAAGATAATTAGAAAAAGTTTATATTTTTTAAAATCGAATTCGTTTGTTTATTCAAGAAAAACTGAAACGACATTTTTTTGGAACATACATAACTTTTTTAAAAATCAACTAAGAGGTTTTATGCTAGTTTAATGGATTCTTCGTCAAAAAATCTACAACCAGAGCCATACTAGAAACTTTTTCAACAATTATTTTTTTTATAATTAGCGATTGTTTATAAAAAATATCAGAGTGAGTAGTTTATAAAATAAAATGAACCACAAAGAAATCATTCAATGAGCTTAATTGGCTCAACAGCTTGTAGAAAATTTTCTAACAAATTTTTTGACTATAATATGAGATTTTTTAGTTGATTATTTAAACAATTAATGAAGATTTAAGCAATCATTATTTTTTTTTTTCATCATTTTTTTGCCATACGCATGCGCACTTGTGACTGTAGAGCATAATACCCACTCATTTTTACCAAGGTCTGTAGATTAATAGACGGCTGGGATAAGGTCGTCGCACAAGCATCAAACATGGCTGACCGCGCATGCGCACTGAGTCATGCGACGACCCTATCCCAGCCGTCTATTAATCTACAGACCTTGATTTTTACCATTAGAGTTTTTTTTTTTAAGATGGCAGATGGTAGCACTCAACAATTCTAGGAATTAATTTAGTTTATTTATTTTGTATTTATCCTGTTTTTTGAAAATTTGAGGTTAAAGTTTTATAAATAAATTTAATATAATGAATAATTGTAATATATAAAAAATTATTATATTACAATTCATTATTAAATAATAAATAAAAATTATAATTTCGGAGTTAACGCGTCCTCCCGCCGGAGTTTTGAAAATTTTCAATTTTCAAAGAGAATGCAGCCGTTACTAAATTTTTCACTAATTTTGTTTATCTCTGCTTCGATCGAGCATATATACAGTTATAAACATCCAATATCTGAAGCATCAGCTAAAATATATTTTAGTGCAATGGGTGAAAGATATTTATTACTTTTTGGATCCGTGGATAGCTTATCAAACAGTTGAGTATATTGATGAGATATATGATTAACGTTTTTCAAACGCATTATCAATTGATTTTTGTTTTAATAACAGATTATAAACTTTTTGCGGGAGTAATTGGTTCCATTATATACGTACCATGGCGACATTCACTTGGAACTTTTGTAATCTTTCAATTATTTTGGTACAAAAAAACCACTAAAGAATTATTGTATATTATTCACTACACGGAGAGAAAAAAATGTTTTACTATGCTACTGTAGTACCGGTGGATGTTTTCGGATTTTTGATAAGATATAATATTTTTTTTATATTTTTTATTATTTATTCTATATATTTTAATAAAGGCACATAGTAAATTAAATCATTTGTAATCAAACTATGGAACAAGATTTTTTTTACTGAAGACATAGTCGAAAGTACTAACGAAATCTTTTTTTTAAATAAACTTTAGATACAAAGTGCTATGTGTAAATTAATGATTATTATGTTAGCATAGTAGAATTGACAATTGACGCTCGTTAAAATAATCATTCGGTACCTAAATTCGAACAATGTTATTTATACTACTCAGCTATTTTAAAAAATACGATTCCCGATTTAATTTTTATTGTGAATTACGATATTTGAAGCGAATTTTACAATGTTCACATGGAAAAAAAAGCAGAAAGACGAAATACCAAACAAAAAAGTCAATTTTACGTTAATTCCGGTTAAGTCCGGTAGCTGAGCGGTCTAAAGCGTACCCGATACCACGTCAATACATACTTCGTCGGTTCGATCCCCGGTCAGAGTGTGAAAAAAAAAAACAAAACAAAACAAAACGAAACAAAAGCTTTTGCGTTATTAATACAATAGAAAAAAAATTGTCAAATTTTTAAAATATTTTATCAAATATATTTTTCACTATACAACATAGTACTTTTTATTTTAAACATGGCTATTTTTACGATTGAGTATTATGATACTTACTACGTCTGATTAAAATTTTCAAACATAGTAAAACTCACTGTTTACATGATAAATGTTGCTAAATTTCCCAAAACATTCACCAGTACTATAAAACATAGTAAAATCCAGTGTTTTTTTTTAGTAAAACCTAATATTTTTTTCTCTCCGTGTATGAAATAGTCATTTCGATAGTTAATACTATCAATTCTAATTTGTCAGGTATCAATCGGTCTCGCAGAGAGATACAAAAGTCTTAACGAAGTTGTACGTTTTAAAATTTCAAACATTTCAACAGAAAGAATAAATTGGCGAAAAATAAAAAAAAAATATGTTATAATAAATGAACTTGTCAAAGAAGCAGACGATATCGTTTCACCGCTGATAATATTATCATGTAGCATGAATGTATATCAGATTTGCGTACAAACATCAGAAGGAATAAGGTATTTGTAAATTAATAATTCAATCCCAGGTAAAAATTAGAGTCAATTTGAGGTCACTTTTTAACTTCACATGTTAATTTAATACGAGGAGTCAAAAAATTGACTTATTTCTACCTGGGATATTCCTGAAATTATTGCAGATAAATGCTCAATATTCATTTTAGATCCGTGATAACTGAATCGAAAATACCAATATATTTTTTTTTGTCAATTTTTTTTATGGTTTCTCGAACGATAGCAGTTGTGTTATGAGCTGCCAAAATTGATGTTGAAAGTAAACATGCATTATCAATATTCGTTCGTTGTCATCCATCAGTTTTTATAGTTGAGGTTTGTTGATATTATTTATATATGACACCGTATAATTAAGGTTTCAATACGTCAATTCAATTGATAATAATTATTATTATTTCTATTGAAGGTTTTTTGGATTCAACAGCAATTATCGATTGATAAAGTTTCATTTACAGCAATGAAGTTTTTTTTCAATTACTCGTCAATTTATATTGACAGTAAGTATACATATATATTTTATTAACTACAGTTTTATCACGTTTTTATTAAATTTTTTTCAGATCACTGGTACCATCGTTACATATCAAATCGTTTACATGCAGTTTCTAGCAGGATATTAGATTCTGTCTGAATCTCTCATTATTAATCAAAATTTATCCATTTTTGTATTTCATTATTCGAACAACAGAAAAATATACCACACAAAATTAATACCTAAAAAAATATGTATTTTGTAAGGATTGAATTTTCTATGGAAAAAAATTGTTGATCATTTATAGCCACGATGAATTAATTATGTAATATATATTCAAACTTATAAATTATCAAGTACAACCTGTACAATTAGATTAATATGAACTGTTAAAATAAAACTAGCTTTTGTTATATCGTGCAGAAAGTAGTTTTAATTAATATAATAAGTAATTTTCATCATGGTTATAAGCAATTGGGACCGCAGCAAACTTTGTGTAATGGTTTTTGGATAAGCTAGATTTCTTAATTTATTATTTTGTCAATTAATAAATTTCAAGCAACTATAATAAAAAAACCCACAAACTGAAAGGTTTTTCAAAAACGATCCTGACAAGAAATTGCATTTGAGATTTGTCGTCAGTTTTTTTTATATTTCCTGTTTAAAATTTTGTCATTTTATATTTTTATCAACAAGTAGTTATTTAATATTTGAATTTTCAAAACTGACTCAATTTAATTGAAGCTTGATACCAGCTTGAATTGAATGTATAAATAGAACCAAAAAAACCAGCGAAATGAAAAAAGTGCATTACACATTTTAATTGTCTCTTTAAATAGTTTATTAAAAAAAAAAATATATGTTCGAAAAAACAAAACAATCGTGAATGCAAAAAAAGAGACAAATATACCATCAACAAGTAACATAACATTACCAAGTTCTACGTGTGCATGCGTGTAGAACTATGTCACCAGCATGCAACCATTTTTTTAAATCTTGTTTCTGTGTAATAATAATCTCGAATATGGATATCAAGATGTAACATTCAGAGGGCAAGGTCTATTCAATATGTATTTTACCTTTGATTTTTTTTTTAATCACTATCAACTTGCATATATAAAATATTAAAAAATGGGAGCAATCGGAGTTCTTTTTTATATTCCGATCCATGCGAATGTTGTGTAAATGAATTTAAAATGCAAACCGCTACTTTAATCACACTGGTGATCAAACCGCGGATTATAAACTATGTAATTCCCTGCTGCGATCATGTTGGTGATTAAATTGATTCTATATAAATAAATTATGGTTTAGAACTCATGTTGATACATTACTAGCGTTTTGTTGCATGCTCACTCTTAGTTACAAACTGTCAAGTAGAAAATAATTTTTATTGTAAGAATCAGTACTGATAATCTATTTGATAATTACACACATCATGAGTGCGGCAGCTGACATATTCTTTTTCCAAGACTCATTTGATGACGTTAAAACTGAAAAATATATTATTTTTATAAATATTTGTATACGAAGTTTTTATTAGTATTGAATGGCATTGAGTCATGAAAACAAAGTTTTATACCTGGAAAAGGTGTGAAAGTTATTTCAAACGAACATTTGAAAAATTCTATTAATAAATATGGATTATTTATGGATTAATAAAATTCAGCCATCGATTGAGCAGGGACCTTTACCAATTCATTCAATCTCATTGGACGATATCGATATTGAGCAACATGGAAAATTGCAAAAAGTATACTGAGAAAAAAATCTCCAACAAAAATTGTTAAAGAAACTCGATAAAAAATATCACGATATTGAACAAACAAAAACGACCCTATGCTAATTGTCGGTATATGACGGGTATATTTAAATATTTCGAGCTTATTAAAAGACGTCAATAGTTCAATCGAGAGAGAATTCTTCTCAGTTTTCATAGATTCCGAAAATTATATTATAATTGGTGGCAGTCAGAATTTGCAACAAAATTCTTTCTTTTCTTTTATTTATTCGTTCGATACTGTTTTTTTTTTTTTATAATTAGATGAACAAAATATTTCAGCTTTAACGTTTAGTGTGAATCAAATTGATTTTTATACTTGGTATAATTTTAATGTTTGTAGTGGTTGAATAAGTATCAATGATTAACGCTGACACAGAATACAAATAATATTGAAATTTGTTGAAATGTTAGACGTTATTATATTATGAATCAGGTGAATATCGATACCCGAAATTTAGTTTTTATTTTGTAGATCATTTTCAGATTATATTTAATTTGATTGAAAGTTAAATGAATTATTCTATTTGTTACTGGATTGCTACTGCGTCACGCAACACAACTGTAGCGTTCTCCTAGGAGGTGATTTTGTTTGAGATATATTCCTTAATGAAATTATGTGATAAGCCTCGTAAAAGAGGTGATTCACACGGTTCAAAGTTTGTAGACCAAATGAATATTGCAGGGAGGAAAAATCTCTGCCTTTTTTTTGGAATTTAGGAAAAATCGACTAAGTTCTTCGCGGATGTTTTAGGCGTCCCTAAATTCTATGAGAGATATGACAGTGGTAATGCGATCGCAACAGTGGAAAAATTTGACCACCTTTTGTGCTAAATATTTACTAGAGATGACGTAGACTGTTGTGTTGCAGCCCGCTAGACTGAAAAAAAGTTCCCGCTGCAGGCACGATCTATTAGACCGGTAATGGTAGACCGCTACAGTAGCAGGATGTCCATGTAAATCCACAGTAAGCACCCGTATTATCTCGGTAAACTGTACTGCTGATTCAGCAGTACAGAGCACTGCTATGGCAACTGAATGCGCGCATCTGTGTGCGCGGTCATATACGGTTCACGACTTTGACATCACTTATAGGTTAGGATTCAAATTTAGCATTTTTTAAAATGTTCAATTAAACATTTCTTTTAATGTTGAATTTAAAAATTTTTTTTCACGTTAAAAATTAAATTTTTTACATTTTTAATTTACCGTGTAATATTATTTTTATGTTATCATTATAGTTAATGCAATTTTTTCGTTTATTCAATAAGTTAACTTATTATTATTACACGGTAAATTAAAAATGTAAATTTTTTTTTTTTTAATTCTATATTCAAATGAAATATATTTTTTTCAAATTCTTTATATATATTTTTTTATAATATACAAGATTTTAAAATCAATTCATATTCAATAATAATAGTAATATATAATCATATTTATTAATAATTAAGGGATTACCTCGGCCAAATTTTGCGGTATAAGAGAGGGGATAAAGCCTATGTTTAATACATTGGTCTGAGAGCCATTGCCAACCTCGAAAAGATGAATTTTTAATTTTTTTTTTTTCGATAAAACAATAGTTTTTTGAAATAATTTTTGTATAATAACCTAATATTATTAATCCCTGAAATATAATTGATCAACTTTTTATCCTTTTAAACATTTATTCAATATTTAAAAAAAATGTGTAAATCGTGAAACACCGCAAAAAAAAAAAAAACAGTTGGTTGTACTGAGAGTGCGGTTGTGTTAGTGTATGATATAGCTGCTGTGGCAGTATGTGTGTATCAATGTGGGATTTATTACTGGCGTTTTTAAACCTACGCGCCACAACATGGCGGATCACTATTCGGTGTTGCCAAGCGTACATTAGAATATAGTAGACGTCATATATACTGCTCGATTAGATGAATTTTTTCTTACTTTAATTATTAATTATAAAAAAACTAAGCTCCAAACCTCTCCAATTTTTTTTCCATACGTTTTGTTTTGTTTCACTTCATAGCCCAATAGGTTTTTTTTCACGATGTCATTATTTCGATTAAAGATATCGGTATTTTAATGGACTTTTTTTTGACAAAAATCGTATTCTCCATAAGAGCCCATGTTAAAAGTTGGCAACTTTGAAAATTAATAAAAAAAAAACGAGCTTCCAAACAATTACCAAAAAATTACATAAAATGTATCAGTATTTCAAGAATCTACTGTAAAAATTTCAAAGCATTCTCATTATTAGTGACTGGCCGAGGTAATCCCTTAATATTAATATTATACATATATACATCATTTAATTTATCGAACGAGTCTTCACGTGTCATACCCTGAGTGGAAATTTAGTTAAGGTCCTGATCAGAACCGGATCAGGGAACCTGATTTCAAATCAGAACCGGATCAGAAATCCTGTTCAGGAACGGATCAGAATGTAACGCTCTTTTTTAGGATTCTGATCAGAACCGGATCAGGAAACCTGGCCAGATTGTAGGGTGAGAGCCAGGATACCTGAACAGGAATGGATCAGGATTCCTGACTAGAATATAACCAGGAATCCTGTTCAGGAAAGGATCAGAATGTAACGCTCTTTTTTAGGATTCTGATCAGAACCGGATCAGGAAACCTGACCAGGATAACTGATCAGGAATGGAACAGGATTCCTGATCTTAAACGGATCAAGTAATTCTAAAGAAAAATTAATTTTTATTATTTGATGTTTTGTAAATCGGTTAACTAATTTACTATATAGCAATGTTAATGATGAAACAGGTTGAATGATAAGATTTTATATACCTAACATAACTTAAATTACCTAACCACTAGCGGGACGCGAACTCGGATCGTTCAGATTACAACTACGGGCCTTAACACGCGCGGCCACGCCGTCTATCGATGATCGGATGTGATTTTTTGCTTTCATAAATTACATCAGCTAAAAAAAACTTAAATTAGAATTTGCGACCTAAATTTGACGTAAAAATAAAATATAACAATTTGTTAAATTGTCCCTTGTCATTTTGTTTTAAAATTAAAATTATAATAATAAATATTTTTCCTGATAATATTCTGGTCAGAATCTGTTCAGGAAACCTTATTCAGGATACATTCAGGTTTCCTGTTCCTTTCCTGAACAGGAAAACTGAATAAAAAAAATTAATTTATTTGATAAATTTTTCCTGATAGTATCCTGGTCAGAATCTGTTCAGGAAACCTTATTCAGGTAACGTTCAGGTTTCCTGTTCCTTTCCTGAACAGGAAAACTGAATAAAAAAAATTAATTTATTTGATAAATTTTTCCTGATAGTATCCTGGTCAGAATCTGTTCAGGAAACCTTATTCAGGATACGTTCAGGTTTCCTGTTCCTTTCCTAAACAGGAAAACTGAATAAAAAAAATTAATTTATTTGATAAATTTTTCCTGATAGTATCCTGGTCAGAATCTGTTCAGGAAACCTTATTCAGGATACGTCAAGGTTTCCTGTTCTTTTCCTGAACAGGATTGGCTAAGGTTACCTGACTTAAGGAAATCGTAAGGTGTCCTGACCAGGTTCGGGTCAGGAAAGAGTCAGGCTCCCTGAATAAGGAATCCTGATCCGTTTCTGATCAGAGTTCGAGGTCAAATAGGGCATCCTGAAAATTTTTCCACTCGGGACAGCTATTCTTTGTACCGCTCATACACCTAAACTCATCAACAGAAAAGTCTACCGCTACAGCAGCAGTGCTGTACTGCTGTGAGAGCAGTACAGAAATTCCAAGTTGGGTGTACTGCTCTGACAGCAGTCCAGCACTTCGCAGTCTACTCTACTGCTACGGCAGCAGGAACGTACCGTGCCTGCAGCGGTAACTTTTTTTTCAGTGTAGGTTAATTCTGTAGCAGATATATTTTTTACGAAAATTTATTTTATTTTTAACCTTTTAACTCTATCCATGTAGAGCAAGTACTTTCAATAAGATAGCTGTAGAAACTTTGCCTTGAGCTTAGAAAAAGTTTCTTCAAACCCTGTAAAGCTCCCATCAAAATCAGTCTTTAAGTAAAATTGATTGACAAAAAAAAAAATTAATTATCTATCTATTTTTCTCAAAAACTTTATCTTCAAAGGAGTCGATTTAGATAAAAGCTCTAGAGCTTTCGAAGATGCACTGCAAAAACTGCGCCTTTGAATTCTAGGCACTGTTCCATTGGATTCATAGAGCACATTTTATTGAGCACTGCTCAATGATATTCAAGGAGCACTGATATCGGTCCGGTTTCTCTGTTAATTCAAAGGTACTGTATTCGTTGAGCAGCCTGAGCTATCACTTGAATCAAGAAAGAGACACTCATACACATCACATAACCTCTTTATTTCAGTGACTATTAAACAATTAACATATATATGAATGCATATACACTGTAAAAAAAAAACTCTATATTTGATAACAAAACTTCTTGAAAATAGAATTTTCGTTCTAGGAAATTTTTAGTTTTGAAAGAAGAAAAAAAGTTCTTGTTATGAATAGAAAACTTCTTGTTAAAAGACAGAAAAAATTCTTGAAACATGACAAATTTAGATTTGAAATAAACCTAAAATAGATTTGAAAAAAGAAAAATTATCCTAGTAATGATAATAAAACTTCTTGAAATAAATGCTAAAAAGGTCTTGAATTGAGACGCATACTTCTTAAAAAAAATCTTTTTGTTCCCACATCATGAACAACAGTTCTAAATTTTAGAACAAGGCTTCTTAGAAATAATCAAGTTGTGTCTTGAATTGAGAACAAAAAGATTTCTATCAAGTCAAAATTAGATTCAATTCAAGAAGTAAATTACTACTGATTTAAATAAATAAAAAAATTATTTATTCAACATTACTTTCGTTAATTACCAGAAGTACAGTGCAACTCTACATTGTAAACCATATTTTTTTTCCTAATCTAATTAGTTATGACGGGACGAAAATTTCTGTTCTCATAAAGCACGACATTTAAGAAGAAAAATTAAATCATATTCCAATTTAAAAAAATCAAGTTTGATAATAAATACTTAAGAAAAATATGAAACTAAATGATATAAAAAAAATTAATGTAAAAAAAATTTAATAGAAAACTAATCTTTAGTCGGTATTCATTTTTTATATTATTATTATATAATTATTAAAGTAATAGAAACATCGTAAAAGAATATTTTCTTATGTCTGACAAGTTGTCTTATCATATATGTAAAAAAAAAATATGAGCAAAACATTTTCCTTTTGACTTGTTAACAAAATTAACTTCAATTTGAATATGACGTAATCTTTCTTCTTAAATCTCGTGCTTTATGAGAACAGAAATTTTCGTCCCGTCATGTACATGCGTTCGTGGCTCGGTGGGGAAGTCGATAGGTTTAAGATATCGTGGTTTGCGTCGGTCAAGGGTTCGGTTTCCCTCATAGGTAATTAGTTTAGGAAAAAAAATATGGTTTACAATGTAGAGTTGCACTGTACTTCTGGTAATTAACGAAAGTAATGTTGAATAAATAATTTTTTTATTTATTTAAATCAGTAGTAATTTACTTCTTGAATTGAATCTAATTTTGACTTGACAGAAATCTTTTTGTTCTCAATTCAAGACACAACTTGATTATTTCCAAGAAGCCTTGTTCTAAAATTTAGAACCGTTGTTGATGAAGTGAGAACAAAAAGATTTTTTTTAAGAAGTATGCGTCTCAATTCAAGACCTTTTTAGCATTCATTTCAAGAAGTTTTATTATCATTACAAAGATAATTTTTCTTTCTTCAAATCTATTTTAGGTTTATTTCAAATCTAAAACTGTCATGTTTCAAGAAATTTTTTGTCTTTTAACAAGAAGTTTTCTATTCATAACAAGAACTTTTTTTTTTTTTCAAATTCAAAAATTTCTTAGAACAAAAGTTCTATCTGGTAGAACTTTTTTTTTTCAGTGTATATGTTAAATATTCGATAAAATCAATAACTAAAGATATATAGATCATTTATAATAATTTATAAATATATATTTATGATGTAAATATCATTACGCACTGAGAAAAAAAATTGCTGTTCTTGAAAAAAAATTTTCTTCATATTAGCAAATTTTTTCTTGGAACTTTTTTGTCTTAAGTTGAAAAAAAAAATAATGTGAGCGAAAAATAATAATTTTTTTTTTTTTTTAATTAAAAAATGTATTTTTTCAACTTTTGATTATTTATTAATTTAACTTGAGACAACAATCATTCAAGTTGAGAAAAAAAAACATATTTAAGTTGAGTGAATAATGATATAAATAGAGCAAATTTTGATTTTATTTTAGCAAATTTTCTCTCAACTTGATCGCTCGCTGCTTCAAATTGAATGACTCGTCTTTCAAATTAAGGTATATGTCATTTTATTTTAGCAAATTTTTTCTCAAATTGATTGTTTGTTGCTTTGATTTAATTGTCAAGTAACTTTAATTAACAAATATTTTACATAAAAAAAATCAATACTGTTTTGAATTGAGGCATATGTTATTTTATTTTAGCAAATTTTCTCTCAACTTGATCGCTCGTTGCTTTAAATTGAATGACTCTTCTTTCAAATTGAGGGTTATGTCATTTCATTTTAGCAAATTTTTTCTCAAATTGATCGTTTGTTGCTTTAATTTAATTCTAAAGTTATTTTAATTAATAAATATTTTACATAAAAAAAATCAATATTGTTTTGAATTGAGGGTTATGTTATTTCATTTGAGCGAATTTTCTCTCTACTTGAACGCTTGTTGCCTTAAATCGAATGACTTGTCTTTCAAATTGAAGTATATGTCATTTTTTTTTTGCAAATTTTTCCTCAAATCAAAAGACAAAATATCCTTAAGTTTATCACAAGTTTTCTTAAATTAATTCTATATTTTAAAAAAAAAAAAAATAATTTGTCTCAAATTGAAAAAAAATATTTTCTCAAAACAAGACATTTTTTCTCAAATTATTATTTTTTTTTCCAACTTAAGACAAAAAAATTCCAAGAAAAAATTTGCTAAACTGTAGCAATTTTTTTTCTCAGTGCGTGACAGATATAGAAGTACAAATAGAGAGAGAGAAAAAATAAAATGTAGTTGTGTCTGCGCATGCTTTCGAAACACCAAAATCTGCTCAACAAATATATACCTAGGTACAGAACCAAGAAATGAAAGGAACAACGTTAGCGGAGCAGTGCTCCATTAATCCAATGGAACAGTGCCTAGAATCCAAAGGCGAAGTTTTTGAAGTGTGACTAATTTTATTTGTTTATTAGTGAATTAATGAGTATTTAAATAAAGAATAGAATAAATAAATAAATAAATAAACACACTTACCCACCACGTACCTGCATTTTGATAATTTATTGACAATTGATCTTTCACTCCCAAAAGTTTTTAATTCTACTTTAATTGCAATATTAAAACAGTTGAACGTCTTGCAAAACTTCGAAAATTTCTGTCAATGAGAATAACAAATAAATTATATATATATATATTTATATATATTATATGTATATATATTTGATTTTGCTACCAAAAAAACTTTCCGTGCATTTAGGTTAAAAAATTTGTATACAAAATTACTATTTTACAGGATAAAGAGAATTTTTGGAATATTATGAAACCAATTATTGCTGTTTCACAAGTTTTTGGAAATTTTCCAATAAATGGCATGCGAAATTCAACACCAGATAAATATGTTTTTAAATTTCCATCATTTGTTACAAGCTACTCTTTGATGATTATTTCTTTTATGGGTATTGCTTTTGCTGCAGCTTTAAATCGAGCAATTCATTCAATGAAAGGTGAAACTCTCACTTTTAGTTCACATTCTGGATATTTTCAATTGTACATATGATCAAATCTTTTATTTTTATTTTTTCAGGCAAATTCATGTGGAAGTTGTCGAACACCGTTTTTTATGGATACAATTTGTTAGTGTTGCTTTTAATATTTTTTAAAACACCGTCCTGGATTAAATTGCAAATGAATTGGATACGTGTTGAAGAAAAATTTGACAGGTAAATATTTTTCAAACTTATTTCTATCCGTTTTCAATATTTTTAAAAGCTAATAGTGTTCCGTAAGATACTTATAAAATCGGTCCATTCATGTCACTTTTTGTTATTTTGCGATAAGTTTTGAACATCTGAATCAAATTGGCTTTTAAAAAGTTCAATACGTTTTTTTTTCGTTCCGAAAACGACGTAACCCAGGTAGGATCCCACAAGGGTAAACGGCCATGCCAGGCTTGTTACAAGCTTGTGTTTCCTACCCTTGGTGGACTAGAATGTGCCTAGCTTGGCACAGAGAATTTTTCCAGTCATTGCACAAGACTTGTTAATCTAGGCTTGTACCAAGCCTGTGTCGATTGTTATTTCCAAGCCTCACACAAGGTTAAAAATTCCAAGCTCGTGTCAAGCTTGTATTTACAGTCATTGCACAAGACTTGTTATTCCAGGCTTGTACCAAGCCTGTGACAATCGTTAATTCCAAGCCTCACACAAGGTTAAAAATTCAAAGCTCGTATCAAGCCTGTATTTACAGTCATTGCACAAGACTTGCTAGTCCAGGCTTGTACCAAGCCTGTGTCAATCGGTCATTCCAAGCCTTAAACAAGGTTGAAAATTCCAAGCTCGTGTCAAGCCTGTATTTACAGTCATTGCACAAGACTTGTTAGTCCAGGCTTGTACCAAGCCTGTGTTAATCGTTAGTTCCAAGCCTCACACAAGATTAAAAATTTCAAGGTTGTGTCAAGCCTGTTTTTCCAGTCACTAGACAAGCCTTGTTAATCCAGGCTCGACACAAGACTGTCCCCTTGATTTTTCCCACCCTCACACGACCCTCGTAATATAGCCTTGTTTCAAGCTGGTGCCCATTGTTTCACCAAGCCCGACACGAGACTTGACTTATGCATATATTTAACTCAAAAAAAAAAATTATAGTAATTAGATATATAAATTTAATATAAATTTCAAATAAAAATTATCAGGCTTTGACTATTGTGTGAGGCATTCGCGAGGACTGTGTGTTTAGTCTCAATAGAATTTATTTATATAAAAAATTTTGACGACCACTTTTATCAATACCCCGATGGTTGACATGATAGTGCATTGGACTTCCACGTGAGAAGCCCCGGATCGATCCCGCGTCGCGTCCCTAGTTTTTCGTTCAATTATTATCGTTTAATAGAATTGTCTGAATTAAAAAATAATAATGTCGGAATTATTAAATTAACAATAATAATAGATTAACCATAGTAATTTATTTATATTTTTTTTAAAATTGTTTTTGGAAGCTTGAGTCAAGCCCGAGGCACAAGCCTTGGCACAAGGCTGGAATACGAGTCTTGACACGAGGCTGGGACACGAGCCTTGGCACAAGGCTTGTCATCAAGCTTGTAACATAGGCACATTTCCAATCACTTAACAACCTTGGCACAAGCTTGTAGCACAAGCTAGACACAAGCATGTGAGCCTTGTGGACAAGCTTGTGCCAGGCCTGGCACAATCGTTTACTCCTACCTGGGAACTTTTTTTATTTCAAAGTTTGGGCCTTATTTAATTTTTCATTGACATTTTGGTACACGGCCCAAATTTAAAAATTATCATATAAATTTGAATTAAGTATCAGCTAACAACACTTCGTAAGTAGGGTTAGTCGACGTCACGAATTTTTGATTGCTCAATAACTTACTTATTATCAAATATAAATTAAAACTAAAATTACTTTCCTTATTAATATCGATATTTCCCTATCCAATGAGCCTAGCCTCGAATTTTTCCGATAAATAGTAAAATAGATATGAGAACCCGTAAAAGCCAGGTACAAGATTTGACTAAAAAATAAATATTTTGTCAAAATTGCCCCATTCTGCATTTTTCTCTTTCTTGCGTTCACCGTGTCAATTTACTCTCGCCTTATATTGTAGAACATATAAATATGCGTATATATGTATACATATTCACACATATGCATGCATAAGCGCGCTTGCGTATTAGCCGGGATAAGTCGGCGCGTATTTGTTTCTTTTAAATAATTTTTTATAATTTTATTCCTTTAAAAATCAAAAAATTAAGATCTTCTCCAGAATAGTTTTTTTACATATTGCGATTATTTAAACAAAAGAAGTGAAATAACATCAAAACAAAAATTCTTAATTTTTATATACAAAAGTAACTCATTTTTCCCCTTTTTAATAAACAAAATATGTGAAATAAAAATATATGAATAAAAAAAATTAGGTTGAAGAATTTTTGTTTTGATGTTACACAGTAAAAAAAAGTTGGTAATTCGTTTGTAATTTGTAGACTTTAGTCGTTTGTCAAATTTTTGTTTGTTAATTTAACAAAAAAAAATTTGTAAAATCTTTTGACAAGTTTTATTTGTTAATTTTACAAACAAAAAATTTGTAAAATATTTTTACACACTCCGTTTGTTAATTTTACAAACTCTGTTTGTTAATTTTACAAACTCTGTTTGTTAATTTTACCAACAAAAAATTTGTAAAATGTTTTTACAAACTCTGGTTGTTAATTTTACAAATTTTTTTGTGTTAAATTGGCTCGAAGCATATATAAATGAAGATTTAATGTAAAAATAAGTAGAATATTTGAAAAAATAATAAAATTTACGTATCAAAAAATATTATATAAATGAATAGACATTTATTTTTTTGCTTGCACAAAAAAAAAAAAATTTAACAAAAAGTATTTGTAAAATTAACAAACAGCTGTTTGTAAATTTCATTTTACAAACAAAAATTTGTAAAATTAACAAACAGTTATTTGTAGACCTAATTTAACAAATAAAATGTTTGTTAAATTAACAAACGTTTTGTTGGTGGACCTAAATTAACAAACTGAATTTGTTAATTTTACCAACTATTTTTTACTGTGTATTTATTAAGATAAATAATCATGAATAATATTACTTGAATAATTTTTACAACATTTTTGCATGTATAATACACAATTTTTTGAAGATTTAAATTCCCTGCAAAAATACATGCCATAAGTCGAGGCTAGGTGTACACAGTAAAAAAAAGTTGGTAATTCGTTTGTAATTTGTAGACTTCAGTTGTTTGTCAAATTTTTGTTTGTTAATTTAACAAAAAAAAATTTGTAAAATCTTTTGACAAATTTTATTTGTCAATTTTACAAACAAAAAATTTGTAACATATTTTTACAAACTCTGTTTGTTAATTTTACAAACTCCGTTTGTTAATTTTACAAACAAAAAATTTGTAAAATGATTTTACAAACTCCGTTTGTTAATTTTACCAACAAAAAATCTGTAAAATGTTTTTACAAACTTCGTTTGTTAATTTTACAAATTTCGTTTGTTAATTTTACAAATTTTTTTTTGTAAAATTAATTTGTAACATATAAATGAAAATTTAATGTAAAAATAAGAAGAATATCTGAAAAAATCTTGCATACGGTCGGATTGAGTCGGACGATGTGTGTTTTTATAAGCAGTTGATAATAGACAACACGTGAAGTATTTTTTTTCTTCAAAAACAAATAAATAATTATTAAATTATAATTATAATAAATCAATAATTCGTGTTTTCAATGACTTCATCAAGTAAGTTAATTTAAAGTGATTTATAAATCCCTTCAAGATTATTTATAAATGTTATTTTATATTTTTAATTAATTCTTAATTAATAACATAATAACAATATGCTTGTTGACAATATTTTCGAAGCTACTTACTTGATAATTAATTAATTGTTAAATATCAGGTAATATTGTAAGAATATAAATGGATTAGAAGAATTTCCTTATCAATATCAATTCTCGAATGTGTTTTTATTATTGTTCAGTATAAAAATGAAAAAAAATGGGTACAGCTATCAGAGCATTTTACATATGCTGATATCATCCACAAAGGTTTATTAGTTATTTATTTTGTTTAATTCACTTAAGAATTTGTTTGATTCATAAATACTTTTTTCAATTTTAAAGTATATGCAATATTTGCATTACCTGAGGAGCAAGATATTGAGATTACTGATCTAAATGATGTTTTAATTGATTCAGATATATTATGTAATTTTATACGTTGAAATAGTCATAGCTTGACATCTAAACTTAGACAGAAAATAGTAAATTTGTTAGATATATGTAAGATTTTTTTGCTTTTTTATTTTATTGAAATTATTAACTAAAAAATTGATTATTTGTTGACATTATCATATTATGTGATGTTTTTTCAGCTAAAAATATAGTTGCTAATGTTACACAAACTCATGGATTAAAGCATGCTGATGGTAGTACAAGTGCTAATGTTATACCAGTACCATCAGATAAACCAATTGATCTCAATGACGACAAAGAGCCTTTACCGAAAAAAACCAAAATTAAAAAAAAAAATAATTGGGGACGTGGTTTTAGCTCAAGTTAGTTGTTAAGAAAGAATTTGAATTGTATTTTTTTTCCCTTTACTGAATATCTAATTTTTTTATTTTATCAAGCAATTGAAAGAACGTCTCATTAATCACTAATATGGAGATAAAAAATTTGAATCATATACAATGATTTAGGATATTTAACAAAAAAATGTAGAAAAGTTATTGTCAATATTGTGGCATATGAACTTTTAAAACATAAAAAAATAACCCAGAGATGTGGTTTTATTTCAAGGTAAATTTCATCAACAATGTTTGACTAAAAAATTTGCTGATAATAATTATTAAGTTTAAAACGTATACAAAAGTTACAAAGATGGTAGTGTATTTAAAAATAATACATTTTTTCAAATAAATAAAATTTCAATTCATCTACAAATTTATTATGACGAGTTTGAGGTTTGCAACCCTTTGAGTCCGAAAGCCGGTATACACAAAATTGGTGCTTTTTATTTTTCCATTTTAAATTTACCTTAACATATGCTTTCAAAATTAGACAATATTCGTTTACTTGCCCTCGGTTATGATTCTGATATTTAAAGTTTTGGTATAAATCCAGTTTTAAAATATAATAGTTAATGATTCAAAAATTTTCGAAACAGATTGTATATTTATAAAAGGACTTAATTCTTTTGTCAAAGGTAGTTTAATATCTGTAAGTTTTGATAATTTAGGAGGAGCAAAAATAATAGGTATGAATGAATCTTTCGTAGCCACGTATTCTTGTAGAATTTGTAAAATAACTATAAAAGAAGCTAGAAAAAGTGTTTCATTAAATGAAAGTCTGTTGCGAACTAAATCAGAATTTATCTCATTATATCATCAGTTAGAATATTGTAATTATGATACATTTAATTTTTATAGTATAAAAAAAAAAAATCTTTGGGTAGAGTTGAAATTTTATGATTTTGTTGATAGTTCAATTGTTGATATATTCCATGACTTTTTAGAGGGTATTTGTCACCGAGATATAAAATATGTACTTAAATATTTGATCAAGATAGGTATTGTCGATCTGTCAAATTTAAATAATAAAATATCAACTTTTGATTATGGCTCACATAATAGATCTATAACCATCCATGTCGAATAGATTTAAATAAAAACGCAAATTTAGTAGGTCAGCGTGGTGCTCAAATGTTTTGTTTGATGACTTATTTACCACTTTTTTTAACTGATGAAATAACGAAATTGAATCATGAGGGTACAAAAAAATGGAGAGTTATTTTATTGTTAATAGAAATTATGAAAATTGTTTTTGCTCCAACAATAAGCTATGATATGTTAGATAGACTAACAGTTTTAATTAAAGACCATCATAGTCTTATTATTAATGAAATTAATTCATCATTGATAATGAAAGATCATTTGATAACACATCTTCCAATGATTATAAGTAAAATGGGACTACCAAGAATTCATTGGACCATGAAATACGAAAGTAAAAATGGATTTTTAAAAAGTTTCGTATACAAGTTGAAAAATTTCAAAGACATAGCACATACACTGGCTAATCGTCATCAAAAATGTATGCTACAAACATGGAATAATAGAATACTATATTCTGAAGACGAACCACAAATTAACAACACAAAAATAATAAGTTTAAAGTCAAGTGAATTTTGTGATATTATTAACAAAACGTTAAATATAAATTCAAATAATTATATTTCTATAGGTAATAGTGTTGATATTCGAGATGAACATTTGATAATACAAAAATTTATTTGTACATCAAATACTAATAGTTTTCCAACTTTCGGAAAAATCCTTATGATTTTTTCACATAATTTAAAGTTTTATATCATTTGTCAAAGTTGGAAGACAGAAGGTATTTCACCATCATGCTTAGGATATATTGTAGAAAATACTTTTGAATTATGTATACATGAAGTTATCAATCTATACCTCATACAAAAAGTTAGAATATAAACGAGTCTATACAGATAAAAATTAGTTATTGTAACAGATTATTTTTTGTAAATTTTGTAATTGATAAAATAATATTCATATGTACAGAGTGAATTATTTCATTGTTTAGTTATATGAAAAATAATAAAATTTACGTATCAAAAAATATTATATAAATGAATATACATTTTTTTTTTTGCTTAAACAAAAAAAAAAAAATTTAACAAAAAGTATTTGTTAAATTAACAAACAGCTGTTTGTAAATTTCATTTTACAAACAAAAATTTGTAAAATTAACAAACGGCTGTTTGTAAATTTCATTTTACAAACAAAAATTTGTAAAATTAACAAACAGCTGTTTGTAAATTTTATTTTACAAACAAATATTTGTAAAATTAACAAACAATTATTTGTAGACCTAATTTAACAAATAAAATGTTTGTTAAATTAACAAACGTTTTGTTGGTGGACCTAAATTAACAAACTGAATTTGTTAATTTTACCAACTATTTTTTACTGTGTATTTCCTGAGATTTATCTCTGCCTACCAGCTAATTTTTTTTGTAATAATTCTTACGAATCAACTCCAGGCAAGCTTGTAATAAATTTAACTCAAAAATAAAAGTTGTAAATTGAAGTGTATTGTATGTCGTTTTTATAATAGGAGATTTTTTAAGCCCCCAAACCAAATTTCAATTTTGGTCGACCGTCAATTTTGGTACCCACTCGATAAAAATTGGTTATAATCAGAGAGATGGCAACATGGTGAAATATAGTTTGAAAAAAATGATGATCTGAATTTCGTACATCGAAAAAATGGCCGAAAAAATTGCTTTATTATTTTGGCCTTTTTAAAATGGCTTTATTTTTTTGGCCTCTTAAAAATGGCCTTAATTTTTTAGCCCCTTAAAGATGACCCTTAAAAATGACCTTATGTTTTTGGCCTTTTTGAAATGGCCTCGAGTTTTGAAAATAAATGACAAATGTTTAACTGTTATTCTTTAAACTTTTAGTGGATACATGACTACAAAATACAAACGTTGAAATAATAACTAGCTTTTACATTTTTCTAAACTAAATTCTGAAAACCAATTATTGTTTGAGAATTATTATGACAAAAGGCTCCTAGTTATAGTTTATTAGATTTTTTTTTTAATAAAATGTTTGTAAGTTTTTTCAGCTTTCAACAAACAACGTTTCGTCTACGGTCAAAACTACACACAATTTCACTAATTTTGTTTATCCTTGCTTCGATCGAACATATATACAGTTATGAATACCCAATATCTGAAGCATCAGCTTACGAATATTTTAGTGCAATGGGTGAAAGATATTTATTACTTTTTGGATCCGTGGATGGCTTATCAAACAGTTGAGTATATTGATGACGGATATGAATAATGGTTCGAGAACGCATTATTAATTGATTTGTTTTTAAACAACAGATTATAAACTCTTCGTGGGAATAATTGGTTCCATTATACGTACTATGGCAACATTTACTTGGAACTTTGGTGATCTTTTAATTGTTTTGGTACAAAAAAGCTACTGAACAGTTATTGTATTATTCACTATGAAATATTTATTTTGATAGTTAATACTTTCAATTCTAATTTGTCAGGTATCAATCGGTCTCGCAGAGAGATACAAAAGTCTTAACGAAGTTGTTCGTTTTAAAATTTCAAACAATTCAACAGAACGAATAAATTGGCGGAAAATAAAAAAAAAATATGTTATAATGAATGAACTCGTCAAAGAAGCAGACGATATCGTTTCACCACTAATATTGTTATCATGTTGCATGAATGTATATCTGATTTGCGTACAAACATCAGAAGGAATAAGGTATTTGTAAATTAATAATCAAATACTTCTGAAATCATTACAGATAAATGATTAGTTTTGATTTTAGATCAGTGATAACTGAATCAAAGATTCCAATATATTTTTTTTTGTCAACTTTTTTTGTGGTGTTTCGAACAATAGCAGTTGTATTGTCAATAGCCAAAATTGACGTTGAAAGTAAACATGCATTGTTAGTATTCGCCCGTTGTCATCCATCAGTTTTTATAGTTGAGGTTTGTTGATATTCTTTTTATGATACTGTGTTCGAGGTTTAAATAAGCCTTTATTTAATCGATAATAATTATTTTTATTTCTATTAAAGGTTTTTTGGATGCAACAGCAATTGTCGATTGGTAAAGTTTCATTTACAGCAATGAAGTTTTTCCCAATTACTCGTCAATTTATATTGACTGTGAGTATACATATATATTTTAATAACTATAGTTTTATAACGTTTTTATTAAATTTGTTTCAGATCACTGGGACAATCATCACATATCAAATCGTTTACATGCAGTTTCTAGCACATTATTAGAATTCATTCAAATCTCTTATAATTGATCAAATTATTCCACAAACTAATTAGTTTTAATATCTGAAAAAATATTTATTGTAGAAGAATTTAATTTTTTCTAGAAAAAATTTTTTTTCAATAATTCTGAAGAAATTAAGACTGAATGTCAAAGTATTGAAAAAAATTCCTTCTCCCAGATTTTGATCAAAGTAGGCTTATTTTTTAAGTGAAATGAAGATCTACATTATCGAATTTTTTTTGTAATTTTCTACCACGATTCAAGCGAGATAAGTAAGGTCAAAATTGACAACAATTAACACTTTTAACACACGCATAGGAAGCATCGGCACGTTTTCACTTCTATTGAAAAAACTCTTCGACAAAAAACCTTTATAGTCGAGTCTCCTAAAATGAAATTCAACCACTTTTGTTCAAAGTTTTGAAAAAAATCATGGGGGTGTATTTGAGGGTGGGAAATCGATTGGTCGTAGGGAAAAATCGCGGAAAAATTTTTTTCGGCGGGAAAAAAAATAAAAAGAGTTAGTTTTTTGAATACTGAGCAGGCTATGGGTCGGAGGGGAAAATAAATTTCAAATAAAAAATGTAGGGAATCAAATTATCTAAATTTTAAGTGTCTATAGTTTTTCGAGTAGATTGAAGGGTTAAAGGGAAAATTGCGGTTGAAATATTTTAAAAATCGTGAAAATCAAACCGAGGAGGAATCTTAAATGAGGGTCGCCGTCTCCGCTTTGTCCTATGCTTCGTAGCTTGAGTTCCAGGAATTTGAGGCCGATATTTTTTTTTAAAATAAAATAAAATTTATCATCGACAATTTATTTATTTGAATTGTTGTTAAATTTTTTATTTTATAAAAAATTATAAACAAATTGTAAATTATTGTAAATTATTATTATAATGATGGTTATTATTATAATAATAATATAAATAATAATTTAAATAATAATAAAATTAATAATAATATTATTATTATTATTAATAATTATTGTCGATACTGAAAATAATAATTATAATAATAAAAATAATAATAATCTTTTATATAAATTAATAATTTTTAAACAATTACTCGCGATTTCTTCGGTCCAGAATTTTTTTTTATTTTTTCGAGATTCGCGGCGGTTCTAGGGGGAAAGGGGTGGTTAAATCGCGAAAATGCCCTAAGACGAAATTAAAGTACACATATTAAGGAAAATTTACAGGTATTTATTTTTTTTTTTTTTCAATTATTTAACAAATTATAAATTTATTTATCCGGAGAAAATTTCATTTTTTTATTTTTTCGAGATTCGCGGCGGTTCCAGGGGGAGAAAGAGGTGGTTAAATCGCAAAAATGCCCTGAGACGAAATTAAAGTACACATATTAAAGAAAATTTACACGTATTTATTTTTTTTTTTTTCAATTATTTAACAAGTTATAAATTTATTTATCCGGAGAAAATTTCATTTTTTTATTTTTTCGAGATTCGTGGTGGTTCCAGGGGGGAAAGGGGTGGTTAAATCGCGAAAATGCCCTAAGACGAAATTAAAGTACACATATTAGGGAAAATTTACACATATTTATTTATTTTTTTTTTTTAATTATTTAACAAGTTATAAATTTATTTATCCGGAGTAAACTTTATTTTTTTATTTTCCCGAAAAGGCTCAGCCGTACTATCGGATTTATCCTCCAAAAAAAAAGAACGTTCATAATTTCTGAACTAATTGTCGGAAAGACTTCGGATTTACTCTAAAAGAAGCGTGTCTGGAAAACTCTATCGCCCACTGATAAAAAAGAGCATTATCTATTCAGTCACTGTTTTTTTTTCTTGAAAAAAATTGAAAATTGAAAAATACAAAAAAAAAAATTTTTCTGTTTTTTTTTTTTTTTATGAAAACTATACTATTCGTACGGAAAAAATTTATTTGTGTAAGTGATAAAAATTTTTTAAACCTAATATGAAACATTTGTGACTTGAGTTATAGCTTGTGCTATTTTCATTTTTTAGGCAATCTTTAACTCGTGATCAAATTGTAACGAAGACTTTGTATTAGGCTCAAAACATGCGTACTTAAAAAATCTATCGCTTCTCTGAAAAAATTTTGATCTATGAATGACATTTTTCATAAAAAAAAAAAAACCGATTTCTTTTTTTTTTCTAGTCAAAAATTAATATTGCGTCAATATATGTTGAAGTTGATCTACTCATAGATTCGAAACGCAAACCTGCTGATAAAACAACAGATTATAAACTACATGATTCTCTGCTGTGATCATGCTGTTGATAAAATCGATTCCACGAATAAATTATGGCTACTCATGTAGATATATTACTAGCGTATTGTTGCATGTTCACTCTCAGTTATATAAGCTACAAAGTGTAAAATAATTTTTATTCCAAGTATCAGTACTGTTAATCTTTTTCATAATTACAAAAATAATAAATCCCTTAGGGGACATATTTTTTATTTTTTAGCCTTGCTTAATGACGTTAAAACTGAATAATATATATATTTTTTTTTATAATTTGTACTTCAATACGAAGTTTTCTTTATTATTGAATGGCATTCAGTCACGTACAGTCTGAAGACAAAGTTTTTAACTTGCAAATAGTGTGAAATTTATTTTAAATATAAATGTTAATAATATTCTGTTAATAAATATGGATTATTTACGGAATAATAAAGTTCAGCCATCGATTAAGCAGAGATCTTTACCAATTCATTCATTTTTTCTATCGGACGATGTCGACATTGAGCGACAGAGAAAATTTCAAAAAGTATATAACGGAAAAAAACCCCAACGAATATTGTTATGAGAAACTCGAAAAAAATCCCTAATTGACAAACAAGAGGCGGAGTTGATATTTCTGTCTATAAGTAACGCTTATTCCACTGACCCTCCGGTGACTGCGAGTATATGCAATAAAGTTTTCGATAAAACGTTGAAGCGCAATTAAGAATCTTAACGAGATAATATTACTATATAGTTCAGTCGAGAGAGAATATTTCGGAGTTTTCAATTTACTCGCAATAATTTCAAAGTTTTTCATTTTTTAAAATCCAAGGGAGAAAAAATTCAAATTTTTTGAGCGGATACATCTTTTAAAAAACTTTGATTGTTGTGATTTGAAAGATTTGACGAATTAGCTAAAAATAAAATTAAAAAATATGGCTGAATCCTCGTGTGTAAAAAGTATCAACTTAGTTGAAAAAAAAGTGCTAATAACAAAAAGGCCTATATCCTTAGGATCTGGTCCCTTTTCTCAAAATCAAAAAATCAGAAGGGCCTATTTCCAGGGACATAGTTCTTTTTGTCATATTTTTTTTTTCTACCAAATGCTTCACTTTATTGGATTCCCTAACGGTACGGTCCAACCCGTTATGAACCGTTATTAAACGGTCGTCTCGAGGTTGGAATGTGCGCAAAAAAAACCGAAAACAAACCATTTTTAAACCTAAAAATAACGAAATCAGAACTAACTGTTACTTGATCGTTGATAAACCTTGTTCAAACCACTGAAATGGAAGTTAATACCAAAAATGGCAAATGAAACACTGAAGTCTGCCATCTTGATATACCGGACCGAACGGAGGTTTGGGAACGTACCAACGAGAGTTATTGTGACATATCGTTAGGAAAACCTCAAAGGGCCGAAATCTAACCAAAGTTATTGAACAGTTAAATAACGGTTACAGCAAACTGGTCTTCAGTTCACAAAACCTCAGAATAACCATTATATAACGCGGTTAGAGACAGTTGTTCTTGCGCACATTGCAACCGTCAGGTAACAGTTATCCAACCACGAAGCAACCTTATAAAAACTTAACCCCAAAATAACCTGATTCCAACCCACGAAACGGGTTGGGTCGTACCGTTAGGGTTTGTTTTATTGAAAAAAAAAACAGATTTTGCTGTATCCTTCCATGTTTAAAAGCTATACTCTCTTTCGATGATTCTAATAGTTTTTGTGAGAACAGTCGCATTTGAACAAATACTAACACCGGTGGCCACTTCAGCATTAAGAATTTAAGTCATGCAGGGTCGTGCATTTTGTTGATTTTTTTCGCTGTGCATATTCGCTTTTCGAGTTGAATCAATTCATACAAAGTTACTGTTTTCATTATCTATAACAGGAAAATGAGAGTTTCTGGAATATAATAAAACCAATTATTGCTGTGTCACAATTTTTTGGAAGTTTCCCAATAAGCGGTTTTTACAATTCAGAACCAGATGAATATATTTTCAAATTTCCATCTTTTCTTACGGGCTATTCAGTGATGATCATTTCACTCAACGGTATTGGTATTGCTGCATACTTTAATGGAGCGATTCGTGCTACGAAAGGTGAAACTTTCACGTTCAGTTCACAAATCCTGAATATTTTTGATTGTAGATAGTGTCAGGGCGTTATTTTCGTTTTTATTTTTCCAGACGAATTCTTCCTAAAGTTTTCATATGCCGTTTTTTATGGATACAATTTTTCAGTGCTGCTTATAATATTTTTTAAAACACCGAGATGGATTAAACTGCAAATAAATTGGCAACGTGTTGAAGAGAAATTGGACAAGTAAATATTTTTCAAACTTATTTCTACTCGTTTTTCAGTTTTTTTTTTTTATAATAAAAGAAGATTTTGATTGAGTTCTAACATTAATGGAAAGAAATCCAAATAATAGACAACGTTTATTTTTCCAAATTTTTGTGGACATATATATGTGGCGTTCTTAGCCAAACCACGGGGTTTGCGGCCTGACCCTCGGCGATTTCGCTCATTTTTTGATATGTTGTAGATTTTGGCCTAAAAAAAGACCCGTATTTTTTTTTTTTTTTTTTCTTCAATTTTTGGGGGCGCCACCGTCAAATTTCATGATATCTCATAAAGCGCCTTTTTTTTTTTGCTGAATTTTTTATCACAGATTCGAGGACGCAAAACAAGTATTTTAAGCCCTTCACTAGAGTGGGCACTCAATGGGAAGTATTTTTTTTTGATTTTTAAAATTTCAATTTTTGAAAAAAAAAATTTTTTTTCGTAATTTTATTTTTTTTTTAGATGTAGAACGAAAAAGAAAACGAAATTTACTCTTATGAAATTTTCAATTTCTTTTTAGTTTTTCCGAAAAACCACATAACAATTCGAGAGTAAAAAAACAAACTATATGGTTTTTCTCAAAAATTAAAAAGAAATTGAAAATTTCATAAGAGTAAATTTCGTTTTCTTTTTCGTTCTACATCTAAAATAAAGCAAAATTTTTAAGTGGAAACAAAAATCATGAATTTCGATGATGCCCCTCTAATAAGGGCTTTAAATCAATCGGAATACGCTTTATGGCATTTGAAAATGCAGTCTTTACAGGCCATCAAAAATGAGAACCGCAAAAATATTTATTAAGAACGCCACATATATATATATATATATAGCTACAAAGGTTGTGATAAAAACTAGCTTTTTATCTTTTTATCAACTAATTTCAAAAAACAAATTATTATTTTAAATTAATTATGACTAAAAACCACTAGTTACTGTTGATTGAAATTTTTTTTTTTTATATAAAATGTTTGCACGCATCCAGCTTTTTTAGCTTTCACCCAACGAAATTTCGTCAACGGTTGAAACTACAGGCAATTTCATTAGTTTTGTTAATCTATGGTTTGATCGAAGATATATACTATTATGGAGACTGGACATCTCAAACATCAGTTAAAAATGCTTCCATTTTATTGGGTGAAACATATTTATCAACTTTTACATCCCTCGATGGCTTATCAGACAGTTGAGTATATTGATGAGAGACGCACCGTTAACAAATTATTAATTTATTTTTTTTTAACAATAGATTACAAACATTTTGTGGGGATAATTGGTTTCATTATAAGTACCCTGGCAACATTCACTTGGAACTTTTGTGATCTTTTGATTATTTTGGTATAAAAAAGGCCACATAACAATTGGTCGATATTAAGGGAGTACCTCCACCGATTAGTTTTCTTACCGATTCTCTAATTTTTTGATATATAAATCTTGAAATTCCCCTGAATCTAATGATCCTAATTTTCTAATTATGTTCTATCTAGTTTTCGAGGAAATTAGTTCTAAACAGGTGAACTTTTCAAGCAGTTTAACATTGCAGGTATAGGAATTTCTTTTTATTTTTTTATATTTTCGGTTCTAACAGAAAAACGGTTCTTACCAATTTGATGAAAAATTAATATGTTGAAATCGATAGAGTTTAAAAAATTAAAAAAAAAAAAATCAAACGTCTGTCCTATCCCGATTTAGAGAAACTGTTAAATGAAGTGTATAAAATGTATTAATATTTGACATAAACAGTGAAACCGAGTGGCAATGATGCGTCGCGCGCAGCTTTACACCTATCATATATATCACACACATTCATACATACATCCTGATAAAAATAAACTTATTTATGAAAATAAATTGCAATTTATTTTAAATTAAATTTTCTTATTATTTCTAAACACAATAATTATTTGAACGAATCTATTTCCAATATTTTTAACCTTTTATTAAAGTCTAATTCGACAGCTGTCACAACAACAAGCATCATACATTTAAACCCACACAAGTATATATTTAAACGATCTTGGCCGTGATTGGCTGGGATTGGTACAGTATCAGGCAAAAACTTTAAACTACAATATAGACTTTTTGTTTCATTTATCACTACGCTGTGAACTAAACTTTCTATTCCGATTATCGCGGAGGTACTCCCTTAAGCATAAAATATTTATTTTGATAGTTAATACTTTCAATTCTTATTTTTCAGGTATCAATTGGTCTTGCAGAAAGATACAAACATCTTAACGAAGTTGTAAATTTCAAAATTTCAAACAATTCAACAGAAAGAATAAATTGGTGGAAAATAAGAAATTACTATGTTATAATGAATGAACTCGTCAAAGAAGCAGATAATATTGTTTCACCACTGATATTAATATCATGTTGCATGAATGTCTATCAAATTTGTGTACACACATCAGAAGTAATAAGGTATTTGTAAATTAATAATACCTCTTTGACCTCTTGATCTATTACAGATGAATAATTGATATTCATTTCAGATCAGTTACAACTGAATCAAACATCTCAATGTATTTTTTTTTCACACTTTTTTATGCGGTTTTTCGGATAATTGCAATTGTGTTATCAGCAGCCAAAATTGATGATGAAAGTAATTATGCTCTATCAATATTCGCTCGTTGTCATCCATCAGTTTTCATCATTGAGGTTTGTTGATATTCTTCACATCATATCACATTCAAGATGGAATTATATCTTTTATTTAATCGATCATAATATTATCATTGTTTCTATTTAAGGTTATTTGGATTCAACAACAATTGTCAATCGATAAAGTTTCATTTACAGCAATGAAATTCTTTCCAATTACCCGTAAATTTATATTGACTGTAAGTATACATATATTTTAATAACTATTCATATATTACATTTTTATAAAATTGATTTCAGATCGTTGGGACAATTGTTACATATGAAATCGTTTATATGCAGCTTCGAGCGCATTATTAGAATCTAAGACAAACTCTAATAAATAATTATAGATTATTCGTTTCTGTATCACATTATTGGAAGAACAGAATAGTTTAAGATAAAAGAAATATATAAAAATTTAGTATTTTAAAAGTATTCCCTTAAGAAGTTGACGCTCATATTTTGACGTTTCCTTAGTGATTTTAACACATAATTATTAGCTTCCGTGGATTATTTTTAAAACAAGGAGCCAAACTTGGGGCAAACTGAGACATGTACCTGCTAAGACTGTTACTGTTTTGGCCTGGTTGATGGCCGTAAAAAATACCCTGTATTTAAAGAATAATATTGGATTCTTCTATATTTTTTTCTATCCTCTTTATTTCGAATTTTGATATTCTTTCTTTCTTCTGTCAGTATTCACTTAATTGATATTTGAATTTTTTTTTCAATAGCTTTGATCCTCGATTTTTTCAATACTTGCATAATTCAATCAAATCACAATACGGCCTACTAAAATTTGATGATACAATAAAAGAAACAACGAATGATACTGAAATCAATACTCCTTTTGATTCGCTCGATAAATATTTTATCAAGACCCAGTGGACAGTGATGATTAGCATAATTTTCAGGCTCACTCATGGTGGAAATGTAGACTCATCTTAATAGCATTTTTTTTGGCACCGCAAAGAGGATGGCTTGTACTGATGAACTCGTCAAAGAAGCAGACGATATTATTATCATGTTGCATGAATGTATACCAATTTTGGGTACATACCTCAAAAGGCATAAAGTATTTGTAAATTAATGATTATGTATACTGTAAAAAAAAATACTAAGTTTAGAAAATTTTTAGAACACATTTTGTTCTAAAGTTACAAAATTTTATTCTAAAATCAAAAATTTGTGTATTGTAATTCCAATTCAGTATACTTGTTTATAATATTCGTAAGAAAATTTCTAATATTACAAAAAAGTATTATAAAAAACGTATACGGTATAGTAAATTTATAATATCTACATTAAATTTAAAAAAAAATCGGAGTTTTAGAATATCGTTTTTAAAATTACAATACCAATGTTCTAAATTTTGTAGAAGTGCGACATGTCGACTTATAAAATTACAATCGGGTATACTGAAATTACGAACTCTTGGATTGCTATTCCAATTCAGTATACTACTTTCTAATATTCGTATACACATCTCTAATATTAAGAGATTTGGACGATTTTTTTCGGAATATGAGAAAGAAATGAAATTTATACAGTAGATTTTTGAAATACTAATACATTTTATGTGATTTTTTGGTAATTGTTTGGAAGCTCGTTTTTTTTTTATTAATTTTTAAAGTTGACAACTTTTAACATTGGCTCTTACGGAGAATGCGATTTTTGTCAAAAAAAAATCCATTAAAATACCAATATCTCCAATCGACAATATGACATCATGAAAAAAAAAACTATCGGGTTATAAAATGAGACAAAAGAAAACGTATAGAAAAGAAATAAAAGAGGTTTGGAGCATAGTTTTTTTCCCTTTATAAAAAATTGATGAATAACGCTGCTTCCAATCATTTCATTAGTCGTCATTTACATACTCACACACTCACAAAAAAAAAAAAGAAAATCATTTTTAACTATTTATTTTTTTATTTTTATATTTTTACTGTATTAATGAAATCGAAATTTGTACATAATTAACAATAACAAAGTTTTGTTAATTTGTTAACTAAAATTTTGAAGTAACCAATTTTTTTTAAAATCATTATTGAAGTATGAATCCTGCAATCTGCATTTATTGGTTTAGATTAATCTCGCACGACTTTCTTAAAAATTAAAATTATTCAACAATATTTATTAATAAATATTCACAGCTGTTCGAGGTGACAAGCAATCATTAATAAACAATTTTTTATATTTTTTTATTTTTTGGAGGTGTCATGTAATTGTTAATAAACAATTACATGGCACCTTGAAAAAAATATTATCAAATGATTTGTTTTTATTCTTAGAAGAAAAGTCGTAGGTTAATTTGTATTAATAATAACAGATTTTGTCCTTCAATGGAAAATAATAAAAAAATTGTTTGATGAAAATGTTTATTAACAATTGCTTGGCATCTTGGATAATAAATAATGGTGAATAGTTTTTTTATTTATTCTCGAAAAGAAAGTCGTGATCTCATTTGAATCAATAAAAGCAGAAGTCGTACTTTAAGACTATTAAAAAAAAAATAGTTTACTCCAGAATTTAAATTTACAATTTGTTATTGTTATTTAGGATCAAATTCTGATTTAAGTGGTACAAATTAGCACTCGCCTTTTTTTCAAAAAAATAGAAAAACAATCGAAAATATTCAATGTAAAAGGCATGCATCTGTATGAGCAAAAATAAAACAACTGAGCCCCCCTCAAAATGCCTTACCCGGGATTATAATAATAAGTACTATTTTTTTATAGTTCTTGAGGATACAAGAATACGTTTTCGTTGTTTTTTGAAAATTTTGATTATTTTAATTGTTATTAATAAATGAATTTTTTGCTAGTGTTAATTGAAAAAAATGATATCTATTGATCTGCTAGAAGGAAATAAATAATTTTTATACAGAATATTGAAAATAAACCGATCTTTTTAAAAAAAATAAAATAATGAATTTAAATCAAAAATTAGCCAAAGTTATTAACAATTTTTATAAACAAATGGAAATTCTACTACTTTCTCCCTCTTTTTTTACATTTTTTCATTTTACCTTTTTTATTCTCCATTTCATTACGCAACTTTTCACGTTAAAAAAACTCATTAACATTAATATTTAAAAAAGTTATCAATATTTTTCTAGTGCGTCGCGCGACAATTGAGGGTCTGGATGCAATAACACGTTGAGCGCTCGAAGACATGAAAACGCGACGTTGTTTCGGTGAAAAATTAAAATTGAAAAATCGAAAAAAAAAAAAATACAGTGATATATAAAACTAAAAAATATACATTTTCATTTAAGTAAATTTTTTTGTATCATAATTAGTTAATGCAATAAAAAAAAAAACAAAATTTTTTTTTTTGAAAAAAATCTTTTTTTTTAAACATATAACTCGTGATAACTTATTTAAAAATTAATAAATTGACTTGAAAATTTGACTGTAGCTTTATTATAGGCTCGCGATGGCAATAGTGATATTAAAAAACTTATTTATTTATATTGTTTAACTTTTTTTATTTATTGTATTGTGCTGATGGAAAATTTAATTTGTCTAACTTCGAATGAAAAAAAAGTCGAAGAAATTTTAAAATCGAGTAACTTGTCAGTGGCAATATTGTTGAGCAGTATATCAAGAAGTTTTATGCAAATTTTTGGGTATTTTTATTAATTATCTATTGAGTTATTAATTTAACAACAAATTGAGAGCCACCGTTAAGGCTTCGCGCGCAGTACTTTCCTTACTAATGGTCGCGCGACGCACTAGAAAAATATTGATAACTTTTTTAAATATTAATGTTAATGAGTTTTTTTAACGTGAAAAGTTGCGTAATGAAATGGAGAATAAAAAAGGTAAAATAAAAAAATGTAAAAAAAGAGGGAGAAAGTAGTAGAATTTCCATTTGTTTATAAAAATTGTTAATAACTTTTGCTAATTTTTGATTTAAATTTATTATTTTATTTTTTTTAAAAAGATCGGTTTATTTTCAATATTCTGTATAAAAATTATTTATTTCCTTCTAGCAGATCAATAGATATCATTTTTTTCAATTAACACTAGCAAAAAATTCATTTATTAATAACAATTAAAATAATCAAAATTTTCAAAAAACAACGAAAACGTATTCTTGTATCCTTAAGAACTATAAAAAAATAGTACTTATTATTGAAATCCCGGGTAAGGCATTTTGAGGGGGGCTCAGTTGTTTTATTTTTGCTCTATATGATCATTTTTAAGTAATTTTTTTTTTTTTTTTTTTGTTTTTCTCGAGTTAAAATTTACTAAGTCTTATACCGGTAACACAAATTATTTTGAATCCTTTTTTTTTTTGTATAAAAAATTTCATTAATTGTTTTTTGTCATATCATCGACAGTTGATCAACGAAAACGGCCACTTGCGGCCGTCAACAACACTAGTATTATAAAAAAAAATAAAAATGCAAACTATAATAAATAAAATAATAAAAAAAAGATAACAATATGTAATATATGTGTGTGCATGAAAAGATTTTTCGAAAAGATTCCGTGGCTCATGGGACATGAATGAGAGTGTCAGTCATTAGGTGATTGGCCAGAACCACACAATATGTACTGGGTCCCCATGTTTTTAAATATTCCACCATTGTCAACAATATACCATTGTTTTAATATTTTTACGTTTCAAAAAATTTAAACAACAACAAAGCAGTTCCCTTATTATATCAAATTTTCTAAAAAAAAAAAGCTCTGAAAGTTCTAAACTTAAAGGATTTTATAAAACAAAAATTAATATCGTAAAAGCAGAAATAACAGTTATTTTTTATGAAAAATGAGATGACGAGAAAAAGAAAAAAAAAATCCAAAATTAACAATTAAAAATCAATGGCTAATATAAAAATAGCATCGGATAAAATTGAAACACGAGTATGGAAAAATTACATAGATTGAAAAAAAAAAAAAAAAAAAAATTACATTCTATTAACTGAATTAAATAATATTATAATAATCACTTTAAAATCATAATTGCATTTTGTATTACCGAAAAATAGAATAATTATATCCATGAACAATAAACACGATATTGAATTGAATAAACAGAACGAGCTTTTATGGGTTTTTCTGAAAATTTAATTATTGATATTGATAATATTACATTATAAATGGAATAATATTAGATAGTATAATATTGTTTGATAATAATTCATTTGCAATACCAGATATATGATTTAAAATATCATATTTCACTGTGATGTTTAATTTAAAACAGTGAATGATTTAATTTGACCAGTTAATGTCAACTCATCTGTAAATTAAGTAAAAAATTTAAAAGTTGTCAGTGTATTTGCTGCTTGAATATGTATTTGGTTTTGCAAAGAAATATGTGCCTACTGGATCCAATATGAAAATGGTTATAACTGCAAGATTGGACAAAGTGGATCGGGTTATAAAATGAGACAAAAGAAAACGTATAGAAAAAAAATAAAAGAGGTTTGGAGCATAGTTTTTTTACAATTAATAATTAAAGTATGAAAAAATGAATTTTCATGAGGAATTATTGAAAAACCACTAGAGACCTCTTGCGGATGACTTCGAGAAACGCAATATTTCTATGAGTGCGAAAAAGACAAAAAACAGAGAAAAAATGTTGTCTCTCTCTCTTCGTTTTAAAAAATCGTCCAAATCCCTTAAGAGATAGTATTATAAAAATCATATACCATATTGTAAATTTATAATATCTACACTGAGAGAATTAAAACGTTAATTTCACGGGGTAATACCACAAAAATACGCTCTAAGGTCATTCCCGTGATTATTGAGTATTTTTAATGTGAGTTTTACATGATTTTCAGTGAACTTCACATTAAAACCCTAGTAAATATTCCAGGGTTTTGCCAGAGACGGTAATTACCGTATATATTAATATAATTTTCATTAATAATTCACTGAAATATATTAAAACTGGAAGCCAAACTTAGTGTCGCCGAGAGAGAGATGCAATGGATGGGCTTTTGCCCTTTTCGGTACAGTCACGTCAACTAAAGTTGGTTGAGACTGTACTGAAATATAATGTAACTTTTATAGTTTTATATCGTGTAGTACTAGTTCGTTTTGACGTTGATAGAGTGGGTATAAGCAGAGTGACGCCAAAGGCAAAAAGGTGCCCAGAAATGACGTCACTGTGCCTATACCAACTCTATACAAAAAGCACGACATAGTGGACCTGAACACGCTGTTGGCGTCACTCTGCTTATACCCACTCTAGACGTTGACTATCTCTAGCGACACTCCGTGCATTGGCTAAGCATAGGAGTTCACGTTCCAGTTTTATTATATTTCAGTGTAATAATTCCAGTAGACAACGGTATATTCACGTTGTAAACCGTAAAAAATTGAGTAATACACAGTAATATATATAACACATGGAATTATTCTACATGACCGATTATTTTTCACGTGAGTACATCGTGAAAATAAAAATAAATAAACGAAGAAAAGGAGAAACTCGAAAACAACGTGGTTATCCCGTGAAATTAAATCATGAAAATGAAAAAAAATAAACAAAAAAAGGAGGAACTCGAAAACTACGTGGTTACCCCGTGAAAATAAATCGAAACATTTTTGTTGTGTAATTTAATTTATTTTCACGTGGTTACCCTGTCATGATTGTCCTCAAACATTTAAATTTATTTGAAAAAATTGTAATAATTTTAATTGTTGAACAAATAAATAAAATACCAAGAAAAAGCAGTGGTTGAGGAAAAGATGTTGCTAAGGAATTAATGTTACGTACCACATAATTTTTTTTGGTACATTAATTCCCTAGCTCAATGTTATCCTTTGCTACTGCTTCTCATTGATATTTTATTTATTTATTTTCCAAATAAAATTATTAAAATTTATTTTAATGAATAAAAATGGCCAAGGAAAAGCAGTAGCTAAGGAAAAGATGTGGCTAAGGAATTGAGGTTGCCAAAGAATTATGTTCCAAGGATATAATTTCTTGGCAACATTAATTCCTTAGCTCCATCTTTTTCTTAGCTACCGCTTGTCCTTGGGATTTCTATTTATTAAAATAAATTTTGATAATTTTATTTGGCAAATAAATAAATAAAATATCAAAGAAAAGCAGTAGCTAAGGAAAAGATTGAATGTAGCCAAAAAAATTATGTGGTAAGCAACATCAATTTTTTAGCAACATCTTTTCCTCAACCACTGCTTTTCCTCGGTATTTTATTTATTTGTTCAACAATTAAATATAATGCAATTTTTTAAAATAAATTCAAATGTCTGAGGACAAACATGTCAGGGTAACCACGTGAAAATAAATCAAATTACAAAAAAAAAATGTTTCGATTTATTTTCACGGGATAACCACGTAGCTTTCGAGTTCTTCCTTTTTTTATTTATTTATTTTTTATTTTCATGATTTAATTTCACGGGATAACCACGTAGTTTTTAAATTTCTTCACGTGAAAAATAATCGGTCATGTTTATGAGAACTAAATTTTAAACGCGTACAGCTTGTAAAAATGGTCGGGCGCGTTAGGTCTTATAGGTTTAGTAGTTAGGTAGTTGTAGGTTTGAACCCGGTTAGGAAAAAATTCTTGTCAAATAATAAGTCATCCTGGAATATACACAGATATAGACATCCATATGAGTTACCGTCTTGTTAAATTTTTTTTTCTCTTTTTTTAATTTAACGTGACACGTAGAAATTTTTACGGGATACTCCGTGAAAGTTACTTAAATTTCAAGAAAAAACAACGCATTAAAGTAGATCAATCAACGGTGCGTCCCGTGAAGGGCACTTTGTCTATCGAGTCAAAACAAAATTTGTTTTTTAATTTAACCTGACACGTAGAAATTTTCACGGGATACCCCGTGAAAACTACGACATTGCACTCAAGAAATAAACTCATCTTTCCATCTTTACATTGCAATGTACTATCCCGTGAAATCTTCGTTGTTTCCCTGTTAAGTTTTCATACTTTCACGAGAATATTAAGTTGTGGATCTTAGAACGTAATCTGGCGATGTTACCCCGTTATTATTAAAGTATTTTTAATGATATTTCACGTTTTAATTCTCTCAGTATACACTAAATTTTAAAAAAGTTGGAGTTTTAGAATACAAGTTTTAAAATTATAATACCAATGTTTCAAATTTAGTAGATCTGTATTGTAAATATCGTATACCGAATTCTAATTTTCTAACACTACACTGGATACGAAAATTCTTTATGTTTAGAAAAAAAAGACCGTATTTCTCGTTCGCATCGTGGTGCAGTGGATACCGTGTCCGCTTCCCAATCTCTAAGTTTTAGGTTCGATTCCCGCGATAGGTATTTGAATAAATTAGAATAGTAAGTTCTTCGCATTACGTCACAACAGTCTATATAAAAGTTTATTCAGTATTTTTTTTTTTCTCAGATATTTAAAATGCATCACCTTCAAGTTTAGAATATATGTATTAGAATTTTAGAAAATCGGTTTTTAAAATTACAATACGGGATTCTAAAATTACAAAATCAGTGGCCTCAAGTTTAGAACATCCGTATTAAAATTTCTAAAACGGTGCAGAATACTGTGTTTAAAAATTTCATTTAGAATATTTGTATTAGTACAGCTGGTGCTTATACATGTATTCTAAATTTCGGTTTGAATTTTTTTACAGTGATACCTTTGAAATTATTACAGATAAATGATTAATTTTTATTTCAGATCAGTCATAACTGAATCGAAGATTCCATTATATTTTTTTTTGTCAACTGTTACGTACCAAGTCTTTTTTTTTTTTTTTCTTTATTTCATTAACCTACCAAGTTGATTAATAAAATTAGACTATGAAATAGCAAAAAAAAAAAAGATTATGTAACCAAAAATTTAACTAAAATAATAATTCTAGAATAATAATATTTAATCAACTAGGTATTTAACGTTTCCTATTAAAAATCTTCTTATTTTGTTATTCCCTACAGGGTAACGGGTTAGGAGGGAATGTGTATTATTGTAGATGGACCTTGATGTTAGAATAATCCGAAACCAATGTTGTTGAGAGCGTGTCAATCTGGATGGTCGCCTGTTCATGGTAATAGTCGCGAAATATCCAAGCGGTAAAAAGATCGAAGGACAGAAAAACAACATCCCGGAGAAATTTCACAGTCAATAATTTTTTATAGGATTAGGAAGGTTAAACTAATAAAGGACATAATAATTTATCACTAGGATTAATTTATATTTTAACTTCACCGATATGATTTATTTTTATTAATTATTAAGAAATAGTAAATTGATTTTATTTTTTATTTGTTTTAGAAATTAAATTGATTTTTGTATTTTATTTAATTAGATTTTAAATTTCAATTCCCTGGTAAAAATTTGTGAGCGCCGCCCGACTTAACCTGTATAAGCATATATGCTTCTACATGTAAAGTCGGGCCAACGGAATTTTTCTACCAGGGTTAAAAATGATTTTAATTATTTTACGATTTGAATATAACAAAAGTCGCTGCAAGAGTGAAGCTCCTTAAATTATTAAAATGAAAATTCCTATCAAAACTATAAACTAAAGAAGGGATGATAAAAAGTTGGAACATCTTTGACCAATTAAATTTTATGGTTCTCAGGCTTGTCAGCGTAATAATTTGCTTAGGTACTAGTTTGCAATTTTTGTTAATTTCAACGGATGTAAAATAGCGAGTTGCTGAGGTAACTTGGAACTACGTCTTTAGAAATAAAAATTAAAGTGAAAAATAATATTAAAAAAGTAAAAAAAAAAAAATATTTAAAAATGTAAATGTTGCAAAAAATGAAAAATAACTATGAGAAATAAAAAGCAAAAGTTTATGAGTAGTATAGTTATACGGGTTCTGGACCACGAATAAATTTAATCGTCGTTTGATAACAGCGGGTGGTCTCGCAGATTAAATTCATGGTCTGAGAGGCTAGTGGTGTCATTCGGTGGTGGGGATTTATTTTGTCGCCATCTTGAATTTTCTCTCATAGAGGCCATTTTGAATTTGAGATCGTTGCGCCCTCTCGTTGTCATTTTTATTATTAATATTATTTTTTGTATTTTTGCAAAAAATTTTTCCCAAGCGAGATTTGAACCCGGGTCTTCAGCTTGGGAATCCATTACCTTACCTTCTTGACCAAAGAGTCATTACACTTTTGTGGTGTATGTAAATTGAATTTACGTTGTTGATATTTGAATTGTTTATAACAATTAAAAAAATAATTAATTAATATTATTATCAAACATATCACCTTCGGTAGCTCAGTTGGTAGAAGCAATGGACTGTAATTGGTTTGATTTAAATATAAGAGATATCCAGAGGTCGCTGGTTCGAATCCGGCTCGAAGGAATTTTTTTTTCTTTTGTTTTATAAAAAAATGTTAATAAAATTAAAAAAAATTTGTCTCAATGGTGTTTTGAACCTAGAAAGTTTAGACTGCAATGCTAAAACCTGATTAGTCACACCATTGAGACAAATTACAAAAACCATAAGAATAATTTTGCTATTTTTATAAAAAAATTTTTTTTGAGCATGCGCAAGAGCCCGCGTACTAACGCTAATTTAATGATTTTAAGTGTGGGGGTAATTTTATTAGTGGAGGGAGTAGTTATGAAATCTGTGAGAGAAAAAGTGATTCAAGAAATATATAGTTAGTTGATTTGAAACAGTCGTTAACACATAACCTCCACGTCAAAAAAAAAAAATGTCTGGGCAATCAGATTGATAAACTGTGGGAAAAATTATCCGATCAACAACGCTCAAATCCAGCAATTTTGAAATTTAAAAGATGTAAAATTCACCCAATTCAAAATCAATGCGATGGCGATGAGGTTGGATTATTTTATTATGCTCTTGTTAAAGATTGTCTGAAATGTAAAGAATTGAACACTAATGATTTTTAAAAATAAATAATTATCTAAACCTGAATTTTCTTTGAATTAAAATTTTTTTAGAGGTTAAGTTAAGAAGTCGTTCAATGTATAAACAGGAAAAAACCTGTAAAAACATGTTTTCTAGATAAAATTAAATTGTTAAAAAAATATTAATGGTCTTTATATTGTAATAAACTTCTTCTGAGAAAAAAACTTTCAAATATTGAAGAGAAAAGGAATTAATATTAAATTCTAAGAAAATGTAACCTACATTTTTTTTTTTTTTTTTCTTTTTTGAAAAATAGTATGGAAGATTAATGAAGTCCTTCCGAGAAAGAAAACTTTCGAATATTAAATAGAAAAGAAGTCAATATTATATTCCAAGAAAACATAACCTGAATTTTGTTGGATGTTATACAAAAACTGCGACATAATCACATTTAAATAAGAAAAAAAACAAGTTTAAACACGATTTTCCGAATGAAATTGGATTTGTAAAAGAGATTAAAATATTTAAGCCATAGGAATTTACAATTTGTATGAAAAATTAATGACTTTCTTCTGAGAAATAACTTTCAAATATTTAACAAAAGAACAAATGTTAATGGTAAGATTCTAAGAAAAACCTAACCTCGACTTTCCCCTCTTCCTTCGATAACTCTGATCCAATAGAAAAGACAAAATTTTCTATGTTTTTTGGTGGGAGAACTATGATCTGAGTATATATTCTTGCTCACATCGAAGAAGCATCAGAATTTGTTTTCTTCATTAAGTGTAACCAGCTACAAGCCACCAACCAATATTAAAATATTAAAAAGTTTTTTCTTCATTCAAATAATTTTATAATACATTGTTTATTTTATTTTATTCTATTATTTAATAAATATGCATATTCTAGATTAATAATTAAATAAAAAAAAAAATAAAACAAAAAAATGGCATTTTCAAAAGCAAAACGACTACAAAAAACAAAACAACGCATACCTTTAAAAGATTTTAAAAAAAATGTAATATATAAAATTATTGGTGTAAGAAGATACCCGGATGCAAAGTATGGTCCAGCAGTCACTGTTAAGTTGGGGAACTACTCATATGCATATTTACCAAAGAGGTTTGCTGAGCATTTCAATAACGATGATGTTGAATATAAGGAATTAGAAGATACTATGAAGGCTGGAAGACTAACTATGATTTGCAGCGGTGAAAATAATCAAGAAATAATACTAGATGATTCTGTAAATGATTTTGAGGGATTTGATGATGAAATGGAATAATAAATACAATAATAAAATTAATACTTTGTTCGTTAATTGTTTTTTTATTTATTTAACCAAAAAAATTGTTTTTACTTGTAATTATTCTTATTTATGTTACATTATGTACTAAACCACTTATTGGTTAATATTCTATTATTTTATCGTGTAGAATCAAGCAGTATGCTGACGTTCCTTCAGGAAAGTTTTCTTTTGATTCAAATTCTAAGCGTACATCTACAGCACCAGTCTTTAAAAACTCATTCTGTTTACTACAATCTATAACAATCAATGGAAATTTTGTAATAAAAGTATTTTTTGACATTGAACTTATCTTTGAACCATAGTAAGATTCTGCAAAATTAGAATACATATCATATAATAAAAAAAATTGATTTTTTTCAATATCAAGATTCAAATTCCCATAGGGGAAAATTTGCGAATTAAGATATAGTTTAACATTTGTTATTTTACAATGATCAAACTGTGTTACATCTTTTAACCAATTATTTTTTTTATTTAATTAAAAACCAAGAATTACATAACGTGGCTTTTCCAGTTGAGTTACAGTTTTCACTGTCCATATATGATGTGTTGTTGTTGGTAGCAATGGATATTCATATAAATTCCAACTCTTAAATCCAATAGAAATGACAGGATCTTTTTGTATATATTTCATAATATCAATTTTATTTCTATTTGATAACATTACATATGGTACAAGCCATTCAATTTTTGTAATTTTTAAGTTGAATTCTGGCATATCACCATCCATCACAGCATCTTGTACAATTGCATTAGTATCCGAACGTGAACGTATCATAATAAGTTCATGTTCAGCATTGACAATTATTTTTTGATAATCTTCAGCAAAGCCAAAAATCATTTTTAATGGAACACATATATCGAAATATCCATCATCATTTTCTAATTTTATAGCATCATTATTTATCCATCCCGCATTTTCATAATTTAATTGTGAACTTAATGATAAATGATTTTTTACACTGCAAAAACTGCGCCTTTGGATTATAGGCACTGTTCCATTGAATTCATGGAGCACCGCTCCGCTAAAGTTGTTCCTTTGATTTCTTGGTCCTGTACCTATATATTTGTTGAGCAGATTTCGGCGTTTCGGAGGCATGCGCAAACACAACTACATTATATTTTTTCTCTCTCTCTATTTGTACTTTTATATCTGTCATGTCATGATATTTACATCATAAATATTCATTTATAAATTATATTGTATATGTATATCTTGTATGTATATCTTTAGTTATTAAATTTATCGAATATTTAACATATATATGCATTCATATATATGTTAATTGTTTAATAGTTACTGATATAGAGAGGTTATGTTATGTGTATGCGTGTCTCTTTCTTAATTCGAGTGACGGCTCAGGCTGCTCAACGAATACAGTTTAACAGTACCTTTGAATTAACAGAGCAACTGGACCGATATCGGTGCTCCTTGAATATCATTGAGCAGCGCTCAATAAAATGTGCTCCATGAATCCAATGGAACAGTGCCTATAATCCAAAGGCGCAGTTTTTGCAGTGTATTGTCGATGTTATACCAACATTCTTTGATTTATCAACTAAAACTCCATTTAATTCATAGCGCATTTCATCAAATAAAAAACACATAGCATTATTGGCAAGCTTCAAAACAGAAAAATCAACAGGAGCGTTACCTGCATTATTTCCATTGTTGACAACAACATGTGTATGGGTAAATTTTCCACTGATATGAATATAGCTTTTCGAAGGTAAAACAAACAAATCTTGATTTTGTATTGATATTCTTATTTCATCACTATTATCGAAACTGGTTGATCCAAATGACTGATGAGCATGTAGCTCATAGTTGGATATTTCATTGTTAAATTGAACTGGCGCGTTAATATCGAGAATACTTTCCTCACTCATTTTGACGTGTAAAACAATTGAGACAAGTTATATTTATTCAATTAAAGTTGCAAAATTTTTTTTTACTTTTAGACCTAGACTTTGCAGATAATTTATATTCTGAGGTGTCAACTTCTTGACTGCTCGATTCAGACTGACTGGAGGTGCCCATGATATGCTGCTTTTATACGAAGCCTCACGTTTTATAGCTCGTCAATTAAAGCAAATTTCCATTCCTATGATTTTATGTGTAACCTAACAGTTATTGTTTCACCACGGAAATTTACTAATTTTCTGTTTTGATCAACAATTTTTAACTGTAAATGATCAATGTTTTTAACAGTAATTGGTAAATAAATTGGATTTGCTGGTACTTCAATTATTTTATAACCAGGTGGTACAGCAGGATAAAAATTATATATTGTATGACCTTTTTGCTGATTCACGTATGCTCCTTTTGTAATGTTGCACTCAATTCTTAATGAATTAACTTTTAAAATATTAATTGGGTGATCTGATTCATGTATTTCATTAGCTTTTAATACTTTCGGTTCAAATCCTAGTAAATCCGCAACCTGGTGGTTGCAAGTTGCAAAAACTATCAAAGTATAATGCAGAATTTTCATTGAGTCTTTTATATGCTACCCAAGGTGTTCCAGGATTTTTTTTGTCATCTAAATTAATGATTCCACACTCTTGCTCCCATGGTCCATCTTTTGGCATATCATTTCGCATAAAAACTCCACGGAAATTAGCAATTTTTAATTGTTTAGCAAATAATAATAAATCACCGTTAGTTAAAGCTCTCTGTGGTAGCATCAGTTGAAGTTTTTTGGAGAAAGGTAAAGTCCCATTCCACTTTTATGCGGTGTTAAATAAAGCCCTTTTCCTATGGCAATCGATTCCATCATTTTATTATGTCTCACATTCTCATTCAATTGTTCTTTACTTGACTTTACTGCATTGATTGCTTTAACAACACCAGATGCTCCACCAACTAATCCTCCTAATGCTGATATAGCTGAGAAAATTGGAATCAAAAGCGGTAAAGCACCACCAATATCTTTAGCAACTGGTAATACTCTGGGTACAGTAAAAGCTTTTTTACCACCACTTGTTTTGATAGCTGCTTTCGCTCCTTTTAATGCTGATTGAATTGCAGTAGTTGAATTATTAGATCCTTTCATCGCTTGTTTTGCTGCTTGTACAATTTTTGAAAGTGATATTTTTTTTCTTGATTTTCTTCTTTTTATTAGTGCTTTTTTTATTTTTTATTAATTTTCTACCAGTCTTCTTGTTCGTTTTTTTATTTTTTAGCGAAGACGTTTGTTTTCTTTTTATACATTTCTTTTTTTTCTCCTCAACACAACCCATACCAAATTTTGATTTTATTTTCATTGCTCTAGTTACAAATGTAGCTGCTGCTCTCTCACTTAAACTTGCGTCTTTGGAAAAAATACGTTTGGCTGCTTCACGAGCTAAAATATCATCAGCTGCGTTTCTTGCCTTAATATCGTTACGATTCTTCGAATATGCAATATCGTGGTTTTTACAGGCTGCGTCCAGAGGATTAATTCCTGGATCACCTCTTGCTAAACGTTTTTATAACTTGGTACCTGGTCCGCAATATGAATAACCAGGCAGATGAAGTTCAAATGGCAATTTGTTTATTATTTTATTGAGTATTCCTGTGCCTCGTCGTTTTTTCTTTTTTTTCTTTTGTGATGTATGCTCAATCATAGTTTATAACAGACTGATTTGCTGTGGTATAAAACAGATGAGTTTATATCATTTGTGCTCAGTACTCATCACGATGGAATATCAGAAACAAGCTCTCAAATTACCAGTTATAAACTTTGATCTAATTACGTTAAAAAGTGGTGATGGTTTCAAAGAAAAACGTCACGGTGATTTACTACAAAAAACAATAAAATGTGCAATTATTGGAGGAAGTAATTGTGATAAAACAAACGCTTTAATGAGTTTAATTGTTGATCCAAATGGCTTACGATTTGCAAATATTTACATTTATAGTAAATCATTATACCAACCAAAATATCAATATTTGGAAAAATTACTAGAACCACTTGAAGAAATAAATTATTATAAATTTTCTGATAATGATCAAGTAGTACCAGTTGACGAAGCGAAACCAAATTCATTGTTTATATTTGATGATGTTGCGACTGAAAAGCAGGATCATATTGAAGCTTTTTTTTGCATGGGAAGACATAAAGCTGGTGATTCGTTCTATTTATGTCAATCATACGCACGGATCCCTAAACATTTGATACGTGATAATATTAATTTTTTAATTGTTTTCCCACAAGATGATACAAATCTAAAACATATACATCACGATCATGTTAACATTGATATGGACTACAGTAAATTTCGTCAAATGTGTGTGGATTGTTGGAAAGAAAAATATTGCTTTTTGTGTATTGATAAAGATAGAGATATAGATAAAGGAAAGTATAGAAAAAATTTTGACTGCTTTATAACTATGAATAACAAAACAATTTGTTAAATTTTATTAGTTAATTGTAAAATCTTAAAGGGTCAACATGTCTCTTTGTGAACAAGAACTAGTTGATGAAACAAAATTTTTAAGTGAAATTGAAAAAGTACAAAATGTTATTCGTAAAAAATATAAATTGTTAAAATTAGGCAAAGAAAATATATCAGAAACTGCGAATGAATATTTAAAACCAGTTGTTACACCACTTGAAAATTTAGCAGCACAATTATCAACAACTAATAAATCATCAACAATTAATGATGAAATACTTCCGAATGAAAAAAATACAAGTTATGAGAACAATAATTCAATTTATGAGATCAATAATAGTACTTCAGATATTGAAGATACAATACATGATCAAGAACTTGAATATGATACTGCTAATGAAGGTGACATAACATTTGTTGGAGAAGAATCAAATAATGATTTAATAAATGATATTTTTTTTTGGTTATGATCGGATTCATTATTTTCATCATCAATATTAAGATCGGATTCGATTCCGTATATATTAACTTTCAGGTTGTTCATTTTTTCAAATTGAGGAATTTGTTTCCATGATAAGGGGAAATTTAGTCCAGCCAAATTTAAATTTTTCAAATATGGCTGATATGTGCTAACCCTATTGGCATGTTCTTTGACATTGTACAATCCAGCTAATACAGACCAAACGAAGCACATATTGTCTGAATTTTGAATATTAACAACAGAGCGTGTATTTATAATCCACTGTGGAAAATCAATGTATGAAGAATTTCCTCCCTGCAGTGGAATATATTCATTAATTTGTACTTCCAAATGAATAATCTCTTTCAATGTCCAACCAGAGCCTTTATCTTCCATATTTTCTAAATCAGTTTTCAATATTTCAAAGTTTTCAGAAAATTGACTGTCAAGATCTGTTGACTGCAAAATCGTTATACTTCCATCACTAAAATATTTAGTGACAGTTTGAATAACATCATTTTTTATCATCTCAAAATTAGCAGCTAATACTGTATTAATTTTAAGTGAATTTTTTTCATGTAAATGTGCGCTTACCTTCTGAATAAGAAGACCTTTTGCATCATCTAGAAAAGTAGTGACATCTTTGTAATTTAGATTAATAATTGCAGCAGTTGACATACGGTTATTAAACACATTTTCTTGTTCAACCCACTGAATGTTTGCTCCATTTGACTGAAGTGATTGACTCACAACTGCGTTTGATCTTGCTTTGATTTGATTTTTTTTTTCGACCTTTACAGAAGAACAGACAATTGTAAAAGAATGAAATATTAAATGCTAGAAAAAAATAATTCGGGAAAGAATACTCGATTTTCAACTCAAAACGTAAGTTTTTGTTCACTGCGCAGATCGTATGATTTAGAGATGAATTTTCCACAAAATTACAATTGTATATGTTCTGCGCATATTCTAAAACATGATGTAAGATTTTCAGAAAAATTTTCTCTGGAAAAAAATTTTAAAAAGATCTGCGCACATTTTTCACGCAAATGGTATGATTTTTGGTTGGTGGGAAGTTTGTTGATTATTTATGTTAGAAATGATATATTTTAACCTTCTACGCATGCGTACGCGCATGCTATTTAAATGAATATTTAGATAAATATTAAAAATATTCAGAATACACTTATATTAAATTTAATCATTTATTTAACAATTTTATCATTTATTATCAATTTATGAGAAGCTACCAAAAGTGATATATTTATTAATAATATTATTTAATTATTCCTTCGATTATTATAAACAATTCAGTAAATACAAATCACATACGCCACAAAAGTGTAATGACTCTTTGGTCAAGTAGGTAAGGTAATGGATTCCCAAGATGTAGACCCGGGTTCAAATCTCGCTCGGAAAAAATTTTTTGCAAAAAATAATAATAATAATAATAATAAATAACAACAAGATGGCGAAACGATCGGAAATTCGAAATGCCTTCTATACTAGAAAATTCAAAATGGCGACAAAATAAATAAATCCCTACCACCACTAGCCTCTCAGACCACGAATTAAATCCGCGAGACCACCCGCTGTTATCAAACGCCGATTAAATTAATTCGTGGTCCAGAACCCGTATAACTATACTACTTTTATGTGTCATCCGATATTTTTATATTCAATGATTTTAACAAAAATTATTTATTTATTAATTATTTTAACTCATAAATTTTCCAACACGTAACACAACTTTTTTCGCCTGTTGTCATCCATCAGTTTTCATAGTTGAGATTTGTTGATATTCTTTATATGATACCGTGTTCGAGGTTCAAATACGCCTTTTATTTAATCGATAATAATTTTTATTGTTTCTATTGAAGGTTTTTTGGATTTAACAGCAATTTCCGATTGGTGAAGTTTCATTTACAGCAATGATGTTTCTTTCAATTACTCGTCAATTCATATAGACTGTAAGTATACATATATATATTGTTAACTATACCTTGCTAGAAATATAGAGTAAAAATCGAGGTTCCCCCAAGGTTACCATGTATAATGTATGTATGTATCGCGGATCAAAGTTTGATTTCTGCTCGTGTAGTTTCATAACGATTTTATTAAATTTATTTATTTTATTCAAATTTATCACTGGGACAATTGTTACATATCAAATCGTTTGCATGAAATTTCTAGCAGTTTATTAGAATATTTGTGAATCGCTAGTAATTAATCAAAATTCATCCATTTTTGTATTTCAATATGCAAATTTAATTATGTGTAGAAAAAAATTGTTAATAATTTTAAGGAAACGAAACTTTTATCAAATTCTCCACCATCCCCAGCTTTAGAACGTCATTTTTCGTGATCAAAGAGTTCTTTTTTTTCATTTCGAATAATGTAAACAATGTGTAAATCAATTCTAATAGCAAACCCCTCATTTGATCACACTGCTGATCATACCGTAGATTATAAACTATATTTTTCCTTGATGGATTCCTTGCTGGGATCACGCTGCTGATTAAATTGATTCTATGAATAAATTATGGCTTAGAACTCATGTTGATATATCATTAGCGTTTTTTTACGTGCACACTCTCAGTTATAAATCATAAAAAAAAAATAATTTTTATTCCAAGTATCAGGTCGAATAATCTATTTGATAATTACAAAAAATATTATTGCCTCACCTGATTTACATATTTTGTTTTTCCCAAGTCTCGTTTGACGACAACAAATCTCAATAATATATATTAACTTTTTTTATTATTTGCACTTCATGGCGAAGGTTTTTTTTAGTATTAGATGGCATTGAGTGATGAAAACAAAGTTTTATACCTGGAGAGGGTGTGAAAGTTATTTTAAATAAATATTCAAAATATTCTATTAATAAATATGAATCATTTATGGAACAATAAAATTCAGCCATCGATTGAGCAAGAACATTTACCAATTCATTCAATATTATTGGACGATATCGATATTGAGCAACACAGAAAATCGCAAAAGGTATATATACACGGAAAAAAATTTTTAGCTGCAGTCACGAGGCGTTTGGATAGTTAAAAAAGGATAGTTGATTTAATAATCAAGCCCGATATATTAAAAAGACAATCGGTTAGTTATTCCAGCCGACTGGATAGCTAGCATGGCTAACCAACTCGTCAGGTTTGACATAATCTCAATGTCAACAGCTGTTGTGTTCATAACCTCTCTTTTTTGACAGATCCACCAAATTATTATTAACAATGACTAAAATAATCCATATAGTTATTAAAAATTTAGCATAAGAATTTTGGTGCATTAAATTTAGTATAAAATTAATTAGATAATAATTTTAAAAATTAGTACCCGAGTGGAAATTGAGATCAAGTCTTGATCAAGACTTGATCAGGCAACATTGATTTCAAATCCATTCTTGATCAAGATGCTTGATCAAATCTTGATCAAGAACGTAACGCTAAACGTGATCAATATTTGATCAAGTATTTTGATCAAAACTTGATCAAGTATCTTGATCAAATCTTGATCACGTTTAGCGTTACGTTCTTGATCAAGATTTGATCAAGAGGCTTGATCAAGATTTGATCAAGAGGCTTGATCAAGACTTGATCAAGATATTTCATCAAAGCTTGATCGAAAAAATGAAAAAAAAAAATTATTTACAAATTATTAATTTTTTATTATTGTATTATGAAGTGTGATGTCATAGAAGAGTTAGATAATTATCGAGCGCAGAAGTTTTTTTTGTTTTTTCTAATACACGGTAACCGGGAATCGAACCGACGAAGTATAAATTGACGTAGTAACGGGTACGCTTTAGACCGCTCGACCACGGAGGGAAACGATGTACCGTGTGATTTTTTGAAGCGTATATATTTAGACCAGTCTTGAGACATTATTAGGCCACGTTTGGCGTTTTTTTTCTCAGTAAAAAAACTTTTATCAATATTTAAAAAAAAAAATCGTAATAATGAACATAATATATAATAAATTAAAAAGTTAATGTTTTCTTGATCCTATCTTGATCAAGAAATATTTAAAAAAAGAACAAGTAACGAGATAAATATTTATTGATCAATTCTTGATCAAGTTTGGATCAAGACGGCCTTATTACAGACAAGTTAAAGTTTTCTTGATCCTATCTTGATCAAGCCGGCCTTAGTCAAGAAGAGTTAAAGTTTTCTTGATCAAGTTTGGATCAAGACGGCCGTATCACGGACGTGTTAAAGTTTTCTTGATCCTATCTTGATCAAGACGGCCTTAGTCAAGAAGAGTTAAAGTTTTCTTGATCAAGTTTGGATCAAGACGGCCGTATCACGGACGTGTTAAAGTTTTCTTGATCCTATCTTGATCAAGCCGGCCTTAATCAAGAAGAGTTAAAGTTTTCTTGATCAAGTTTGGATCAAGACGGCCTTATCACGGACGCGTTAAAGTTTTCTTGATCCTATCTTGATCAAGCCGGCCTTAGTCAAGAAGAGTTAAAGTTTTCTTGATCAAGTTTGGATCAAGACGGCCGTATCACGGACGTGTTAAAGTTTTCTTGATCCTATCTTGATCAAGACGGCCTTGGTCAAGAAGAGTTAAAGTTTTCTTGATCAAGTTTGGATCAAGACGGCCTTATTACAGACAAGTTAAAGTTTTCTTGATCCTATCTTGATCAAGACGGCCTTAGTCAAGAAGAGTTAAAGTTTTCTTGATCAAGTTTGGATCAAGACGGCCGTATCACGGACAAGTTAAAGTTTTCTTGATCAAGTTTGGATCAAGACGGCCTTATCACAGACGAGTTAAAGTTTTCTTGATCCTATCTTGAGCAGGTTATCCTTAATCAAGCATCTTGATCAAATCTTGATCAAAACTTGATCAGGTTTCCTGAGTTAAGGCAACCTTGATCAAGTATTGATCAAGATTGGGAGCAAATCAAGCTAGCTTGAACAGATTTCCACTCGGGTAAATGTACATTAATATATTGTTTGTACTTCGTATGTCTATATACTTATAGTTATGCATATACGCAATCCTAAATAGCTACTACAGCGATACCAGTTTGTCAGGCTTTGGATAGCTACCACAGCTATCCAAAGTGTAGCTAATGTAACGAGTAGGCACGCTGTTTTCACAAGAATAGTAACCTGTCAAATGTGGATTGCCAAAATAACAATCCTCTGCTAACTATCCAAAGGTTAGTTAGCCGTGGATAGGAGAGACAGCTATCCAGCTCGTTGCTGCAGCTAAAAATTTTTTTCCGTGTAGAAAAAAATCTAAAATTACAAAATTATTGCAAATGATATTTTTGTCGCTAGATAACCAAGGCTTGGCCGATGAATGGTTGATCAATGACTGGCCAGCCCTTAATGAGCCAAGACTTGGCGTAATCATCTGTTTTCAGTCTTGGCTACTGAATAATTTACAAAGAGCCGGCCGATGTATGGCTTGATAAAAGCTGACCAGCTCTTCTTCAACCAATGGTCGGTCAAGCATAGCATACGAGCCTTGGTACGTGAATAACCAGCTGAGCCTTGGCTCATGGATGGCGTACAATTGGCTGCCAAGCATTCGATGCAGTGATTGGGACAAAACTTGGCCATGTTGTGTGTCTTCAGTCTTGGCTATTTTTACACGGGATATAGAATGGCAACCGTCAAAATTAAAAGCGCCGTAATAAGTGTTCCTTCCGAAATATATATTTATTTTTCACTAAAAAATTTGTCGTGCCACTCGTTAGATTTTTTCTCAGTGCATATCCGTTGTTTAAATTGAATGGATTCGTTAAAGTTACTATTTTGATCAATTTTGATTATCTATTACAGGACAACGAGAGCTTTTGGCATATTATTAAACCAATTATTGCCGTTTCACAATTTTTTGGAAGTTTTCCAATAAATGGTATTCAAAATTCAAAACCAGAGGAATATATTTTCAAATTGCCATCATTTATTTCGGCTTACTCGTTGACGATCATTTTACTTATCGGTATAAGTATCACTTCAGCGATTAATCAAGTGATAAATGCCACGAAAGGTAAAATTTTTTTACATTCAAAAAATGATGGCTTTTGGTCGTTGATGTGGTTAAAGCTTAATTTTGGTTTTTACTTTTTCAGAACAATTTTTTAATAAATTGTCAGATACCATTTTTTTGGGATATAATTGTTTGGTGCTCCTAATAATATTTTGTAAATCACCAAGATGGATTAAATTACAAATAAATTGGCAATGTGTTGAAGCAAAATTGGACAAGTAAAAATCATTTTCATTTATTTTTTAGTTTTTTTTATAATAAAAGCTGATTCTTATTGAGTTCTTTTGTCAACTATTTTTTTTACATTATTATTAGGTGATTTATAAAAACCAATCATGATTCAAAAATAATTACAACGAAAAACTATTAGTTACTGTTGATTAAATTTTTTTTTCATAAAATGATTGTGTTTTCAGTTTTTTCAGCTCTCATCGACAGAAATTTCATGTACGGTTTAAAATACATACAATTTTACTAATTTTGTTTATCCCTGCTTTAATCGAGCATATCTACAGTTATGGATACCCAATATCTCAAATAGCATCAGTTAAAAAGTATTTCAGTTCAATTGGTGAAAATATCTTGAGAATGGCTTGTGGAACCTCGGATGGGATATCAAACAGTTGAGTACAAATACTTGAAAAAGTTATGTGGTTAATGGTTTTTAACTCTTTCATGATTTAATTTTATCGTTAATAACCATAAATTTTGCGGTTATGGTGGGAATACTTTATTCCATTGTACGTACTATCGCGACGTTCACTTGGAACTTTTGTGATATTTTAATTATTTTGGTACAAAGAATCCACAGAATAATTATTTCATATTATTTACCATACAATATTTATCTAGATAATTGATACATCTAATTCTTTTTTTTTCAGGTATCCATCGGTATCGCAGAAAGATACAAACATCTTAACGAAGTTGTTCGTTATAAAATTTTGAACAATTTAACAGAAAGAATTCATTGGCAGAAAATTAAAAACAAATATGTTATAATGAATGATCTTATAGAAGAAGCAGACAATTTTGTTTCACCACTGATATTATTATCATGTTTCATGAATGTCTATCAGATTTGCGTAAAAATATCTGAGGGGATAAGGTATTATCATCATAATAATTATATATTTCTAAAATTATTACAGATGCATGATTGATGTTCATTTTAGATCAGTGACATCAGAATCAAAGGTCTCAATATATTATTTGGTTTCACTTTTTTTTCTGATTTTTCGAACAATAGCAGTTGTGTTGTCGACCGCCAAAATACATATTGAAAGTGAACATGCATCACGAATATTTGTACGTTGTCATCCATCAGTTTTCATAATTGAGGTAGTTGATGTTTTTTCATATAATCCCGGTTTCAAAGTTCAAACATGTTTTTTATTTCAACTATTTTTTCTTATATTGAAGGTTATATGGATGCAACAGCAATTGTCAATTGATAAAGTTACATTTACGGTGATGAAATTTTTCCCAATTACTCGTAATTTCATATTGACTGTAAGTATACGTATACAGGATGAAGCGTAAATGGCGAACACTAGGTATACTACGAGATTGTACGTGAAATTTTAAATAGTAAATGTTTTTACAGTTTGGGTCTACGACGCTTTGTGACTGAGTTATTAGCGTTTTAAGTTGACCAATGAGAATCGAGCGTCGTGAATTATTATCATTATGGCGTCTGAACCCACGTGTGTGTTTACGCGCCATGGACTAAAATGTTTTTGTTTTTTTAATTAATTCAAAATTCGAACGCCAGATAGAGCTAAATCATAAATTCGCTGGATGAATGCGCAGCTGCATACTCACACACACAGCACTCACACTAATTATGACAAAATGATCATTTTTAATTTAAAATCACATTTATATTTTTGATCACATTATGTGATTATTCGATCAATGTGATCAATAAATAAATCATATAATGTGATCAAAAATATGATCTTCTCTAATTTTAAATCACATTTATATTTTTGATCACATTATGTGATTTATTTATTGATCACATTGATAGAATAATCACATAATGTGATCAAAAAAATATAAAAGTTTTTCAAATTAAAATGTGATCAAAAATATAAATGTGATTTTAAATTAAAAATGATCATTTTGTCATAATTAGTGTTGTGTGTGTAACAGCTAGCGAATTTATGATTTAGCATTCAATTTTGTAATAAAAACAAAACATTTATCCATGGCGTAAACTTGCGAAATTCAGGCCGCCGCCATTGGTCGCTTCAGTCAACAGCAAAACTGCCAAGCGTCACTGGCGCAAACCACGTACAATATAAACCAATCTCGCCAGTGTTCGCCATTTACGCTTCATCCTGTATTTTAATAACTATTTTAATAACTATACATTTTCGATAAATTTATTTTAGATCATTGGGACAATCATCACATACGAAATCGTTTACATGCAGTGTCAAACCGTTCATTAGAATTTATTTTAGCTCTAACAATTACTTATAACTTATTTGTTTCTGAATTTAGTCTCATTTCATAATAATTATGAACGGACGACTTTCAGTCTGTTACCGATCGGAATTTTGAAATTTCAAAACTTTCATAGGATGGTGTGTTGGGAAATTCTTTTTTGGAAGCATATTATTTATAATGTATGCAATTTTTAATTTCAACAGTTTTTTTTGTAATTTGATAAAAAAACAAATAGTAACATAACGAATGAATTAGTGAGTAGTGACAAGAATACTGCATGTAGAATAGAGTTAGCATAAAGTAGAATTATTAAAAAAAATTTTCTTGTGTTAATTTTTACTAGAACAATCTCTCTAAATATGTAGTTAATTGTATTCAATATATGAAAATCAACCATAATTCATTTTATTGTGTTACGTGACAGGTTTAATTTTATTTTTTTATAATAAAATAAACAAGTCAGTAGACAATATTTTAAAGTCCTCTATTTAGTTATTCCCAACCGGGTAACAGGATTAGAGGTAAATGTGCGTAGTTTATTTTTAAAGATGTTAGAGGTGAATATCGAAAAGGTTTTTAAGGCGTTGTCAATCTGGATGGTCGACCTTGTAGATGGAAAATGTCTTGATGATAATCACTTGATAATAAAAATGGCGTAAATGTTAATTAATTTAACAACACAAATTAAAGTAAAACTATTTATTTATTGTATAAATTACATGATTCAAAATATATGCCGAAAGAAAGGTAGATGTTACCTTTATAATTAGTTATTCACGAGAGCAATTGTTTCCGAAAATACGTAGGTTTTCATAGAACTCGTAACAATAATATTTTGTGGTAGGAATATCTTTTGACCAATAATTATAAACGGTTCTCATAATAATCAGCAATTAATTATTGCTGACTTTATTTAGCTTTGGTTCAACGGACTTAAAATATTGTATGTTTCAGCAAAATGAAAAGAAAAGAATTTTTTAATTTACAATTTGACAAAATGTTGAAATATTAATTTATATTTGAAATATCGAATTACATTGTGAAAATCGTAATTGCAAAAGCGAGTACGTCACATTTATTGATCTTGATATAAATGTTTCATTTGAATTGACGCACTTTCTACTATTTTACGGACCTTTTCTTTGTCAGTGACCTTTGCCAGTGTAAAGTTCTGGATTTTTGAACTTTAAGAATTTAGCGATCATTTTACCAGAGGTGTTAAAACCAATATTTTGGTTGCTGATGATGCATTCTTTGGTCTCAGTGATTCATAATATTCAACATAATCAACATATTCATAACTGTGGATGAAAGTTTATCAATTTGATAATTTTAATCACTAATATACGGTATCTGCTTTTGTAATATTGGATATTTTTAATTGTATTAATTCTTCTTGTTTCATTTGTAACGAACCTATAAACTATTCGATATAATATTCTTTCTTGAATTCGTGGTTCATGGATAGGTTCGTACAAAAAGTTATAATGTTATTGCCTGGCTCAGTGTAGGTAGGTGGTCCAAGGTCTTCACTGGGTAAATCAATGACGAGTACAAGTATTAAATGCAAGAGTTGATATTTATTAGCAATCACATTTATCCAAATTATCAGTACACACGTTCCAATTACCAATTTATACAGTACACGTAGACGAAGATAGTTAGTAAAATCTACGAATGGAACCCTCTGGCACACTCTCGCGACGGAATAACGTATTATTGACTGGGTCTGGATCTTGGATATGGTAGATCAGCCTGTGTCACCACGCGACTTAGTTGGATCTGGATCTTGAATAATTGGTGTCAGCACGCAACTTTGAACTAGGGTTCGATCTGGATGTGGAGTTAGTAGGTGTCACCACGCAACTAGGTCTTGTGTTAGCTAGTGTTTTCACGTAGCTGGGTCTTGGGTTGGTTGTCCTCGTCACGCAACCAAGTCTTGGAAATCAAAATTCCATACAACACAAGAAAACCTTCGAAATATGAAAAACATTATTTATTTTAATTAACACTGCAAAAACTGCGCGTGTGGATCTAGCCATATATATATTAACATTAAACTTATCGCGATTTTTGTATGTTTAATGTTAAGATATATGTATCTTAACTTTTAACTTATATTTTGTTCTTAATAATTGCTTTTTGTTTTTAATCTTGCGTACATCTTAAAATGTTTGCACAGCATAACAATATACCTCACTTTTGTTTTGTCTTTTTTTTTTATTTTTTTAACTGAAGTGTCAGCAATAAATTATTTTTATTATGCGATTAGTTGTCTTCGCATGCTTGACGTTATTTTTCTCATCCTACCGACTTTTGATGTCACCATTTGTTCTAATTTATTTTATGTATTCACGGTGCCGTCTAACTCATTTTACGACAAACTGATATATGTGTTTACATGTATATCTATAACATAAAAGATTGCATTGATATCAGCCAAAAAATCCGAGTAACTAACTGACACGAGCAGAAATTAATCCTTCTAATACATATTTGGACTTTAATAAAAAGGAGAAGTGGAATACATTATGTTCTCGTTACCATGCCAAAAAACATTGATATTTAAGTAAGCAACACGATTTTTTTAAAATGAGATTAGTTGTCTATCGACGTGCCATATTATTTTTACACCATCATCCAAGATACACTGAGAAAAAAAATTGCTGTTATTGAAAGAAAATTTTCTTCATATTAGCAAATTTTTTCTTGGAACTTTTTTGTCTTAAGTTGAAAAAAAAAATAATTAATTTGAGAAAAAATGTCTTGTTTTGAGAAAATATTATTTTTCAATTTGAGACAAATTATTTTTTTTTTTTAAAAATATAGAATTAATTTAAGAAAACTTGTGATAAACTTAAGGATATTTTGTCTTTTGATTTGAGGAAAAATTTGCAAAAAAAAAATGACATATACCTCAATTTGAAAGACAAGTCATTCGATTTAAGGCAACAAGCGTTCAAGTTGAGAGAAAATTTGCTAAAATGAAATGACATAACCCTCAATTCAAAACAATATTGTTTTTTTTTATGTAAAATATTTATTAATTAAAATAACTTGAGAATTAAATTAAAGCAACAAACGATCAATTTGAGAAAAAATTTGCTAAAATGAAATGACATAACCCTCAATTTGAAAGAAGAGTCATTCAATTTAAAGCAACGAGCGATCAAGTTGAGAGAAAATTTGCTAAAATAAAATAATATATGCCTCAATTTAAAACAGTATTGATTTTTTTTATGTAAAATATTTGTTAATTAAAATCACTTGACAATTAAATCAAAGCAACAAACAATCAATTTGAGAAAAAATTTGCTGAAATAAAATGACATATACCTTAATTTGAAAGACGAGTCATTCAATTTGAAGCAGCGAGCGATCAAGTTGAGAGAAAATTTGCTAAAATAAAATCAAAATTTGCTCTATTTATATCATTATTCACTCAACTTAAATATGTTTTTTTCTCAACTTGAATGATTGTTGTCTCAAGTTCAATTAATAAATAATCAAAAGTTGAAAAAATAAATTTTTTAATTAAAAAAAAAAAAAAAATTATTATTTTTCGCTCACTGAGAACTTCACTCCGTTTTTTTTTTGTATCATAGTTTTTTTTTTTTTTGTAAATTAATTTTTGGTCCCGAGCGCGATTCGAACCTATCTCCCTAAAAACCTATCTAAACCTATATTCCAAACGCCAGTGTGTTATCCCCTAAGCCATTGCACGTTTACATGAAAGACAGAAAATTTTCATCCTCATTAAGAATGACCTTCTTTTACATATATTATTTATTGAATATATAATAAACTTGACGTCTTATAATACATTTATTTGAATAAAGTTTATTTTAGTTTTTTTTTTCAGACAAATAACAAAAAAAAGTTAAGTGATAATGTAATTTAATTTATTATAAAATACAGACTCTAATTGAAATAAGTTGAATCTATATATCTATGTAGTAAAGAAAAAAAAATATATGATTGACTTTGTTAACTTATTCAAATTAGAGTATGTATTCATACAGTTGCGATGATATCTAAATAATGTCATTATTGATATTGAATAGTTTTCTTTTTTTTTTTTTTTTTTTCGCTAAAATTATTTTGCCTGCAAATGATTTAATTGGTAGATGTACAATTTCTTGTATTTTTTTAATCTCGAAATTAATTTTTGGTATATTTTCATTTTCCTCATCGTCATCAAATTTTATATTAGCTTCTATTGGTATCATTATTTCTTTATTATTTATTGATGGGTATTGTTCATTAATTTTTCTCACTAATCCTCCAGTGATCGTATATATTTTGTTTAACTTAAGTTAAGTTCAATTGAATATTAAATAATTTATCATGTTAATAATTTTTTTTTAAATCTTTTTGTTGAAAAATCTTGTTGTTAAATATGATTTTTGCATGATATTCTGCTATACTTTTCTTCTTTGTTTACTCATATTTTCCTAATATTTTCCTATATGTATCGTATTTTTCTTTATATTCAGTGATTTTTCTATATTTTCATTTATTCGTTTATATATTCTTTATTTTTCTTCATTTTCCATATTCATCTTGTTTAGAGTAATTAAGGGGCTTAGAAAATGTTCGGGGGGAGGGGGGCATAATTGATATGTATGTTATTTATCGTTTTTTTCTTTATATTCAGTCACTTTTCTATATTTTCGTTTATATTTACCGATTTTTCTTTGATATTTTCCTATATTCTCCTTTATATTTACTGATATTTTCCCATATTTATCTTTTTTTTCTTTATATTCAGTGAGTTTTCTATATTTTTCTTTATATTTTCCATATATATCGTATTGGTTAAGATTAAGGGACTTAGAAAATTTTTTGGAGAGTGTCTACCATGGTTGAGATTAAAGGACTTAGAAAATTTTTTAGGGGGGGTGTCTACCATGGTTGGGGGGGGGGGGGGGCCAGAAGAAAAGCGAAAACAATAGGAAATTAAAATTCCCTAAAAAAAGGACAAACTTGGCTTTAGCACGTAACACAAGTAGGTCGACCACACCAGCATGCAACAATATATTTTTTTAATCTTATTTTTGTATATTGCTAACCTTGAATGTGATTATTGAAATGTAACATTTAACTGGCGAGGTCTATTTAATGTGTACTATAACTTTTTTCTATTTTTTAATCATCATCAACCTACATAAATAATACATTAAAAATGGAGGAAAAAAAAGATAATATATCGATGGAATATTTTTATTGTATTTTAAAATAAATAAGCTCCATTATCTTATCTAAAACTCATAGTAAAGTGTCAAAATATTGTTGAATAAACTTCAAAAAAAGTTTACATATTAACATTTATTTTATGTTTCATAACATACATGCTCACAAATATTATCAATGATTAATCATCGATGACCAATCATAGAAGTGTCTCAAACCTCAGAATTTTTAAAGCAATTAAGAAACAGTCCACAGAAAAATTGGCATATTCAATTATAATCCATTCGGTTATTATCGAATAGTCTTTTTTACTTCAACACAAACTATACTACACAATATGGCACTATGACTACTGCAAATAATTATCTTTTCATATGTCTTTTCAAAAAAAGTGACATAAGAATTATAATTTTAGCTGTGATGTATCCGAGATTGAGACCTAAATAATTATTCACCTTTGAAAAGCCTATGTGAAAAACATTATTTTATTTTATTATAACAATTAAAAGTAAATTAAAAGTAACAAACGTAACAAAAGTAACAAAGAGGCAAAGCGTACATTCCTGTATAAAAGAAACGTTTATTCGACTGAACCTCTGATGACTGCGAGTAGATGCAATGAATATTTTTTTTTTCGGAATTTTTACAAAAACGTTGGAGTGCAATTAGAAATCTTTTTTGTTAACAATTACTTGACTAATTTTTAAATTTTTCTTGCAATACCTTTGATCCGAGGTTTTTTCAATACTTACATAATTCAATTGAAGCTTGATACGAGCTAAATTGAATGTGACAAAAAAACAACGAAAGGAAAGAAAATCACGACTTCTATTAATTCGTTCGATAAATTTAATTATCAAGTTTTACGAGAGCGAAACGGCGATGCCAGCCAGATTATGTATATTTGATGTGTATTTTAATTTTGGTTTCCTTTAATCATCATCAACTTGCATACGTAGTATATTAAAAAACATAAGAAATTAATAAGCATGAAATAACTTTTTAGTCTAAATGAAAATAAAGTTAGATTATTTTTTGTATAAGAGTTTCTAGTAACTCTTCGCTACTTTATCAAAGGCCTTCGAAAAATCTGTATAAATAATATCAACCTGATATTTCTTTTTAGTGCTGATAGTGATTTTTCAATTAAGTCAACATCAAATAATATATGTTCACCTAATTCATTCCAACAGTTAACATTACCAGTATTAATTAAATTCAAATTATAAAAAGCAGAACTCAATGGTTCATAAACTGAATTGAAGTAGTTAGCATAAACATTAGCAAGTGGCTCAATAATATAATTATTATCAATTTTAAATACCCATCGATTGGCTTTATTTCACGGCTGATTACGTATGTAGGTCCAGAAATATTTACAATTAACTTTGATTTTGTTCTCCATATCTTTAAAATATGTTTTCCTGTCTTTAACAATATTATTTTTAGCTAAATTTGATAGAAATCTAAATCGAGAGTAATGATATTTTAATTTACTGATTTTATATTTATGTGCATAAACATTTTTCTTGCTTAAAGTACGTTTTGTTTCAATTGTAAACCAAGACGGATACTTTAGTAATTTTCTCTACTTTTTGATTCTAAAGACTTTAATAAATTCACTGTTCAACACATTGTACAAGTAATCCAGTATATCATTTGGACAATTCATAATTAGTAAATTTGACCAATTTATAAACGATAAATTATATTTAATTATGTCAAAGTGCTCAACAGTATATATAAAATCCTTCATCTTTTTTACAATATTAGCATTTTTATTATTAATAATTTTAATATTTTTCTTATTATACCAGTTAACTTGTACCAAAAGTGGTGGATGATATATACCTTCTTTAACAACTGCCTCATAAGCATTGAAAACCTCACATTGAAGTGTGCACAATATTAAATCTAAAAGTCTACCTTTACTATTTAGAATATGATTATACTGATTGTAGGGATGGGCGATTATTAATTTTTTAATCGATTACTGAAAATCGATTGGATAATAAATAATCGTCAAAAAAATCGATCTTGTTTCCAAAAAAATCGGCATATCGATTTATCGATTTTACAACATTGAATAGATAAATTAAACATTAAATAAATAAATACAATTTTTTTTATAAATTGTTTATTAAAGGGTAAAAAATTAAATTTTTTATCCAATCTTTAGTGGATATACATATGTATGTTACATATTGTATTTTATATCTGGAAGTCACCTTAAACATAATAAAATCATTTAAATTTTCAATATTACTTTTTTAATTTTAAGAGAAAAATAAATAAGTTGTTCTGATGAATAATACGATGAATGAACAATAAAAATTTTAAACCTTTTATAACCAATACATATCACACTACTTTTCAACATGAATAATGTTATATATAACAACATAATAATACATATAATTATTATTATTATTATTATTATTATATTTGGTATTATTTTTTGTACCATAAAAACAATGACTACGATAAAAAAAATGATTTATGAAAGGTGCCAATCTTCTAATGGACGAGAACCAAGGAATACTAATTGGTCAAGGTGCTCACCAGTAAGTCGGTTTTTTTTGTTGTCTTTTCTGTTACCTGCATGTGAAAAAAGTCTTTCAGAAGGCACTGATGAACACAGTAGGCCAAGGTAACGAATTGCTACAGTATAAAGCATTGGAAAAGACATTTTTAGAGTTTTCCATAATTCCAATGGATGTTCACCACGATCTTGAAGAGGCTGTCGTAAATATTGTCTTAATTCTGAGTCAAATCCATCAGGATCTTCTTCAGGTGAACAAGAATTTTTATCTGCCAATTTATCGTGAGCATTCCAAAAATTATTGCTGGTATTAACTTTTAGTGGAAGCACAGCAGGTGCTTTTTCAACTTCTGAGACATTTCCCAAGTTCTTTAACACTAAGTCTATTTTTTTAACTGCATTGGATAGACGTAATATATTTCCAAAATGTATTTTTTTAAATCTTGGATCTAAAATGGTTGACATGCTCAGTACTGTGCAGTCTTCCACCTTTGTACGTAGTGCTGCCACTTTGATCAAAAGCTGCTTTTTAAATTCAATCCCAGCAGTAGTTTCAGGAACACATGAACTGATATTTAATTCAAGACAATGAGCTGTTAGAATAGCCAAGCTTGCTGTTGGATTTTTTTCTCCAGAAATTTGTGTGATACAAAACTCGACAAACTCCATCATTGGCACCAGATCTTTCAGCACATCCAGCTCTTCATCAGTCAACAAAATTATTTTGTGAACATTTGCTTTTTTGTTTTTTTCTGATTGTTTTTTCATGTATTTTATAACTGGATAAATATATTGTTCAACTTCTAGATATCGCTGGATCATATACAGAGTAGAATTCCATCCAATTTCAATTGCTTGTTTTAACAATAAAATTTCACTGTGAGTATTTCCGTTTAATTCTTGCTGTCTTTTTAATTCATCTGTACCAAGTTTACTGCTCCTTACCACTCTAACAATGGCTTTTACTTTTTCTATTGTTGTCGTGATAATATCATTAGATGGTATTTTAGAAATAGTATCAGGTACAATGTGAGAAAACAAATGAGCAACACATGGCACCCATTTTACAGCTCCTAGTGATAATTGTATTGCTAGTTTAATATTTGCTGCACTATCAGACACACAACTTATCAATTTTGATTTAACAAGTCCATTAATTTAATTTGATTTTATCATTTCATCTAAACCTTCAGATAAATATTGACCAGTATGGCTACCATGAAGAGGCAAAAGACCAATTGTAGCACTTGATAGAACAAGATCTTTTGTTAGACAATGAATTGTCATGCCTAAATATGACTGATTAGTAACATCTATCCAATTATCAACAGTTAATGAATACGAAATTGATTCATCAGTTTTTTTTTTAAATTCATCTTTCATCATAACATATCTGTTTTCAATTTGTCTTGTAATAGTACATCGACTTGGTAACGTGTAACGAGGTTTCAATTTTTTAACAAAAGTTTGAAATCCTTCACCTTCTACAATTGACAATTGAAGTTTATCCTTGGCAATCATAAATATCAAATGATCTGTATATTCTTGTGATATTTTTATTTGTACCATTCATAATTGTTTTGAATGCATCATTAATCTTAACATTTGTATTGAGCTGATGTTTTTTTGATGATGATATTGATGATTCATTGTCAATAGATAAGTCACGTACTCCAGTTTGGATATTTTTCAACGACTTCCAATAACTATTATGTTTTATTTTTAGATGTTGCAGTAAATTGGTAGTGTTGCCATACCTGGTAACATATTTCTCACAAATTTTACACTGTGCTGATTTTTTATCTTGACTATCAGTAAAATATTTCCAAACCGATGATTTAGTTTTTTTTTTATCAACGTACGTTGTCCAGGGTTTTATTGTACTTGGATTATCAACATCTTTGCTTCTTCTGAAAAATAATTATCAATAAAATTAATAGAAATTTATTTAAAGACCAAATGATTTAAAAAAAAAAAAAAAACTAACTCATCAATATTTGGTGTCAGTTGTATTTCACTTGTGACGTTGCTATGATTGACCAAGTCAATAGTAGTTCTTCTGCATCTGTGGATTGAAAATACAACATAAATTTGTCAAATCTAACCTCTAATTTTTTTTTGTAGTTTGTTTATAAAAAAAAAGAAATTTACCTGTGTCTACTTGTAGCATCTCAGTGTTTTTTTGATTGTACAATTTTTTTTGGATTAAATTTTAATTCAAGTTTGTCCAAATAGTATTCATCGTATTCATAATAATTATTACATTTTTTCATACGTGAATTTACAAGTTGGCTAATAAGTAATGACTAATGACCGTAATGACGCTAATATATTAATGCAAGTATACATTATACAAGAAACTTTCGACAGATATTATTAAGGCTGATTTAAAATTAGCTTATCACAGCCAATCAAAAAAAGAATTTCCCCAAGAACAAAATTTTGATTGGCTGTAGTTACATGCATTATGTATATTAAAATTATATTGCATTACATCATTATATCAATTTTTACAATTATATTTGTATAAATACGGTAAAATCATTACTCGATTTTTTAAATCCGATTATGCGAAAAAAAAATCGATATCCGATTAATCGGGAATCAAAAAAATCGGGCGAAAAAATCGGTTTAAAATCGATTTTAAATCGATGTTCCGATAAATCGGAAAATATCGCCCATCCCTAACTGATTGAGACCAATGGGGTTATAACATTCAGAAAAATAAATTGAAAGTTTATTACTCACCATACTAAGACAATGGCTATGAAAATTTGGTATATTAAAATCTCCAAGTAACATAATATCACCCTCAACATCAATAAATACAGCTGTGATACTATCAAGAATAGCTTTATACATAAAAATGTTTAATTAAATCGTGGTGGAATGTAAACAACAATTATGTTCATAACTAATTTATTAATTATTAATTTAATTGCAATTAAATTGACATCATCAAAAGGTATCTTGAAATCAGTAGTAAAATCGATCACATGATTATTAATGTTATCAGATAATGCTATTAAACATCCTCTCTCCATAGATTTTGTCTTATCTCTACGATCAACTCTAAATACTTCAAATAAATTACTTGGAAAATATTCATTTGAATTCCTACCATCATTTAGCCAAGTTTTAGTTAATACATAAATGTCATATCTCATTGACAATATATTAATTGTCATTAAGTGTGCCTTGTTTAGTATACTAGTAACATTTTGATAAAAGATACGTGAATTATATTTTAATTGATTAATCTCAGATCGATTACAACTATTTCTAGCATTAATATTTTTAAAATTTAAATTTGATGGTTCATTTAACGTGGAATATGAGTAAGTTGAGTTATTGTCTATGGAAAATGAGCTATCCAAGATAGCAGCTGATTTAGCACAATTTATGCTTGATGATGACGTACTTGGTGAATGACATAAGTACCATTCATCTCCTTGATGTAAATGTTTTTCTCTCCCCCTCTCAATCTTTGTGCCAATAACTCCTTCATTTTGGCAAACTGTTGCTTTTGATACTTCGTGCGGTCCTGGGCCACATAAACAACTTGATCCAATTTAATTTTTTTTTTCTTTTAACATTTTCTGCAATAACAGTTTAGCAATAATATCATTAGTTAATCGAGTTTTAACAGGCCTTGGTTTGATACTATGCTCAACAAAAATACCAAGGCTAGAATATGAATATGAATCCAGCTGAACTTTTTTATCAATAAGTTTCATTGAATCGTCAATGTCATGGTTTTGAAGTCTTTATTTTGGAGAGAAATATCTTTCTCTTGTCCAGCTATTGATGATCCATCATGGCCATATGTAACCAATGTTGTTGTACGACTGCTATCACCAACTCCTTCATCACATCCATATAAAATAATATTCTTGCTTCTCAATTGCTGCTCTTGAACCTCATTTATGCAATTTTTTATTATCTCATCGTTGTCAAGCACACACCACCAATACCAGCATCAACAACGCCTTGTAATGTTTGTAAAGAGCCATCAATTCTTGTCACATCAGCTCGAATGTCGTCAATTGCCTTTTTGTGCTCCAAAACCTCATTTCTGATTGCTGACACCGTTCTATTCATTTTACCCATAGTTGTGTCAATACTATCGAGCCTCTCAATAATCCTCTTAATAATACTCTGATAATATACCATATGGATTATTTACGGAATAATAAAGTACGGGTATTGATCGAGCAAAGATCTGCACCGATTTATCCATTTCTATCTGACCGATATCCCTCTAACAAAGCTGTAGCCCTCGTAGAGGACTGCAAAACAGTGTTGCCAGACTTGGCAGCCATCTTCCCACTAGAAGTTTCTTGAAAAACCACTAGATTGAGCTATTTACCCACTAAACTTTTGAAAACCTAAAATTTACTCCTGAAAAGCAAAAAAAAAAAAAAAATTAATTGGAAAAATAATGTAATTGTAATTGTAATTTTTTTTTAAATTTTATTATTATTTTACAGATCAACTGTCAATACATTTTGTTTTTTTTTTATATGACTATTGGTATTAATATCTTTGTTTTTTAAATAAATAAAGTCTTGACCTTCTTTCTTATAAATTAAATATTAATATTCATTTGATAAATATTTATATGTTGTTGAATAATATTAAAAATAATATTTTTATGTTTTAAATAAAGTCTTGACCTTCTTCTTCATCTTATTTGGATTGCTCTTTGGCACCATTTTCAATAACCATTAATATTTTTTCTTGAAACTCAGAAGCATACACTTCTTCTGAAGTGAAATGATTTAACATGGACTTTGATGGTTGAAATAAATCAACTGGTGTTATATTATATCGTAATCGAATAACAGCTTCCTAACTTTTTATTGCCAATCGATTCCTTAATTTATCTTTAATAATGCTTGATCGTTGCTAAAAACATTGAATAAAACATAGGATCGATGTTTTTAGAGTTAATACAATCAACCATGGAGGTCTGAGCCAATCAGAAGTTTGAAATCTAACAACTTGAAAATCTAACCAATTAAATCTACCCACTAAAAAACCAACAAAAAAAAAAATTTCCCACTAAAAAAACCACTAAACAAAAACTGCCCACTAGATTACCCACTAAATCTGAAAAAACCCACCAAATTTAGTGGGAAAACCACTAATCTGGCAACACTGCTGCAAAAATAGACAGTGGAATCTGGTACTGGCTGGGGATGTCGATGCGCACGGTGTCGCATGGGGCAGCGATGCCATCAACAAGCGGGGCAGAGTTCTACTGGACTTCATATTTGCCACGAACCTGAAGGTCATCAATCAAGGTAGGGAATCCACTTTCTCAACTAGTCTAAGGGAATCGGTGGTAGACCTAACGATGGCCACATCGGATGTGGCAGGTAGAATAAAGAACTGGAAGGTATCCAATGCTGGTGACCCGAAGTTGTTGGACCACCGATACATTCAGTTTGAATGTTTTGCGGCGACCGCGGCTGAAGACGCGCAAACCTTCCGTAATCCATGCAAAGCAGACTGGCATGCGTATGAAGCTGAGTTTTTCTCTAGCATGCAAAAGAATTGAGTTTTTCCCGGCGAGGCTTAACACTCCGAGTGAAATCGAAGGCGCGGCGACATTTTTGCGGGACGCAATGGTCGAGGCGTATGAAAATAACTGTCCTCTAAGCGGTGTTAGGGATAAGAGTGAATGGTGGAGTAGCGAGCTACAGAAGCTAAGATCCAGTGTACGTAGGGTCCTGAACAAGGTACTTAAAGGTAGGCCGGGGGCTGCAGAGCATTAAAGAGCTCTGCAAAAAGAAAGCTGGCGGTAAGGATGGCCAAGTAGGACGCCTGGAGAAAATTCTGTGGAGAAATCTCTAGTGAGTCAGACGCGGCTAAGCTTAAGAAAATTATTGCCAAGGAAGGTAGTGCAGCAGGTGGACCACTCAAACTTCCGGGGAGGGAGGGGTTATGCCTCAGACCGAAGGAAAGAGATTGGGATCCTACTGGACAAACACTTTCCTGGGTATGTAGAAACCACTCTGATGGATACCTGGAGCGAACCAAGGGTGTTGGGACGCCGAGACTGAATTATTGCGTCTAGAATAGTAAATACCGATAGAGAAAAATAGGCGGTAAATGGGTTCGAACCTTATAAGAGTCCGAAAACCGATGGGGTATTACTGGTTATGCTCCACAAAGGTTTAAACCATACACTCGTACCACTAAGCAAGACCTTCAAGGCGTGTATTGGTTATGTAACGAGGCAATGGCGCAAAACTAAGGTAGTTTTTATTCCTAAGCCTGGCACGGCTGACAAAGACCAACCAGGAGCTTATAGACCGATCAGTCTCACCTCTTACATACTCAAGGCGCTGGAGCAACTTGTGGACAGGTTTGTAAGGGATGTGATTCGGGTTAGTGGTCCGCTGCATGGGCTGCAATTCGCCTACCAGCCAGGGAAAATTTCAAAAAATGAATTGACGCATAGAAGGACGTCGGAGTTAATTTGATGAAACTTAGAAAAAATAAGAAGCCCTGTGGTCTAGTGGTCAAGGCGTTTGCCCGGAAAGCAAAAGACCCGGGTTCGATTCCCGGCGGGGGAACTTCGTTATTTTTTCTAAGTTTCTGGTTTTTTTCTTTTAGTAGATGCGGCACTCCATAGGCTTGTTAGCAAGTTGGAGGGCGCTAAAGACAGACGAGAACTGGGGGTGGGTGTTTTCATGGACATAGAGGGGGCTTTCAACAAGAACCCACTAGAGGCCATAGATATCTTTTTGGGATTGATTCAACTTTGAGAAAGTGGATCAGGAACATGCTTTCTGACTGACAGATTTGTGTGGAAAGAAGGGAGACGCTGGAGACCATCGTCAACCCAGGATGCCTTTTTAGTAGCTCTGAACCACCAGGGTTTCCACGCTCAGGGATATGCAGATGATATAGCTATCGTAATACAGGCAGGGGATGTGAATACCGCCTGTAGCAGATCTCGAACTGCTCTAGGTATAGTGGTGCCGTGAAGGCACAGGACTCGTCAATCCGGATAAGACGGAACTGGTAGTCTTCACAGGTAAAAGAAAGCTGAAAAGGTGGAAAAATCCGAAATTCTATGGCAAGGAAATTGTACCCTTAGACTCGGTCAAACATCTGGGTGTTATACTAGATAAAAGATTGAATTCGGGATTGCAAATAGAAAGAGTTCGAAACAGGGCCGTTACATACGCTCAGAAGGATCTGCGGTAGAAACTGGGGTATGAACCCAAGTATCATGGCATGAATGTACCAAGCGGTAGTCATACCTGCGGTGGTGCATGGGGCAGGAGTTTGGTGGAAAAGAACCGGGCAGGTAAGGGCCAGAAGTCTTCTAGAACAGGTCAGAGGCTTAGCGCTGAGAGGCAATACAGTGGCTAGTAAGTCGAGCCCTATTCGTGCTCTGGAAGCACTATTAGATATGCCCTCACTACATCAAATAGTGAAAATAGCATCACTGAGGGTCGCGAGCAGACTTATGAGAAACAGGCAGTGGGCGAGACGCGTAAGCGATACTGGACATTGCACCATTTCTGTCGAGCAGAGAAATTCAAATTCTGTGGTATTAGCTAGGCAGGACTTTTTGAAAGAAAAATACTGCTTTGAAAAGAAATACAGGGTCAATTATCCGGAACGGAAGGAGTGGATGAATGAAACGGGTCCGACCTTAGGATGTGATCTTATCTGATTCACAAATGAATCCGAGACCAAGGAGGGCACTGGGACAGGAATCTGGCTCCAAAGATCGACCGAGGATACTAATTTTACTCTAGGTGAAATCTGTACGGTCTCTCAAGCAGAGATGTTTGCAATGTTAGTATGTGCAAAGATAAACTTGGAACGTGGCTATAGGAACAAGAGGATTTGTATCTATTCCGATAGTCAAGCAGCGCTGTTGGCGATTGACGCACCAGCCTCGGTGAGTAAATGTCGGGAAAAATTGGCATCACCCGACAAAAAAATTCTTGAAACATGACAGATTTAAATTTGAAATAAAACTAAATTAGTTTTGAAGAAAGAACAATTATTCTTGTAATGATAAAAAAACTTCTTGGAATGAATGCTACCCAGGTAGGAAGTGACGACGGGCACAAGCCTGGGACAAGCCTGATTACCCGGCTCTCGGGCCTGTGTCAGGCCTGTGACACAAGCCTGTGTCAAGTCTGGAATGTTCACGATGTATTTACTGGTGTCGGACTAGTGTATCAGGCTTGGCACAGGCTTGTGTTCCCAGGCTTGACACAGTCTTGTGTTCCCAGGCTTGACACAGTCTTGTGTTCCCAGGCTTGACACCGGCTTGCAAAAAAAATTATAAAAAAATATAAATAAACAATTATTATTAATTTATTAATTTGACATTATTATTTTTTACGCGATACAATTTGAATTAACGATGATTATATGAACGAAAATAAACGGCGTAACGGGGGATCGATCCTAGGTCTCTCACGTGGAACTCCAATGCTCTATCAAGTCGACCACGGGGGATTCATGAAAGAGTCAGTCAAAATTTTTTATATGAATGAATTTATTCGAGAGTCAATACACAGTCCTTGTAAAAGCCTGGCACGATAGTCAAAACCTAATAATTTTTATTTAAAATGTCTATTTACAATTTATAGATCTAATTAATTAATTTTTTTTTTTTAATTGAATATATGCACACGTCAAGTCCCGTGTGAGGCTTGGTAAAACGGGCTTGACACAAGGCTCGTGTGAGGCCAGGGAAAACAAAAAAAACAGGCTTGACACCGGCTTGGACTATTGAGGCCGGTGTGAGGCCGGTTGAAAACAACGGGGACAGTCTTGTGTCAAGCTTGTGTTAACAAGGCTCGTGTGAGACCGGGGAAAACAAAAAACACAGGTTTGACACCGGCTTGAATTATTGAGGCCTGTGTGAGGCCGGTTGAAAACAACGGGGACAGTCTTGTGTCAAGCCTGTGTTAAGGAGGTTATACACAAATTACTCTTTTTTTAAAAAATATGATGAGAATGTTCTGAAATTTTGTATACAAGTAGATCTTTTCATTCTGAATACAACGGTATAATTATTTTCTTATGTTGATCGGTTAAATTTTTTGTAATTAATTATTGAAAATAATATTTAACATTGGCTCTTATGGAGATTTCAACCATTTTTTTCGGATAGAAAAAATGATGAAAAAGTCTTGAAAAAAATCACACATATACTAGAAACCGAGTTTTATTAATTGCGCGAAAAATTTTCATATGTTGATCGGTCAATTAATGAGAAATTAATTATAAACTTTACAAAAATTAGATGTGGCAACGTATGGCATGTTCAAACACACACACATACCCGCAATCCCATATATTGTATACGGGGCGCAGGCGCTTTACACTTTATTATTTTACAGTGTAGCCAAGTTTCACTTGAGACTGTGACGTCAGAAGCTCCCCGCAACACCCGCAATGAATTTGTGTATAACCTCCTTAACGAGGCTCGTGTGAGACCGGGGAAAACAAAAAACACAGGCTTGACACCGGCTTGAATTATTGAGGCCTGTGTGAGGCCGGTTGAAAACAACGGGGACAGTCTTGTGTCAAGCCTGTGTTAACGAGGCTCGTGTGAGGCCGGGGAAAACAAAAAACACAGGCTTGACACCGGCTTGAACTATTGAGGCTTGTGTGAGGCCGGTTAAAGACAACGGGGACAGTCTTGTGTCAAGCCTGTGTTAACGAGGCTCGTGTGAGGCCGGGGAAAACAAAAAACACAGGCTTGACACCGGCTTGAATTATTAAGGCCTGTGTGAGGCCGGTTTGAGACAACGGGGACAGTCTTGTGTCAAGCCTGTGTTAACGAGGCTCGTGTAAGGCCGGAGAAAACAATAGGCACAAGCTTGTGTCAAGCCTGTGCTCCCCAGGCTCGATACACGACCCTCGCACAAGCCTGGCACAGTTGTTCAAGCCCGAGAACTCCTACCTGGGTAAAAAGGTCTTGAATATGAACGCATACTTCTTGAAACAAATCTTTTTGTTCTCACTTCGAGGACAACAGTTCTAAATTTTAGAACAAGAATTCTTGGAAATCTTTAAGTTGTGTCTTAAATTGAGAACAAAAAGATTTCTATCAAGTCAAAATTAGATTCAATTCAAGCAGTGAATTACTACTGATTTAAATGAAAAAAAAAAAATTATTTATTTAACATTACTTTTGTTAACTAACAGAAGTACAGTTCAACTTTACATTGTAAAAAATGTTTTTTTTTTTCTAAACTAATAACCTATAAGGGTATTCGAACCCTCGACCGACGCAAACCAGGATATCTTAAACCTATCGACTTTTCCACCGAGCCACGAGCGCATGTACGTAACGGGACGAAAATTTCTGTTCTCATAAAGCATGACATTTAAAAAAAAATAAGTCATATTTAAATTAAGGTTAATTTCGTTAACAAGTGAAAAGGAAAATATTCGCTTATTATTTTCATTACATATATCATGAGACAACTTATAACTTATATAAGTTATAAGACATAATAAAATATTCTTTTTCGATGTTTGTATTACTTCAATAATAATATGATAATAATATAAAAATTAAATACCGACTAAAGATTAGTTTTCTATTCAATTTTTTTTTTTTTTTTCGTAAATATTTGTTATTAAACTTTAGTTTTTTAATTTGAATATGACTTAATCTTTCTTCTTACATGTCATGCTTTATAAGAACAGAAATTTTCGTCCCGTCATTATGGATACAGTTTTTCAGTGCTGCTTATAATATTTTTTAAAACACCGAGTTGGATTAAATTGCAAATGAATTGGCAACGTGTTGAAGAAAAATTGGTCAAGTTAGAATTTTTTATCTTTATTTATATTTGTTTTTCAGTTTTTCTATACCGTCATGACACCAATACTCGGACGGTAGTGAAGTAGTTGAAACTATTTAAACTATGAGAAATATATTAAAAATGAAAAAAATTTAATCATCATTATTAAATTTTTTAAAATAATATTTTTCATTTAAAAAAAAAATAATTCGTATACATTCAATGAAAATTTAATTAATTAAAAAACTTTTTAAACTTTCCTTAGTATCCAGACATCTAAAATATATGAGAACTAGTTGTTCCACACATTAGGTATAACTTTGTTTTTTTTTACCAGTAAATTTGATTCACCTTATTGATTGAATTAGAGTAAATAAATAAGTAGATTAATTAAATAAATTAGGTATATAATTGTAGATATATTCTAATTTTGAAACGAATTGTCGGCTAAAATGCTCCTGGCTGCTAAATGTAAAAATATGAGAAACTATTACAGCAAGGTCAAAAAAGCAGAGAAAAAAAATTTCGATTAGAGCTGTAATGCATTTTAGATTGATAGTCTAATATTTATCTACCCTCATAAAACCTATGTAAAAAAATAATTTCATTTTTTTATACTAATAAAAAATGAATCTTTGAACACATTCGCTGAATATGGACAAAATCTTCACGTCGTTTCATTAGCTCAAGAAGTTCTTTCCGATCTTTTAACATTTATGCAAATGACCTAGGGGTAGATTGAAAACGGAAACCAAAGGGATGATAGACTATAATTCTCTGCTGTGATCATGCTGCTGATTAAATTGATTCTATGAATAAATTATAACTTAAAATTTATGTCAATACATGACTAGCGTTTTGTTGCATGCATACTGTTAATTATAAACTATAAAACGAAGAGCAATTGCCATTGTAAGAATCAGTACAGATAATCTACTAGATAATTACAAAAATGATTGGCCCCTCAGCTGACATGTTCTTTTTTTTTTAGTTCAATTTGATGAAAATCAGTAAAACTGAATAATATATTAATTTTTTTCAACATTTGTACTTGGGTAGAAAGTTTTTTTTAGTATTGATCGGCATTCAGTCCTGAAAACAAAGTTTTTTACCTGAAAAGAGTGTACAAGTTATACCAAATAAATATTTTATCAATAAATATGGATTATTTACGGAAGAAAAAAGTTCAGCCTCTGATCGAGCAGGGATCTCTACCAATTTGTTCATTTTTATTGAACGATATCGACATTGAAGAACAGGGGAAATTGAAAAAAGTACAGTGAAGGAGAATTTTCCATAAAAAATTGTTGAGGATTTGAGACAGTCGATAAATATTATCATACTAATTAACAAACAAGAGGAAAAGTTCATATGTCTATCTATAATTAATGCTAATTCGACTGACCCTATATACTACCTACGAGTATATGCAACGTGTATTCATTTGTTTAAAGTTTCTGCGGAAAAATTAGAGTTTAATTAATAATCTTTGGGAATTGATGGTTCAATAGAGAAAAAATATTTTATAAAGAAAATTAGATATTATTCAAAAATTATATAATAATTTGTGATAGTAATAATGTGCACAGGCTGGTTATTTTAAATATTTGGATGATCAACTTTGAATAAGATACTTGCGATAATGGATTCTCTAATCCTCTGGTTGATCTGAGATGAAGTCAGTTATTTTGTTTAGTTTTATTTATTTTTCTTGATTCTCATAGTGTTCCTCTAGAATTATGGTCGATGAACATTTTTACTTTTTCAATTAACTCCCCATAACTTTTAAGAACTGGGCTGTAGAGACTTTCTGTTATCTCTAAGAATAAATGTAATTAATAAAAAATTCGAATGAAATTAAATTTAGCAACGTATAGCTTCACACTGTAAATCGTGATTCTCCATTGCAGTGTAGCCAAGTCTCAGATTCGTCTAAGAAGTTTGCAACCCCTTCAATAAATTTCTGGCTGGTACTGAGTTCACTAACAAGAAAGTATAAGATAATAGAAAAGTTCAGTCTAACTGCGTAACGCAATTTTGATAATTAACAATTAAATTTTTAGTCCAAAAAAATGTTTCATGTAATTCAATGTAGAGAAAAACTTCCAGAAAAATCGTTCTTTCGGTTTATTTAAATTCTACAAAACTGATGCTAGTTGAAACGAAAGATGATTTGTTAAAATTATACATAAAGATTGTAAATTTTATGAAAGTTTTTTCTCCGAAAAAACAAATTCCGATGTTTCTTATCATGTCCGAAGGCACTGTGCTATGATGTAACTTCTAGTGTTTGTGAGAACGGTCGTATTTATACAAAAATTAATACCACTTAGCATTAAGAATTTAAGTCATGTAGGGTCATGTTGATGAATTTTTTTACCTGTGCATATTCGCTTTTTGAGTTAAATCCATTCACACAGAGATACAATTTTTATTGTCTATTACAGGAAAAAGAGAGATTTTGGAATATTATAAAACCAATTATAGCTGTGTCACAAATTTTTGGACATTTCCCAATAAACGGTATTTACAATTCCAAACCAGAAGGATATGCTTTTAAATTTCCATCGTTTATTACGGGCTATTCAGTGATGATCATTTCACTCATCGGTATCGCTATTGCTGCAACTTTTAATGAAGCGATTCATTCTACAAAAGGTAAAACTTTTACGTTCAGTAAAATTCTGGATATTTTCGATTATGAATAAGGTCAAGGCGTTATTTTTGCCTTTATTTTTTCAGACAAATTATTTATAAAGTTTTCATATATCGTTTTCTATGGATACAATTTTTCAGTGCTGCTTATAATATTTTTTAAAACACCGAGTTGGATTAAACTGCAAAAGAATTGGCAACGTGTTGAAGAAAAGTTGGAACAGTAAATATTTCTCAAACTTATTTTCATTTGTTTTTCAGTTTTTTTATAATAAAAGTGGATTTTGCTTGAGTTCTAACATTGATGATTAGAAATCCCAATAATTGACTAACATTCAACTGTTATTTTTCCAACTTTTTGTGGACATATATAACTACAAAGGTTGTGATAATGAATAAGTCTTATTTTAATTTTTATCAACCAATTTCTGGAAACAAATTATTATTCGAGATCTCTCATGACTAATAGTCACTAGCTACTATAGATTAAAATGTAGAATGTTTCTTCTGTATAGAATTTTTGTATATATATCCAGCTTTTTCAGCTTTTATCAAACGAAGTTTCGTCTACGGTTCAAACTACAGACAATTTCACTAATTCTGTTTTTCTTGGCTTCGATCGAGCAAATATACTGGTATAAAAACTTTATATCTGAAACATCAGCTAAAAATATTTTCATTTTCATGGGTGAAAGATATATATCACTTTTCGCATCCGTGGATGGCTTATTAACAGGTGAGTGTATTTATAAGAAACGCACCTTTAACGCATGATTAATTTACTTCTTTTCTCACAATAGATTATAGAATATTTGTGGGAATAATTGGTACGATTATAAGTACTATGGCGAGATTCACTTGGAACTTTTGTGATCTTTTGATAATTTTGGTACAAAAAAGCCACTAAACAGTCATTCAGCATAAAGTATCTTGTCGATCATTGATACACGGAAAAAAATTTTTAGCTGCAGCAACGAGCTGGATAGCTGTCTCTCCTATCCACGGCTAACTAACCTTTGGATAGTTAGCAGAGGATTGTTATTTTGGCAATCCACATTTGACAGGTTACTATTCTTGTGAAAACAGCGTGCCTACTCGTTACATTAGCTACACTTTGGATAGCTGTGGTAGCTATCCAAAGCCTGACAAGCTGGTATCGCTGTAGTAGCTATTTAGGATTGCGTATATGCATAACTATAAGTATATAGACATACGAAGTACAAACAATATATTAATGTACATTTACTAATTTTTAAAATTATTATCTAATTAATTTTATACTAAATTTGATGCACCAAATAAACGCCAACTTGAATACAAAATCTTATGCTAAATTTTTAATAACTATATGGATTATTTTAGTCATTGTTAATAATAATTTGGTGGATCTGTCAAAAAAGAGAGGTTATGAACACAACAGCTGTTGACATTGAGATTATGTCGAATCTGACGAGTTGGTTAGCCACGCTAGCTATCCAGTCGGCTGGAATAACTAACCGATTGTCTTTTTAATATATCGGGCTTGATTATTAAATCAACTATCCTTTTTTAACTATCCAAACGCCTCGTGACTGCAGCTAAAAATTTTTCTCCGTGTACTTTCAATTTTTATTTTCCAGGTATCGATCGGTCTTGCAGAAAGTTACAAGAACCTTAACGAAGTTGTTCGTTTCGAAATTTCAAAAATTTCAGCAGAAAGAATAAATTGGCGGAAAATAAAAAATAAATATAGTATAATGAATGAACTTGTCGAAGAAGCAGACAATATTGTTTCGCCACTAATATTAATATCGTGTTGCATGAATGTTTATCGGATTTGCGTACATACATCAGAAGGAATAAGGTATTTGTAAATTGTATCGATGATTCCTAAAATTATACAAATAAATAATTGGTGTTCATTTTAGATTAGTGAAAACTGAATCGAAAATTCCAATATATTTCTTTTTGTCACTTTTTCTTCTAATTTTTCGAACAACGGCAGTTGTATTATCAGCAGCCAAAATTGATGATGAGAATAGACATGGATTATCAACATTTACCCGTTGTCATCCATCAGTTTTTATAATTGAGGTTTGTTGATATTCTTTACATTATACCACATTCAGATATAATCGATAATATCTACTATTGTTTCTATTGAAGGTTACTTGGATTCAACAACAAATGTCAATTGATAAAGTTACATTTACAGCAATGAAATTTTTTCCAATTACTCGTAAATTTATATTGACTGTAAGTATGAATATACATTTCAAAAAGAATTTTACATATATATTACATTCATTTTAGATCGCTGGGACAATTATTACATATGAAATTGTTTACATGCAGCTTCAAGCTTATTATTAGAATTTAAGTCCAATAAATAATTACAATATATTTGTTAGTTATCTTGACGTGAATAAATTTGGATTCTTGATCTCAAATACTCAATAATTTCTGTTCATAAATTGAATAATTCACCTGGTTCTTCTAAAATAAACTTTTAATATTAGGTATTGAATATATATATTTTACATCAAGTGTGGTCAAGTATAAAATTTTAATTTTTAATAGTTTAAACTCAATTAGATGCGTCAAAAAGATATGAACTTTGTTTTTACGTGGGCGAAGCCTATGGTATTGAATTCATACACGTTTTTTTTAATATAATTATATCTTGCAAAGTAATAAAGTTAGAAGGATCGTACTAGGACCAAATTATTCGTCTATGAAAGTGCTAAAACAGAGAATTTACTCAAAGTAATTTCAATTATTAGTTTATTTATTATTAACAAAAAATGATCACCGTATAATTTTCAAAGTTGAATAATAAGATAACTAAGAACATATCATGGATGCGATTTTTTGCCAGGATATTAAAAATGACAGAATTTAAAATATTATAGTCGACAATTGTTTCAAATGTCGTTAGAAGATTGTTAATAAACAAAAAAAATTAGTAACGAACGCATTCCTTGTTGAAAATTAAAAATTTTCTAAACTCCGGCGAACTGGCTGACGCACTAATATTTTGATTTTAAGTTTATTTTTTTTCATTAAACTACAATAAAAAATTATAAGATGATCAAATTCGATTTAAATTTAATAAATAAGTAAAAAAGTAAAATCGATATACGAAAAAATTAGAAAAGTTGTAATTAAAAAAAATAAAATTCTCTTTTTTTATTTAATTTATTGATTTTTTATTTATTATGTAATTTATATTTTATTTTTTTTTCCTCCGATAATTATAAATAATGATCTTTCTATGAAAATCTAACCTTAAAAAAAATTAGAAAATAACATAAAAACCATCGTCAAAAATATATTTAATCATTCTTTATATTAAGAAAAAATTATAAAAATTACTTTACAATAAAGTATTCATACAACAAATATCCAAAAAAAAAAAAATATTTCAAAAATATTGTGTGTTTATATTTATTATTTAAACAAGTACGAATGGGTCAAAAAGGAAACTGGCTTACCAATCAACGAAATAATTGTAAAGCATGCGCACATTTAAAAAGTGGGCGTGGCATCTTAAAGTTAGCAAATCGGTGATTGTTTATAACTCCAATAACTTTAAAACAATTTACTGTAAAAAAAATTTATTAAGCTTAAAAAATTATTCATAAAATTTACAGGAGCCACAACTATGATAGTAATCTGACAGAAATGTTTCGAATGCTACATATTAATCGAAACACGCTTGATTGTAGACGTTGTTATAAACAAATGCTTTTTGCTAAAATACGAATAAATAAGAAATTTTCAAGTATAGCCTTGGTCCTAGAGATTTGAATAAGGGACATTTTGAGACCATAATCAACTTTGTGAGACTATTTTTAAAGAAGCTACACTATTTATAAAAAAAACAATATTTTACAATTTTGTTAATTAACAAATTTCTAGCAACGAAAGGAATTTATTATCAAATTTTTTGAGGTCAATAAAACTTTTTTATGTTAATTTGTTCAAAAGTTATCAAAAATATTAACAACTATCGATTTTTATTTTAAACATTTTTTCTTTAAAAAAAAATTTAAAGCGCATTCGTAAAACTTTCTTTGCTGTGATTATAATTTGCTTGATCGATAAAATAGTTATTTAAATTATCATGTTATTGAAAAAAAAAAAGAACTGCCATGGACAAATTTTTTTAAATATGTGTATTAAACAAAATGGTTTGAAAAAAAAAAAATTTGTTTAGTTAAAAAAAAATTTGTATTGATTTCTTTCTTGAACGAATCTAATAAAATCATCAATTACATGTAGTATAACCTTCAATTTTATTCATCTGTATTTTGATTTGTGTACATAATTTGACAGGTCACGTCAGCGCGAAAAAAATAAAAAATTTAATCATATAATTTAAAATTATTTTAAAAAAATACTATAATGAATTTGTAATAATCGACAGGAACCATGCGGGCTTTCGCCGGAGTTTTGCAAGTTTTCAATTTTCAATAGAACGAATCCGTTACTGAAAATTTTTTTGTTTTTTTTTTGTTGCTATACCACATCTTTTTGTAATAGCTTTTGATCATATCGACTTTAATAAATCCAGCCTCAAAATTATTGTTTTCGAACTTTGACACATTCACATATTTGTTTTATAGACATACTTCACAAAAAGTTGTTACCAACAAAACAAAAGAATTTGGACTTATATTTCAAAATATCAAGAAGGAAAGAGAGAGATATAGGGATCTGACCTATGGGCGGAGTTTGTTTGCTCACGCACACATTTATTGTGTAAAAGCTTATCTGTGAGGCAACATGGCGCATTCCTGACCATTTTACTATAGTATGCTATCGTCAACAAACTATACCATATAAAATTTTTCAATGTAGTTTCAATGGTCTGGAAATAGTTCACTGTGCGCCACCAGATGCCATGGCGAATAGGTCAGATCCCTATAGCGAGTAAGAAAGTATGAGAGAGAAAAAAATTTATCTGTTTTTCAACGCAAAAACGCAAAGTTTTAAAATTTATTTAATTATTAAAATATATATATGATATTAAATCAAACAAAAAACAAAAATAAATTTTTGTACAAAAAGGAGAGTCAAGTATTCGAAATTGTTATTATTTTTTTTTTTTAAACATACAAAAAAAGAGAATATCAAAAAAGTCAAGTACAAAAGTACTAATTTCTTTAAAATCATTGACCCATATGAATGGTCTTAACTTTTGACAAAATTTTATACTTGACCCCGCCCGGTTCTTCCCAAATAAAGTTTCAAGCCTACACACTTTTATAATTGTTTATAATATTGACGACGGATATCTATTCATACAATCATACATATGTGCATCTTTAGCAATCTTTAGTTTCATATACCATGCAATATGCATTATTAGAAGGGGGAGAAGCTGATACCCACTCTATGCATTATACATTAAAAGCGCCCCTACATTTTACTTTTTGAACTATTTTACTGACGTCATTTTTTTGCCACTCATCAATAGAGATGTAAAAATACCGGTATTTTTTTTTTCGGTATTAATACTATTGACGCGAGGAAGTGGATTGTAAAAAGGAATAAATGATAAAACACAAGGTGTTTTAATTAACAGATAAAATAACGGTTTATTGTAAAACTAAATAATGTATAAATTAAACTCCTTGCAAAAGGTGTCATACCTTTTGCAAACTCTCAAAAGTTAACCTCAAAAACCACTTGGTGTTGTATGCACCAGGTGTTAAATACAGTGAATATAAATTAGACGTTTAGTCTATCGAAGTACGATGCGATGTGTCTCGTAGTCCAGTTGACGTAGATAGTCAGAGAAGAAACCGAGTATTCTCGGATCCATCCGAGAATGCACGAATCCAGCAAGCAAAGTCGCGCCTGCGCGTGGTGTATCCAAGCGTTGGCGTGACGTCAAAAATAAAGTTGACCGGCAGGTGCTGCTATACCAATATAGCGGTCTCTTGCGTAAACATTCTCTCCCCTTGACAATGTAATTGTCAACTCATGTATGTGTGACCTCAACAGGTAACACACATAATTTCGCCACTGGCCTTTGGTACTCAGCAGTTTGTGTCTTAACAGTGACTGCTCTGACCAATCCATCAGCTCCAGGAAACACCTGAGTGACTCGTGCCAAGGCTCATTTACCTGGCGGTAATCTCTCATCAATGACCAATGCCATTGTACCCACTTGAATGCATGATGATGTATGCAACCATTTGGACCTGACCAAATATTTTTGTAAATACTCTTTGGACCATCTGTCCCAAAAAGACTCCATAACAATCGCCACTTGTTGAGACGATTGTCAGGTACATCCAAAACAGATGGCTCAGGCACTGCATTCAGTGGTTCACCAACCAAGAAATGACCTGGTGTTAATGCTTGAAGATCCTCAGGATCATCAGTCGTTGGGCACAAGGGTCTCGAGTTGAGTAAACACTCAACTTGTGTTAAGAACGTACTAAATTGTTCATACGTGAGCTTGTGATCACCAATGACTCGCTTAATGTGATGTTTAGCTGACTTAACAACTGATTCCCATTTGCCACCAAAATGTGGTGACCCAGGAGGTATAAAGCTCTAATCTGTACCATCCCTTGCTAAAAGAGTGGCAAGATTTTTAGCTTCCTTTGATGCTGACTTAAAAAGACGTTTTAGTTCAGCATCTGCACCTACGAAATTTGTACCACAATCACTAAATAATTTCTCACATCGTCCACGACGACTTACAAATCTCTTAAATGCTGCTAGGAATCCTTCAGTTGTGTAGTCAGTAGCTAAATCAAGATGAACTGCCGATGATGCCATGCAGACAAATACAACTAAATAGCTCTTGTAAGACCTATTACATTTGCCTGACCATGTCTTCAGTTCAAATGGACCAGCATAGTCAACTCCTGTATGGAGAAATGGCTTGCATTTTAAGACTCTAGATGCTGGTAGTCGACCTATTAACTGTTGTGCAGCTTCAGCTCGATGTCTTACGCAAACAACACATTTATTTATAAAACTCCTGACTGGTACTCGACCACCAACAATCCAGTATTGTTGTCTCAATGTGGCCAACATCAATTGTGCACCACCATGTAATGTATTTACATGGCACTCGTCGAGTATCAGTTCAGTTAGTTTTGACTCTCTCGGTAATATCAACGGATTTTTTTGGTCACTTGTCATGAGGGATCTACTCAGTCTTCCACCGACTCTCAATGCACCATCCTTGTCAAGGAATGGTGTTAATTTTATCAAAGGGCTTGACCTCGATAGTGCTTCACCCTTTGATAATTGTTTAATCACCTCATGAAAGTATAATCGTTGATTATTAATTACCAAACCCAGCAATGCAATTTTACGTTCTTCAGACGTAATCCAGCTTGACCTATCCACAATATATCTTGCTGAAAAACTCTGGTAAAATCTTCTCAACCATGCTGCCGCAGTAACAGCTTTTCTCAGTGACGAGAAATTATCTAAATAACTCTCACTTATGGTTGACATTGCATTGCAAACCAAAGGTTTCTCTTCAACTTGAGTCATGTCAATCTCTTGATTGTTTAACACAGGCCACTCATTTTGATTTTTAATAATCCAAGCTGGACCCTGCCACCACAAAAGATCTGTATATAATTGTGATGACGATGTACCACGTGATACTACATCAGCTGGATTATCTTCACCTGGTACGTGATGCCAGGTTGCCCGTGTCAATGTAATTTGTATAAATACCACTCTATTATGGACAAATGTTTTCCAACGATTAACGTCACCAGTTATCCAATAATATGTAATGGATGAGTCAGTCCACAAGTGTATGTTTGCTGACTGACAATCCAAACTCTGTTGAATATCTCTCACTAATTTAACCAACAGTACTGCTGCTGACAACTCCAATCTTGGTGTTGAAACTTTACATTTCTTCTTATTGGAGCTGTTGGAGTCTGATTTGATAGGTGCAAGTTTCGATTTGGATGCTATTATAGTACTCTTAGCAACACCAAGAGAATCAATAGTCACTAAGTAAACCACAGCACCAATTGCTGCATTAGATGCATCACCAAATCCATGAATCTCCATTGAAGTGACTGTTGGTGTGATATTCAACCACCGTGGTATTTTTATCTCTGACAAATGACTCAGTTGTGAGATAAAATCTCTCCATGGACCCAATAAATTCTCAGGAATTTGCTCATCCCAATCAAGTTTGATTTTCCACAATGACTGCATGTATAATTTACCCTTTACAACTACTGGGGAAATCCAGCCAAGTGGGTCAAAAATTTGAGCCACTTGAGCTAACACGACTCTTTTAGTAACTGTTTTAGGCTCCTTGAATGTTATAGGAATGTAACTAAAACAGCCAGACTTCGTATCCCAGTTAAGCCCAAGTGTCTTGAAAATCTCATGATCTTCACTCAAATGGTTGGTTGATTTCTCGTGGAAATCCTTTGGGATATTACATAGTAACTCTTTTGAATTGCTTATCCATTTTTGCAATTCAAAACCACCAGAGTGAAGCATCTTTTGAATTTGTACAGCCTTGTCAATTCTTTGTTGTAAATTGTCAGCACCAACATATATATCATCCATATATGATCCTTGTGATATTGCTGACTTTACAAGTGGAAATTTATCTCCCTCTTACAGTTCGAGTTGTCTCAGTGTAGCCAAAGCCAGGAATGGGGCTGGCTTGGTACCATAAGTTACCGTGGTAAGCTCATACTCTTGAACTGGTGAGTCGAGTGTATCTCTCCAAAATTTTTCCAATATTTTCGATCTTCAGGATGTATTAAGATCTGCCTGAACATTTGCCTGATATCACAAGAAAAGACAAAACGTGACTTTCTCCACTGTGTCAGGGCTGATACCAGAGAGTTTAATAACTTTGGACCCTCGTATAAGTTGTCATTCAATGATTCCCTGTATTTGTTTTTTGTGAACCATTAAATACAACTCTCAATTTTGTTGATGTACTCGACTCTTTTATGACACTGTGATGTGGTAAATAATAACACTTAGAATGGTCTTCAACAGGTGATGCTTTTACCATGTGACCCTGTGATTCATACTCAGTCATGAATTCACAATATGCCTGTTAAAGAGTTGAATTTTTGACCATTCTCTTCTCTTGGTTATGAAGCATTCTCAATGCCAACTCAAACGAGTTACCAAAAGTGTCTACAGGTTTTTGAAATTGATACCTTACCACAAAACGACCATGAGTATCTCTCTCGTAATTTGATATGAAATAACTCATACAGATGTCATCAGAAAATCCTGATGACTCTGTAGTGTCAAACTGCTCTTCTTGCAGCCAAAATCTTTTGACAAGGATGTACAACTCTTCCTTTCTCTGACAGGAAACTCCTTGATGATAATTTTTTGATGCTGTACAGAGAGAGGTATTATTTCCCAAATTCAGGGTATTACCAGATAAAACCCAACCGAGCTCTGTACTCTGAGCGGTTGGTTGACCCTCTGGTCCTCTTTTGACACCATCTTTTAGTACTGTGCTGTATACATCAGCACCAAAGATAGCATCAATTGGAGCTGGTACATAAAACTCAGGATCAGCAAGCTGAAGATGTGTTATGTGGGCCCAGCTGTCTCGCAATTGCTTGGGAATCGCAACTGATGGTAATAACCCTGTTAGTTTTGGCATTACCAATGCCTTCACTAGACCTTTATATGGTGACACTCTCGATATCACCTTAATGTCAATCACACCTCTTGCCTGCATTGTATGTTGGCCAATGCCCACCACAGCAAGACGTGATGACGTTCGACTAAGTCCTAGTCTATTTGCCAGAGCCTCCGACACCAGTGAAATCTCGGATCCTTGATCCAGCAATGCTCGAGCAGTGACAACCCTACCCCAGCGATCAAGTGAATCCGTAATGGCTGTTGTCAGCAGTACTGGTGGTCGAGGGTTAGCTGTCTCTACCAGGACTTGTGGATGATTCTCCACCTGTTGAAACATATTAGTAAAATTTAGCTCCTTTATATACTAATCCTACTAATGAATTAACTTAAATTTGATTTCTCATCATGATGTAGTATGTGTTACCACGTAACCAAAATACTACAACTCTAATTGGTACTCTTGGCCATCGAGTACCACACCTGTGCCTTTGTACATATTCAAGAATAGAAAATAAAATGAAACAATCTCATAGACAGCTGATGACGATAATAGGCAAGATAAAACGCCTAAAGATTCTGATTCCAGCTCGATATTAATGCAGCTTTGTACTCGTATGTGCTCAATAAGTATACAAGTATACATGTACATGGTGCCTTTTTAACAGTCTGACACATGCACATGTATATATATAGCAAACAACCATGTCATACCACGTCTAGTATGATACAAGTAATTCAATATTATTATTAATCAGAAAGGAGATGAAAGGAATTTAAATAAAAGGAATTTTTAAATAAATAACTCTTAACACGCTCAATTAATAACCAAACCAACAGTTGCCATGATATGTATTCATAAAAAAGATATAAAAAGAAATATGTACAAAGGTGATCTCAAATTAAGGCTTTGAGATCACGTGATGGATGTCCGAGGTTATTTTTCGACATCCAAAACTCTCTGCACAACAACGCAGCCATACCTAGCAACAGAGTAAAAAAACACACAAAAGTTTTTTATATAAAAACAAAAAAATTAATTTGCCTTTGTCTCTGGTGCCTTTGGTTGTGGTGGTGACTTTGTGGCTGTTGACGTTGTTGCTTGTGATGATGTTGATTATGAATTTGATGGTCTAGTCGACCTACTCTTGTAGCACAACATAGTGTGGTGCTTTTGGCCTGGACATCTTCTGCAAGACGCCTTAGCCTTACATTTGATGACAGCATGTGACCCAAGGCAGTTGAAGCAGATGAGTCTTGGTCGCTTTGTCTTAACGAACTCATCTCGCTTCACTGCTGACATTGAAATGAACTGTGGGCACCTCACCAAGTTGTGCTCTTTACTTTGGCAGAGCTCACACAGCTGATTATTAGCTGCAGTTGCTAGAGTACCAGCATGTACCCTGACTGTATTTGGTGATGGAACAGAATCATCCATCTGTTCCACCTGCTCTATCGTTTCCATAGACCTCTCTCTTGAATTCAAAAATTCTTTAAACTCTGCCCAGGTTGGAGGCTCAGTTGTATTGGCAATCTTTTTTTCCCACGAGGACGCCAAAGAGATGTGTATCATCCGTGATACACGATATACAATGATGTCATTCCAGTGCTCAACTGGCCTGCCCAGTTTCTCTAAGGCTGCACGAGAATGCTCAACCCTGGCCAACATACGAGATAGCTCGTGAGCAGTGGCTGATTTCATCTTCTCAATACCCAGTAAGTTGCTGAGCTCAGCATTGACCAACCTTCTCTTATTGCCAAAATCTCTTTTTAATTGGCCCCAGGCCACAGCAAAATTATCACCCGTGACGGCAATGCCACCGATTTTCTCTTTTGTTCTCTCATCCAATGCCATTTGCAAATGGCGGAATTTGGAAATGTCTGAAATTCCAGGCTTTAAAATAACTACCTGTTAAGTCAAACAGACTTTCAAATTCTAGCCATTTGGTGAAATCACCATTGAAGGTTGGTACATCCAATGGTGGCAGCTCATTTGAGTTGCCTACAAAGACGGCATTGGATGTTGGAACAACAAGTGTGTTGAGTAACTCTTTGATCATGGCCGAGGTGTCATAGTAACCTTCCTCAACCATGACTGACTTGTTGTTCTTCCAATATGACCTATTGTCAAGCTCTAATTTTGCTCTATCATTTGGCAAGCGAGCCAACTGGGACCGCATGAGTCTGTCAGTATCTGTGTGTTGGTGGAAAACCCTCTTGGCTTCCTCGTCACGTACTGACAACTGACTGACGGTAAAGACTTTACCCTCTTTTTTACCAGTCACAACCCAATTGTAAATTCTGGTGAGGCGATCAGAAAGTGATTGTTGTGTGACATATGACTCGTTGAGATACGACTTAATGACGTCCATGTCATGAGCGGCTTGTAATTGTTCTGCAGTCATGGCTATCTTGTACTCCGGCGATTTAACATCCTCAGTGGATCCACTTGAACCACCTGAAACACCGGATGTACCCTCTCCTTCTGCCATTTCCTTTAAATATATTGAAAAACAATTAGAAAATGTTTATAAACAATATTTTAATTTACGACAGTGAAATCACATGACCATATTTAAATTCAAGTGTATATAACATGGAATAAATACTGGACATTGGATTAGGAACATAGGAGCCAAGACATATTGAAAAATGAACACCTGTCACTTTTTCAACCTTGAGCAAACTCGTAAATTTCTGGTTACAATATATATTTTTTTTACAAAAAATATCCCCATAATTTTATCATTATTTTTTAAACAACTTAAAAGATAATAATGACTCTTTGTGCCCTTTGAGTAATACTAGCGTGTATTCAAATATGTGCACAACTCTCCTGACCATGTGGTCTGACATAACCAGAAAATTAAACGCAATTAATTTACCGCGTGGTTTGTAAAAAAGAAAAATTATGATCTTTCGATCAACTCGACAATGCTTGACCACCCGGTAAAATAATTATTGCTTTTTTTTTAAACAATAATTATCAAGCATTGTTGCATCACTCAGTGATGTGAAAAAAAAAATTTTCCCTTTACCACGCGGCCCGTGCGTGAACCCCGAAAAAATAAAAAAATTTTTTTTCAGCCTCATGGCGCTCAACCGGTTTTTTTTTTTTAACACTCGCAAAGCTAACACAAAACACTGTATTTCCCGATTAAATAATTTAATGAATCTACTCATGAATTAATTAATTAACGACCACTAATTTTAAAGTATAACTCACTCTTTTGCTCGAAGGACCAAATATTGACGCGAGGAAGTGGATTGTAAAAAGGAATAAATGATAAAACACAAGGTGTTTTAATTAACAGATAAAATAACGGTTTATTGTAAAACTAAATAATGTATAAATTAAACTCCTTGCAAAAGGTGTCATACCTTTTGCAAACTCTCAAAAGTTAACCTCAAAAACCACTTGGTGTTGTATGCACCAGGTGTTAAATACAGTGAACATAAGTTAGACGATGTGTCTCGTAGTCCAGTTGACGTAGATAGTCAGAGAAGAAACCGAGTATTTTCGGATCCATCCGAGAATGCACGAATCCAGCAAGCAAAGTCGCGCCTGCGCGTGGTGTATCCAAGCGTTGGCGTGACGTCAAAAATAAAGTTGACTGGCAGGTGCTGCTATACCAATATAGCGGTCTCTTGCGTAAACAAATACAATGACAGATACCGTATTTTTACATTGGAACATCGGTATTTCGGTATCTGTATCGTATTTGGTGCTCGGTATTAATACAGTATTAATACGGTATTTAATACCGTATTAAATACGGTACTGTATCGACTCACATCTCTACTCACCAACGATTTCAGAAAAATTTGAAAAAATTTTTTCACACATTTCGCAGTATGGGTTAATTTTAAAGAAATTCAGACTAATCATGGAGAAATACAAAGTAATCGCGGCGAAATATTTTCAGGAGTGGTTGGCTAAGTATGACAGTTCAGTATTACATACGTATTATGTTTCATATTCGTATTAATCAATTTGATACAGATGAAGTGCTTCTACTTTTCACTTCTTATTGATGAGTCTACATTTGTGTGAAAGACTCGAAATTTTATTTGGGAAGAACCGGGTGGGGTCAAGTATAAAATTTTGTCAAAAGTTAAGACCATTCACATGGGTCAATGATTTTTAAAGAAATTAGTACTTTTGTACTTGACTTTTTTGATATTCTCTTTTTTTGTATGTTTAAAAAAAAAAATAATAACAATTTCGGAGTAGGGTGCAAAATTCACAGTGGGACAAAATTCACAGTGGTACAAAATTGCTAGTCAAACTACGAGACAAAAAAAAAGCAATAGATGGCTCTGCAAATAATTTTAGAAAACCCTGACAATGAAACCCCTATTATGATTGATAAAAATTGGAGATTACATAAACAATTGACTATAAAACCCCACATACATTTTTATAATTAACAATGAATAATTACCACAAAAACCCTTGATTTTAAAGACCCTTTACTTCTTTATAAATTATTAACAATATTCATCACAAAACTCGTTATTAGAAAGACCCTTTATTCATTAGTAAATTAATAACAATATTAATCACAAAACCCTTTATTGGTAAAACCCTCTATTTCTTCATAAATTAATAACAATATTAATCACAAAACCCTTTATTGGTAAGACCCTTTATTTCTCTATAAATTAATAACAATATCTCACAAAACCCTTTATTGAAAAGACCCTTCATTTTTTAATAACTTATTAAGAATAATATCTACAACGCCCTTGATTCAAAAGACCCTTTACTTTATAAATTAATAACAATATTAATTAGAAAACCCTTTATTGAAAAGACCCTTTATTTCTAAATAAATGAGCAACAATATTAATCACAAAACCCTTTATTAGAAAGACCCTTTATTATTTAATAACTTATAAACAATAATATCTACAACGCTCTTGATTCAAAAGGCCCTTTACTTTTTTATAAATTAACAACATCATTAATCACAAAACCCTTTATTGGTAAGAACCTTTATTTCTTTATAAATTAATAACAATATCTCACAAAACCCTTTATTAGAAAGATCCTATATTTTCAATAACTTATAAACAATAATATCTACGACGCCCTTGATTCAAAAGACCCTTTACTTTTTTATAAATTAACAACAATATTAACTACAAAACCCTTTATTGGAAAGACCCTTTATTTTTTAACACTCTTAATTTGAAAGATCTTATACTGAAAAATTATATTGAAATCGACTCACAGACATAAGGGACTTTTGAAAGACCCTGTGTCATAAATATTATAATAAAAAATAAAGAATTATTAAGTTGTTCTGCTACCAAGGGTTAATTGATACAGGGTCTTTCTGACTTCGGGAATTTTTAAGTTTTATAAAAAAAAAAAAATTATAGGGGTACGTAATCAAGGCTCACGAATCGAATGGTAGGGTTTAAAATTTGATAGAGACAGAAAAAAGGGTTTAACAAAATAATTAATCATAAAAAAATCAATTTTGCGTATCCTGTTAGCTTCAGAATGAAATGATTCAAATAAACGTTGTAGAGAATATTCTTTTAGGAGAGAGAGGCGGGGGGGAAGGGGGTAGTTCTTATAAATTTTTTTTTATAACCACCCGTTTTTAAGTAATTAATTTTCAAAGTTTTTTATTTTTGATTAACGCGTTACCCCTCCCGAATCCCCACCCAAAACTCCCCTGCGTGACCTTGATAGATATTTCAAAAAGAGAAATAGTTTCATTTCGACCCGACGCTTCCCGACGCTACCCGTCTGTATCCGACTGGACGCGCACACGTATAAACAGCTGTTGTATTTACTCGAACCGTAAAAGTATTAGTAGACCAGTCAAAAAACTTCGAAGTATTGAGAGAAGAAAATTGAGAGGGAAATATATTGATGTCGCGCTCATACTCGGTTACGCTCGGCCACGCTCGTTCATTCGGTTCCTACTATATATGTCTTCTTTAAATATATATCTTTCCTTTTTTCTTTCAAATCAAACTCTAAGCCGATTTTCGTTTTCGAAGCATCCGCGGCCGAAGAATAATAACAAAAGCAATTGTTTATTGTTAAATTAATATTAACAATTGGATACTAGCTTCAATAGTTGACCGATTTCGATATTTTTTTTTTTGTTTTAAAGGGCTTGAAACGTGCTATTATCTTATTGAATAAAAAGAATTATCACTTGAAAAACAACAATAAAAGAAATTGTTTATTGTGAAATTATTATTAAAAATTAAGTTTCTATTTTAATAATTGACTGCGATTCCTTTTTTTTTTCGTTTTTAAGAAGACAAGACAAACTTCAATATGACTGTGAAAAGAAAATTTATAAAATTGAAAAATAACAATAAAATTAATTGTTTATTGTAAAATTATTATTAAAACTTAAATTTCTATTTTAATAATTAATTGATTTAAAAATTTTGTTTCTTTTTTAAAGGGGCCAAGACAAACTTTAATATTACTGTCAAAAACAAATTCTCACTCGAAAAGTAACGATAAAATTTATTGTTTATTGTAAAATTACAATTTGAAATTAACATTCTATTCTAATAATTGATTGCGATTTGTTTTTTTTTATTAGTATTGAATTTTACAATGAGCAAATAATTTTATTGTTGTTTTTCAAGTTGAGAAATTGTTTTTTTTTCTAATATTGAAGTTTGTCTTGTCTATTTTTCAAAAAGAAAAAGGAAAGAAATCAATCAATCATATTAAAATGAAATCTCAATTTTAAATAATATTTTTACAATAAATAATATTAAATAATATTATTCAAAATTAAATTTAACAATTAATCGATTTGAAAATTTTTTAGTTTTTTAGTTTTTTATTTAAAGTTTAGAACTTCAATAATACGGTAAAAGAAAATTTCATTCGAAAAATAACAATAAAATTAATTGTTGAGTGTAAAATTACTATTTAAAAATTGAATTTCTATTTTAATAATTTATTGATTCCTTTTTTTATTTTTTTTTGTTTCTTTTCACAGTCATATTGAAGTTTGTCTTGTCTTCTTAAAAACAAAAAAAAAAAAAAAAAGAAATCGCAATCAATTATTAAAATAGAAATTCAATATATAACTAATAATTTTACAATAAACAATTAATATCGTGGTTATTTTTCGAGTAAAAATTTTTTTTTAAAACCATAAATTGTTGAAATAGAAAATTAATTTTTCAAGATATTATTCATTAGTATTTATTGTAAAAATATTATTTAAAAAATAGATAAGACAACCTTCAGTATTAGAGAAAAAAACAATTTCTAAACTTGAAAAACAACAATAAAATTATTTGTGTATTGTAAAATTGAATAATAATAAATAATATTATTGAAAATTGAATTTCTATTTTAACAATTGATGTTTTTTTTATCTTTTTTTTGTTTTTCAAAAAAAAGGAAAAGACAAATTCTAAATTAATTTTGTTGTTTTAAAAGTTTAAAAATTTTTTTTTTCTTTCAAAAAATATTGAAGTTTGTCTTGTCTTCTTCAAAACAAAAAAAAAAAAAAAAAAAGGAATCGCAATCATCTATTGAATTAGAAATTCAATTTTTAAACAATAATTTTACAATAAAAAATTATTTTTATTGTTGTTTTTCAAGTTTATGAACTGTTTTTTTTTTTTTTTAAAAATTGAAGTTTGTCTCGTCCTTTCAAAAACAAAAAAAAAAATTTTCAAATCAATTAATTATTGAGGTTGATTCCGAATATCTGAATTTCTGGTAGACTTTCGATTTTTTTGGCTTATTTTCTAAATGAAATAATTATCTATATTGTGAATTTTTTTGAATTTTTTCTTGTTTGCTTTTTTCGTGATATTTACTGTCAAAGTTGACAACTTTAACACACAAGGTATACGCGTTACCTCATGTTTTTACGAATAACTTTTTTTTGTGTTGATTTAAAACTGTACATTTACTATCAGATTGTAGCCCTGGACAAGACGAAATTTTGACAATTATTTCAATTTTTTCTTCTTTTTCTTTTAATAAATATTTAACTTTTAAACTATTAAACTTTGCTAGATGCGCGGCACACTGACATGAACACAAGCATGGTTTTGGCGTACGACGTAAACTTTGTTTGCTAGTGTGTTGCCGCGCACACACATGCTACTAAAGAACTTGGTTTTTTCATCAGTGGCGCCACAAAAATTTCAGGACGAGGGAATAAAAAATAGCGTTATTAATATACGGGCCCTTCGTGGCATAAATATTAGTACGGCGATGGGACTTGGAAACAACCTTAAAATAGAAATTTAATTTTCAAATAATAATTTTACAATAAACAATTTCTTTTATTGTTGTTTTTCAAGTGATAATTCTTTTTATTCAATAAGATAACAGCACGTTTCAAGCCCTTTGAAACAAAAAAAAAATTATTGAAATCGGTCAACTATTGAAGCTAGTATCCAATTGTTAATATTAATTTAACAATAAGCAATTGATTTTGTTATTATTCTTCGGTCGCGGATGCTTCGAAAACGAAAATCGGCTCAGAGTTTGATTTGAAAGAAAAAAGGAAAGATATATATTTAAAGAAGACAGATATAGTAGGAACCGAATGAACGAGCGTGGCCGAGCGTAACCGAGTATGAGCGCGACATCAATATATTTCCCAAAGTAATATTCTCTACAACGTTTATTTGAATCATTTTATTCTAAAGCTAACAGGATACGCAAAATTGATTTTTTTATGATTAATTATTTTTTTAAACCCTTTTTTCTGTCTCTATCAAATTTTAAACCCTACCATTCGATTCGTGAGCCTCGATTACATACCCTTATAATTTTTTTTTTTTTTATAAAACTTGAAAATTCCCGAAGTCAGAAAGACCCTGTATCAATTAACCCTTGGTAGCAGAACAACTTAATAATTCTTTATTTTTTATTATAATATTTATGACACAGGGTCTTTCAAAAGTCCCTTATGTCTGTGAGTCGATTTCAATATAATTTTTCAGTATAAGATCTTTCAAATCAAGAGTGTTATAGATATAATTGTTATCAAGTTATTAAAAAATAAAGGGTCTTTCCAATAAAGGGTTTTGTAATTAATATTGTTGCTAATTTATAAAAAGTAAAGGGTCTTTTGAATCAAGGGCGTCGTAGATATTATTCTTAATAAGTTATTAAAAATAAAGGATCTTTCTAATAAAGGGTTTTGTGAGATATTGTTATTAATTTATAAAGAAATAAAGGATCTTACCAATAAAGGGTTTTCTAATTAATATTGTTATTAATTTATAAAGTAAAGGGTCTTTCGAATCAAGAGCGTTGTAGATATTATTCTTAATAAGTTATTAAAAAATGATGGGTCTTTCTAATAAAGGGTTTTGTGATTAATATTGTTATGAATTTATTTAGAAATGAAGGGTCTTTCCAATAAAGGGTTTTGTAATTAATATTGTTGTTAATTTATAAAAAAGTAAAGGGTCTTTAAAAGAGTCCAAAAAAGGTTTTTAGAAGACTCCAAATGGTTATTCTAAAAATGAAAATTGAAAGTTGAAAGGGTTTTTTAGAATATCCTTAATGTTTTTGAAACAACCTTCTTTGATAGGTGGCGCCCGAATCAGTATCGACTGTGAATTTTGTCCCACTGTGAATTTTGCACCCTACTCCAATTTCGAATACTTGACTCTCCTTCTTGTACAAAAATTTATTTCTGTTTTTTGTTTGATATCATATCTTTTTGTAGTGTCTTTTGATCGTTTACAATAAAAAATAACAACATATCATACGTCCTGATCATCAAAATAAACAAGGTGTTTAAAGCTTGTCTATTTTAGACTACCCCGTACAAAAAATATTTTTTATCTTAAGATAGAAAAACATGAAGGCACTTGTTGTTGCTTTCATGTGAAGCTGCCATTTTGGTATGCAAATGCAAAAATAAGGTAAAATTTACATGAAAGCAACAAAAAGCGCCTTCATGTTTTTCTATCGCGAATAATATTTCTTATCGGCGAATCGTTATTGCGAGACTCGCAATAACTCCCGCAATACGGGACCAAGAATAGCGCCCCAGTTCTCATTATTCTTTGTAATTGATTTGTTTTAACCTATCCCTGGTAAAAATAATCTGGCAGAATCTGGCAGTTGTTCCGAAAACCGGTGTAAATCTGCGAGAATCTGTAAGGATCTGTCAGAATTTGCCAGATTTTTTTTCACCAGGGATATTATTTCATCAACTCTATCATAACCCCATAGCTGTAAACATTCACGACCAAATTCCGTAGCACGTCCAATTACCCAAAGAAATAATAAACCTTTCTCTTGTAATGCTGATATCCCTGGTGGAAATATTTCTACGAATTTTCTAAGAGCTGTCTGCGAATTTTAACGAATTTCTACGAAATTGACCCATGCGGAGAAAAAATTTTAAAAAATCTTCGAAAGTTTTCTCCGTACTCTTAATTATTTGTCTGAGCTTCGAGAAATATTTTACGGTTTCTTGCCGAATAATTCATAGTAGAAATACTTCTACGAATTTCAACGAACTTTTTACAAATTTCTGAATAGTTCTTCTAAAGTTCGCAAACAATCGAAGAAGCTTCTTTGAAGAACTAAATAAATTCCGAAAAATGTTCAAAGAAAATCTATAAATTATTTCTACTAATAGTCCATCTTCTCTGAAGCTCAAAAAAACTCGGACAAACATTCAAAGAAAATTATGGAACTATGTTAGCACATGGTTGACTTTTAGAGAAGTTCCCGAGCAATTGGAGAAGTTTCTCCGAAGGCCAAAAAACTCGAAGAAAAATTGAGAGATAACTCCGAAACTCTCGAATGGGTCAATGTCGTAAAAATTCGTAGAGATTCGTAGAAAATTCGAAGAAATATTTCCACCAGGGATACCCAACTGTTGCATTTCATCATCAGACATTGTACGATATGGTAATTCCATATGTATATTCCATCAACTTCATACTGTACATATCTGTTGAAAATCAATTATTAAAATTCAGTATTACTACCAGGTACAAATGTTGTAATTTAATATGAATTTCTTTTTTTGACAATAAACAAAAACCGATTATTTTGTGTAAAAGCTCCTGTTTTTATAAAAAACGTAATGAATGAATAAATAATTTAAAGTTTATTTTCATACAATTCATTTTTTGTTTAATTAATATTTATAAGAATTATTTATTTATTTAAATATATAAATTTTTGAAATTTTAATTAGTATATTTTATGAGGTTAAAAAAAAAACCAAGAAAATATGAGTTCTATTGCACGTAGCCATTTTAGCATTATTTAAAAGAAAAAAAAACATAAAAAAATAGATGCACATATGAAGATGAATTATTAAAGAAGTATAAATATAAATAGCAAAATGCATTTTGAAAAAGAAAATTTCAGAAAGCTAAATGTCCACTTTAAATTAATATTGGCAGTGCAGCCAAAATATAAACACTAAAAAAAAGAGACGTCTAGGAGAGAGAAGAAAAATAATTGTAAAGTTTTATACCAACTGAACGAAAGAAATCTGGTCGATTTGATAAAAACTGATAAAAACGCAAAGACCGTAAATATCAATTATGCTTTAAATATATATTACCGCAACGAAAAAATCTGATTTTTTTTTTTTAAAAAAGCTCGACATCGATCTATGGGATCATAACTAAACCTCAGCATCCTCATTCAACTCTATCATATTTTAATTAAATTGCTAAAAGATTAGAGACGGAAAGGGACAAAATATTTAATGTATAATAAGGCACGGTAGTAGTTAACTCTCATCAACACAAATACATTTCTTTCGTATTTGGTAATTGTTGTTGTGATTCAATTTGTTGTTGTTTATCATCTTTAATGTTATTATCTTGATTACCATTTGTCATTTCAATAATTGACTTTTAGCACAATGAATATTAAAGCTGGTAAAAATTCATCAGCTGATGCTGGTCCACGAACTGATAATTGTAACAATTTAAATATATTATTACAACAATTAATGATTGATCATCTGTTGTCTGTGGACTCATGTAGATTCAATTGATGGATTAAATACCCAGTTAGATCAAATTGTCTATACAAATCTTTGGGTTCTAATTTGGAATGTTCTGGTGGTAAACTAGCAACACCAGTTATTGGTATACCAGCTGCAATATTACGTGGTATTTTTTGTACAACAGAATGATAATGTCTTTGTAATGCAACAAGTTCCCATAATGATGTACAATATGCATCACAACATTCTGGTTCATCAAGTTCTGGTTGATAAAAACCATCAGCAGAATTAGCATCAGTATCAAAAAGTCCCTCAATTGATTTTGTTAGTATTATTATTTTAATAATACCAAGTAGCCTCAATGATCCATGATGTTGTAATTGCGATGACATTGGTGCAATTCTCTTGATAAATGCTATTAAACGATTTTGTGTTATTTTTTTTCTACGATTAATCAACACTTGAATTAATATTCCAATGATAATATGACAATCTTGTTGATTTTTTCCAGCATTAATTGATAATAATGAATTTTTATACAAATGTACATAAAATCTGTATGAAACAATATTTAATACTGGTCCTTGTCCAGACGATATTGTAAATACAGTTTGTATACAATGTAATTGTTCACGTAAACCTAAATTTTTTCTTCCATCAGTGTATTTATGATATTAGCTAAATCTTGATAAAATTTAAGATTAATACAATGTGCAAATTTAGCTAGACTTGTTGATGGCTTGTTGATGGCTCATTAATTTTTTTTGTGTCATTTCATCATCACGTTTTTTATCAAGATCAATATCTTTTATTCTCAATGACAATAATACTTTAACAAGTTCAGTATGAACCAAGTGACCACGTAATTTAATATATTGTTTTAATTTACGAATAATAACAAGTGATAATTTACCACGTTTATTATCTTTAAATATATTTTTTACACAATTAAATACTTTTTCACGAACTGATGGACGTTTATTGTCCAAAAATGATACCAAAAAATTAGCTAAATTTGTTGGATAGTTGAAATAAAATATGGATGTGTTACTAAAAGATCACTAATACTTGTTTATGTTATTTCAGAGAGAGTTATTTCTGGTAATGTAAATACTCTTCTGTCACCTTTCTTTTTTCTCAGCTTATGTCATGTTACCCATTTTAATTGACGTATTCTATTTTGTATAATTAAATCTTTTTCTTAATCATTTGTTGTTTGTGGACTCATGTAAATAGATTAAATATGATAAATTTGTTATACTTTTAGTACTTGTGTTACTTGTCCAGATGGTAATGTAATATTGCTTGACGGTGGCAATACTTGTAATTGAAAGATCTGCATTAAACAAAATTTAATTAAAAAATATATTTCACCAATAATAATGTAAAATTTAATAAATTAATCCAAATGATTAATATTTACAAAATTAATTTATTATCCAGTAATTGCAAAAAGATTTTTATCTGTAGTCATATTAACTGGTAAATCATCTTGAATACAATTAATCTCTTTATGTAATTCTTGTTTAAGTCCAAAGTATTCTCTAAACCTGCAAGTTGTTGTAGTTGATATTGTTGTTGTTGTTATACCTTGATGACCTTTTTAAGCTTTGACAACCACAATAATGCCATTCTAATATTTTCTTCAGTTATATTTTTATTATTATATATATTTATCACAGCATTTTTTAGTTATTTGTGCAACTGAAAGAATTAAATCTTTATCATTAACAGATAAATTTAATATATTAAATCAGCAATTTCTTGAAGTGTTTTAAAATAAATGTAATTTGTTTCTGGTGATGTTATTGTGTTTTAACCATTGTATTTATTGCCCAAGATGCCCAACTTGTATTATCATTTAAAAATTCATGTTCACTTGTTATTTCTCCTTTTCTAAATACACAAATATATAATATAAATAATATAAATAATTAAATTAAAATAATACAAATAATAATAGCAATAAATAACATAACATAACACAACATACTTGTAAAATACTTCCCAATCTTGCGGATTTACTGAACGATTACGAAATTTAGCAACAAGTCTTTTTCTTTTTGCTCAACATTACCACCAAGACTTGTTATACCAAGATCAAGACCACCCAATAAATTATCATTATGATGTATTTGTTATGAATTATTATTATTATTATTATTATTATTATATTAATTTATTTAGTAAATATATATTGTTTTTATTATATATACCTATAGGTATATATTTTTTTTTTTTTGACTTTTAACGTGACAGTTCAACGACGTATTCTGGAGGTTATGAAAAATAATAAAATAAAATTCTGCACTGCAGCCAATATGGCATCACCCTTGTAAAGTTTTATACCATACCAACTGAACGAACAAAATGTAGTCGATTTGAGAAAAACGAAAAGACCGTAAATATCAATTATGCTTTAGATATATATTACTGCAACGGAAAAATCTGATTTTTTTTTAAAAAAAAAGCTCGACATCGATTTATGGGATCATTACCAAACCTCAGCAGCCTCATTCAAGTCTATCATATTTTAATTAAATTTCTAATAGATTCGCGACGGAAGGGGACAAAATATTTGATGTATAATAAGGCACGGTAGTAGTAGTTAATCTCATCTCACACATATTCTCATCAACACACATACTTTTCTTTCTCATACTTGACTCGAGGCACTACCGTGCCTCGTGATAATTCGGTTTCTTTCTAATAGCAAAGCTCGATATAATGGAATTTTACATTATAAAAACCATTTATTTCTATCGTCATCATCATATTTTAAATCAAATTTTTAAAATTAGCGAGGGATGAGGTTACCTCTATTCGGTGTATACATATATTGAAGCTCGGTAGTGTTTTCGCTTTCTTTTTTTAACACGAAGCACTACCCTGCCTATTGATGGTATTGATGACTAAGGACAAGCAGTAGCTGAGAAAAAGATGTAGCTAAGGAATTGATGCAGCCAAAAAAATTATGTGGCAAGCTACATCAATTCCTCAATCGCATCTTTCCCTTAGCTACTGCTTGTCATTGGGCATTTATTTATTTGAAAGATGTAGCCCAATAAATTAACTATTCATCTTCATTAATTCCTCAGCTATATATTTGTCAAAATAAATCAAAAAAATTTTGGCAAGTAGCTGAGATATCAATTTGAATTAGTTTCAACACAAGTTATTTAGTTTCAATTCATGAATATTATTAAAAAAAAAAAAATAACAAACTTTTCACTCTATGCTCCGTATTGAATGCAATGTTATATTTGAAAAAAAAATGAGTTAAATAAATTTTTACTAAAAAACCCAGTGAAAAATCAGATATATCATATTAAAAAAAAATAAATTATAAATTCATTTTCACTCCGTGCCCTGTAAATATTACTTTTATTTAGAAAATAAATAAATTCACACTTTGCTGTCATTTCGCGTGAAATTTACTTTATAACAGAGTAATATTTTGGTTTTTGCATTGAGGTACACTTTAGAGGTGTAACAGAGTGATTATAAAATGATTTATAAGGTATGATTTCATTAAAAAATTCTTTCAGTATAAAACCAATAACCAGTCCACCGTACATATCTTCGAAAAAAAACCCACCGAGAAGTTTTAATGGGAAAAAACTTGATTATATTTTGTTATCGGTCATCTTAATAATTAATTTAACAAATTCACCACCAGCCTCAACTCTAGGGTTTTAAGATACACTTTTTTTTTTAGTATAATATACAAAATCTATACGTCGTTTTCTTGGATTCAGGATTTCATTTTTTTTTATCCATACATGATATCGATCTATTCATAGATTTGAGACACAAACTTGCTGATCAAACAACGGGTTATAAACGACGTGATTCTCAGCTGCAATCATGCTGCTGACATAATCAATTCCATGAATAAATTATGGCTTAAAAATCGTGTAGATACATTAACAGCGTATTGTTGCATGTACACTCTCAATTATAGGCTATAAAGTGTAAAATAATTTTTATACTATGTATCAGTACTAATAATCTATTTCATAAGAACAAATACGATGAATCCCTCATGTGACATATTTTTTTTAATGATGTTGAAACTGAATAATGTATTATTTTTATTTATAATTTGTGCTTTAAGTCGAAGTTTTTTTTTCAGTATTAAACGGCATCCAGTCACGTACTGTTTGAAAAAAATTTGTGTGTGTTAGCAGTACGCGCGAGGGAAGTGAAACTTCTTTCGCAGTTCGTCAAGATATTCGTAACGACTTTAATAATATTGACAATCAATTAATAAATGATGATATTATTGATGATATTAATAATATTGATAATGTTTATAGTGTAGGGGTCTTCGATTTTCGGCGATTTTTTAAGTACTCGAGTACTGGATCGATTCATATCGAGTACAAGTATTCGATTCTTTTCAGAGCCGATTAATCGATTCACGATTCTTTTTCACCGAATATCGCCAAAAGAATCGGTCTTGTTTTTCTCCCTTACAAAGCGCATTGTTTTAGGTTTTATAAACCTAGGCCATCATTTGTATTTATTTTAAACTATTTTTTAATATAAAATAAAAAAAATGATCATACAGTTGCTGAAGCAACTGTGCTTTCCCTGCGGGGGGAATTTTAATTTCTTCTTTAATATATATTAAAATTCGTGACTACAAATTTATTTCTAGAGATGCACACGAGACGAGACGAGACGAGATTTGATCGAGTCTCGTCTCGGTCTCGAAAAATGACCAAAACAACAGTTTCGTCTCGGTATCGTCTCGCCTGAAAAAATCAGAGTCTTGTCTCGGTCTCGTCTCGAGTAAAAAAAATCAGAGTCTCGCCTAGTCTCGGCTGTATAAATATAAAGTGAACAAAAGTAAACTTTTTTTTTTTATTATCAATACAACATTTTTAAATATATACATTCTTGTAATAGGTATATGCATATAAAATATTTTTTTTTATTTTTTACTTTTTTATAACGTATGAGTACTTTATTAGTTTTTTTTTTCAATTATTAATTAACAACGAATATTGCATTTATTTTAACTTAAAAAGTATGTATCGATTGTACTGAACAACAAACAAAAAAATATATAAAATGAATATAAATTAATAAAAAGACCTGGTAACGTTTGTTGGGGCGTGTGGCCCGCGTTACCCGTTGAAAATTAAAAATTTTCAATACTCCGGCTAGGGCCATGATTATTTCAAATTATTGCTGAAATATAATTTAATGGTTTATCAACAATAACATTACTCGAATCAAGGCTTTTTTTGGAGCCTTATAAACATTTTATTTTAACTCTATGATGACATTTTTTGGTCCGTTTTTTTGATTTTTTTTTCGGCGAGCCATAATTTTTGTTATAATCAAGATAGGGAGTTCGTATTAGGCTCAAATTATGCGCCTCAAAAAAATCTAGTGACGGCATTAGGGGTTTTTTTCTCTCTCATCAACGGTTTTCGAGAAAAAAAAATTAAATATCGGAATTTTTTTTTTCAATTTTATAGTTTTTTTTTTTTTTCTCAAAAAACTATTATAAATGGAAAGGGATTTTGCAAAGCGGGCGATAGAGTTTTCTGAGACACATAAATTGAGCCTAATACGAAGTCTCTACTATGATTTTGCGTCGAGTTATAAAAACGGCGCAATAAATAACTTGTAAAATTTTCACATAAAAACGTATGTACTATTTTAAGTTACATAAATAATAATTTAAGAATAATGAAATATAAAACAGAAAAGATTTACGAACAAAGGACCTCTGGTGATAAATACGCTCTGATGGATAGTTTAGACACCACAAATTTTTAAGTAAGAAAAAAAATTTTTTCAAAATTTACATGTTAATTTTTTGATTAAAAACTATTATCAATAGAGCAAAAAACTTATTACGCGGGCGATAGAGTTTTTTAATGCGCTTCTTTTGAGCCTAGTACGAAGTCTCTCGGTTACTTAGTTCGTAAGTTATGAGCGTTTTTTTTTTCGCCGATGAATTCAAGACTGCGGCTGAGCCTATGGCTCCTAGCCTCCGTAATAAATAAATTAAGTTTAAATTAAAAAAAAATTCACAACAAAAAAAAAAAAAAAAAATTAAGAAAACCAAATTTGATATTATTGACGACACGACGAGACTCTCGCGAGAGTCTCGCGAGAAGTCTCGGACTAATGCTAGTATCGTCTCGGTCTCGTCTCGCCTGAAAAATTGTCAGTCTCGTCTCGGTCTCGTCTCGAGTTCGCGAGACGAGACGAGAAAGTGCCGAGACTGGTCTCGTCTCGTGTGCATCTCTATTTATTTCATTCTCTATTGTTACAATGATTATTGTTACAGCTGAAATTTATTTAATTTTCATTCATTTTGCTTGTTCCTTCTAATGGGTCATCTCCATGTCCAGAATCGCTTTCTTCTAACCTTTTAAACTCTCTGTCTTTATTCATTTTGTTGTACTATGATTTTAGCCTGTCAATGTTAAATATTTATTACAAAATCGTCGAGTTCGATTGTATTTATTCTATTTACTTTTTTCTCTCGGTTGAATCAGGATTTAACGTTTTAGTTGTTGCTGAAGTCGTCATTATATTTTTAATTTTTTTATATTCATTTATTTTCAATTCCTTTAATACTAGCACATCACCCTTTTTTCCCTAGAAATTTTCTGCCTTTTCATTCCATATAGTTAGTTCAATCTAAAATATATTTTCTTTGGTAAATTTATTATCTTTATTTAGTTTAATCAAACTTTTTTTCATTTAAATTTTATTTTACTTCATAATCACTGTCGTCTGCTAATGTTATTGTTCTTTATTTCAATAACCGTCCTGACATTGCATATATAAATTCCACTTTATTTATTGCTATTATGATTGCGATGATATCTAAATAATGTCATTATTACTATTGAATAGTTTCCTTTTTTTTTTTTTTTTTTGCTAAAATTATTTTGCCTGCCAATGAATTAATTGGTAGATGTACAATTTCTTGTATTTTTTTAAACTCGAAATTAATGTTTGGTATATTTTCATTTTCCTCATCGTCATCGAATTTTATATTAGCTTCTACTGGTATCATTATTTCTTTATTATTTATTGATGGGTATTGTTCATTAATTTTTCTCAATAATCCTCCAGTGATCGTATATATTTTGTTTAAATTGAATATTGAATATTTGTTTAAATTGAATTTATCATGTTAATAATTTTTTTTTAAATCTTTTTGTTGAAAAATATGATTTTTCCATGATATTTTGCTATACTTTTCTTTTTTTTTTACTGATATTTTCCTAATATTTTCCTCTAATTATCGTATTTTTCTTTATATTCAGTGATTTTTCTATATTTTTGTTTATTCGTTTATATATTCTTTATTTTCCTATATTTTTCTTCATTTTCCATATTCATCGTGTTTAGATTAATTAAGGGACTTAGAAAATTTTCGGGAGGGGGGGGGGGCATAATCGATATGTTCCCTTATTTATCGTTTTTTTCTTTATATTCAGTCACTTTTCTATATTTTCCTTTATATTCACTGATATTTTCCCATATTGATTGTTTTTTTCTTTATATTGTAACCGATTTTCTGACCTGCGCGGCGAGAACTATCGGCCAAGGTTAACAACGAAGATTTCTCACCATCCTCCTCAAAATCACCGGGGGGAGCCATGTTGGTTATCTCGGAAGCCAACAGCCGTAGGAGTAACGAGAACAAAATACGAGAACCTAACTCAGTCTTAGAAATGGTAGAGGGGCGCAGTCCACCTGATCGGACTATGAAATACGTAACCAAACCTGAGGGAACTATCGTGAACCAAGTATAGTGTGTTACATACGCCTATATTACATTGCGACTATACTATGGCAAAATACTGACGTCAAAAGTATCATAAGTGTAGGAGCAAATATTCTACATATGAAATGAGTATTTTGTATAGGGAACCATACAGCGATCCATCCGTGACCAGGTCTTACACATACGTTGCCATTGCAATAATAATATATCTCAATATTATTATTATTGTTATTATTTACAGCGATCCATTCGTGAACTCACACATACACATTTATGTGTGATGATGGTCTAACCATCACATACACATCATGTAGTGAGAATATAATAATAATTATTATTATAATAAGAGAACCATATAACGTGATCATTAGTATTAGTCCGTCATCGGAAATTCAAGCAGAGTTTCACCAGGACTTAACGTCTGATACCTAGGGAACCTTTACGAGAGATCCAAACGATGTCGAGAGAACCAGTAGTGAACCAAGAGAGCCAGTCAAGAGAAGGTAGTGATCAGTACGAGAGCCAGACAAGTTGTGTCGTCTAACGACGACGTTCAGTGCTCAGCTGCTGTGAGCTTTAACCCCACTCAGGTAGCACTCTCCTACCTTTCGCCCCCGGACATGCGCAGCACGCTTTCCTAGCCCGCAGTTCGATAGGTTTACGATCAGGCTTCGTACGCAGCCTTCGGTGAGTTCGTCTCTTCGACGGAGGAGTGGAAGCCATTGCCGAGAGGTTTACGTACCAAGTCACGTTACAAACATCGAATAGGCACCCGACTCGACGTCATGTATAACTGACTTGGCCCTCCACAGAGCCTCTAGCACAATGTTCCTTTAATTATCAATAACTAACTCCTATTAGCTATTAACAATACAGGCGATAACAAATAAATAATAAGAACTCATTACTCTGTAACAAGCTCTTTTAATAATTATTTATTTCGAGAACCCACGAAATAATAAATTTCGTTACAATATTCAGTCACTTTTCTATATTTTCCTTTATATTCACTGATATTTTCCCATATTTATCGTTTTTTTCTTTATATTCACTGATTTTTCTTCGATGATTTCCTATTTTTTTCTACATTTTTCTTTACATTTACTGATATTTTCCCATATGTGTAGTATTTTTCTTCATATTCAGTGATTTTTCCTTCATATTTACTGATATTTCCCTGATATTTTCCCATAATTATAAGAGTTTTCTCTATATTTAGCACTTTTTTCTTTATATTTACTGATATTTTTCCATATTTATCGGTTTTTTCTTTATATTCAGTAATTTTTCCTTCATATTTACTGATATTTTCCTATATTTATCGTTATTTTTCTTTATATTCAGTGATTTTTCTATATTTTCCTTCATATTTAATAAAGTTCCCCATATTTATCGTATTTAGATTAAGGGACTTAGAAAATTTTCGGGGGGGGGGGGGGGGTCCAGATGAAAAGCGAAAACAATAGGAAATTAAAATTCCCTAAAAAGAAAAAAAATTAGAAAGAAACAACAAAGTTCGTTGACACTTGATGATTGGGGATTGGCTTCTGACAGTTCTCATATAAATAATAAATATTAATATTAAATAATAAATATTAATATAAATTTGAATAATATTTAATATTTAATATTTAATGAATAATAATAATATTTAATTATTTATTATTAATATTTATAATATTCTCTTTTTTAACATCATATTTTTCATTCAATTTCATTCGTTTTTTTTTCTATTAATATTGTGTATACTCAAAAAATAATGTATGAATGAAAAAATTAATAAAAAATGCATCAACGGACGACTTTTAGTCTTTTACCAATTGGAAATTGAAAATTTCCTAAACTCCGGTGGGATGGCTCGTTTGGGTACATCATTTTTGGTCCGATACACACAATATGGATAAAATTAAATAATTAAATTCTTATCCTTACAATTATTTATGATAAAAAAGATAATGCTTTTATTGTCAATAAACAGTGTCTCCATCTGTCATTCAGTTTTTACACTCATATGCTTTTGTATAGGGAACATTAGGGAATTAAAGTCAAATCACTAAAATTTCGTGCTGCTATCTGCCGCTGAATTTCGACAACTTTTAAAAGAATTACTAAATAACCACTATCGTAATTGTTTAAATCTTTATTAATTAACTAACTAATCAATTAAAAAAACTCGTACTATCGTCAAAAAATTCATTGAAACATTTTCTACAAGTTACATGGTTAAAAATGCTCAAGAAATTACTCTTTTGTGGTTTATTTCATTGTGTAAAGCACTTACTCAGGTTTTTTTTATAAACAATTGCTGATTATAAGTAAACTAATTGTTGAAAAAATTCCAAGTATAGCCTTGGTTGTAGATTTTGGCATGTATAATCCATTAAAACCAAAAAAAAAACGTGTAAAATAATTTTTAAAAAAGTTGTGTAAGTTCTAAAAAAAACAGATTTTGGTTTTTGTTGAATAAATAGATGAATCGAGTACTTTTCGTGGCGATATATCGGCTACCCGATTCTTACAAATTCGATTCTTGAAGATCGATTCCTTTTCTAAGAATCGAAGAACCCTATTATAGTATAAATGATGATAACAATATGATATTTATAATAATAATATCGATCATACTGCGATAATATCCAAACTATGAATATTGATAATATTATCAATATTATATCGTTATTGATATTATTATTATTATTAATACCATTGATATTATTTAAATTATTATCAATATTATTATTATTTATACTATGAATATATATAAATGATAATAATAACAATAATTTCTATAATATTATCAATTATTAACAATCTTATTGATATTAATAACAATATCTATAATAATAATATTTGAATATTATTAACAGTACTATTATTATTTTTATTATTATTATTAATATTGTGACGAGACTCACTCGTCTACCTTAAATTAAAATTATATCTATTTTTCTTGGTTATTTTTCTTTATTTGTTATTATTATTATTTGTACAGTTGACCAGTGACGCTTTTATTATTTTTATTTTTGTGAGTAAAGAGGGGAAAAACCGGTTTGCACACTAATAATATCCCCTCTAGTACTACCATTCCCACCGTGTGCCCTACTATGATTCTGACTGGTCAATTTGAGTAACTTAATTGAGATTGGTCCATATCAGTCATAGTGGGAATAAAATTGGAAAGGGTAGAATCACAGCTATTTAAGCTGTGGCACAGCACACACAACACACATTCCCTTGCCTACAGCCGCAGTGGGTCCAGGTTCTCTGGTGAGCCATCCCAGAACCTCGGACAACCCCTCCCTTGCCCCCGTGGAATTGGAGTCATCCATTCCATAGCCTTAGGAAGTGGAGCCATCCTTTCCACCAAGGTCTAGGAGCAGGAGTCATCCATCCTAAGATTCCCCTTTACCTTGGTCATTGTTAGTAATGTGTGGTTCTTTTGTCTCCCTTTGTTAGTAAGCGTACTTGGTCAATCATTTATTGTGTTGTATTTGGATATTAGATAGGTTTACGTATTTAATTATAAAATAAACTTGGTTAATTTTGAGTACATTAATTATCGTTTTGTTGAGTGATTTATTTTCCCATTGTTTCATCATTTCAGTGACGTAATTTTAATATTCTTTACCCGTCCCTCTCTCCACGAACCAGCATACTGAGTAACCCAGGCAAACCCCTCAACTTGATTTTACGATTTACTATTTCAGGTCCGGATCAACATCTTTGGTTTCTTGTGCGTTATTTGGATTATTTGAATTATTGTGCGTTTTATTTGAATTATTTGGATTATTGTGTGCTATTTGGTTATTGTGTGTTATTTGGTTATTTGGTGCTATTTGGTTATTTGATATTTGGTATTTGGTTATTTGGTTAGTTTTAAGGTCGTTTTGTTGTTTTAGCGGCGTAGAATAAAGCAACTGGCATATTTTAATTGTCGTTTTTGGTGATTTTAGCGACGTAGAATAAAATCCCGATAATTTTAGTGACGTTTTTGGTTTGTTTTAGCGTCGTAGAATAAAATTTACTGTCCCCCCTTTGTCTGAAATATAAGTTGATCCGAGTCTGTAGGTAAAGTCTGAGAATTGAGTGAGAAGGTAACATGTCACGTTACAATATATATCGATATTTATAATATTAATATCAATGATTTTATTATTATCGATGATATATTATTGAAATTATTATTGTTATTATTATGCATACCATGAATTAATATATATTAATAATATTATTAATAACAATTATTTCAATAATATTATACAGAATACAAATGTCAATAATAATTTTGATAACATTATAAATTAGGAATAGGATTTAGGAATTAGGAATGACTATAGTCATAATATAAATGATATTAATTATATTAATAATAACATTTATAATAATAATTTTTGAAATATAAATACTAATAATTATTAATATTTATACTTGAATATTTATGTCAGTATTGATCTTATCATTATCAATATTATATCGATATTATTATTATTATTAATATGATTCATACCATTGATATTATTACTAATATTATATTGATATTATTAATATCGATGATATTATTGAAATTATTGTTTTTATTTTTATTTATACTATCGTTATAGATATCAATAATATCATTATAAATAACAATAATATCGATATTAATAATAAAATAATAATTATAATAATAATATCAATAACATAAATATACTAATAATAATTTTCAATTGAGTATATGTATTCATTTATAATTTTTTGATTCATTATTTTCATAAGCGCTGCGAACCGATCAGCTACACTATTGGCAACGCACACACACATTCATTCAAAGCATATCTCTTTTCTCGCCCGTAGCCACTCACTCACTCACTCTTATTAGTTATATGGGCAAATGCTTGCTCGGTCCGAGCGTTCGCTTGCACCGAGCGTTACATGGCCGACACACTGATTTTTTTTTCACTACCCTGCGAAAAGAAGTTTCACTTCAACAAAGTTTGTTAGATAAAAAGGTTGCGAAATTTATTTCAAATAAATTTGAATAATATCCTGATAATGAATATGGATTATTTACGGAATAATAAAGTTCAGCCATCGATTAAGCAGAGATCTCCACCAATTTATCCATTCTTATTGGACGATGTCCAGATTGAGTAAGGAGGGAAATTGCAAAAAGTACATTGAGAAAAAGAATCTCCAACGACATTATTGAAAAACTTGGAAAAAATTATTGCGCTAATTGACAATCGAGAGACAAAGCTCATATTTCTGACTATAACTGACCTTTATTCCACTGACCCTTCGATGACTGCGAGTAATGCAACGGATATATATTTTTTCGGATTTTCTACAAAAACGTTATAACGCAACTACTAATAATTCAATCGAATAAAAATATTACAGAGTGATCACTGATCCTTGTTAAAATTTTAAAAATTTAATAGCAAAAAATATCTGGTTGAGGCCGAGTTGAAATTATTAAATTTATATTTATTTAATTTCTTTGATTCTCCATGTTTTTCTCTAAAGTTGTGGTCGATAAATGTTATTACTTTTTCAATTTACTCACCATAACTTTCAATAACATGCCTGTAAAGACTTTCTTTCATGTTCAAAACAAGTCGAATTAAATAAAATTCTCAATAGAAATAATTGTGTCAACGTATAACTTAAGACTAATCAGTAATTCTTCACTGCAGTGTAGCCAAGTCTCAGATTCGTCTGTGACGTTTGCAACCCATTTAATAAATTTGTACATAACCTCTACAAGATAAGAAAAAGTTCAGCCTAACTGTGTAACGCAATTTTGTTAATTAATAATTAAATTTTTGCTCCAAAAAAATTTGCACTCCAATGTTGTGGAGAAAAAACTCCGAAAAAAATATTGTTTCGATTAATTCAAATTCCATGAAACCGAAGCTATTTGAATACAAAAGTTAATTTGTTGAAATTATATACATATAAATTTATTGCAATAAATAAAGACTCCATGGAGTTTATTGAAATTTTTTAATTAAAAAAAACGAATATTTTGTTATTCCATTCTATGTCCAAAAGTTATATACTGGCCTATGATGTTGCTAGTATAGTGTTTGTGGGAACAGTCGTATTCATACACTCAGAGAAGGATAAGTTAACAGTTAACATACCAATATGTTTACATTAAACATACAAAAGTTTAATGTTAAGATATATATATTAACAATAAACATAAATATCTTAACTGTTAACATACGTATGTTTATAGTTAACATACGTATCTTTACGCGGCCAAATATTTTGATGCGCCAGTCTACTTCTTGTAATCTTTTTTTTTTGACATTATATTGTGATACTATTCTAATTGTAATATAATATAATATGTACTCGTGTTGTCATAAATTTATTTAAATTTAGTTTTTTTGTAAATTCATTCTTAATTTTACATTAAATTTTCATATTTACATACGTAAATGTCTTCAACTATCAGCCTAACCTTCAAATTGTGTCAATTATAGATATCTTAATAGTTAACATACGCATATTAACTATTAAGATACGTATGTTTAATGTTAATATATATATCTTTGATGTAAACATATCAGCCACCACCCAATTAAACATGGCATATGTTAACATTAAACAGGATATGTTAACTGTTAACATATCCTTCTCTGTGTGTACAAACAGTGATACCACTTCAGAATTAATAAATTAATTTTTAATTTATATATATATTATATATGTATATAAATATATATTTAATATAGGTATATATATATTTATATTTTTAATAATTCAATTTAATTCTATTACAGGAAAATGAAAGTTTTTGGAATATTCTGAAACCAATTATAGCTGTGTCACAAATTTTTGGACATTTTCCAATGAGTGATATTTACAATTCCAAACCAGATGGATATGTATTTGAATTTCCATCGTTTATTATGGGCTATTCAGTAATGACCATTTCAATTAACGGTATTGCTATTCTTGCATATTTGAATAAAGCGATTCATTCTACAAAAGGTAAAACGTTTACTTTCAGTGCAAATTCAAAATAATTTTGATTGTAGATAAGGTCGAGGCATTATTTTTGTTTTTGTTTTTCCAGACGAATTTTTCATGAATTTTTCAGATACCGTTTTTTATGGATACACTTTTTCAGTGCTGCTTATAATATTTTTTAAAACACCGAGTTAGATTAAATTGCAAATGAATTGGATACTTGTTGAAAAGAAATTTGACAAGTAAATATTATTTAAACTTATTTCTATTCGTTTTTCAGTTTTTTTATGATAGAAGTGGATTTTGATTGAGTTCTAACATCGAAGAAAAGAAATTCAACTTTTTGTGAACATATAATTACAAAGTAAAGAAGTTGTGATAATAAGTAGTTTTTTACATTCTTATCAACTAATTTTTGTAAACAAATTACGATTTATGATTAATTATGACTGAAAGCCTAGCTACTATTGAATAGAATGCTTTTTCTTTATATAATATTTGTATATATTCAGCTTTTTCAGCTTTCATCAAACGGAATTCCGTCTACGGTGTCAACTACAGACAATTTCACTAATTTTGTTTTTCTTGGCTTCGATCGAGCAAATCTACTGGGTTGAAAGCTTCATATCTGAAACATCAGCTAAAAATATTTTCATTTTCATGAGTGAAACATATCTATCACCTTTTGCATCCATAGATGACTTATCAAATAGTGAGTGTATTTATAAGAGACGCACCTTTAGCGCATTATTAATTTACTTTCTTTTTAACAATAGATTGTAAAATATTTGTGGGAATAATTGGTACTCTTATAAGTACCATGGTGACATTCACTTGGAATTTTTGTGATCTTCTAATAATTTTGGTACAAAAAAGCCATTAAAAAATCATTGTATATTATTCGCCATGGAATATTTATTTTGAGTTTATTATTTCAATTTTTTTTTTTCAGGTATCGATCGGTCTTGCAGAAAGATACAAACATCTTAACGAAATTGTTCGTTTCAAAATTTCAAACAATTCAACAGAAAAATTAAATTGGCGGAAAATAAAAAATAAATATATCATAATGAATGAACTTGTTCAAGAAGCAGACGATATCGTTTCACCACTAATATTATTATCATGTTGCATGAATGTCTATCAAATTTGCGTACATTAATCAGAAGGAATAAGGTATAAGTAAATTAATGATACCTCTTATATACCTCTTATATACCTCTTAATATATTCCAGATAAATGATTGATAATTATTTTAGATCAGTTACAACTGAAACGAACGTTTCAATGTATTTTTTTTATGCACTATTTTTTGTGGTATTTCGAACAGCGGCAGTTGTGTTATCAGCAGCCAAAATTGATGATGAAAATAGACATGCATCATCAATTTTCACCTATTGTCATCCATCAGTTTTCATAATTGAGGTTCGTTGATATTCTTTACATCATATCGCGTCAAACAATCTTGATCAAGATATAAATACGTCTTCTATTTAATGGATAATAATTATTACTGTTCCTATTAAAGGTTATTTGGATTCAACAACAATTATCGATTGATTAAGTTTTATTTACAGCAATGAAGTTTTTTCCAATTACTCGTAAATTTTTATTGACGGTGAGTAGGAATATCGATTTTAATATTTATTTATCTTACATTTCTATTACATCGATTTTAGATCGCTGGGACAATTATTACATATGGAATCGTTTACATGCAGTTTCGAGTGCATTATTAGAATTTCAAACAATCTTTAATAAATAATTATAATTTATTTGTTGATATAACACATCATTGGAACCACTGAAAAGTTGACAATAAAACAAATATGTAAAAATTTAGTATATTGAAAGTTGATTTCAAGTGGCATATACACGTATTCATATTTGGAGTTTAGAACCGGCGTATACGATAACACTTCATTTAGTCCCCGGGTCCTATAGAATTTTGATGGTGCTAGTGGTTGAAAAATTACGTTTTTTAGTAACCCGAGTGGAAATTGTAATCAAGTCTTGATCAAATCTTGATCAGGCAACATTGATTTTAAATCCATTCTTGATCAAGATGATTGATCCAAACTTGATCAAGAACGTATGGCCAAACGTGATCAAGATTTGATCAAGATGCTTGATCAAAACTGGATCCTGTTTACTTGATCAATATTTGATCAGGGATGCTTGATCAAAACTTGATCATGTTTACTTGATCATAAAACAAAAATTATATTTTTATTTTTAATTATTGTATTTTTTTTTTTATTACCCAGCGAAGAAAGAGAGAGACAATTAAAGAAACAATTTTTTGAAGTGAAACTTCTTTAGAATGGGGAGTTAAAAAAAAAAAACAAAAGATGGGTGCATATGGTATTTTATTTATTTAATGAATAAAATTAATGCAATTTATTCAACTAATTTAAAATACCAAGTCGTCAAAGAAATTAAATGCCAAGCATTATCAATTCCAATTATTATTATCTTCTTAAATTACAGCAACACGCCGAAGATGTTCACACATATTAAACCCGCGAGGGCTCACTAAATTTTTTTTTCAATACTATTGATTCTAGCTTTTTTTAATACTCACATAATTCAATTGAATTTTTTCTGGGATAAAAAATTCAAGTACGCAATAAGTCTCGAGGCTCAAAAAAATATAAAAAAAAGTATTGAGAGTATGAAAAAAAGCCTGATAAAGAACGAATTCAAAGTCAAAAGTATCATTTGACTGAAGCTCTTAATTTCGGTCTGGAAAAAGTCCTGAACTCCAGGAACTGATATCATTGTCGTCAAGGCATCTAAATTTGGTCCGAAATATATTGACAAATACTTAGTTATATATGTGCAGCTAAAAAGATATATTTTTCGATGAATTATAAAAATAAATCTCAAAATACGTGTCTCATAAAAAAAATCTCACGACTTGATATGATTAGGATAACTACAAATTATTCAGAAAAGATAAATATTATTAAAACATAATATAATTAAAAAGTAATATATATGCAGCTGAAACGTTTAACTGACTAATTTTTATGAAAAAAAAAAAAATTTTTCATTGTCTATTTACAAAAAAAAGTAAATTGTAAATAAATCTCAGTTATACCTATTAGAATTTGTATACAATGTCATTTTTAGATTTTTCAAGGTAAAAAGTATGTGTTTTATAGTTTAATTGAAACAAAAAAACAAAATGTTATGTTTAATTCATTATTTAAAAAAATTTACAAAAAAAAAACGAAAAGTAAATTTTAAAACAATTTTGATTATGTCTGTCCAAATAGGTATATATTTTAAATTCACTTGAGATTTTTTCCAAATATAAAATAAATTGATTTTGTATTTTCATTGAATATATAGTTTTTTCACTTATAAATGACATCTCCTAATTCATTAATATTTAAAATTGCCTCATGGTAACAGTTACCGACCGCTGGATACTATACTATATACTATTATACTATACATAATCTACCATTGCGCTTATTATAGTAATGGAGTCAGGCTAATATCCGTCAAAGGATATGACGCCCTTTTTTTCGTTTTTTCATTTCACTCCAACTGTCACCCGCACCTAAAGATGTTTACACATCAAAAATATTAAATTGAATTATTAGTCACATGTTATTCGGAATTGTATGATCTCACGATCTTAATATAAAAAAAAAACTAGCGTGTTGCGAGTACGCGCGGGGGAAGTGAAACTTCTTTCAGAGTAGTTTCATGTCACGCTGAATATTAATAATGATAATAATAATAATAATAATAATAATAATAATAATAATAATAATAATAATAATATACTGACAATAATATTCAAATATAAATATTATTAGTCAAAAATAATTATTAGTATTCATATTTCGAATATTATTATTATAAATTTTATTTTTTATATCGTCACATTAATAGAAGAAGGGCGTAAGTGCCATTTTTAGGAATTTTTTTTTTCTAAAAGAAAAAGGGCGTAAGTGCGAATTTATAAAATTTCGGGCTTTGCATCTAATTTTAAGGCTTAAAGAAAAAAAACAAGTGCGTATGTTCAGGGACTTACGCCTTTTTTCCATTCTCAAAATCATTTTTAATAAAAGATGAAGATTTGTAATTATTTTTATGTTTTTCTTATTGATAATAAATTATGTATAATTATCAGTAAACAATCAATAATTTAAAAAATCCTGCCATTAAATAAATTTCAAATAAAATTGAAAATATGCCCTTCATCTTTTATCAAAAATTATTTTGATAACGGGAAAAAAAAGCGTAAATCCTTGGACATACGCCCTTTATCCTTTATCAAAGGTTGTTACGCCCATTTTCCCTTTTTTTTAAGTATTAGAATTAGATGAAAAACCCGAAAATTTATAAATTTGCACTTACGCCCTTTTTCCTTTAAAATTGACGTTTTTGGCACTTACGCCTTTCATTCTTTAATGCGACGATATAATTGATACCATCGATATTATTACTAATATTATATTGATATTATTGTTAATCATAATATTATTGGAGTTATTATTATTTATAATAATATTATTCATATATAACCATAGTATAAATAAAATAATAATTTCAAAAATATCATCGATAATAATAATATCAATATAATATTAGTAATAATAACAATAATATTATTGATTTATAATAATATCAGTGATATTAATAATATAAATTCATTCATACATTCATAATATACATTCATATATGAATATTGATAATTATTAGTATTTATATTCAAAATATTATTATTATAGATATTATTATTCATATCAATATTATTGTGAATAATTGGTAATATTATCGAAATTATTGTTGTTATAATTTTCATCATTTATATATATTTATAATAATTTTATTGTTATTATAATAATGATTCTTTAAACCCGCGAGATAACTATTGCTTAATACGTTTAAATGAATTTTTTTTAAAAATCAATTATTTAAGTATTAAACTCAGTTGAACTGTTTAATAATATTTAAATAAAAAAAAAAAAAAGTTGCTCACGCATACACACATAGCAGCTGACGCTCCGAGTTTATACGCATTTTATTTATAGTGCATGTATAATGCTTGCCGGCTTCCCTCCTCTTTATGTAATTCTCCTCTCTTTATCCGCTTGCGACCGAGCGTATAGCAGAGAGTATAACAGAGAGAGGGAGTGTTACCGACCGCGCGATAGGAGATGGTCGACTTTACCATACCTCTCGAACGTCAATTTATTATTAATAAATATATTGTAAATAACAAATAAATAATATTTTAAAATCACACAAAACCCTTACACTAACTATTCCTTACATAAAAGTAATATAAAAACAATAGTGAATAAGACAAATAGCTTAAACAAAAACAGTACCTCGGAAAGTTGGGTTAAACCCAGCTTCTCCCAGGGGACAATGGCTCAACGTCAACAAATAACACCAACAAAACCAAAAAGAAAATCCTTTAACGAGGATTCCAATAATGATTTTCCTGACATAGGTAAAAAAAGAAATCGCTCAATCCAAAAAGACCCAATCCAGATTGAACATGATTACAATATGAGATTAAAAACATTGGGACCTGACGCAACAGCTGCCAGATTCCTCAATAGACGTATAACACAAAAACAACAACAACAACAACAAGCTGATGACAGCTTAAAAGAAAACTCAAGCAACACACTTAACGCAAACAACACCACAACCAACTACTTCATCAGACAACACTGAAAACAACAACTGGGAAATGCCCAAAAATCCGAGTAAGCAACCCAAACCAATAATACACAAATCTAATGAAAGTATTAACAAATTTTTAGAAATTGAAAAAAAGTGTCTTCGAATTTTTATTTTTTTTAAAAAAAATAAACATCATTATGCTTTGCGTTATGTAACAATTAATAATTAGTCATTCTTTTTTCAAATAATTGAAAATTGAAAAAGTTGGAAAAAAATTGAACAAATGGTGGAGAAAGTTGGAGAAAGGGTGGAGAGATTCGTCCGCCATTTCTCCAACCGTGTGAAAAAATAATTTTACTGCTGAGAAATTTTTTCTAAAATCAACGAAGAGGAGAAATTTTTCTTTCGTTTCTCCGAATCAACTTGGGTAAGGGAACATTCGGAAATTTTTCTCCGCGAAAAAAAACACACGCGGAGAAACATGTGAAAAAAATAATTTTACCGCGGGGAAATTCTTCCGAAATCAACGACGAGGAGAAAATTTTTCCACTCATTTCTCCGCATGGGTCAATTTGGGAGAAATTTGGAGTAATCGCGGAGAAATTCGGAGTAACCGCGGAGAAATTCGGAGTAATCACGGAGAAATTCGGAAAAATTCGGAGAAATATTTTCACCAGGGTATACACCAAACTCAAGCATCATAAATATAGCAGCAATAAATGTCAACTCAATTATTGCTCACAACCGAAGATTAGAACTACTCAACTTCCAAAAAGTACACAAGCACCACATAATACTTGCCTCAGAAACAAAACTAAATAACAAACACAAAGTACAATTTGAGAACTACAACACCATCAGAACTGACAGACCAAATGCAAAAAGAGGTGGTGGAACAGCCACATTCATACATAAAAATATTTGCTACAACACAATAACTCAACCAAGCTCAAAAACAAATGAAATACTAGAATACACAATAATAAAAATGATCACATCAGAACAAAACAACCTGTACATAGTCAGCATATATGCAACAAATGACAACAGAGATTTATTTATCTCAGAACTCAATCAACTTTTCAATAAACTCAAACTAGATGATATAAATAATTACTACATCATAGCTGGTGACTTAATCAAAAGCTGACATACACAAATATCTCAATTCAAAAATAAAAAAATTACAAAAAGAAAAAACCAAATTAATAACAAAATACAATAAACTACTGAAAACAGATCCAACAAAAAAGAAACTAGAAACAAAACAAGTCAAAAAACAAATAACACAAACTAGAGAAGCAATAAGAGTGGAACTAGAAAAAACAAACCTAGCCTACTGGGATGCACAAGTTACACAAATTGATCATAGAAATCACAATAAATTTTTCCCAATAATCAACAGATTATTCAGGAAAAAACAATCAATAGAACTTCAAGACCAACACATTGATACAAACAACAACAATGTATTAGACAGATGCAACTGTGATTTACGAAACACACCAATAGAAAAAGACAAATACATATTCACAGACCCAATTGACAAATTAAATGTCATAGGGGCATTCTATGAAACAATAAATTCACCAAGAAGACTAAATGCAACAGCAATGAACACAAACATAATCAACAACACAGCGGAAAATTTAATAAAAAAATTAAATGATGACAGAAAAAACAACATCACAATAACCACATTTGACAGAAAAAATCTAGCACACAATGCAACACAATACCTCACAAAAAACAACAATGAATTAAGAATGTGTTCAACTAACGATGTCATTAACATCCTTAAAAGACTACCAAATAAAACATCCAGTGGACTAGACAACATCCCACCTATAATCCTAAAACATTTACCATACCCAATAATTAAAAATTTTACAATACTATTCAACAATGGACTCAATCATAAATATTTTCCAAAAGATTGGAAAACAGCAAAAATATTACCAATTCCAAAAAAAAGGAAAGAATCCCAACGACCCGGCAAGCACCAGACCCATCAGTCTAACATATGCCATAAGTAAAGTATATGAATGTGTCATAAATAAACAAATCGTTACATTTTGTAACAACCACAAAATAATTCCTGATAACCAATTTGGATTCAGACACAAACACTCAACTACACATGCAATTAACGTTATGATGAACCATATCAACATACATCTACAAGACAATCATCTAGTAGCAGCTGCCCTCATAGATCTTGAAAAAGCTTTTGACTCAACATGGATCAATGGACTAATATACAAACTAATCCAAAAAAAGTTTCCACAAAACCTTATATCTACAATTGCTGATATGATCATTGGCAAATCATTTGTTACATGGGACGGATCCAACATCAGCTCCAAAACATTCAACATAACTGAAGGCCTTCAACAAGGCACAGTTAACTCACCCATACTTTTCAATATCTTAACAAGTGATATACTAAACGCATTTAACCTCAATGACGACAACAACACATACTCATTAGCTTTTGCTGATGACTTGGTAATATATGTAGCTGGAAACAAACTACCAACCATCAGAGAAACACTAGAAGACCTAGTAAACAAAGCAAACCAATATTACCTAGATTGGAACCTAAAAATAAACCCAACAAAATGTGAGACAATATTAGTACACAAACTAGCACAAAAATTATCAAAAATAAACAGAACAAACTATCTGTTCCGTCGGAAAGAGAGGTAAGTGAGAAGAGAGAGAGAAGGAAAAAAATAAAATTTATTTGAGAAAAAATAAGTTTGAAAATGTAAAATAAAATAAAAAGTAAAACGTACAACACATTGAGCTAGCGTGTCTAATCCTCTGACGGCACGAGTCGATGCCGACTAATCCCTCAAACTGACAACGTTTGCCATTAGAAAAATGTTGCAGTTTGAGGACAATGAGGATTAGGCCGCTGACCTCGAAGACCACCCAGTCTTTCGAGGAATACCATCAAATATGTGTAAAAACATTTTGGAAGTTTTGTCGGGTCCAAGCGACGCTTGGTTATACAAGCGTCGTTTGGCCTTCTAGAATTTTCTAGATTTTTCATTACTAAGGCCCAGAAGCTGGTTAGCGTCCTGGACCTTTTTTCTAGAATCAGTTGCATTTGCAAACCCGTAGACTACGGAGCTCTCTCTTGTCACTTGCTATTATAAAAATCAACTTAAATAATTTCAAGTTTAATAAAATAAAATTAAATTAATTTCATTAATAAATTAAATAATAACATAAAATTCAAATAATAATTTACATGATAATAATTAAAATTAAACAGTAAAAAACAAAAAATATCATTGTGTTAATTATTTAAATTAACTACCCTCAACTCCTTACTCGATATAAATCCCTTAACGGGCAATATATCCAACATTTTTTGGTGCCGAAACCAGGGACATTTAGATAAAATAAATTAAAATAAAATAATATATTTTATCAAAAACGATAAATAAAAATAAAAAATTAAGTGAATTAATTAAATTTAACCAAGTGACAAGTGCTTATATTTGTGTAACTAACACACTTATAATAAAAATATATACAAATATATTTATTATACATAAACAATTTGAATAATTGTATTTAAGCAATATTAAAATTTAAACTGACAGCATTTCATTTTTGTGCAAATAATATCAAGTTAACAATTAAATATATGTAATATATTAATTATAAACTTATTACAAAGTGACAGTGCGGTGTTTATATAAAATAAAAAATTAACAATAACTCTAATATCTATATAAAGTTATATAATAATATAGTTTATTAGAAACCAATTGAACAATTATATTCAAATTTAAATATATATACATATATATATATACACATATACGTATACACATATATACGAGCAACAAAGGCGCCCAACACAAACCGAGCGAAAACTCAACTACGTGCGGACGCCGAACTACAGCCATCCAGGTCCAAGGACTCATCAAACGGCAAGTCACTGAATTGTTTTTTTACTGATTAGAATTGTGCATTACCATAAAAATAAAATCATTTAAATAATATACATATTCGTTTGAGATGATGAAAATTTAAATAATATAAATAACATAAATTAAAATATCATAATCATTTCGATGATTATAGACTGAAAATTATCTCTGATAATTGCAGTCATAATAAATTAACATTGTTATAAATAATATAACTTAAAATATCATAATCATTTCGATGATTATAGACTGAAAATTATCTCTGATAATTGCAGTCATAATAAATTAACATTGTTATAAATAATATAACTTTAAATATCATAATCATTTCGATGATTATAGACTGAAAATTATCTCTGATAATTGCAGTCACAATAAATTACTATTGTTATTAATAATAACAATCAAAATTATTCAATTAATAGTTTAAACAATAAAATAATACAAAATTAAATTCATAAATTAGCAATAATTTATAAATTTTTAAAAATCAACCAAGCGCTATATAAATAAAATTAACATTTATTCAATTGATTGAATAATAAATTATCCAAATTAAAATTAATAATTAAACAATTAATTGAATAATTTAATAAATAATAAAAATCACACAAAGACAATTACGTAATTGCAAAACATAATCAATAATTAAGAATACAATTGACGAATTGTATAATTAATTATTCAAACATTAAATAAACATAACAACAAACTACGATTAACCTAAAAATTAATCGATAAACAATACAATTGACAGTTGAGCATCGAATTTCAATGTAATCAGCCTTTATAAATTTATAAAATTTACTAAATTAAATATTCAATCAATTAATTAATTATTTATAATAATTAATTTTTTATCAAATTTGAGATTACAATATATCAATTAAAATAGCAAGTTTTTAAATTAATGGTGAAATATATAAATAAATTTGAAGGAATAAAATTATTCCTTTATTAATAAAATTAATTAAATTCGAATAAAGGATTTAAAATCAAATTTTACAAATTCTAAAATTAATCTCATTACAATTATATTTTATTAGAAAATATTGAATTTAATATTTTTTAAAATCCAATTAAACACATTTAGACACGTTTATATATTTTATTTGCTGAAAGATTTATTAACAATAATTAAAAATTAAAATTTAAGCGATCAAGCTTAGTGAATACATTGATTTATCGATTGCTAATTGTCTTATTGTTTAATTAAAAAATAATCATGGTTTCCACAAGGACCATAGTCCAAAAAAGGACGACGCTCAAAGCCCAGATAACGATGCTCCGGAATTTGATAGATACCGATTCAGTCGACCAAACAAATATGCGTTTGCGTATGAATCGAATCACAGAATTATATAAAGAATTTGAATCGTTACACAATGAATTGATTGTAGCCGAACCGTACCATCATTTTAGATAGATATTTTTTATTAGCGTCTAAAGTAGAAAAAATCATGCAACCGGTCGCCCCAACGCCTCCTCCAACCGAACCCATTCAGCCCAAAAGAAAATTAAAGCTTCCACAAACAACAGTTCCAACTTTTAACGGAAAGTATGAAAATTGGTTGTCATTTAAAAATTCGTTTCAAGCGTTGATTAAAGCTCATACCGAACTCGATAATATCGATAAATTTCGTCTCCTCGATGAAGCCATAATCGGTGAGGCCAAAAAGAAAATTGCTAATTACCCGATAGCCGATTCAAGTTTTGAAAAGGCTTGGACTACTCTAGAACAAGCCTTTGAAGTTAAAAGAATAATAATTTCACGTCATTTATCTTCCATCCTCAATTTACCGACTCAAGAACGAGAATCGGCGGAAGGTTTAAATTCTCTTATTGATCAATTAAGACTTCACATCACTTGCCTTGAGACTCTAAGTGTAGAGGTCGGGCAGGAAATGCTTGTCGTCATATTAGAGAGTAAGCTGCATAGATCCACAGCTAAAAAATGGATTAATACGCTAGAAAGAGACGCTTTTCCAAGTCTTGAGTCTTTTATTAATTTTTTGACAAACGAAGCAATTTGTTTGTCACAATTTAAAAGAAAAGAAATTGAGGTTATCGATATAACCAAAAATACACAACCACCACAAAAAAGGAAACGCTTCAATAATAAATTCGTGAAAAAACCGAACAATAGCGTTCCACACTCAACACTTGCAATCAATACATCGAATAAAAACGTTCCACACTCAACACTTGCAATCAATACATCGAATAAAAACGTTCCACAATCAACACATACAATCAATACCTCGAGTAATTGCGTTGTTTGTAATGACCAGCAGCATCTTCTTTATAAATGCGATAAATTTAAAAAGATGTCCATCCCTGAAAGACGCGAGATCGTAAAAAAGGCCAATCTATGCGAAGTTTGTCTCCGATACCATAGAGGAGAGTGTTTTTTTAAAAATTGCGGAGTCTGTAATAAAAAACACAGCATCTATCTGCATGAACGTGAGCCTGTCTCATCAAGAACAGAGACTAGACCTCACAATAAAGATAAAAATAAGGAGTGACTAAATTTAGAAATTCCCGTTGAGCAGGACACCTGTCTGTTGAGTCGATCACTAAGGCCAGCTGTTCCTCTGCTGACTAGCGCTTTAGTGAGAGTCAAAGACAGGTCAGGAAATTTTATAAAATGTCGAACTCTTTTAGACACTTGCTCAACAGCTAATTTTATCACTCAAAAACTTGCGTCACAGCTTAATTTGATAATGAAAAATTGTTCTATTCCTATTAATGGTATCAATGCTACCACTACTCTCACAAAAAATAGTTTACAATTAACATTTTTTGCTCATTCTAATAATTATTCTCAAACTTTGACATTTTATACGATACCGGAAATAACTGGGTTAACACCGCCGGAATTATTTTATGCCGAGAATTTAGAAATTCCGAAAAACATCAAACTCGCTGACCCTAAGTTTTACATGCCACAACCGATTGATATGTTGATAGGAGCGGAGCCTACTTTATCATTGATGTCAGTTGGGCAAGTAAAATTAGCGGACGAACATTTTCAAGTCTGTATACAAAAAACTCTTCTTGGCTGGATCGTGGCAGGTAACACCATGACGCCTGATCAACCCTTTCCTTTATCTTGTAACTTAACCCGTCTCGAAAAACAAATGACCGACTTTTGGAAGTTAGAAGAAATCAGTTTTGAAAAACCAAAAGCAAAACATGATATTCTATGCGAAAATCATTTTATTAATAATATTAAACGTGACCCTAGTGGTCGATATATTGCTAGGTTACCATTTATTAAAGGCGATCGTACGCTGGGTGACTCTAGAGCAGCAGCCTATCGGCGCTTTCACGCATTAGAAAATAAATTTATATCTAATTCAGAATTAAAATTAGAATATCATAAGGTAATGCAAGAATATCTTGATCTCGGTCATATGTCACTTGTATCAGATGATTCTGATCATAGATATTATTTACCGCATCATGCTGTGATTAAAAAATCCAGCTCGACTACTAAGGTTCGAGTAGTCTTTGATGCATCTGCTAAATCAAATAATAATAAATCACTTAATGATATTTTAATGACAGGTCCTACTATTCAAAATACCATTTTCACTCAATTACTTAAATTTCGTTCACATAAATATGTCCTCACAGCTGACATTGAAAAAATGTATCGTCAAATTCTATTACATAAAGACGATCGAGCATACCAAAGAATACTTTGGCGTGTGGGCGATCAAATTAGAACTTTTGAATTAAATACAGTAACTTTTGGCATAACCTCTTCTCCATTTTTGGCTATCCGCACTATTCATCAATTAGCTGATGATGAAGCAAATCATTTCCCACGTGCTGCGCATATTCTAAAAAACGACTTGTATGTTGATGATCTTTTAACAGGTGCAAGTAATATATCAGAAACGCGTCAGCTTCGTGATGAAATTGTTAAATTATTAAAACGTGGTCAATTCAATATTCGCCAATGGGCTTCTAATGAACCAAAATTGATAGCAGATTTATCTAATGTCAATGTTAATTCTAATTTTTTACTCGATAAAAATTGTACCTTAAAAACTCTTGGTATTTCATGGGAAGCAAAATTTGATGTAATTAAATACTCAGTAAAATCTATTGTAATGCCAGAAAAAATTACTAAAAGAAATATTCTGTCCGAAATTGCAGGAATATATGATCCCTTGGGACTAGTCGGGCCAGTCGTCTTGCACGCAAAAAAGATTATGCAAGAAATATGGCAGGCTAAGGTTGATTGGGATAAATCCGTCCCCATTCATATATATACGTCTTGGCAGATTTTTGTTGACGAATTAAAATATCTAAATAACATTTCCTTTGATCGTCATATTTTAACCGACATTGGTTGTGACGTTCAAGTACATGGTTTTTGCGATGCCAGTAACATAGGTTATGGTGCATGCCTTTTTATAAGAACGACTTTAGCAGACCAGTCTATACATTGTAGATTGTTATGCGCCAAATCTAGAGTCGCTCCTATAAAACAAATAACCATACCTCGCCTTGAGCTTTGTGGAGCTCAAGTATTGACTCAACTATATAAAGAAGCTTCAAGCTCTTTCAATTTTGTACCGTCAAAAATAATTTTTTGGTGTGACTCTACTGTTGTTTTACACTGGTTGAAAACTCCGCCTAACCTATTAAATGTTTACGTTGCCAATCGAGTAGCTAATATTCAAGAATTGTCTGAAAGTGCTTGTTGGCGACACGTAAAATCTGAGGACAATCCAGCTGACGCTCTATCACGAGGTCAGCTGCCTCAAGCATTAGTTGCCAACAAACAATGGAGTTTTGGTCCTTCTTGGCTTCAAGAAGTTGAAGCCCAATGGCCTGAGCCCATTGAAATTCTCGATAAAACTAATTTAGAATACAAGAAAAATGTTTGCTTAATTATTTCTGAGCAACATTTTTTCATAATCAATACCTTAATAAAAAATTGCTCGACTTATCAAAAATTATTAAGAACATATGCGTATGTACGAAGGTTTATCCTCGCCTTAAAAATACGCTGTTCTAAAACAGATGACAAATCATCTGAAATACTTCAAAATAAATTTTTATCAAGTCAAGAGATTGCTCAAGCTGAGCATGAGCTTTTAATCTGGATTCAAGGTGTATATTTTGAGACGGAAATTAAAATTTTTAGCTCGCAAATTCAAAGTAAAAATACACGATTTAATAATCTATGTCCATTTCTCGACGAGAAAGGCCTACTACGCGTAGGTGGGCGTTTAAAACGAGCTAAAATTTCCTATAATCAAAAACATCCTATTTTATTACCGTCTAAAAATTATTTCACTGACTTAATTATAAAAGACATTCAATTTAGACAATTACACTCAGGTATACAAACTACCTTAAATGCCATGCGTCAACGTTTTTGGGTACTTGATGGAAGAAATCAAGTACGCCAAGTCATACGTAAGTGCATGACTTGTTTCCGCTTTATAGCTGAAGCGGAAAAATTCAAAATGGCTGACCTGCCTGAAGATCGAGTCAATGCCCGAAATGTATTTAAAAATGTCGGTATTGACTATTGCGGTCCATTTTTCATAAAAGAGAAAAAATTCCGTAATACAACTAAAATAAAAATATATGTATGCGTCTTTGTGTGTATGTCCGTAAAGGCAGTACACTTAGAAGTAGTTAGTGACCTAACAACTGAAGGTTTTTTAGGAGCGTTGCGGCGATTCATTGCAAGACGCGGTACCCCTGTTAAAATTTACTCAGATAACGGTACCAATTTTATCGGTGCGAAAAATCAATTAAAGGAATTATATAATTTACTAAATTCTGATGAGCATCAACATCTGGTAAATAACTTTGCAGCGTCACATATACCAAGAATATCATGGAATTTTATTCCACCATTATCACCTCATCAAGGGGGACTGTGGGAATCCACAGTAAAATTGTTTAAACATCATCTCAAACGGGTAGTAGGTGAATCACTTTTCACATATGAAGCATTCACCACCTTCACCACTGAGGTTGAAGGTATTTTAAATTCAAGACCTCTCACACAGATGTCCTCTGATCCAAATGACCTTAATGTCCTTACACCTGCACATATTCTAATCGGTGAACCTATTCGAAACTTGCCGGAACAAGATTACACTGATACACCCACCAATAGATTATCATTTTGGGAACATATTACCAAGATGAAACAACATTTCTGGGCTCGTTGGCATATTGAATATTTACACGAGTTACAGAAACGTCATAAATGGGCTAAGGACACCGCTAACATTAAAGTTGGCGAAATGGTCCTCCTGGTGGAGAAAAATGCTCCGTGTACTAGTTGGCCACTTGGACGAGTGATCGAGGTATATCCCGGAGCTGACCAAGTAGTCAGAACCGCAGTCGTGAAGACGGCCAATGGGACCTACACCAGATCAGTCACATTGCTGTGCCCGCTGCCATTCAATGACGTCACACCAGTTCCGAACCAATAATTATCAATATTTGTGTCTTTTTATTATGTAATCTGTTACAGGAGGAATTGGAACCAGTACATATTAAATTAAAATTAAAAAAAAAAAATATATATATATATATATAATGATAATAATAATAATTAAAATATTTTCTGTATAATATGCTAAATTTAATTGATCATATTACTATGTAATTATTTCAATCTAGAATCATGATATTTTAAACTAACGTCATAGGTCAATAACTTAATCAATTAGATTTTCGATTTTCTGAAGTTTAATTAATAATTAGAATAATGATCTTTTCAATTTTTCTAAATAACCAATTTTCTAAATTTTAATTTGATTATATTTTCAATTTTCAAACTATCGATTGTCATAATTCGATTTATTATAATATGTTTGTAATTAATATATTAGGAATATAAGATAGTGTACTGGCCAGGTTTTACCATGGTTTCCCTGAGCCTTTTACGGAATCGGGTACACTCAAAAAGACGATGCCATGGGTGCACAAGCACATCGCACTTACACTGATAATTATCATATCAAATTATCAAATATAAAAATATTTTTTATCATCATGTATCAACTATTGAATAAGTAATTTTAAATGCAATATTTGAGTTGATCGTGTACTCTCTCAACGGGGGGAGTATGTTCCGTCGGAAAGAGAGGTAAGTGAGAAGAGAGAGAGAAGGAAAAAAATAAAATTTATTTGAGAAAAAATAAGTTTGAAAATGTAAAATAAAATAAAAAGTAAAACGTACAACACATTGAGCTAGCGTGTCTAATCCTCTGACGGCACGAGTCGATGCCGACTAATCCCTCAAACTGACAACGTTTGCCATTAGAAAAATGTTGCAGTTTGAGGACAATGAGGATTAGGCCGCTGACCTCGAAGACCACCCAGTCTTTCGAGGAATACCATCAAATATGTGTAAAAACATTTTGGAAGTTTTGTCGGGTCCAAGCGACGCTTGGTTATACAAGCGTCGTTTGGCCTTCTAGAATTTTCTAGATTTTTCATTACTAAGGCCCAGAAGCTGGTTAGCGTCCTGGACCTTTTTTCTAGAATCAGTTGCATTTGCAAACCCGTAGACTACGGAGCTCTCTCTTGTCACTTGCTATTATAAAAATCAACTTAAATAATTTCAAGTTTAATAAAATAAAATTAAATTAATTTCATTAATAAATTAAATAATAACATAAAATTCAAATAATAATTTACATGATAATAATTAAAATTAAACAGTAAAAAACAAAAAATATCATTGTGTTAATTATTTAAATTAACTACCCTCAACTCCTTACTCGATATAAATCCCTTAACGGGCAATATATCCAACACTATCAAAAATTCTCAATTGAAATCAATGACAGAATAAAAAATATATCCACACCAATACCACATAAAAAAACAGTAAAATATCTTGGTTTTCACCTAGACCACTTGGCAAGAGGTGATAAACATGTTGACGAAGCCCTCAAAAAGGCTCAAGCAGCATTTAGAACCAATAGTAAATTATTCTACAATAAAAAACTATATCCAAGAGCAAAAGTTATATGCTATATGCTATTAATAAGACCAATAATAACATATGCTGCACCAATATGGTGGAACATCAGTGCCAATGAGATGGAAGCAATAAGAATGTTTGAAAGAAAATGCCTAAGATCCTGCTTGTCAACATACAGATCAGCACACACTGGATTCAAACATTACATCAGCAATAAAATAATATATGCAGATGCAAATATACCAAGAATAGACAATTTTATCATCAAACTAGCAAGAGATTACTACAGCAAAATCCAAGATTTAAATAACAAACTGTTCCAAACAATGCTGGTACCATCAACAGCAATGCTAAACAAAATGAACATATCAACATATATCACACCACAAGCGTTTGTCACATTGGATCATTTGGGACTAATCCAAGACCAAAATAATATACCAATAATATATCACTGGGCAAGAAACAAAGGTGACAAAAAAATACTAATGAAAATAGATGACTTTCTTAAATTCAAATATAAATTTAAGTTCTCAACAGAAATACCTCCTGTTGACCAACAAGACAACCATCGTCTAAACCAAAAAAAATACTGGTGGCTTAATGAAAATGCCCAACATATAAAAGAACTTGAAACAAGACTGAATATCTTAAGAGAAATAAGATATAATAATAGAAATTAAACACCACAGTCCCAAGATACACAACAACAATCAAAATCTCAATCATTTTTTTAAATATATAGTAATACTAGACCATCTAGTATTACTTGACTTGTTGGTTTTGCAAAAGGCCTTTTCCAACAAAAACAACAACAATAAAGCATCAGTTCAACACTTCAAAAATACAACTACCAGAATAAACAAATCAGTACTCACAAGCTAATACATCAAGACTGGATTTGAGTTGCCTGCTTCCACCAGGCCATGTCTTCAACAAACCCCTCCCTTGTATATATTGTATAGACCCTTTTTTAAGTTTTTTCTACGTCTTAAATTAACACCAAATAAAATGTATTTTACTTTTATCAGAAATAAACTTTTTTAAAAAAAAAAAAAAAAAAGTATAGCAGAGAGTATACGAGAGAATGTCTACAAGAGAGTATACAAGAGAGTGTACGAGAAAGTAAACGCGAGCGCGTAATGCTAGTAGGGCCTCGAATTTTGTTGCTACCCTCCGTAAAGAAGTTTCACTTCAAAAAAGTATTATTTGAAACTTATTAATTTATTGTAATTTATTTAAAAAATAAAAAGAACTAAAATCTGGTCAGTCTGGGACTGACAGACAGCTGTGTTTCGACCCGGGCCACAGGCCCCAACAAAACACTTTTTTTCAGTTTAGTATACGAAATTCATACGTCATTCTTTTGGATTCAGGATTTCATTTTTTTCTTTTCCATGCATACAATTGATCTATTTATAGATTCAAAACGCAAACCAGCTGATTAAACAACAGATTATAAACTACATGATTCTTTGTTGTGATCATGCTCCTGACAAAATCAATTCCATGAATAAATTATGGATCAACTCATGTAGATACATTAACAGCGTATTGTTGCATGTACACTCTTAATTATAAGCTATATAAAGTGTAAAATAAGTTGTATTCTAAGTATCAGTACGGATAATCTATTCATAATTACAAAAATGATAAACCCTTCAGGTGGTATATTTTTTTTCCGAGCTTCTTTTGATGACGTTGGAACTAAATAATGTACTATTTTCATTTATAATTTGTTCTTCAATACAAATTTTTTTTTCAGTATTAAACGGCATTCAGTCACGTACAGTTTGAAAACAAAGTTAGTTAGCTGAAAAGAGCGTGAAAGTTTATTGTTTATAATATTCTGATAATAAATATGGATTATTTACGGGATAATAAAGTTCGGCCATCAATTGAGCAGGGATCTTTGCCAATTCGTTTATTCTTATTGGATGATGTCGACATTGAGCGAGGGAGGAAATTACAAAAAGTACTAAGGAAAATATCTCCAACAAACATGGTTGGGAAACTCAATAAAAATTATCACACCAATTGATAAACAGCAGGCAGAGTTGTTATTCCTGTCTATGATTAACGCTTATTACATTGACCCTACGCTGAGAAAAATTATTGAGAAAGCATGACAATCCTGATACGAAATAGAATACCAATAATTTTTATTCTTTTTGATAATAAAATTCTTTTAATATTTAATCGTAGTTGATAACTATCGATATTAAAAATTGTTAATCAGCATAACAATGTTTTCTCGACAATTTTTGTCAGAAATTTTTCTTAGTGTATGATAATTGCTAGTATATGCGACGAATACTTATTTTTTTAAGTTTGGGAAAACGTTGAAGTGCAATTGAAATACAACATGGCCGTGCAATGGCTCCAGCCTGGCAAAAAGTTGCCATGGCTTGGCTGCCAGTCTTGGTTCATGCTCAACCCAGACCTAGGGAGTGACACCAATTTAAGCTTGGCTACCAACACTCAATACTAGCCTATGCATTGGCTGCCAATACTTGGCCAAGACTTCCAAAAATTTAATAATTTAATTAAAAAAAATTCTTTACAAAAGTTTGAACAACTTAATTTTTTTATTCATATAATTAATAATTTATTTGACATAAACAATTACACCATAAATACTTGACATCACCAGGGTTCGAACACGGTATCTCCTAGTGGTAAAACCAGAGCCTTACTTACTTAACGACAGAAGCGACAATTAAAGATAATGAAAATTTGTTGTACTTAAATATTCATTATAATCATAGCAATCCTATGGAATCCACCGACACTAGGCCGATATATAAACTTTATTTGTTTCATATTATACCTCGGAATGCATTTTCATAATTTATAAAAAAAAATTTTCTCTTGAAATTTTCATTATAACATATATGGAAAAAAAAAAAAGAGTAGTTGTTATATATTATTGAACAAACAAATTTTCAATATTGAATACATAACAGCGGCTTTTAATAAATTCAATATTCATATACGTCGAAAGAATAAAAAATAATCAGTTTTGGTTACCCAAAGAACAATTGAAACTCGGCTGACGAATGGCAAGTCACAGGTTGGCCAGTCTTTAGTGTGCCAACTTTTGGGTTGATTGTATATTCCCAGTCTTTGCCACCCAATAATTGGCTAAGGCTTGGCCAATGAATGGTTGGTCAATGGCTCAATCATTTTTTTCCAGTCTTGGCCACCCAACAATTTACTAAGACTCGGTCGATGAATGGCTGGTCAGCTTTTTTTCAACCAATGGTCGGCCAAGCATGGCATACGAGCCTTGGTAAGTAAATAACCAGCCAAGAGTCACTCAAGCCTTAGCCCATGGATGGCGCACAATTGGCTGCCAAGCATTGGGACAAGGCTTGGCCGTGTTGTGAGTCTTAGCAATTCTTACACGGGTATGATGTTGCTAGTAGTATTTGTGGTAACCGTTGTATTTATACAAATACGATTTAAACATATATATAATACAATATATATGTTTTCCCTGTGCATATTCGCTTCTTGAGTTGAATTAATTCGTACAAAGTTACTATTTTCATTATCTATTACAGGAAAATGAGAGTTTTTGGAATATTATAAAACCAATTATTGCTGTGTCACAATTTTTTGGAAATTTTCCCATAAGCGGTCTTTATAATTCAAAACCAGATGAATATGTTTTTAAATTTTCATCGTTTATCACGAGCTATTCAGTGATGATTATTTCACTTATCGGTATTGGTATTGCTGCAACTTTTAACGAAGTGATTCACTCTACAAAAGGTGAAACTTTTACGTTTAGTTCAAATTCTGAATGTTTTTGTGAATTGTGAATAAAGTCAAGGCTTTAATTTTGTTTTTATTTTTTCAGACGATTTTTTTCTGAAGTTTTGGTATACCATTTTTTATGGATATAATTTTTTAGTGCTGCTTATAATATTTTTCAAAACACCTAGTTGGATTAAATTGCAAATAAATTGGCGTCGTGTTGAAGAAAAATTAGACAAGTAAATATTTTTTAAATTATTTATGTTCGTTTTTCAGGTTTATTACAATAAGCGTGGACGTTAATATGCCCGAGTAGAAATTCAGGTCAGGTTCCGATCAAGCCCTGATCAGGCTTGCCTGATTTCAAATCCAATCTGGATCCAGAATGGATCAGGATACCTGATCAGGCTGTAGTAAAGATACATGATTCATAATGGATCCAGATTCCGGATCGAAACTGGATCAGGATGCATGATTTATTCAAAAATAAAAAAAAAAATTACTAATTTCAAATTTATTTTTTTTTTTATTTGAAAACTAATGCTTAACAGAATACGGATAAACTTTATTAATACGAACTGACGTAACTGATAATTTACCTAACTAATTATCGCTACGACCGGGGTTCGAACCTTTCGACACGGGGATTACAACGCTAGTACTTGACACGCTCGGCCATTGAGGCATTCAATAATTCGTACTAACTTTTTGTCCTCATAGGTTCTACAAATTGCCTGGTCAGGATAGCATCAGGCCATCTCTATTTTATCCTTAATAGTGATAGCCTGATCCATTCTGGAACAAGACTGGATCAAGAAAAAATTATTTGAAAAAAAAATAAATTCAATATTTTTTTCTTGATCCAGTCTTGATCCAGAATGGATCAGGCTATCCCTATTAAGGATAAAATACAGATAGCTTGATGCTTTCTTTATCCATTTTGGATCCAGCTAGCCTTACTCTATCCTTAATAGGGATAGCCTGATCCACCCCGGATCGAGACTTGATCAAGATAAAAGTATTAAATTCATTTAATTTTTAAATAATTTCATCTTGATCAAGTCCTGATCCGGACTGGATCAGGCTATCCCTATTAAAGATAGAGTAGGAATGGCCTGATCAAGATAGCATCCGTCTATCTCTATTACATCCTTAATAGAGTAGCCTGATCCATTCTGGATCAAATCTTGATCAAGAAAAAATTATTTGAAAAAAAAATAAATTGAATATTTTTACCTTGATCAAGTTCTGATCCGGGATGGATCAGGCTACTCTATCAAGGATAAAATAGAGATAGCCTGATGCTATCCTGACCGGGCAATTTGTAAAATTCAAAGACGTAAATTTGACACTTTTTTCTTTATCCATTTCGGATCCAGCTAGCCTTACTCTATCCTTAATAGGGATAGCCTGATCCATTCTGGATCAAATCTTGATCAAGAAAAAATTATTTGAAAAAAAAAATAAATTCAATAATGATGTAATAGAGATAGACGGATGCTATCTTGATCAGGCCATTCCTACTCTATCTTTAATAGGGATAGCCTGATCCAGTCCGGATCAGGACTTGATTAAGATGAAATTATTTAAAAATTAAATGAATTTAATACTTTTATCTTGATCAAGTCCTGATCCGGACTGGATCAGGCTATCCCTATTTATGGAAAAGATGTAGGTGCCTGATCCAGGCTTGATCAGGATGTGATAGAGTTACTTGAATAGGGATAGCCTTACGATATCCTGATCAGGCCTGGATCAGTGTTCAGGCTATCCTGAACAAGTTTCTACTCGGGTGATTCTCATATGAATGAAAAGAAATCCGAATAATTAACAACTTTCGTTCAACTGCTATTTTTTGAACTTTTTGTTTTTTATATACATTTTTATCAATTAATTTCTGGAAACAAATTATTATTGAAGATCAATTATGACTAATAGTCACTAGCTGCGATCGATTAGAATGTTTTCCTTTATGTTCTATATAATCAGCTTTTTCAGCTTTCATCAAACGAAATTCCGTCTACGGTTTAAACTACAGACAATTTCACTGATTATGTTTTTTTTGGCTTCGTTCGAGATAATATACTGGTATAAAAACATAATATCTGAAACATCAGCTGAAGATGTTTTGAATTTTATGAGTGAAAGATATTTATCACTCTTTGCATCCGTGGATAGCTCATTAAACAGTTGAGTGTATATTTGTAAAAGACGCACTTTTAACGCATCATTGATTTACTTTCTTTCTAACAATAGATTATAAAATATTTGTGGGAACCATTGGTATTATCATAAGTACCATAGGGACATTTACTTGGAACTTTGGTGATCTTTTAATTATTATGGTAAAAAATAAGCCACTGAAGAATCATTTTATATTATTCACTATAAAATATATATTCCCATAATCCACACCTTTAATTCTCATTCTTTAGGTTTCGATCGGGCTTTCAGAAAGATACAAACATCTTAACGAAATTGTACGTTTCAAAATTTCAAACGATCCAACAGAAAGAATAAATTGGCGGAAAATAAAAAATAAATATGTTATAATGAATGAACTCGTCAAAGAAGCAGAAAACATTGTTTCGCCATTAATACTAATATCATGTTGCATGAACGTCTATCAAATTTGCGAACATTCATCCGAAGTAATAAGGTATTTGTGAATTAATAATGATATATTTCTAAAATTATCACAAATAAATGATTGGTGTTCATTTTAGATCGGTGAAAACTGAATCAAAAATTTCAATATATTATTTTTGGTCACTTTCCCTTCTGATTTTTCGGACAATGGCAGTAGTGTTATCAGCAGCCAAAATTGATGATGAAAACAAACATGCATTATCAATATTCACCCGTTGTCATCCATCAGTTTTCATAATTGAGGTTTGTTGATATTCTTTACATTATACCGCATTCAAGATTCCAATACGTCTTCTGTTCAATCTATAATAATAATCATTGTTTCTATTGAAGGTTATTTGGATTCAACAACAATTGTCGATTGACGAAGTTTCATTTACAGCAATGAAATTTTTTTCAATTACTCGTAAATTTATATTGACTGTAAGTATATGAATACATGTATTTCAATAAGTATTTATCTTACATATTCATTACATTTATTTTAGATTGCTGGGACGATTATTACATATGAAATTGTTTATATGCAGCTTAGAGCGCATTATTAGAATCTAATACAAAGTCGATCGATAAAAATTTTGAAAATTTGTAAAGTCGTTTGAAGGCGTTATTTGAACGACGAGTCGTTTTTGGAATCGTTCTCCGTGACACTACAACGCTTCAAAACGACTTTAGAGAAAACCAAAAAGTCGTCCTAAAAACGCCTTTGGACGACTTTGCAGCATAGGTAAAGTCGTTTTGAAAACGCCTTCGAACGACTTTGCAGCATAGTAAAGTCGTTCAAATAACGCCTTCAAACGACTTTAGTCAATAAGTTATTAAACAAAAAAAAGTTTTATTTATTTATTTAAAAATTTATTTAAACTTTTATTAAAAAAAAAAAAAAAAAGCACTGACAATGTTGACTAATACATCGAATTACAATATTATCAATAATAAAACATTATAATAGAACAAATAATATAAACTTCACAAATATTATTACAAAGTCTGAAATATGATGAGAGTATAACATATACATAGAACTATGATTTTTTCATTATTATTGTTAATAATTATTTAATATATATTTATTGGAAAATTTCTTCATAAATTTATATATTCGCAGTACTCTGGAACAAATTACAATAATTGAGGTTAATATTAATAATATATATATGACAAAAATATTGAATTTAATATTTGATAGCTTATTTAGTTTAATTATTAAAACATAAATATTACTTTACTTACTCGTTGAATAAAAATTTGAGCATACGTTTTGACGGTCCATTCTCAAACATAACCTAGACGGCGTCACTACTTGTAAACTTTTGCATCTTGATGCAACTTTTAACTAACACTTGCTAGCACTGTTTTTTGATTGTGAGGTCAAAAAATAAGCGAATACATTTTTTGTCATAAAACACAATCACAAAGTATAAATAATATTATTAAAAAAATCACTAAGTCACTGGGTAAAAAAATAGGTGCTCAACATTTTCCATGACATTTTACTATGAACGGAAAACATAATTTCTAATTCACCTGCGCGTGCGCCAGAGATCTGCAGTTGTGGCAAGGTGGCAAGGTGGTTTGGCAACACGTATACAATGTGTGCATGTGTGTGCGTTGAGGCTAAAACCAAACGGTTGTAACAAGAAATTTTCTAAGTCCAAATTATTGGTAAAATTTTCTAAGCCCCAAACAAATATACAAAAGGTAGTTGAAATAACGACTCAGAACGACTTTATGCTTGTGAATTGAGAAAAATTCATAAAAGCGTTCAAATAACGCCTCGAAACAACTTTGGGAAAACCAAGTCATCCTGAAAACGTCTCAGAACGACTCTTTTACGCTACAAAACTACTCCGAACGACTGCAAAACGACTCAAACGCCTTAAAAACGACTTTACATTTTTTATCCCGGCGACGGGATCCAATGAATAATTAAAATATATTTGTTTCTTTATTTATAACTATTTAATAATAATCGTGATGTGAGAAAATTTAAATTCTTGATTTTAAACACTGAATAACTCGTGTTTATAAATTGAATATTTCATCAATTTACAATTTTTCGTGCAAATTTAGGTTTGAGAAAAAAGTTAATTTTACGTTTACTTTATCGTACATTCTATGACAACTTTTGAGTGTTGCTCCCCCACGAAAAAATATATATCCTGGATATATCCAAATGGCGTATATCCAGGATATATCCAAGATATATCCGGGATATATCCAGGATATATCCTAAAAATGCCGAAAAGAATAAAAGAGTAACGCGCTCTTGTAGCAGTTTTTCTAAATATTATATGTCAAATATTAAATGGACGACAATATAAATGCTTCTTCACACCAAGTAATGTCTACAGTAGTAATAATATCGAAAACTCAAATATTAAAACATTTCACTTTATTATTATATACTTTAATTTATTTATTAATTTTTTCTTTATTTAATGTTACATTATTAAACCTAAATTTATAATTTATGATTAACCTATATCTGTGACAGTTTGCTTGGTGTATAATTTACTGAAGGCTTAATATGGTCCGCCTTTGAATTTTGTGCACACTATAGTCACAGGTGTTGCTACAAGAGTGCGTTACTATTTTTTTCTCCAGAAATTTTGAGGATATATCCAGGATATATCTTGGATATATCTCGGATATATTCTGGATATATCCCGGATATACGCCATTTGGATATATCCAGGATATATATTTTTTCGTGGGGGCTACAAAACGTAATTTCAAGTTCTTTGAGCTGCCCGAGATAAAAATTTTACTTACGGAAAAAGTCTTGAGGCTCGAAAGATTATTGAGAGTATAAAAAAAGGCCTGATAAAGTACGAATTCAAAGTCAAAAGTATCATTTGACTGAAGCTTTAATTTCGGTCTGGAAAAAGTATTTAAATTTCCCAGGTAGGAAGTGACGACGGGCACAAGCTTGGGATAAGCCTGATAACCCAGCTCTCGGGCCTGTGTCAGGCCTGAGACACAAGCCTGTGTCAAGTCTGGAATGCTTTCGATGTATTTGCCGGTGTCAGACTAGTGTATCAGGTTTGACACAGGCTTGTGTTCCCAGACTGGACACAGTCTTTTGTTCCCAGGCTTGACACAGTCTTGTGTTCTCATGCTTGACACTGGCTTGCAAAAAAAATTATAAAAAAATATAAATAAACAATTATTATTAATTTATTAATTTGACATTATTATTTTTTACGCTATACAATTTGTATTAACGATGATTACATGAACGAAAATAAACGGCGTAACGGGGGATCGATCCTATGTCTCTCACGTGAAACTCCAATGCTCTATCAAGTCAACCACCATATTGATGAAAGAGTCAGTCAAAATTTTTTATATGAATAAATTTATTCGAGTGTCAATACACAGTCCTTGTAAAAACCTGGCACGATAGTCGAAACCTAATAATTGTTATTTAAAATTTCTATTTACAATTTATAGAACTAATTAATATAATATTTTTTTTTTTAATTGAATATATGCATAAGTCAAGTCCCGTGTCAGGCTTGGTAAAACGGACTTGACACAAGGCTCGTGTGAGGCCGGGGAAAACAAAAAAAACAGGCTTGACACAAGCTTGGATTATTGAGGCCTGTATGAGGCCGGTTAAAAACAACGGGGACATTCTTGTGTCAAGCCTGTGTTAACGATGCTCATGTGAGGCCGGTTGAAAACACCGGGGACAGTCTTGTGTCAAGCCTGTGCTCCCAAAGCTTGATACACGACTCTCGCACAAGCCTGGCACAGTCGTTCAAGCCCGAGAACTCCTACCTAGGTTATAACTTTTGCCTGGATACGTTGTGAACATTAAAAAGTACCGAAAAAATCCTGTACCTTTTCAAAAGTCTTATTTTTCCATATTTTTCCATACTAAAAAGTAGTGATGTTGGCAACCATCAGGATCGGCCTTATTTCAAAATTCCGAGTCTTATATTATTCTAGACTTCTCCGTATACCTAAAATTTTTATTCCGGGTGAAAATCTATAAATTCGATTTATTTTTTTGTCATGTAATAGTGTTTATCATGATTATTGTATTTATGATGTACTGATTGAATGATACATTTAATTATATCATGAAATAAAGTGAATTTTAAAAGAATCTATGTTTTTTTACTTTCAATTTGTTATCTACTTTTTATATTTTTTTATATAATCATACTTTTAACATTTCATTCTTGTAATATACCGAAACTTTTTAATGAAAAATAGTTACATCGAATTGAATGTTTTTGATCACTTTTATCATAATATTTGAGTTCAAAAATAATTTTTAACATTCCAACATTATAAAAAAGCACATAAAAAAGATCGGGGACATATCGAAAAAACACCAATAGTATATTGTGATGCAAGGGCGACATGGACGTGAATCCCGCCCGCTTGTGTGGCAGCACGAGACGCATACGCAGATGAGCCGAGGTGAGGTAAGCGAGACGAAGCCCCCCCAGAATTAAAAAAAAAAAAAATAATAATTTGTTGAAAAAAATTAATAATTTGTTGAAAAAAATTAATAATTTGTTGAAAAAAATTAATAATTTGTTGAAAGAAATTAATAATTTGTTGGAATAAAAATTACATAAAGACAAAATTATTGTCAATATTTTTTTTATTATTATGGCACACAATTAAAAACATATTGATGAAAAAAAAAAATATAATGAGAAAAAAAAACAAAATTTTTATTACTCAATGACGAAGCTAAACAAAAATGAAAACTGAATAAGAAGAAAAAACAAAATTTTCATGACACCTTTTTCAGTGACTCCACTTTATAAAAAAAAATTACTTCTAGTTTTCAAAATTAATAAACAAAAAAAAACTGAATAATAAGAACAAAAAATTAATCAAATTATTCCACAAGTTAGTTTTTGTTTATAATAATTTAATATCACTTTCTTTGCACTGTTTTTTATATATTCGTTCACAACAGGTCGACAGGTTTCAACAGTCAATAGTCAATTAAATAAACACGATAAACACATCACACATTCACTGCGCGCACACACACACACTGACATTTTCTCTTTTCAATGTGGATAGCGGGCGAGAAACACGTTTGTCGCCCTAGTGCTGCAATGAGAGGGCGGGAAACACAAGTTTATCAGTAGTTATTAAGAGGGCCGCAAACAGTCACTTTGCACCACAAGTACAGGGCGAGTATGAGGTCATTCCGATAGGGAGAGGCCAAAAAATATATAATAACAGGCAAAAACAAAAACTATAATTTTTGTAGTAAACGAGCTCACTAAGGTAATAATTGAGCCCCAGGTAGAAATTAGTCTTGAAGATCGAGGCTCAAAGCCGGATCGACATCGGCAGCGAGCTCTATTCTATGTCGAAATGTTACGCTATTCGACGTCGAAACGAAGCTAAAACGAGTTAAAAACGAAAGTTGGAAAAAATGTGTGTGTTAGCAGTACGCACGATGGAAGTGCAACTTCTTTCGCAGTCTATCAAGTAATATTTGTAACAATTTAATAATATTAACAATCGATCGATTCATGATGATCATAATAATAATATTAATAATAGTAATAATCAGGCTCGGGAAGTTCGTCTGTTATTTCAGATCGCCGAAAATACTATGGCAACATAGTGAAATATAGTTAGAAAAAAAGACGATCTGAACCTCGTACATCCGAAAAATGGCCTCAAAAAATGGCCTTTTAAAAATGGCCTTATTTTTTTTGGCTTCTTAAAAATGGCCTTTTTTTTGGTCTCTTAAAAATAACCTTTTCTTTGGTCTCTTAAAAAATGGCCTTTTAAAAAAAGCCATATTTTTTGAGGGAAGAGAATTTCTTCGGGAGAAAGAATTTCTTTGAGTCAAAAACATAAGACCTTTTTTGAAAGGCCAAAAAAAATAAGGCCATTTTTAAGAGGCCATTCTTCGATGTACGAGTTTCAGATCGTCTCTTTTTCTAACTATATTTCACCATGTTGTCATGGTATTGTCGGCAATCTGACAGACGATAACAGATGATAGCAGACGAACTTCCCGAGCATACACTGAGAAAATTTTTTGATAAAAAAAAGAAGAATATTTCTCGATAATAAAAATAAACTTTTTGGCAAGAAAATTTTTAAAGGAAGAAATAAATTTTTTTTTTATAAATTATAATTGTTTTGTAAGGAGAAAGAAAAACGTCTTAAAATAATCGAAGTTTGTTTATTGCATGCAGATGGCGTTTTGTGTCGGACGATAGATCGTTTTCATCAAGAAAAAAACTTCTAAAAAGTATCCCCACCACGCCTTGACACTAACACGAATACGTTCCCGACTACATTCTTGTTTTGAACGGCAGGGGGTATTATTTAAGAAATAGACTTCTAAAGTTATGCCACGTGGTGTTTTTAATCAAACGGTGGCTGTTTATAAAAAAACAATCGTCATTTATTTAAAACGATGTAATGATTCGTTTCAAATGATAGATGACTCAATATAAACAATAAAAATAATGAATTAAATAAATTTTAATTTGTTACAAACAAAAAAGCGTTTTTAAGGAATTAATTTTTTTGTTTAATACAAACGATTTATATTTCTAATCAAACTAATGATATGTTGAAAATGTGAAGAAAAAAAAAAAATTTTTTTTTTCATAGTTAATTATTTATTTTGTTGTTAATTCAATCAATTTTCAGGTGATTGATATTTTTTTTTTTTTTTTTTTTCCTTAACTAAATATCTAAAGACGGGGATCGAACCGAGAACCTTTGGGGCGGGAGACGAGCGCGTTATCCGATGGACCGCGAGATCGAATGTAGAAATCGAAAATTAATTATGATACATAAAGAACTTTGGAATTGACAGAAATATTCATTTTTTCCTTCAAATAATAACTTGTTACTATTTAATTAAGGTTGCTTCCCAGAGATTGAATTTCTATTAAATTTTTTTTTTTTTTGGCTTATTTTGTAAATGAAATAATTATCTATCTGGTAAATTTTTTTCAATTTTTTCTGACGTGGATCTTTTGAGATAAATAGTCTCAAAGTTGATAACTTTTATACATGAGGATAGGGCGGAACCTCACATTTTGATTTTTAGTATATTCGTTGTCTATTAAAAAACCTTTCATTTACTACAAAATTTTAGTGATTACAAAGATACATACGATAAAAAATTTTGAATTTTTTCTGACGTGGATTTTGAAAAATAAATAACTTTAAAATATTAAAACTTTGCTAGTTGCGCGGCACACTGACATGAACACAAGCATGGTTTTGGCGTACGACGTAAACTTTGTTTGCTAGTGTGTTGCCGCGCACACACATACTACTAAAGAACTTGGTTTTTTCATCAGTGGCGCCACAAAAATTTCAGGACACGGGAATAAAAAATAGCGTTATTAATATACGGGCCCTTCGTGGCATAAATATTGGTTCGGTGATGCGACTGGGAAGCAACCTTAATTGATTTATTAACATATTTTCTTTCAAATAAATGATATTCAATTACAATTATTGAATGAATTAAAAAATAAAGTTTAATATTTTTTTTTAAAAAAAAAACGGTATTTTTACAGGTCTAAGTAACTTTTTTAATAATTAATGAATCGACTTGAAACTTGGCATATAGTTTTGTTATAGTTTAGCGATAATAAAAATGACATTAACAATATTATCTACTTGTATTGTTTTTTTTTTATTAATTTATTGAGTAATGCCGGTCGGAAAATACATTTTTGAATTGAAAAACTTGTCAGTGGCAACATTGTTTATCCATATATCAAGAAGTTTTTCTCAAATTTTCAAATTTTTTTAGCAATAACTAACCAAGTTATTAACTAATTAACAAAGTGTGAGCTTTTGCTACGATCGTAGGTCCGTAGCAAACGTATGCGCACTCTCATATTGGCAGCGGCAGCCCACACTTTGTTAATTTATTAATAACTTGGTTAATTATTGCTAAAAAAATTTGAAAATTTGAGAAAAACTTCTTGATATATGTATAGTATATTTGAACAATGTGGCCACTGACAAATTTTTTAAATCTAAATTTTTCTCGACACTTTTTTATCTTAAATGTCGAAAAACGTATTTTCCGACCGGCATTACTCAATAAATTAATAAAAAAAAATTATACAAGTAAATAATATTGTTAATGTCATTTTTATTATCGCTAAACTGATATGGAATATGATATTCATAATTATAATATCAATCCTATTGATAATATTTAAAATATAAATATTGATAATTTTATTAATATTATATAGTTTTGATAGTCAAAGTCAAATTTTAAACCATTTGCTATATTCCGGGTAAAAAAATTAAGTCTTTTTGAGATCTCATAGAAATCTTTTCTAAATCTCGTTTGCGAGACGGATAGACATTCCGACAAATTGAAGAAGAATTTTAAAAAAATTAGAGACGAATTAAAAATAAATTGAACTTGCACCGACTCCGATTTTACGTTTTTTTTTAAATATGGGTTCTAAGATTGACCTAAATATGTGTAAATAAATTCCTGTGATTCAATGATAACACAATACAATAAGTAAACATTCAAATTTCAAAATTCAAAAATATCTACTTGCACCAGCTCTAATTCTGACGTAAAGTCCGACTCCGACCTTAAATACGGCTTTACATTTTTTTAAAAAAAAGGATTCTGAGATTGACCTTAATATTTGTGTAAATAAATTTTTTTTAATTTAAGAATAAGACAATTAAATAGATAAACACCTAAATTTCAAAATTCAACAGTATTTTCTCGTACCAGCTCTAACTTTGACCTTGAATCCGACGCTCCCTTTCTTTTAAATATGGATACTAAGATTGACCAAAATATGTGTGAATAAATTCTTTTCATTCAATAATAACACAATTAAATAAGTAAACACTTAAATTTTCAAATTAAACAATATCTACTTGCACCAGCTCTAATTCCTACTCCGACTTTGACTTTAAGTCTGACTTTACGTTTGTTTTTTATCAGTTCTGTCACTGGGAAATTTTTTTATCGTCTATAATTCTTCCTCAATTCTTCTTTAATTTGTCTCTGAAAAATCTCTATCCGTCTCACAAACGAAATTCAGGAGAAATCTTTATGAGATCCTAAAAACACTTAATTTTTTACATATGTCATAATTTGAGGGTTGCTGTGCAACTTTTATAAAGAACAGCAATATAAATGAATCTCAAAACAACAGAATACTATAACAAAAAAAAAATACTACATGTTCTTTTCCTCATTCTAACTTTGAAAAAAAAAAACAAAAAACTACGACATTTTAACTAGGCAAAAAAGTAAAATCATGACTACAACAACAACCAGTTCACCGTAAATCTTCGAAAAAAAACCAGCCGAAAAGTATTACTAGGAAAAAATTTAATTCCATTTTATCATCGATCATTACAATATTTTAATCAACAAATTCATCATTGGCCTTCGCTCATATACGTCATTTCTTTGGATTTAGGATTTTATTTTTTAATTTCCCATGCGTGCAATTGATCTATTCATTCATTCAAAACGCAAATGAGCTGATTAAACAACAGATTATAAACTACACGATTCTCTACTGTGATCATGCTGCTGACAAAATCAATTCCTTGAATGTAAATAAACTGTCAGCGTGTTGTTGCATGTTCACTCTCGATTATGAGCTATAAAGTGTGAAATAATTTTTATCCTGAATATCAGTACTAATAATCTATTTCATATCTACAAAAATGAGGATTCTTCATGTGAAATATTTTTTGATGACGTTAAAATTGAATAATGTATTATGTTTAGTTACAATTTGTACTCAATACGAATTTTTTTTCAGTATTGAACGGCACTGAGTCCTGTACAGTTGAAAAAAAAAATTTTCAGCTAAAAAAGGTGTGAAAGTCATTCCAAATTAATGTTCATGATACTCTGATAACAAATATGGATTATTTACGGAATAATAAAGTACGGGCATCAATCGAGCAAAGATGTGTACTAATTCATTTAATTTCATTGGACAATGTCGACATTCAGCAAGGAAAAAAAAAGCAAAAAGTATATTCAGAAAAGAATCTTAAACAAATATAGTTGAAGAATTTAAAAAAAATTATCACGCAATAATTATTGACAAACAAAAGGCAGAATCATAACTCCTGTTCATAATTAACGCAGATTCCACGGACCCTAAGATGACTGTTGGTATACGTAACGGACATTCATTTTTTCGGAGTTTCAGCGGAAAAATTGAAATGCAATTAGAAATCTCAAAGATCGATAGAGAATATTTTAAAGTTCTCAAAAAAGCCAAAAGTAAGATTATAGTTTGTGGGAGTATAATAATGTGCAACAACATGCGAGGTGGTTCTCGTGCACGAATACTTTTTTCTGTATGGTGATTTTTTTTCCAATAATTTGATGGTCAACTTCTAATAAAATACTTTTGCGTTAATGAATTTCAATTTTTTATTGATTGTAGAGTTCAATGAAGAGGCTCACTATAACGCCTCTTGGTGCCTGTACTTCACGTTACCATTTGAAAACTGAAAATTAAAATTATTCCAGTTCAGCCCAAGTTGAATTGAGTTATTTTATCCATTATTACTTTTTTTTCTTGATTCCCGATGTTTTCTTCTAAGTGATGGCGTATACATGTTTTTACTTTTTCAATTTACTTGCTTTAACTTTCAATTAAATGACTGTGGGGACTTTCTTTATGCTTAAAAAAGTCTAATGAATCGAAATTCCAATCAAATAAAATTCGTCGCGAACTAGCTTCACTTTGCAATCAGTAATTTTTCACTGCAGTGCAGCTAAGGCTCAGAGTCGTCTATGACATTTGAATTCCTTTCAATAAATTTGTGCACAACCTTTACAAAAAAGTTAGATAATAAAAAGTTAATCCTAAGTGCATACAGCAGTTTTAATAATTAACAATATAATTTTAGCTTCAAAAAAGATTTAATTGCATTCCAATGTTGTCGAAAAAAAACTCCGAAAAAATCGTTTTTTCGGTTTGTTCGAAATGTCGCTTTTAGTGTTTGTGGGAACAGTCGTATTCACACAAAAACAAATACCTACTTCAGTATTGAAAACAGAAGTCATGCAGGGTCGTGTTATTGAATTTTTTTTTCGGTGCATAATTGCTTTTTGAATTTCATTCATCTATATAGAGATACAATTTTTATTATCTATTACAGGAAAATGAGAGTTTCTGGAATATTATAAAACCAATCGTAGCTGTGTCACAAATTTTTGGAAATTTTCCAATAAGCGGTATTTACAGTTCTAAACCTGATGAATATGTTTTCAAATTTCGATCGTTTATTACGGGCTATTCAGTGATAATCATTTCACTTATCGGTATCGCTATTGCTGCAACTTTCAATGGAGCAATTCATTCTACGAAAGGTAAAACTTTTACGTTCAGTCTAAATTCTAGAAATTTTCAATCGTGAATAAAGTCAAGGCGTTATTTTTGTTTCTATTTTTTCAGACGACTTTTTTCTGAAGTTTTCACATACCGTTTCTTATGGATACAGTTTTTCGGTGATGATTATAATATTTTTTAAAACATCAAGTTGGATAAAATTACTAATAAATTGGCAACGTGTTGAAGAAAAATTGGTCAAGTTAGAATTTTTTAAACTTATTTCTATTCTTTTTCCATCTTTCCTATAAAAGTGGATTAATATTCAGTTCTAACATTGATGAATAGGAATCCCAATAATTGCGTTTGTTACACGGAGAAAAAAAAACGATAAATATTGTTGAGAAAACAGGACAAAAATTGTCGTGCCGCACAACAAAGTAGAGGCGAAGTTGAAACTCTATAATATTTGTTCTGCTGGTAGTACAGTTTTTGTTCATCTGGCAGAGTAATAATTGCCGTGCTGTTTAACAAAATTTGTCATGCTCCAAACAAAAATTAATAGACATACAACAAAATTTGTTATGCTCCAAACAAAAACTGTCGAACATACAACAATTTTTGTATTCAGTTTAATAATTTTTATTATTCCACATAACGAAAAATTCTAAAACCATATTAAATTTTTTTTTTTTCAAAATTACGGAATAAATTTTCATTATGATAATTAAAAATAAAAAAGAGAGTAATTGAGGAATAAATGAATTCAAATTACGATGCTTTGATTTATTTTTCATATTTATAATTATTAAAGATTAAAATAAAAAATCTCTGCATTAAAATGACAGATGCAGGTTAAGTTTGTCATTTTCATATAATTTCATACTTTATTGTTGATGTGATTTGTTAAATATCAAGTTTTGTTATTTATCTAGTTGCTCACAAATATTTTAGTCTATAATTCAATTATTAAAATGTTATTGCAACCTGACATCTTGGGATTAATTAATTTATTTTTAAAACGTCAGTCACACAAAAGCTGATCTCAACATAGACTGACTTAGGCAATTCCACACAATGCCATGTAGATATACCGAGGTGTACCGAGGCACACGAACAAGACCGAGTCTTACCGATAACACCCGAAAATCAAATTGTTGAGCAGCCGAACAAATATTATTGGATGGTAAAAATTGTTGTGCAGCTAAATAAAATTTGTTCAACGATACAATAAAATTTGTTGTAGCACAACAAATTTTGTTTAACGATAAAACAATTTTTGTTGCAGCACAACAAAAAGTGACAGGATAGGATTCCGCTTCTAGTTTGTTGTGCTCTCACAACAATTTTTGTGGTTTTTTTTTCTCAGTGTAATTTTTCATCCGTTCAACTATTTTCGGCGTATTTTTATCAACTAATTTCCACAAACAAATTATTCCCAGGTAGGAATTCTCCGGCTTGTGCACAAGTTGTTTATCAAGCTTTAGTAACCAAGGCTTGTCTCAGGCCTGGGCTTGTTGATTTTACCTGGTCTCACACAGGTCTTGGTAACTCATAGACGGTAAGCTGATGGAAAAAAACCGCCACAGAACGGCCACGTACAAATACCTGTTAAATGAGTTTTTTATATCCAGAACACGTTACACCTATTGTCAAGCAGTTTTTTAATCGTCTGTCCACAAGTACGACAGGTAAATAATATCGATAATTAATACAACTCATAATTGATTGGTGTTTGTTTAATACTTTTAATTTTATATTATGTTAAATTACTTTTAAACTCTCAAGCAAATTAATTGTCATACAGCCACGATATCACTGAGAAAAAAGTTTCCGTAGATCAAAAAAGTGGATTGGAAGTGGAAACTTGATTTAAGTGGCACAAATAAAAACCGAATAAAAAAAAAAATTTTTTTAAATAAAAATATTTTCACTAAATTCAAGTATATTGATTCTTCAATATCAAGAAACTATACTTGCGTTGAACACTTTGAGGATTTAAAACAAAAATGGAATTTCCTCTTCTAAAAAAATAAACTGTTGAATAAAGTAGAAGTTTGTTCATTGTCAAAGATTATTACCTCGGATTAGATTATATGTGCTTTCTAGACGTGAAAAGATTTTTAGTGTCTGTCCTTAAATTCTTAGATAAAAAAAACTTTCGTTTTTTTGGAAAGGGTTATATACTCAATTTCAAAAATTTCATTGCTGAGAGTTTTTTTTTATTTTCTTTCAATTTCTTCAATTCCTCCAATTAAAAAAATTTTTAAGCATATTGTAAAAATATTTGCTTGTAAATGTAAAAAAAAAATTTCATAACGAAAGAGCCTACACTTAATTCAAGTGAAAGTTTTTGATTTTCAACAATTATACTCTTGTGTTGAATTGAAAGTTTTTGAAATATGTTTCAAAGTTTTTAACAAAAAAAAAAAAGGATTTTTTATTTTCACTGAGTATGTGTGTTTTTTTTTCACTGAAGTATGTGAGTGTTTTTTTTTTTGTTTCTAATTGTCCTGACCGAGACCCGAACCTACATCGACCTAAACCTATCTAAACCTATCGTCCTAGACCAGTGCGTTATCCCCTAAGCCATCGCGCGTATATATAAAAGTGGAAATTTTCATTCTTATTAAGAATGATCTTCAATAAAAATCAAACAATACATTGTTTGGATAATAAATTAAATGAATGAAGAGATAAACAAATGGAAAAAAATTAAGAAATAAATGAGCTTAGAAAATTAAAATAAAAAAAAAAATTAAAATAATTGTAGCGAATGACTGAAAGTAATATAGACTACAAATTGATTTATTTGGCATTCTTTTACAAGTAACATTTGCCAATGGCTCTTTTATTGATTATTAATATAAAGTTCATTTATTAATTGATAAAAAAGTCATTGGCGAATGGTTCTAAAAAAAAAATGTTAAGTATTATTAATTTAAATAAACAAAAAGCTATAGAAAAAAATTTAGCTAAGGAAAGGAAGTTGCCACATGTTAATTTAAACGAAATTAATTTTGCCAAAGAAATAAACATGCAGGCAACATCCTTTCCTTAGCTAATATTTTTCCCATAGCTTTTTATCTATTGAAATTAATAAATTAATAAATGGTCATAGAAAATGGTAGCTAAGGAAAAGAAGTTGTCACATGTTAATTTATACGAAATTAATTTTGCCAAAGAAATTAACAGGTAAACAAACTTTTTTCTCAGTGTATTAATTTTTTGAATTGGAAAAAACACGAAATATGAGGCACGTTAAAAATAATAAGAATAATTCGTGTTTTTTTTCAATTTTCAAAAATTAATATCTCGGCCGTATGAGAATTAATTTGCTTGAGAGTTTAAAATTAACTTAATATAATATAAAATTAAAAGTATTAAACAAACACCAATCAATTATGAGTTGTATTAATTATCGATATTTTACCTGTCTTATCTGTGGACAGACGACAGAAAAACTGCTTGACAATAGGTGTAACGTGTCTTGGGTATAAAAAACTATCATTTAACAGGTATTTGTGTAGCCGTTCTGTGGCGGTTTTTTTCTATTAGCTTACGAACTATCAGTCTTGTGTCAAGCCTGTATTTTTTTATTTTACCCGGCCTTACACGAGCCTTGGTAGCGCAGGCTCGATACGAGCTTGTCCCCGTTCTTTTTACCCGGCTTCACCTGAGCTTTGTAACCTAGCCTTGTGTCAAGCTGATTCCCATTGTTTCACCAAGCCTGACACGAGACTTGACTTGTGCATAGATTTAATTGAAAAAAAAAATTAGCGTGTTTCGAGTACTTGCAGGGAAAGTGAAACTTCTTTCGGAGTACACTGTAAAAAATTTTAGTTGAAGTTAAGACAAAAAAAAGATCTGGTAACGTTTGTTGGGGCGTGTGGCCCGCGTTACCGTTGAAAATTTTCAATACTCCGGCTAGGGCCGTGTTAAATTTTATCTCTTAAATGGTTTTTAAAATTAACAATACAATAATAGTACATTTTTTTTTATTTTTCTGAAAATCGATTTTTTTTTTTTTTTTTTCGTTCAAGTTAAGGCAAGCAATAACTTTTGTTAGAATCAACGGAAGGACTTCATATTAGGCTCAAAAAACGTGGTTTTTAAAACTCTATCGCCCCTCAAGGAGTTTATCCTGATTTCAATAGTCAATTTTTTCCAATTTTTGAAACAAAAGAGACATAAATATTTCAAAAATTCCATTTTTTACTATTTTATGAAAACTATAATTGTTTTTGAAAAAAGTTTCGACTAAAAGTTGTAGGATTTTACCACACATGCTTTTTAAGTCTTATACAAAGTATCTAGGACGATTTTCTCGAAAGTTAGAGCGTTTTTCAAAAATTATTCGAAAACTAGGACAGCAATAACTTTTGATAAAATTGCAGTAAAGACTTCGTATTAGGCTCAAACAACGCGTCTTTAGAAACTCCATCGCCCCTCATGAAGAAGAGCATTATCTGTTCAGTCACTTTTTTTTTTTTTTCAAAAAAGTAAATTTAAAAAAAAAAAAAATTTTTTTTAATTTTTATGAAAAATGTGATCCATAGATCAAAATTTTTCCAGAGAGGCGATAGAATTTCCGAATACGCATGTTTTAAGAATATGAAGTCTCTAACACCATTTCATCACGAGTTATTGTTTGCATAAAAAATGAAAACGACACAAGCTATAACTCAAAATGGAGTAGTCGCAGAGGTTTCATATTAGGCATAAAATAATCGTTTTTCAAAATTCTTTAACTTTTTCAAATGAATTTTTATCGTACGAATAGTATTTTTCGTGCAAACGTAAAAAAAAAAAACACTATTTTACGGAGGCTAGGAGCCATAGGCTCAGCCGCAGTCTTGAATTTATCGGCGAAAAAAAAAAACGCTCATAACTTACGAACTAAGTAACCGAGAGACTTCGTACTAGGCTCAAGGAAGCGCATTAAAAAACTCTATCGCCCGCGTAATAGGTTTTTTGCTCTATTGATAATAGTTTTTAATCAAAAAAATAAAATGTAAATTTTGAAAAAATTTTTTTTCTTACTAAAAAATTTGTGGTGTCTAAACTATCCATCAGAGAGTATTGATCACACAAAGGTTTTTTGTTCGTAAATCTTTTCTGTTTTCTATTTCATTATTCTTAAATTATTATTTATGTAAATTAAAAAAGTACATACGTTTTTATGTGAAAATTTTACAAGTTATAAAAACGGCGCAATAAATAACTCGACGCGAAATTAAAAGAGAGACTTCGTATAAGGCTTATATTATGCGTCTCAAAAAACTCTATCGCCCGCATAATCGGTTTTGTCCTCTATCTATATAGACGGTAAGATAATGTCAAAAAAACTGGACAGAACCATAAGTAACAAAAATTCGTTTAATGGTAGTCCTTGTGACCCAGAACACTTTGCTCGACTGGCTGCCGTCTTAATTGTCGGGCGTCCACAGGTAAGCCAGGTAAAAAATTTAAATTTAATTTAATAATTTTTTTAACCACTTAAACAATTATTTTTTTGGCAGCCATTTTTTTTTCATATTTAAAATACATTAAAAAAAAATAATCTAGCTCGGCTGCCATTTATAACGTATTTTATAATTCGTGATTTTTTCAATTTTTAAAAATTAATATCTCGGTTGGATGACAATTAATTCGGAAGCCATTTTAAAATTATGTTAATATAATAAAAGTAAAAGTATTTGTTAAAAAATTATGTCTGAAATTGTTGTTTGAATTATTAATTTTTTACCTGGCTTACCTGTGGACGCCCGACAATTAAGACGGCAGCCAGTCGAGCAAAGTGTTCTGGGTCACAAAGACTACCATTAAACGAATTTTTGTTACTTATGGTTCTGTCCAGTTTTTTTTATATTATCTTACGGACTAATAATAGTTTTTGAGAAAAAAAAAAAAAACTTCAAAATTTGACAAAAAGTTCGGATGATAAATTTTTTTGCTCGAAAACTGTTATTGAGAGAAGAAAAAAACCCCAATGCCGTCACTAGATTTTTTTAAGGCGCATAATTTGAGCCTAATACGAACTCCCTATCTTGATTATAACAAAAGTTATGACATGCCGAAAAAAAAATCAAAAAAACGGACCAAAAAATGTCATCATAGAGTTGAAATAAAATGTTTATAAGGCTCCAAAAAAAAAGCCTTGATTCGAGTAATGTTATTGTTGATAAACCATTAAATTACATTTCAGCAATAATTTGAAATGATCATGGCCCTAGCCGGAGTATTGAAAATTTTTAATTTTCAACGGGTAACGCGGGCCACACGTTACCAGGTCTTTTTTTTTTTTTTTCGTTTTTTGGGAAAAAAAAAAATGGCCAAATAAATATTGCTTTTCTCTATCAAAAGCAATAGAATTTCTAGAGCCGCTTCTTTTGAGCTAAATACGAAGTCTTTACGACAATTAGTTTAGAAGTTATGAACGTTTTTTTTTTTTTTGGGGATAAATCCAATACCGCGGCTGAGCCTTTCGGCTCCTAGCCTCCGTAATATCTGCAAAATAGAAATTTTTGTCTAGGAAAAAAAAAACATTTGAAAGAAATAAAAAGCGGTTGATTGAAGAAAAAAATATGTCTTCTTGAAAACAAAAAAAATCCTCGACTATATATTTTTTAGGTTCAATTCAAGTATTAGAAACATCAAATACAGTAAAAATAAATTTAATTTAAACGACTAATATCCTTCATTTGAAACAATTGCAGGAATTGAATTAATTTTTTTTTTCTTATTTAATAAATATATTTGTCTTGAAAAGAAACAAAAGTGCCTAAATTTTAGGCAATGTCGTCTTGATTTATAACAGATTTGGTTTGTAGTAAAACAAAATTGTCTTAATTTTAGACAATATTACGTCTTGCCTCATAACAGATTTTGTTTCCCTGAAAACAAAATTGTCTAAATTTTAGACAATATTCTATTTGCTTCATAACAGATTTGATTTGTATTAAAACGAAATTGTCTAAATTCTAGACACTATTACTTCTTGCTTTATAACAGGTTTGGTTTCATTGTCAACAAAATTGTCTAAATTTTAGACAATGTCGTCTTGCTCCATAAATGATTTGGTTCTATTTAAAACAAAATTGTCTTAAATTTAGACAATTTTGTTTTCAGGGAAACAAAATCTATTTCTATTTTGCAGAAATTTTTTTTTACAGTGTAGTAACGCAGCATTGTGTGACCGAGTGTGTGACACTCAGCGTAACGATAGCGGGGCCTCAAATTTTGTCGCTACCCTCCGTAAAAAAGTTTCACTCCGAAAAAAAACTAGTTATTAGTTGTGTAAATTTTGTATAAATTTGAAAGAAAAATTATCCGGCTTTGACTATCGTGTCAGGTTTTGCGAGGACTGTGTAGTCTCAGTAGGGTTTGTTCATATAAAAAAGTTTTACTATGATTTTCAACAATACTTTAATGGTTGAATTGATAATGCAAGAGATTGATCGATCCCGGATCACGTCCATATATATTCGTTTAATTATTATCGTCTATTGAAAGTGTTAAAATAAAAAAATAATAATGTTATAAATAATAAAATAACAATAATAGTTTATTTATATTATTTTTTTGCACGCCTGTGTCAAGCCTGAGACTCAGGCTTGTGCCAAGCCCGAAATTCCAGCCCGGATACAAGTCTGGGAAACAAGCCTGACACCGGTCAAAACTTAGTGAACATTCCAAGGCTTGACACAAGCCTCAGAGCCCGAAAAACAGGCTTGTCTCAGGCTTGCCCCCTTCGTCACTTCCTACCTGGGTTATTCGAAATTAATTATGACTAAAAGCCACCAGACTATATAATTAAAATGTTTTTCTTGATAAAATGTTCTATGTATTCAGTTTTTTCAGCTATCATCAAACGGAATTTCGTTTACGATTAAAACTACAGGTAATTTCACTAATTTTCTTAATCTTCGCTCTGATTGGGGATATATGCTATTATAGAGACTGGATATCTCATACATCAGATAACAATATTTTTATTTTGATGGGTGAAAGATATTTATTACTTTTTGGATCCCTGGAAGGCTTATCAAACGGTTGAGTATATTAATGAATGACGTGACGTTAACGCATGATTAATTTATTTTCTTCATAACTATAGATTATAAACTTTTTGTCGGAATAATTGGTTTCATTATAAGTACCATGGCGAGATTCACTTGGAGCTTTTGTGACCTTCTAATTATTTTGGTAAAAAAAGCCACTGATTGATGATTGTATATTAGTCACTATAAAATATTCATTGCGATAATTCATACTTTTAATTCTTATTTTTTAGGTGTCTATCGGACTCTCAGAAAGATACAAACATCTTAACGAAGTCGTACGTTTGAAAATTTTGAACGATCCAACAGAAAGAATAAATTGGCGCAAAATTAAAAATTACTATGTTATAATGAATAAACTCGTCAAAGAAGCAGATAATATTGTTTCACCATTGATATTGATGTCATGTTGTATGAGAATCTATGAAATTTGCGTACATACATCAGAAGGAATAAGGTATTTGTTAATTCATAATACCTCCTATATCTCTTACTATATGACGGATAAATAATTAATTATTATTTTAGATCGCTTATAATAGGATTGAACATCTCAATGTATTATTTTGTTATTCTATTTTATACGATTTTTCGAATAATCGCAATTGTGTTATCAGCAGCCAAAATTGATGATGAAAGTAATCATGCATTATCAGTATTCGCTTGTTGTTGTCCATCAGATTTCATAATTGAGGTTCATTGATATTTTTTACATTTTACCACATTTAAGATTTAAATACGACTGTCATCAAATCAATAAGAAATCGTTTTTTTTATTGAAGGTCATTTGGATGCAACAACAATTATCGATTGATAAAGTTTCATTTACAGCAATGAAATTTTTTCCAATTACTCGTAAATTGATATTAACTGTAAGTATGAATATATATATCCCAATGAGTATTTATCTCACATATTAATTACATTTATTTCAGATCGCTGGAACAATTATTACATATGAAATTGTTTACATGCAGATTCGAGCACATTATTAGAATCTAAGACAATATCTGATGAATAATCATAATTAATTTTTTCCTATATTATATCATTGAAACAACGGAAAAATAAACTATTAAACAGACAAATAAATAAATTTCAAAAATTTTTATCTTTTTCGATCACATTATGTGATTTATTTATTAATGTGATCAATAAATAAATCATATAACGTGATCAAAAAAATTAAATTGTGTTTTTTGAATTAAAATGTGATTAAGGGATTTCGTCGATTTTTTAAAACGAAGAGTGAGACAACATTTTTCCTCTGTTTTTTGTCTCTTGACAAATGAACAAAATTAATGTGATTTAAATAAACAAAATTATATGATTAAACAAAAAAAATTAATATGATCACAAAAAATAGAATTAACATGAATATAAAAATTAAAATTGATATTTATAAATAACAATTGCTTTGAATAAAAAAGAATAAATAAGATGGCCTCAATAAAAAAAAAAAAAAAATAGTATCCTTTATTTATAAAATATCTATCTATATTGATATATCTTAACAATTTATTAAATGTTTTTTTTTTTTGAAGTGAAACTTCTTTACGCAGGGTAGTGAAAAAAAAAATAGTGTGTCGGCCATGTAACGCTCGGAGCGAGCGAACGCTCGGAGCAAGCGAACGCTCGGAGCAAGCGAACGCTCGGCGCAAGCGAACGCTCAGACCGAGCAAGCGTTGACACATATAACTAATAGTGAGTGAGTAAGTGGCTACGAGCGAGAAAGAAGATATGTTTCGAATAAATGTGTGTGTGTGTGTGTGTGTGCGTTGCCAATAGTGTAGCTGATCGGTTTTGTTTGCAGCGTTTATAAAAATGATGAATCAAAAAATTATAAATGAATATACTCAATTGAAAATTATTATTAGTATATTAATATTATTAATATAATTATTATAATTATTATTTTATTCTTAATATCGATATAATTATTATGAATATGATGAATACCATTGATATTATTACTAATATTAAATTGATATTATTATTATTCTTGATAATATTATTGAAATTATTATTATTTATAATAATATTATTAATATCTATAACCATAGTATAAATGAAAATAACAACAATAATTTCAATAATATCATCGATAATAATAATATCAATATAATATTAGTAATAATATCAATGGTATGAATCATATTAATGATAATAATAATAATATTGATATAATATTGATAATGATAAGATCAATACTGACATTAATATTCAAGTATAAATATTAATAATTATAAATGTTATTATTAATATCATTTATATTATGACTAATATATATATTGATATTATTTCTAATTTATAATGTTATCAAAATTATTATTGTCATTATTATTCTGGATAATATTATTGAAGTGATTGTTATTAATAATACTATTAATATATATATTCATTCATAGTATCCATAATAATAACAATAATAATTTCAATAATATCATCGATAATAATAAAATCATTGATATTAATATTATTAATATCGATATAATATTAATAATAATAATAATAAGAATAATAATAGTACTGTGATGAATACACTGAAAAAAAAAATTTCTATTTATAAGACAAAAAGTTCTTAAGAATAGAAGTTTCCTTCTTGAAAAAAAATGTATTTGGATTAAGATAAAATTGATTTGGATTAAGACAAAGACTTCTTAATCCAAATCAAAAAAATTTTCTTGAAACATGAAAAAAAATTCTTGGTTCAAGACGAACTGTTCATGTTTTTCGAAGTATGCTTCTTGGATTATGGATAAATGTGTCTCGGTTCAAGACAAACTGTTCATGTTTTTAGAAGTATACTTCTTGGATTATGGATAAATGTGTCTTGGATCGAGACGAACTGTTCATGTTTTTAGAAGTATGCTTCTTGGATTATGGATAAATGTGTCTTGGACCGAGACAAACTGTTCATGTTTTTAGAAGTATGCTTCTTGGATTATGAACAAAAGTGTCTCGGTTCAAGACATATTGTTCATGTTTTTAGAAGTATTCTTCTTGAATTATGAATCGATATGTCTCGGTTCAAGGCAATATTGTTTTTATTTATGAACATTTATTCTCAATAGGATTGAAAATAAAAAAAATAAAAAAAATTTTTCAATTACAAACTTGTAATTTGTAATTTTTTTTTTCCTGCAATTTTTATTTTATAATTTTTTTTCCTACAATTTTTTTTTTTTTTTACCTAACGCGGGACGCGAACCTATGACCGTAAAACCTATCTAATCTAAACCTGTGCCTTAGCTCGCTTAACCACGGGCGCGATATGGAAACGGGAAGTTATTTGTATTACTTTAGTGACAAGATATTTTTTTTTTTTTAAATTTATTACATGAACAAATGAACTAAAACTACCACGTATCAATTTGTATTACTTTAGTGTACTATTGTATTATTTTATGTTTTCTAAATTTTATTAAACATTTAGATAACATTTTATCATTATTATTATTTAAGAATATAAACAATTTAAATGCTAGTATTTTGAGTCGATTCAATATTGACACATTTTGTATTTTAATAAATTAAATTTAACATTTATTTGATTTAATTTATTTTTAGAATGTACTGATATAAAACTTAAAAAAAAAATAATACATTTTTTTTCAATTTTCGATTATAATTTAGTTTTTCTTTACAGTCAGTAAATCTTAAATCTTTCAATTATTCTAACTATTATATTATTGTTGTTTATATTCTTAAATAATAATAATGAAAAAATGTTATTTATATGTTTAACAATTATTTGGAAAACATAAAATGTTTCGATATAACAAAAGAATGATATTATAGTAATTTAATAATTAATTATAAAAAAATATATATATACGTGTAGTTTCAGTTCATTTGTATAATAAATTTAAAAAAAAATATCTTGTCACTAAAGTAATACAAATAACTTCCCGTTTCCATATCGCGCCCGTGGTTAAGCGAGCTAAGGCACAGGTTTAGATTGGATAGGTTTTACGGTCATAGGTTCGAGTCCCGCGTTAGGTAAAAAAAAAAAATTATAAAATAAAAATTGCAGGAAAAAAAAAATTACAAATTACAAGTTTGTAATTGAAAAATTTTTTTTATTTTTTTTATTTTCAATCCTATTGAGAATAAATGTTCATAAATAAAAACAATATTGCCTTGAACCGAGACATATCGATTCATAATTCAAGAAGTATACTTCTAAAAACATGAACAGTTTGTCTCGGTCCAAGACGCATTTGTTCATGATCCAAGAAGTATACTTCTAAAAACATGAACAGTTCGTCTTGAACCAAGACTTTTTTTTCATGTTTCAAGAAAATTTTTTTGATTTGGATTAAGAAGTCTTTGTTTTAATCCAAATCAACTTTATCTTAATCCAAATACATTTTTTTTCAAGAAGAAAACTTCTATCAGATAGAATTTTTTTTTTTCAGTGTATTCAAATATAAATATTAGTAATTATTAGTATTTATATTTCGGATATTATTATTATAGATATTGTTATTAATATCAATAATATTGTTAATAATTTATAATATTATTTAAATTATTGTTATTATTATTATTATTTATATATATTCATTGTATAAATAATAATAATATTGATAATAATTTTAATAATATCAAAAATTTATAATACCAATGGTATTAATAATAATAACAATATCAATAACGATATAATATTGATAATATTATCAATATTTATATTTTGAATATTAACGATATAATTGATATTATTATTATAAATATCATATTGATATCATTTATACTATGAACTTTATCAATATTAATAATATCATCACTAATTAATTGATTGTTCATATTATTAAAGTCGTTACAAATATCTTGACAGACTGCGAAAGAAGTTTCACTTCCCTCGCGCGTACACACATTTTTTTTTTTAAAATTCCATGTTTGCTTTTTTATATATATATAAACTCTTTTGATTTCTATTGCCATTAGTTTCACTGTCACATATGACATTATCACTCATTTAAACAGTTTTTGCAATTTTATTTAATTTTTTTTGTTGATATGATATATTTTAATTATTAATTTTTATTGAAATAAGATTGTATTTTGTTGTTAAACTGTCTCGAGCTGTCACTTATATTTAGAACAATTTAGACAGAATGTATACAAAGCCATGGTTATGTTTAGTTATGTTCAGCATGTTTAGTCGTCAGAGGGCTGCACCAGTTTATAAAAAAAAAAAAAGACCTGGTAACATTTGTTGGGGCATGTGGCCAGCGTTACCCGTTGAAAATTAAAAATTTTCAATAATCCGGCTAGGGCCATTGTTATTTTTATTGCTTAGACATATTTTAACCGTTAATTAACGAAAACATTATTCATATTTAAAAGAAAGGCAATAGAGTTTTTCAAAGCTTTTTTTGGAGCCTTATAAACATTTTATTTCAACTCTATGATGACATTTTTTGGTCCGTTTTTTTTATTTTTATTTCGGTGAGCCATAACTTTTGTTATAATCAATATAAGGAGTTCGTATGACGCTCAAATTATGTGCCTAAAAAAAATATGGTGACGGCATTGCGGGTTTTTTTTTCTCTCAATAACAGTTTTCGAGAAAAAAAATTAAATATCCGAATTTTCTGTCAGATTTTGAAGTTTTTTTTTTTTTCTCAAAAACTATTATCGATAGGGGAAAAAACCCATGTTGAGGGCGATAGAGTTTTTTGAGACGCATAATATAAGCCTTATACGAAGTCTCTCTTTTGATTTCGCGTTGAGTTATTCAATGCGCCGTTTTTAAGTTTTTTTTCGGCGAGCCATAACTTTTGTTATAATCAAGATGGGGAGTTTGTATTAGGCTCAAATTATGTGCCTCAAAAAAATCTAGTGACGGCATTGCGGGTTTTTTTCTCTCTTAATAACGGTTTTCGAGAAAAAAAATTAAATATCTGAATTTTTTTTTTTAATTTTCTAGTTTTTTTTTTTTTTCTCAAAAACTATTATAAATGGGAAGGAATTTTGCGAAGCAGGCGATAGAGTTTTTTAAGACACATAAATTGAGCCTAATACAAAGTCTCTACTATGATTTTGCGTCGAGTTATTTATTAGTTATTGCGCCGTTTTTATAACTTGTAAAATTTTCACATGAAAACGTATGTACTATTTTAAGTTACATAAATAATAATTTAAGAATGATGAAATATAAAACAGAAAAGATTTACGAACAAAAAACCTTTGGTGATAAATACTTTCTGATGGATAGTTTAGATACCACAAATTTTTAAGTAAGAAAAAAAAATTTTTCAAAATTTACATTTTAGTTTTTTGATTAAAAACTATTATCAATAGAGCAAAAAACCTATTATGCGGGCGATAGAGTTTTTTAATGCGCTTCTTTTGAGCCTAGTACGAAGTCTCTCGGTTACTTAGTTCGTAAGTTATGAGCGTTTTTTTTTTTTCGCCGATAATTTCAAGACTGCGGCTGAGCCTATGGCTCCTAGCCTCCGTAAAAAAAAAATCACACCATCATACAATGTTTAGTTGTGTTGGTGGTTTCCCATTGAAAATTGAAAAACTACACATTATTTTTATTAATGTGTATATTGAAAACTTTACACACGAAAATACGGGTGTAATGTAGTCTTTTTTAAGTACGATCGCCAAAAAAAACATTAATATAATTCACTAAAATATATAATTAGGTAGTTAAGCATAATCTAAAATCGATTCATTACAACTATTAACATGATTACCAAGAAAAATAAAATAAAATAAGAACAAGATCAGCTAGATAACAGCAGCAGTTGTGGTTGAATACTTTGAATACAAAATGGTAAATACTTATTATCAATCTGCAAAAGTCCGAACTGATTGAAACCGAAAGCTAATAGAATTGGTTTCATCATGAATTAAGTCTTAGTTTTTTTTTATATGTACACTAAGTGAACTATTGCATGCATATCCTGAATTACGAACTTTATAAAATTGTTAATTATGCGGACATGTTTCATTTTTATGGTTTCGGTAACAGCTACTCATTTTTTTTTTTACATAACGAAAATTTCGAGGAAAAAAATTTTTTCCTTATAAGCTATGAATATACATTCCTGGGCAAATGGAACAAATAAAATTTATATATCGGTCGAGTGTAGGTTGATCCTTGGATTGCCATGCTTATAATGTAAATTTAAGTGGAACAAATTTTCTTCATCTTTAATTGTTGCTGCTATGGTTAAGTAAGTAACTCTCTGGAGTTTTAACTAAAAGATACCCTGTTCAAGTCCTGGTGATGTTCAAGTATTTATGGTGTAATATTTTCGGTCAAATAAATACTCAATTATTAAAATAAAAAAATTGAATTGTTTGAACAATATAAAAATATTCTTTTTTATAAAATTATTAAATTTTTGGAAGTCTTGGCCGAGTATTGGCAGCCAATGCTTGGCCCAGTGGAGACTCAACATGGCTGCCAAGAGAGAAACATGCGTAAAAAGTGAGCGCCAAAGTAATAAAGGTAAACTCATTGAAAAATAGTGACAAACGTAAAAATTACGATAAATAAAATCATCCGAGTGCAACTAACAAAATTAAAACATATAACACCACCAAGTTTTAAACAGAGTAAGCAAATAACATAATAAAAAAAAACTCAGTGCGTAACCTATAAACGAGGGGGTAACCCCAAATGGAGTTGGATAACATTATAAATGCTAAAAGCAAATTACAATCATTCAACATGACACCACAACGACCAAAAATATCAAACAACCAACAAAGCAGTAAGTCTCATACAAGAATGATTAATAATCAAAACTTTAAACAAGACATTAACAAAATGCTACAGAAAACAACCAGAAGCCCAATGCAATTTGAGCAGGAACTTAAAAAGACAATAGAAAAAAAACATCCAAAAACAAGAACTGAACATAAAACAAACAAAACCAATAACACAACTAAAAAGAAAAAGTGACATTATAAGTAATGAAAACAGTGAAAGTGAAAACGATGGCTGGTAAATGCATAATAAAAGAAAAACCAATAAAATAAGAAAAAACATGAACCAGACGAGTACATTGTTCGCAGATGCAAATAGGCATAGTAGTTTTGAGAGCATGGCGATAAAAGATGAAGTCGAAATAGAAAACAGCAATACCGACACAAGACAACAAAACCAAAAAAAAAAAACACAGAATTACCACCGCCATTATACTGACCAGAATATGGTAACCTGAAAGAAATAATATCAACAATAAACACAATGACACTTTAAGAAAAATATACTGTCAACGAAGAAGGTAAAAAGAACATAGTAATATAACCAAGACCAATATCAGACTATGAAACAATTAAAAATAAATTAATTGAATTAAAAATAAAATTCTTCACATACACACCTGAAAGTGAAAAACCAATAAACATGATCTTAAAAACCATAAAAGATGGTTTTAAAATTGAAAAAAATAGAAACTGCTTTAAGAAATGAGAAACTAAATGAAGTAAACATACTTAAGGTAAATGAAAACCAATATGACAAAAGAGAAATAAACAACTTCCATACAGTAGTACAAATAAGTAAAAACAGCAACAAAAGACAACTGACGTCAGTATCATTATTATTGAATCAAAGAGTATATACTGAGAAAACATAAGAAGTAAACCAATAACACAGTGCACAAAATGTCAAAGAGTAAACCACACAAGCAAAAACTGCAATCTTAAATACAGATGTGTTAAATGCGCAAAATATCACGAAATGTGCAATGAACAATCCAAAAAACAACTAACAGAAATGAATTAACTCGTGCTAACTGCAAAAAAAAAGGTCACCCGGCAAATTATAGTGGTTGCCCATACATGAAAGCAGCAATAGCACTAAAAGAAGAAACAAAACTGCTCCAGAAAACACTAAATAAGACAACTACCTCAAATAAAGGAATAACAAAAATCAGAAAAGATTATCAGAGAAATAAAGCAAAAAAAATTAACATAAAAACAAACAAACATCAAGCAACAATTATACACGACCACAGCTACCAACAAGATTATTATCAACATTCATACAGACAACACCATTAGCAAATGCAACAAAACAACCAATACCAAGGGAAAAATCCGCCAGGCTGGCTAGCATCATTAATATCATAAATACAAATACAAATAGAAAACATGACCAACAGAATCAACCACAACACGGAAGCCTTGAACGAAAAAATACAGACTAACACTGAAGCCATGAACGAGAAAATACAGAATAACACTGAAGTTATCAACACAATTAGAAGACAACTCACTGAACTTAACCTGACAATAAAAAATGGTAAATATAAACAATAAAGAATATATCACGAGACCAACAAAGTTAAGTATAGCATCAATCAATGTAAGCTCAATACAAACCAACTACAGAAGGTATGAGTTACCAGAATTCACTAAAAAATACAACCATGATATAATATTACTGAATGAGACAAAGCTTACAAATAATCATAAAATAGCATTTAAAAAGTATAACATTTACAGATCTGACAGACCAAATGCTAAACAAGGTGGAGGAACAGCAATAATGATCAAAAAAGAAATCATGCATGATTTAATAACATTCCCATTATCAAAAAACAACACAATACTGGAATACACTATACTAAAAATAAAAACAAACAAAAACAACAATTTATACATCATAAGTACTTATGCAACTAATGATAGCAAGACAATTTTCATCAGTGAGTTAAACCAACTATTCACAAAACTGAATCTTGAAAACACTAACAACTATTTTGTTCTAGCTGGTGACTTAAATGCAAGGCCAATACAATGGGGCAATCAATCACATAATGAAAGAGGAAACCAACTCATAAAATGGGAAGCAACAGAAGCAGTGTTTTACAAAGCAAGAATATATTTACCTGATAGCCCAACATTCACCACAGGAAACTCATACCTAGACATAGCCATCATTGATGACAGAATAAAACTTGACAACAACAATACTGGAAGTCTAAAAACCTTAGACTATGACAGTGTTCATAAAGCAATCACCTTCAATATAGAAATAAGTAATGAACAACACAACATAAACATAAATAACGAAGAGCACAGATACAACTTTAAAGCCACAAACTGGGAAAAATTTATGAAAAACCTAAAAAACGAATACAAAATCAAAATAACAGCAAACAACAACATGAAAACGGATGAAATTGCTGAAAACATCTTAGAAGTAAATAAAGCAATAATTAAAGCAATAGAGTCAACAGTACCAACATACAAAACAAACAACAGTGTACAGTGTACATGAATCCATAAATTCACCAAGGCCACTTAACAGCGAACTAAAATTCACAGAGTTTGTCAAAGAAAAAGCAGAAAAGCAATTTCACAAACTCAAAGCAAAAAGAGAAAACAAGAACACACAAACGAACTTTACATCAGAAAACAGAGCTGACTGGCCAAAAAAAAACAAAATAACAATGAGCAATTTTTGACACAACAAGATGTCTCGAAATACTAAATAAACTCCCAAATAAAACATCAAGTGGTTTAGACAACATACCAACAATCATACTTAAACACTTACCAATAAAAATGAACAGAGCACTTACAGTCATATTCAACAACGCATACAACAACTACTACTTCCCAAAGAACTGGAAATGTGCAAAAATACTTCCAGTGATGAAACCTGGGAAAAATAAAAACGAACCAACAAGCTACAGACCAATACGCCTAACTCCAATAATAAGCAAAGTATATGAAATACTAATCAACCAAAAAATAATAGAACACTGTAAAAAAGGAAAGATAATCCCAGATAACCAATTTGGATTTAAACATAGACACTCAACTGTTCATGCACTAAACAAGTTTTTATCAGATGCCCACTATCATGTCAGCAACTGCAAACTTGTGGGAGCAGCACTAATTGACCTCGAAAAAGCGTATGATTTGGTTTGGATTAATGGATTGATATACAAACTCGTCTCAAACAAATTCCCTGAGCAACTAGTACTAACCATAATAGACATGATAACAAATAAAACATTCAAAAGATGGGATGGAAAAAACTTATCAACAGAAACGTATTACATTGAAGAGGGATTACAACAAGGACCAGTTAACTCACCATGTTCAATGTATTTACAAGTGCAATCATAAACATCGGATTCATGAACCAAAACAACAACACATATTCCATAGCATTTGCAGACGACCTAATAATTTATGTCGCTGGAAAAAAAACAGACATAATACAAAGTAAACTTGAAAAATTGGTGAATCAAGTAAACGAATGCTATGCAAGATGGAACCTAAGACTAAGCCCGAATAAATGTGAAACAATTCTCATCAGAAAACCTACCAACTTCCTCAGTAAACACAATAGAGAAACGTATAAAAATTTCACAATCAAATCCAATATTCCAGGCAGCAACACATTAGTAGACATACCACACAAACAAGAAGTCAAATATCTAGGAGTCTGGATTGACAAACTAATAAGAGGAAATACACACATAGTTAAACAACTCAACAAAGCAAGACAAGCATTTAAAGCAAATAGAAGATTATTCTACAACAAAAATTTATCCAAAAAAGCAAAAATTATCTGCCACTTGCTGCTCATCAGACCAATACTCACATATGAAGCATCAATCTGGTGGAACACAGGGGCTGCATTAATGGAAATAGTGAGAGCATTTGAAAGATCATGCATAAGAATATGCCTAAGCCAATACAGATCAGCAGGAACTGACTTCTACGAATTCATAGACAACAAAAAATTACTGAATATGGCAGAAATACCAAGAATTGATAACTTCATAATAAAACTAACAAGAGAATATCTAAGAAAAACAGAACACATAAATAATAAAATCATAAAAGACTTTAAAGAAATTAACATAAACAAAATGGTGAGACAAAACACAAAAGGGTATGTACCACCACAAGCATTCACTATATTTGACAAAGCAGGAGTAATACAAGATGAGAAAAATATACCAATAACATATCACTGGCCAAGGCACAGATCTACGACTTTGACAAAATTACAATAGACAAATATTGGTGGCTTGAAAATGCAAAACACATCATCGAGCTCACCAACAGGCAAAAAAAAATGGCTAGAAGAAAAAAGAAAGCAACACAAATGTATCCTTTTAACACAAGACGAGCATAACTAGATTAACACAAAACAATGTAAATAGATATAGAATAAATTAAAATAATTTAAGAATAGAAAAAAAAACAAAAAAAAAGCAAAAAAGCAACAAAACAAAAAAATATAAAATATATAATCAACAAAGCACACTAAGAGACTAACAATTGGTTAATTTTCCAAAAAAATAGAAGGTGCAGCAGAGACAACATCCTCAAAAGGATCACATGACATAAGTCAAAAGACAAACAAACAATCAGCACTAGCAGAGAACACTAAGGATGCGAGTGTCAAGAAATTGACCAATCATCCTAATAGCAATAAGCAAAGAACTTGATAGGTTTAATGGTTAATTTCGCCTAAATAATTGCAATGTAGACTTAAGAATTGAAAGAAATAAACTTGTTGAAAAAAAAAAAAAAAAATGCTTGGCCCAGTATTGGTAGCCAAGCTTAAAATGGTGTCAATCCCCAAGCTTGGTGCAAGCATCGACCAGGACTGGCAGCCAAGACTTGGCAATATTTTGCCAGGCTTGGCCATGTTGTTTTCTCCTTCACGGGATTGATCGTTACCCAGTCACGGAGGAGAAGTATAATAATAAAATTCGACACCTGAGAAGGTTGTCGATCTATTTGAAAGTATATACTTGAATTAAACTATAATTATAGATTATTTGCGGATGAATTAAATTCAGACATTAATCGATCCATAGCCTTCACCAAACGGTGAGAATCAGGTGAAAAAAAATTATGGCTATAGAATGCTAACATCAATTAAGTGTAAGTATATATTCAAATTTATTGATTGAACTGACATAAAGTTAAAGAATTTACAAAATGATTCAGCATTTCAGATAAAATTTCAATACAATTGCATATCAATTTTATATCAAGTACCAATAGTGTTGCCGCAATAGACGATAAATACGATACGATACGACAATTGCGATAAGCGATACAATAATCCAAGTTTAGTGTAGTTTGCTCATTAAAAAAAATATTTCCGATTCGAAGGGCCAAGTAAAATTATCAAGCTCTGGTTATTTACTGAAAATAATAATAATAATAATAATAATAATAATAATAATAATAATAATAATAATGAATAATGAAATCTATTAAATTTAGTCAGCCCTCACTTGAAAAAAATTATTTCAATTATCATTATCATTAAATAAATGTAAATTGTATAATCAAATTGAAAAATGAACAAAATTGATAAACGATATTCGGACATTAATTAACACAATTTGATTCTAATAATTAGCATATATTTTTTCTCCTTGGAACAGCACAATAAAATATTGACAGAAAATCGTAATATTCACGAAAATATCGTCGAGAATATCGTCATAGACGATACAATACGGTAATGCTGCTGACAATACTATAATATTACGGAAATTTGACGATACGATACGATAATGCTTCACGGAAAAAAATTTTTAGCTGCAGCCACGAGGCGTTGGATAGTTAAAAAAGGATAGTTAATACAAGAAAATAGATAGTTGATTTAATAATCAGGCCCGCTATATTAAAAAGACAATCGGTTAGTTATTCCAGCTGGCTGGATAGCTAGCGTAGCTAACCAGCTCGTCAGGTTCGACATAATCTCAATGTCAACAGCTGTTGTGTTCATAACCTCTCTTTATTAACTGATGCACCAAATTATTATTAACAATGACTGAAATAATCCATATAGTTATCAAAAATTTAGCATAAGATTTTCTATTCAAGTTGGCGTTTATTTGGTGCATCAAATTTAGTATAAATTTAATCAGATAATAATTTTAAAAATTAGTAAATGTAAATTAATATGTTGTTTTTACTTCGTATGTGTAGATATACTTATAGTTATGCATATACGCAATCCTAAATAGCTACTACAGCGATACCAGCTTGTCAGGCTTTGGATAGCTACCACAGCTATCCAAAGTATAGCTAATGTAACGAGTAGGCGTGCTGTTTTCACAAGAATAGTAAGCTGTCAAATTTGGATTGCCAAAATAACAATCCTCTGCTAACTATCCAAAGGTTAGTTAGCCGTGGATAGGAGGGACAGCTATCTAGCTCGTTGCTGCAGCTAAAAATTTTTTACAGTGTGTGATTACAACACTTAGTACCAAATTTATTTTGAAATTGCTATTGCTCGTTTGTTTTTAAATCAAACCAGATAGGTTTTTCAAATTGTCTGTTTTTTTTCTATATTTTGTTATTTTCATTAAATTATAATTATCATAGATTTCGAAACCCTAAGTCTTATTTTTCAAGACTTTTTCCTATACCTAAAATTTTTATCCCTGGTGATTGAACTGAATTTCTTAAAAAAACCGTAAATTTTTGTATTTTTCACTACCGTAATCAAATTTACCGAAATAAAAATTTATTCTATAAATTCCTTGGTTTCTTTTTCTCCGTGAGCCCTTGAAAAACTCATGTAAAAAAATAGTATATTGTGCAACAAGGACGCAATGTGAGTGATCCTTTCTCGCACTCAGCTCACACACAGATGATGCAGAGTCAACGGGGCACGTAGACGAGGAAGGCCAAAGGCTGACGCCGAGTCAAGGGCGCCGACACATACTATTAGTCCGTAAGATAATATCAAAAAAACTGGACAGAACCATAAGTAACAAAAATTCGTTTAATGGTAGTCTTTGTGACCCAGAACACTTTGCTCGACTGGCTGCCGTCTTAATTGTCGGGCGTCCACAGGTAAGCCAGGTAAAAAATTAATAATTCAAACAACAATTTCAGACATAATTTTTTAACAAATACTTTTACTTTTATTATATTAACATAATTTTAAAATGGCTTCCGAATTAATTGTCATCCAACCGAGATATTAATTTTTAAAAATTGAAAAAATCACAAATTATAAAATACGTTATAAATGGCAGCCGAGCTAGATTATTTTTTTTAAATGTATTTTAAATATGAAAAAAAAATGGCTGCCAAAAAAATTGTTTAAGTGGTTAAAAAAATTATTAAAAATTGAATTGAATTGTAGAGTAAAGTTTTACGGAGGCGAAGCGCCCCACCATAGTATTGCTTTCTGTACACTTTTTAAGAAGACCACTCATAGTTTCCATAATAATTAAGATAGACTGTTCATATTAGGCTTAAATGAAAGATTTCAGCAAAAGCCACAGCCTCTGATAAAAATAAAATTGTCCAGATGAATAATGAAACTATAAATTTCAAAAGAAAATTTGAAAAAAATATTCGAAGGGAAATATTAAGAAAACTAAGCAAAAATCATGGATGCGAAAATTTGACAGAATAAAGTACGAAACGAAATTGATATTATTAAAGGTCGTTTTCATTTTTATTTGTTAAATTCATTTATTTATTTAAAACCATCATCTGTTTTATTTAGAAGTTACACAACTTTTTCAAAAATCATTTTACATGTTTTTTTTTGGTTTTGATGGATTATACATGCCAAAATCTACAACCAAGGCTATACTTGGAATTTTTCCAACAATTAGTTTAATTATAATCAGCAATTGTTTATAAAAAAAACCCGAGTCAGTGCTTTATACAATGAAATAAACCACAAAAGAGTTATTTCTTGAGCATTTTCAACCATGTAACTTGTAAAAAATGTTTCAATAAATTTTTCGACGATAGTACGAGCTCTTTTAATTGATTAGTTAATTAATAAATAAAGATTTAAACAATTACGATAGTCGTTATTTAATAATTTTTTTAAAAGTTGTCGAAATTTAGCGGCAGACAGCAGCACGAAATTTTAGTGATTTTCCTCAAATTCCCTAATGCTCCCTATACAAAAGCATATGAGTGTAAAAACTGAATGACAGATGGAGACACTGTTTATTGACAATAAAAGCATTATCTTTATTATCATAAATAATTGTAAGGTTAAGAATTTAATTATTTAATTTTATACATATTGTGCGAATATATTTGGCTCTAAGATAGTAAGATTTTTGAAGACCCTTTTTTGATTTCCATGGACAAGATCTTAACGTCATTTTACTCGCTCGAGGATTTTTTTTTATACTTCCGATGCATGCAAACAACCTATGAATAAACTATAAACGGAAACCAAATGGATGATAAACTATAATTCCCTGCTGTGATCATGCTGCTGATTGAATTGATTCTTTGAATAAATTATGGCTTAGGACTCATGTCGATACATGACTATAGCTTTCTGTTGCATGCGCACTGTTAATTATAAACTATGAAATAGAAAGCAGTTTCCATTCTAAGAATCAGTACAGATAATCTATAAGATAATTACAAAAATGATTAGCCCTTCAGCTGACATATTTTTTTCCCAGTCTCGTTTGATGACGTTAAAACTGAATAATATATTATTTTTTTTTTATATTGGTTTAATACGAAGTTTTTTTCAGTATCGAACGGCATTCAGCCACGGAATAGAGCCTGGAGACAAAGTTTTTCACCTGCAAAGAGTGTGAAAGTTATTATAAATTAATGTTCATCATATTCTTATAATAAATATGGATTATTTACGGAATAATGAAATTCAGCTATCGATTCCGCATAGATCTTTACCAGTTCATTCATTCTTATTGGACGATGTTGACATTGAGCGACAGAGCAAATTGCAAAAAGTACACTAAGAAAAAAATCTCCAACGAACATTGTTGAAGAACTCAAAAAAACTCATCACCCTAATTGATCAACCAAAGGCGTAGTTTCTCTTTGACTATAATTAATACTTATTTCACTGACCCTATCATAACTGCGAGTTTATGCAACGTAGATTTATTATTTCGGACTTTTTGCGAAAACGTTGTAGTGCAACTAGAAATCTTAGGGAGCTGATATTTCAATCAACAGAGAATATTTCGGAGTTTTCATAGAATCGAAAAATTATATAATTATTTCTGGGAGTAATAATGTGCAAGGAGATTCATGTGCGCAGATTTTTCTTTTATTTACTCGTTCGATACTGAGTTTTTTTTTTTATTAATCAGATGGTGAATTTTCAATCAAATATTTTCGGTGTAAAAAATTCTCCCAAAAAAGATTCATTGATTGTAAATTTTAGTGCCTAGGCATTAAACTAACAGCTGTTAGTGCCTGTAATCCTTCTTAAAATTTTAAAAATTTCAAATTTAAAATACTACTTGAAGTCAGTTATTTTATTTATTTTTACTTATTTTCCTCGATTCTCTCAAGTTATGGTCGATGAATGTTTTTACTTTTTTAATTTACTCACTATAACTTTCAATAACATAGCTGTATAAATTTTCTTTTATGCTTGAAAAATTCTAATTAATTAAAAATTCTAATAAAAAAATAAATGTAGGAGGCTAGAAAACATCGGTTGTATGAGTGAGAGAGAATGAGTGAGAATAATGGGATAGAGTAGAATCAATGGGCGGGAACAAGTAAAATAATCTGCGGGGGTTAAGTTTTTACTTGGGGTCGCCGAGATTTAGCGAAACTTGTTTTTGAATGATAATAATAATAATAGAACCAAATAGAAAAATTGAAAAAAAAAAAAAAAAATTAGTCGTAACGTAGAAGCCGAGAGGAAATAGATGCGACACTTATTTATAACTGGACGGGATTTAATCCAATCAAAATCTAGACGAGATATTTGTTTGAGTGAATGTGAAATCAGTCCGATTGATTGACGTAATAATATATCCGTTTTTTAACAATTGTTTTAATAATAAATAAAGGAATAAACAATCACCTTATTATTAAATAAGATTCATGTGTTATATTCATTTTTGAATATCCCAAATCTAAGAATCGATAATTTTATCATTCTACATAAATGTGGCTACGTATAGCCTCACACTGTAATCAGTGATTGTTTACTGTAGTATAGCCAAGTCTCAAATTCGAGTGGGTTGTTTGCACTTTCTCCAATAAATTGATACACAATCTCTACAAGAAAGTTAGATAATAAAGAACGTTTAGCCTAACTGCGTAACTAATTTTTTGATAATTAAATTTTCACTCAAAAAAGATTTTTATTTCACCCCGAAAATATAGTCGTTTCGATTCGTATTTCATGGAACCGTGACTAATTGAACCCACGAGTTGATTTGATAATATTATATATATGAATTGATTAAGAATTTTTTCACTCAAAAGGAGTGATTTGATTTGCTTTCAGGTCTAAAAGCCATATACTATCCTATCATATTGCTAGTCATGATTGTAGGAACAGTCGAATTCATACTCTAATTCATTTCAACAGTAAAAATTCAGGGTCATGCACTTTGCTGCATTTTTTTCTTTATATGCATATTCGCTTTTCGAGTTAAATCAATTCGTACAAAGTTACACGGAGAGAAGTTTCTAATAAAAATTGTTGTGCTAGCACACTAAAAAGGTGGCTAAATGATAATTTAATAAAAACTGTTTTACCAGCAAAAGAATTTTGTTAAACACAGCACAATGAATTGTACTGTGCTGGCACAATAAAATTCGTTGGCCGCATAATGATTTTTCTTGTGCGTCAAACAAAATTAATATCTCAATAAAAATTATTAGAATTACAATTTTTATTGTAATTAAAAATAAAATTTATCAATAATCAACAATAAAAAAAAATTATTTATTTATTATTTTAAATAATAATAATAATGAGCCAACGATATGGCACTGCGGTTAAGGCTCGGGCTTTACGACGAAGAGGTCACGGGTTCGATCCCGACCACCGACGCCATGTATCTAGTGGTAGGCGCAAGCTGACTGTACTGCCCAGGTTTTTTATGGTTTTCCAGGGCTATAATAGAAATCGGGTACAGTTTGAACTCATTACAAAAGTCGACATCCATGACTGTCGCAAAATAGTTGTAAGATGTTGATGGTTGGAAATACAGAAAGACTCAATATAGAAAAACGAGCCTGCGAGGCACACCGTGTTAAAAACTTCTTCATAAAAGAAGTATAGCACGTTAAATAAAAATAAAAATAATAATAATAATATCAATATGGGATTCGGCACTCATCCCGAAAGATCCCAAATTTTCCGAATTACGTTCAGTTTTGTAGAGAAAATTTACGAGAAGATCGACAAATATTGCTGAACCGTAAAAATTGCTGTGCTCTTCAATAAAAATTATTCAACTACTAATAAAATTTGTTTTACGACTAGCAAAAATTCTTTTTCTTGAAACAAAAATTATAATACATATAATAAAAACTGTGGGTTCACAAAAACCTGTTGAGCTGTTTAACCCTCCTTGTAGAACGAATAATAGAATATGTTAGAGAGAAAACAAATATTATTATGAGGTTAACAATTTCTACGAGAAATCAGTTTGGCCACTTTTTCACTGTGCCAGCACAATAATTTTTATTGGAAACTTCTCTCCATGTACTATTTTCATTTTCTATTACAGGAAAAAGAGAGTTTCTGGAATATAATAAAACCAATTATTGCTGTGTCACAATTTTTTGGAAATTTTCCTATAAGTGGTATTCACAATTCAAAACCAGATAAATATGTTTTTAAATTTCCATCTTTTATTGCGGGCTATTCAGTGATGATCATTTCACTTATCGGTATTGGTACTACTGCAGCTTTTGATCGAGCTATTCATTCCCCAAAAGGGGAAACTTTTCCTTTAAGTTGACATTCCGATTATATTTAATTGTGGAAAATGTCAAGGTGTTATTTCTGTTTTTATTTTTTCAGACAAATTCTTTCTGAAGTTATCATATACCGTTTTTTATGGATACAATTTTACAGTGCTGCTTATAATATTTTTTAAAACATCCAGTTGGATTAAATTGCAAATAAATTGGCAATGTGTTGGAGAAAAATTGGACAAGTAAATAATTTTCAAACTTATTCCTATTAGTTTTTCAGTTTTTTTATAATAACCGTGGATTTAACTTTACATTAATGAAAAAAAATCCCAATAATTAACAACTGTTGTTCATTTAACTGATATTTTTCCAACTTTTTGTGGTCACATAACTACAAAGGATGTGATAATAACTAGTTTCTTACATCTTGATCAACCAATTTCGAAGAAAAAATCATTATTTAAGATTAATTATGGCTAAAAGCCATGAGATACTGTTAATTCAAATGTTTCTTCTTCATCGAATGTTTGTATATATTTAGCTTTTCCAGCTTTTATCCAACGGAATTTCGTCTACGGTTTAAGCTACAAGCAATTACGCTGATTTTTTTTTTTGCCTTGATCGAGCATATATACAGTTATAAAGATCCAATATCTCAATCATCGGTTAAAAATTTCTTCATTTCAATGGGTAAATATATTTATCATCTTTTAGATCTCTGGATGGCCTATCAAACAGTTGAGTATATTGATGAAACACAGTCTCGACAGATTATTAATTCATTATCTTTCTAACAATATTGATATAGATTATAAACTTTTTGTGGGAATATTTGGTTCCATTATACGTACGATGGCGACATTCACTTGGAATTTTTGTGATCTTTTAATAATTTTGGTACAAAAAAGCCACTGAACAATTATTGTATATTATTCAGCATGCAATATATATTTTGATAGTTACTACTTTTAATTTTCATTTTTCAGGTATCAATCGGTCTTGCAGAAAGATACAAGAATCTAAACAAAGTTGTACGTTTTAAAATTTCAAACAATTCAGCAAAAAAAATAAATTGGTCAAAAATAAAAGATAAATATGTTATAATCAATGAACTTGTCAAAGAAGCGAACAATATTGTTTCGCCACTGATATTGATATCATGTTGCATGAATGAATATCGTATTTGCGTACATACATCAGAAGGAATAAGGTATATGTAAATTAATAATACTTCTTATACACCTCTTGATATACTGACTCAAACATCTCAATGTATTTTTTTTTTACACTTTTTTATGAGATTTTCTGAACAATGGCAGTTGTATTATCAGCAGCCAAAATTAATGATGAAAGTAATTATGCTCTATCAATATTCACTCGTTGTCATCCATCAGTTTTTATAATTGAGGTTTGTTGATATTCTTCACATCATGTCGCATTCAAGATAGAAATATATCTTTTATTAAATCGATCATAATTATTATTGTTTCTATTTAAGATTATTTGGCTTCAACAACAATTGTCGACCGATAAAGTTTCATTTACAGCAATGGAGCTTTCCCCAATTACTCGCAAATTGATATTGACTGTGAGTATACAAATATATTTCAATAAGTATTTATCTTACTTTTTTATGAAATTGATTTTAGATCGCTGGGACAATTATTACATATGAAATCATTTACATGCAGCTTCGAGCGCATTATTAGAATAATTATAATTCATTCGTTGCTGTATCACATCATTAGAACAACGAAAAAGCTGACTACAAAACGGAAATATAAAAAAATTTAGTATATTGAAAGTATTTTATTTGAGAAGTTGGATGGTACCGACTTCGTTCCTCAGGCGAATTAAAGCCTAAAAAAAATCCAACTTCGATCATAGGGGCGGTACTATCGCAGTGGGGTTCGTTCCTATCACAAATTCCTCTATTTTAGTTTTCAAAACCCCCTCCCTCAACATTTTCTTTCGCATTTTCCTCAGGCTTAGGACTGTCAGAAAATTGCAGGCATTTTCAAAAATGCATATTGTATTTTCGTACATTATATATAAAATATTTGCCTAAATATAAGTTAAAGTTAAATATATATTTCAATATATAATAATATATTTTGGTTGCTTAAAACGAATTTCGTTATCTGATATGTACATTGAAGTAGAGAAACAGGGCCGGTTCTATATCATCCCGTAATTAATCATCCCTTAATTAAAATTCGTGGAAAAAAAAAAAAAATATAGGGTAGTTTTTTGAGGGTAGTTAGGGGTGTAGATAAGATGTTGAGGATTGAGGGATGTCTGTGTAGTTGAGATTGGGGGATGAAGGTTGAGAGTCTGGAGATTAAAAATGGGGGGACGGGAGTCGGGAGTCTTGAGACGGGAGATGGGAGACGGAGACCGGATGTCATTGACTTATGTATGATGAAAGAGCTTGTTTATATTATCGTTATAAACGGTTTTTGTTTATATAAATATATAAAAAAAATTTATGGCTTTTTCTTAGAAAAAAATTTGAAATAAAAGCATGCGTCATTAACGAAAAATTTAGATATAAGTGGGGCAACATAATAATATCAAGTTCTACGTATATGTTGTAACTGTCTTTTTCCACCGATAAAGTAGAAGCCTCAGTTACTATGGGACCAACGAGGATTTCTCACCATCCTCCTCTCTTACCGCCAGGAGGGAGCCAGCTGGTGTATAACGGCAACCAACGGACCGTGGTGTAGTTTCAGGAGCAATGGCCGCCGACGGCCATTTCGGTAGCGACTAGTTCAGCAAGAAATGGTAGCGGGGCGCGGTCCACCATATTAGTTCCAAAACGTCACTCTGGCACCATTACTAAAATGTATATCGTTTTTAGTATTGGCCGGGAACGTAATAACCTCACCCCGCGGTGGCGGTTATTACCGTGATCATTAACTTTGGTTTAACTCACTCGCACAACCTAAGTCAATACAAGAACGAGGATACTCGTACCTCACAGGCGTTACCGAATATCCTCCTATTGCCTACTCGCTCTAGTGCACCAAGCAGTCGAACACAAAGTCCATCCGCAGCCACGCTGGTCTTACGCCGGACCACTCTATGCATCTGACTACTCGATTATAGGTTACCCTGACAGTAAGTAACCACACTAGAGCGAGAGAGCGAGTGATATACAACGTCCAACCTATACAGCGTAGCGACATCGTAAATCACCCCCGAGAGCATGCACCACGCATCGGGAGCTTGGTTGGACTCATCAGTGACATCAACTAGCTCCAACCTAGGACCTAGTCGACTTCATCGTCTAAGTCGGCTAACTCCACCAAGGAGTCATGCCAGCTTCACCAATGACATTAACTAGCTCCTCCATAGGAGCATGTCGACATCACCAAGTCACCAGCCAACTCCACCAAGGAGTCAGCTAGCTCTATCGGAAGCCAACCACGGACTGTCACCAGTCCCGGTGCCATCAGCCAGCTCCGAGAGCCGGCCGACGACTGGCAGTGAGATGCCAGCGATCACCAGTTTTATGGACTCTCTATCCCCACTCCCGTTTGACCCACTCCATACGACCATCTGTGCGCACAACTCGATGCGACTCTCCGGTTGGAGTGTCGAAGTAGGGGATACGAATCTGTCGTAGCCAGGGTAGGAATCCGGATTATCCACTCGTGGTGGATGTCTACCAAGTCAACACTGACATTCAGGCGAAAATGGATGTCACTACCGAGGCCACTCACGGCTCGATATACTTGGTTGGCAGGTTATGGAAAAATGAAAATCTAATTACGTAGGGAGTTTGGGAATGGTTTAGGCAAGTTTAGGAAATCATTATTATAGTTTAGGAAACAATAGTTAATTAGTTATTAATTAAACAAAAGTAGGCGTATCCTTAGTTGGCAGTATAATAGAAAAAATAAAGTAATAGGTCTAATCGATAGGAAATTTATTGATAAAGTTTAGGAAATCATTATTAGAGTTTAGGAAATTGTATAAATAATTGTAATTAATTATTTTCAATTATAATTTTGAAATTTTAATTAAGAGTGCGCAGTAGTATCTGCGCAAGTATTTTTCTTGCTACTTTCACGGCATTTTGGCGTCGTGACTGTAGTCAGTTAGCCACCTGTCATAATAACAAACACTAACAATGTATATAAAAACAAATATTATAGCAATAAATAATAACAAATATTTTATCAATAAAAAAAATAAGCAATAAAAATCAATGTGAAATATCAAAAATTGCAAACAATAAAGTCAATTTATTTATTAATAATAAATACTTTTTTTTGTTTTTCATAAGACAACATAATTGCTGATTTTGTCATTGCTACATCAAGTTTTGACAAGTGTACATAAAGCAGCGGTAAATTTGATGATTGTTGAATAAATAAACGTAACAACTAACAAGTTATTAATTTATTTTTAATTAATGAATATTTTTTTTGTTTTTTATAAACAGACACACATAAATGCAAAGAGAATAATTCATAAAAAATAAAAATGATGATGGATTTGAGTCCTCGTTTGACCCTGAATGAGGATGCATTGAATGAAACACCAGAAGCAAAACGTCCAGTATTTATATTTGAATGGTCAAGATTTTTAAACAAGGTACTTATTGCAGCACAAAAAAATGATATTAAAGGATGTCAAGAAAAATTGGTTGAACAATTAACAGATGTATGCAAAATTCACCAGAACCACTAACACGATGTCTCATTGCAAAAGGTCTTGCAACATTATTTAGTGCTGGTGATACATTTTTATTATTTGATACTATTAATAAATGCTATGATATATTAAAAAATAAAGACGATACACCAAGTTTTTTACCAACAAAATTATCAGCAACATGTTGTGTTGGTGCAATGTATGAAAAATTAGGTAGAATGATGGACGTTCATTACGTTCATCTGATTCACAAGCACGTATTGAAATAATGAATACACTTGAAAAAGTATGAGTACAGCAATAACAAATGTACATAAAGATACATATGAAGCATCATTAAATTGTATGACTGATCGTGTTATGGCTGTCAGATGTGCATCAGCAAAATGTTGAAATGTTAAATCATACACCATTTTTATGTATAAATGAAATTGAAAGTATGGCATCAATATGTTTTCGTGCATTTGAAGACATAAATTATCGAGTACGTTGTTCAGTTGCCAAATTACTAGGTACACTTGTTGCAATGACACAACTATCATCATCTCAAACATTATTTAATAAAAATAATCATAAAAATATTTCATCATCATTAAGTGATGGTGGTGATGATAATTGTGGTGGTAATGGTGGTAATAATAATAATAAAACAACATCACTTGATGTATTAAATATATATAATGTCGAGTTTTTCATTACGTGGTACTGGTAGTGGTTTTTTAAAAGGTACTGGTGAAATAATAAAAGGTAATTCAACATTAGTTAATCAGTACGTGTTGGTGCACATGCATTTGTACAAATACTTGGTGGCATGGCTTGGGATACAAATATCATGTATTGGAATTAGATGCTAATCCAAAAGCAGCAAATTCACATGTTGATGCTGTATATTCACGTAAATGGTGAAGGTACACAAACAAATGCATGTCGTGAAATATTAAAATAAATGAATTCCATTGGTTTTAGTTGTGAAAATGCTAAAGATTCAAATCAAGAAACATTATACAGTCAACATTTGTTAGTATGTGCATTACAAGAAATAGGTAATTTAATAATTGGTCTTGGTGTTTACGTTGTGTATGTGTTGCAGTACCAAGTCAAATAACACCATTAATTGATAATTTTATTGAAAAAATATGTAAAATGACATGTAATAATAAAGAAATATCTGGTTATAGTTGTGCTCTATCAGCAATAATTGGTTGTGTACTTTTATCATCACTTGGTATACCACATACAAAAGGTAAAATAATATTTAATACTGCTGAAAAATGATTACGTACAGCAAATACTCATAGTCGTCTTGCATTAAATAAAATACATGCAAGTTGGTTGTTAATTGGTTCAATAATGACACTTGGTACTGGTGTTGTTAAAGGTTTATGACTAAGAATGTTATTATTATGAAAAAATTCATATCCAAAATCACCAGGAAAATTGGAAAGTGAAAAATCACGTGGTAATTTACATGCAAATAACACTTGAAGGTAGAGCTGGTGCATTGGCACAAGATAATTCATCACCAGTTGTACAAGTATGGTCATTATATGCATTATCATTAATTGCTGATTCTAGTGGTCCAATCTATCGTGGCTATATTGAACCAACTTTATCAGTTGTATTAACATTATTGCTAAATGTATCATTTTCATATGTTGATATTTATCAATGTATTGGTAAATTATTATCAGCACAACAATTGGTCCTGAATTGCAAGGTACATACATCATCAATAAGTATGGCACGTTCATCATTTTTATGTGCATGTGGTATAATGCAACATCATGAAAACCCACTTGTACACAAGCTGAAGCAACTGGTTGTTTATAACAATTACATTTATTTGCACCAAAACATGTCAATTTATCATCATTAGTATCAAATTTATGTCGTACTACATTAAAATGTATGTAGAATTCTACTACATTAAAATTTATTAATGACAATTTTTTAATAATAATGATAATATCATAATAAAACTTGTAGTATCAATTCAAATTGTAGACAGTTCAGCAGCAATGGATGAACGTAAATTAATACCTGGAAAAGTTGTACTTTGGGATCATGAAATTGCTGTTGATTGGGCTGATCCAGTCGATAAACAAGTCATGGAAACTGTAAGTACTATTTTTTATTGAAGAAATAACATTAATTTTTTTTTTTTTTCTTGATAAAATGATGTATTGATTATCAATTAATTTATCTTCAAGTATCAGCAATATTTGTGAGAAATTTAACATTAGAGAAATGCCACATCAAAAAGTTCGTGAGATATTTCAAAAATCAACTGGTGTACCAATTATTAAATTAAAAAAAGTTCAAAATCACTTTGCATTTATACACTTTGAGATACGTGATCTTGCTGGACGAGTTTTTTAAATAATGACACGTATTTAAAAAAAAAAAAAAATTACTAATCATTGTCAGAGTGTAATTGTTGTTTTACAAATAATTTAATCAGGTCCAGGAAGTGTTGCCGCGTATCATCAATGGTAAGCACGTTGGGTAAAATTAATTGGTTCATCAAAAATGTTGAAAAGACAACGTTCTATTGAAGAAGCTGTTGCTGCAACCCGTAGTCTTCATTTACCACCACATGACGACAAAATTTATTATGAGAACAACAACAAAAAGCATCATACACTGGTTGTAACAAACGTGCAGCAAGAAAAAAAAATAAAAAAGACACAGAGCTAGTTGTTGCTGAAAACCCAACTGGATATAATCATATCCATAACATCAACAAAAACGATGATGGTTTACAAGAATTAACAAACTCAAATGGTCCAGATGGTATGATGATGCATCATGACATGTCGTATGATTATAAAAAAATTCTTAAGACATTTGTAAATCAAAATTTCCAGTCACAGTGTCGTTTTGTTAATAATAAAATTTATGAACCACCTGGTTATGTTTGCAAGTTAAATTAACACAATAATTAATTAACATAAAAAAAAATAAAGACAGCTGTTTTTGTCAGCTGAAGTTTTTTATTTAAAAATAACTATGTTAATTGTTTTTTTTTATTTGATTTGTTTTAGACAATAATTCTACGTGACGAACATGTTAGTTTTGAATTTCAAGGTGATGTTTTTATGACAATTGAGCTTGCTGTTAATATCACATCAAGAAATGTGTATTATGGTATTTGCAATGTGCTTGCTAATCCACAATCACTTTATCTTTTACCATTCACATCAAATCGAATTGAAGCATATCATTGATTCAACAAAAAGACAATTACATTTTAAAGTGCTCGTACTATCATTTAAATTTTATTCTTATATACATTATCTTAATTATTTTTTAATCATTGATTTTAAATTTTTCACTATTAATGCTTTGATATTTAATTTTTCAAAATGATTATTTTTTAAAAGATATATTTTATATTACTGGCTTGTTTAATTGAATTTAAAGTGTTTTAATAATATTTTTAAAGCTATATATTTTTTTTATTAATCATCTGGATCATTGTAATCTTTAAAAACTTGACGTTCATATAAATATCGTATTTTAATCATTGAAAAAATTAAAAATTAAAAAAAAGAAATTGTAAAACAATTATAAACAATTTTTGTTGATGACATTTTACACAACGACATTGATTATATGAATTATAAATGAACGATAAAAATTTCTGGTATAATTTTTTTGATATTTCACACTGATTTTATTTTTATTGTCTTTTTTTTTATTGATAAAATATTTGTTATTATTTATTGCTATAATATTTGTTTTTATATACATTGTTAGTGTTTGTTATTATGACAGGTGGCTAACTGACTACAGTCACGACGCCAAAATGCCGTGAAAGTAGCAAGAAAAATACTTGCGCAGATACTACTGCGCACTCTTAATTAAAATTTCAAAATTATAATTGAAAATAATTAATTACAATTATTTATACAATTTCCTAAACTCTAATAATGATTTCCTAAACTTTATCAATAAATTTCCTATCGATTAGACCTATTACTTTATTTTTTCTATTATACTGCCAACTAAGGATACGCCTACTTTTGTTTAATTAATAACTAATTAACTATTGTTTCCTAAACTATAATAATGATTTCCTAAACTTGCCTAAACCATTCCCAAACTTCCTACGTAATTAGATTTTCATTTTTCCATAACCTGCCAACCAAGTATATCGAGCCGCCACTCACAAACCGGTGGTATTAATTAGTGTCTTAGTCGATAAAACCCCTCAGACCAGACCTCTAATTATTTTCGGGAGCGCGAGATCTGCCAAATCTCGTTACAATGTGTTGTAGGAGTAGAAGGGTAAAGAGTAAGAAATTTTCAGCTATAATTGTTTCTGAAATTTTATTTCTTTCTTAGAAATAAATTTTTATGATAAATCCAATATTTTTTTCTCAGGTCATAAATCTAAACTGTTTTGTTTATTTAAAAAAATAAAAAATGTCACCAATAAATATACAAAGCTATAATTTTTTATTTTTTAAATATATATTTATGAAGTAACCCATTATGTCATGTTAACTAAATAAAAAAGCTAATAAATAGTGATGCCGCGATATGACGATATGACGATACGATACGATATGGAGGTGACGATATCCGATACGATATGGGGCTTTATATCGTATCGTCAAACTCGATACGATACTATATGGTCAAGACGATATATCCGATATATCGTCCATATCGACGATATGACATTAATTTTTTCATAATATTTAACAAATTTGATTAAAAATTATAAATTTAAATTATAAAATAAAATGAATTCAAAGAACTAAACGAAGGGTTCTTTTTTCACTTTTTTTGAAGAAAAAAAAACCATTTCATTAAAAAAAAACAACACTTCGCCTATTTAAAAAAAATATATAAATCTAGAATGATTTAAAAATTAATACCAAGAGGTCTTGAATGTAAAACAACCCAATAACTCATGTCGAAAAGTTAAAGGAAAAAAAAAAAATGAGACCTTGACAGAAGAGTTTATTCAAGAAAATGACCTCCAAAAAACCGTTAGAAAAAAAATAAAAATCATCTGTATCTGCAACATTTCAGAGTTTTATTTGTTGACAAAATAATTTTTCGAGGGAAAAAAAAAAAAAGAAAGAACAGAAACCGTGTTTAAACAGCAGGGTATTCACAACCACAGTATACAAAAATATATGAAAAAAAGATAAGACAGCATTGTTTACATAGGAAATATTTTAATGGGCCTTCCTGCCGGAAAACCAATTTGCAACGCTTGACCCTGAGATTCCATTAAAGTTTCTCCATTCTATTTTTTTGAGAACTTTGTATTTGCCCGAAAATATATTGGTGATCATTGAAAATATTTTAAAAAATCCAGATGCTGAAGTACACATGGTAGAAGTAATAAAAATAAAATCCATATACATGAATTTCTGTACTAAGAAAAAAAATATATAAAATTTCGAAAAAATACCCCAGAAACTGAATTTTTTTTTAAAAATATCGTCGATATGACGATACGATACGATATGGAGACAATACGATACGATACGAGACGATATGGCCCTTAAAAATTACGATACGATACGATATGAGGCCTCATATCGTATCGTATCGTATCGCGGCATCACTACTAATAAATAATATAATAACAATTATTATTGATAAATGAAAAAATAAATCAGAGTCAAGTATCAGGGCAACATAAAAACATAGTAGATCTTTTTTTGGTCTGTTCAGTGACACTCCTAGACTAGCTAGAGGGACCGCCCCCGCATAGAACATCCCTCTAAAGTATACGCAACCATTTTGCCTGAGGGTACAGCCTTTTTTTTAAAAAAGTACAACACATTTATAATTTTTAAAGGTTACTTTGTTTTTTATGGCTACCTCGCGAAACGACAAAATTTAAAACGATATGTGACCAACAACTTTTTTTATTATTTAAATGAACTACAATAAATTTATAATTTTCAAATATTACTTTGTTTTTTATGGCTACTTCGTGAAACGACAAAATTTAGAAAAATATGTGACTAACAACTTTTCTTAATTTTTTAAATGAACTACAATAAATTCACAATTTTTGAATATTACTTCGTTTTTTATGGTTACTTCGTGAAACGACAAAATTTAGAAGAATATGTGACTAACAACTTTTCTTAATTTTTTAAATGAACTACAATAAATTCATAATTTTTGAATATTACTTTGTTTTTTATGGCTACTTCGTGATACGACAAAATTTAGAACAATGAATTTATAGTATTCGAGTATTACTTTGTTTTTCATTGCTAGAGCGTGAAACGACAAAATTTCGAAGAATATGTGACCAACGACTTTTTTTTATTTTTTAAATAAACTACAATAAATTCATAATTTTTGAATATTACTTTGTTTTTTATGGCTACTTCGTGATACGACAAAATTTAGAACAATATGTGACTAAGATTTTTTTTTATTATTTAAATAAACTACAATAAATTTATAATTTTTAAATATTACTTCGTTTTTCATGGCCAGATCGTAAAACGACGAAATTTAGAACAATATGTGACTAAGACTATTTTTTATCATTTAAATAAACTACAATGAATTTATAATATTCGAGTATTACTTTGTTTTTCATTGCTAGAGCGTGAAACGACAAAATTTAGAACAATATGTGACTAAGAACTTTTTTTTGATTTTCGAATAAACAACAATAAATTTATAATTTTTGAATATTACTTTGTTTTTTATGGTTAGATCATGAAACGACAAAATTCAGAACAACATGTGACTAAGAACTTATTTTTATTTTTTTTAAAAACTACTATAAATTCATGATTTTTGAATATTACTTCGTTTTTCATAGCTAGATCGTGAAACGACAAAATTTAGAACAATATGTGACTTAGAACTTCTTTTTATTTTTTAAATAAACTACAATAAATTTATAATTTTTATATATTACTTTGTTTTTTATGGCTAGATCGTTAAACGACAAAATTTAAAATACAACTAAATTTAAGCTCCAACTGTCAGCTTTCAGAAAAAAAACCTTACAATATATAATGGAATCCCCACTCATCGATTTTGAGAAGTACTCATAAGTTGGATTTATCAATCCATGAATTATGTCGTGAATCAAATCCCAAGAATTTACAAAAAAATTTACAAATTTATTTTTTCGGGGTTGGCATTGCATTTTTATATTGTAAAATAGATAAAACATTCTCCCCTCCACAACACTCTAAAACTGGCGTTGTACATCCCTCAAAGTACTTACTACCCGGTAAGCTCACTCGCGTTCTTAAAAATTGAGGTGAGACTCTATACCGAGTCTCTCGATAACAGACGAGGTTTGGCTAATACTTAATATTATTTATATTGAAGGTTATTTAAATGCAACAGCAATTATCAATTGATCGAATTTCATTCACAGCAATGAAATTCTGTCCAATTACTCATAAATTTATATTGACTGCGAGTACACATGAATATTTTAATAGCTATATTTTTATAACATTTTCATTGAATTTATTTTAGATTACTAGAGCAATCATCACATATATGAAATCGTTTACATGCAGCTTCGAGTGGTTCATCAGAATCTAACAATTAAGTATAGATCTCTAATAACTAATCATTTGATTACAAGTCATTCATTTCTGTATTTAATTATTAGAAAAACAGAAAATATTACTACAAAATCAATTTCTAAAAAAATATGTACTTTAAAAGTTATTGTCTATAATTTGCTCGTGCCCCTAAATATGCCTTATATTGGTAATGGAAATGCAGAGTGTAGCATAACTCATTTTAATTCATTCATCTTATTTTCATCCAATATTTTATCAAGAAAAAACAACGAAACAATTGTAAATAAAAAAAAAAAAAAAAACAAACTTGGCATCAACAAGTAACATGTTATAATGAAGTTCTGGAGGTATGCGTGTGAAACTACGACACCAGTATGCAACAATCAATCGTTTTATCTTGTTTTTGTATAATTATAATCTTGAATATCGAAATGTAACATTCAACCGGCGAGGTCTATTTATTGTGTACTTTGACTTTGGCATATTTTTTAATTGTTATCGATCGAGTATTATTTATGTGAGTCGACTTGAATAAAGAGTTCATTAAAAATGGAAGAGAAAAAAGAATGTAAATGAAATTCTAATTCAAAAACTTAACACAGAATATTATAATCTATATATATAAATGTGAAAATGAAAAACTTCGTTGCTAATGTTCTCAGCAACTACCGAACCGATCATTGTGATTTTTTCTTCAAATCAAAGAGTTTATCACGGAGATCGTGATAGGCATTTATTCGATTTCATATCTTAATAAACAACCGAGTTATTATCTATATATATAAATGTGAAAATGAAAAACTTCGTTGCTAATGTTCTCAGCAACTACCGAACCGATCATTGTGATTTTTTCTTTAAATCAAAGAGCTTATCACGGAGATCGTGATAGGCGTTTATTCGATTACATATCTTAATAAACAACCGAGTTATTATTTATTATAAATAATAGCCTGTTACGCGGCAGAGGCAACAGGCGACGCTTTGGTAGTGGGTGCTTTACACTCATACAATCACAGAGGTGGAAAAAAAAAGAGAACGCGCATATTAGAAACCAATTTCTCAGAAGTCAATACACTTATTTGAGTAGAAGTAATATCCAAAAAATTTATATATGAACAAGATTCCAAAAACGCACAAATACCATCATCAGTAACATATGTAGATGCAAGATTTAGTATTTTTAAATTATTTGGTACGATGAACATCAATACGTCGTCATTAGTATTAGTATTTTCAAGCGATAAAATCTCAATATTTTTGAAATTACTAATATTTTTTAAACCATCCACAGTCAAATCCCAATTATCACAAATTATAAGTGTTGTCAAATTTTGACAATTTTTAGCAATACAAATAAACTCATCATCAACCATAACGGTGTTTTCAAATGTTATTGACGATAAATTTAGTGTTGAAATATGATTTACATTTATGGTGCAATTTGTAAATTTTAATTCATTCAAATTTTCAAAATGACGCATTTCATCCAAAATATTAATACTAAGGAAATTCATAGAATAAAACTGCAGATTGGTCATTTTTTTAAAATGTTGTAAAATCTAAAGTACAAATTATTGTTTATTAATTTTTTTTTTAAATTATGTATAAAAAAAATGATATTGTCATGATCATACCTCATGGAATTTAAATATTTTTGAGAAATTTAAATAAACGATCATTTTCTTGAGAAATAGTTGTAATTTAAACAAATCAAATAAATATATATCATCTTCTAAAATATATAAACTCAAAAAATATAAATTGGGACATTTCTTCAATAAATATATTTGCTGTTTGATATTTAAATCGAGTAAATTCAAACATTTTACGTCTTTCCATTTAAGTTGATTTACTTCCTGCCATGATTTGCAAACTGTAAAATTTGTAAATTCATAAATTTATTATTAAATATTTTTTATTTAAATATTTAATTTAAAATTAAACTTACCATAAGTACAATTTATCCTTTCTTGAAAAGATAAAAAAGAAAATATATAATTCATGACTTCACGAGGAAAATTGATAATATTCATTGTGCTGCTGTCAAGAGACTTATGCAAAGAACAAAAAAACATACTACACTAACAACTAATATCAGATTTATATTGTTTTTTTTTCAATTGTTTTTTAATGAAAAAAATTAAATTTTCAAAACAAAAAAACATACTACACTAACGACTAATATCAGAATTACATTTTTTTTTTAAATTGTTTTCAATAAAAAAACATAAATTTTCAAAGCGTGACATATTTTTTTTTTACATTTATCGATTTGGTATCGTTGATACAATGGGCTTATGGTAACTAAAATACGATACGTAATTTTGAGATTGGACATTATCTAAGTATCGTACAAAAATAGCATCAATTGTAGTACCCGATTTTGTAGTTGATATTGTTATATCATTATTTATTTCCAAACTGAATTTATCTTTTAACATATTTATCAAAGGTATTGATTCAGGTAATGCAAAATTGACATTAAAATCCCCGCTCATAACCATTTCTTGTTTAGTTAAACTCTTTTCATATCCTGTTTCACTGTCATGACTGTATAGTAAAAACGAATCATAAATAAATTTTATTATATCAGTTATTTTTTTATTAGGTGAAATGTATATTGCGATTATAATGATTTTTTTAATCGGCGTTAAGCGTTCAGTTATGCAATATTCACCAACTGTCTCAGTGTTCTGTTTCATCGTTTCCTCTATTAATGGAGTCATAATATTTACAGTATCGCTTTCATTGTGATAAATTGCAACTCCTGCTGCTCTTACAGATGGTCTTTTGTATTTTATTACACAAACAAAATTTTCTATATCAATATTATCGTTTTCTTGCTGCCAAGTTTCAAAAGTCAGGAATATTGTTGCATTATTTAGAACGACATCTGAGATATCTTCAACATAAGCTTGAAGACTTTGACAGTTATGGGAGAATATTGATATACCATCATTTTTTTGTATGAAATCAACTAGTCGATTATCGATTGTTTCTAAACGGTTATTAGCAAGCCTTGTGAATTCATCGCGGAGATTCCGTGTAGAATCTGTAGAATTTCGTCCGTGATAAAATCGTAAATCATCGTTGCTTGTTATTATATACAATCCCTCAATACTAGTTATTCTTGATAAAGGTACATACAATACCGATTGTGCATGTTTTTTATCGTACTCATAAACGATTTCATTGTATGTACTGCCTTGCGATTTATGAATTGTCATGGCCGACGAGCAAACTATTTGTGGTTGAGAACGTCTTGCACTAATAGTCTTACTTTATATTTTCAACAATTTGTTTTAAATCCCATAAAATTAGTGATATCTTTGACAATAAAATATATTAATACAAAAAATAAAATCGATAAATAAAAAATCTATTTACCTTCGAATGAGTATCATCGACAATGTGTATCTCTTGTCTTTGTAGTATTGAACCATTTGTAAATGATGTTTTTACTGATCCTACTTCTTTGACAATACCAACTACATCTACAATATAATTTCATGTTATGATTATATTTCTTTATTAAATAAAAATGTATAACACTATACCTATCATTGTATCTTTTTTGATTTTAGATATATTTTTCAATTTCATGAAATTATATTGAAATTTTTTTATTGAATTATCTTCTGGTGATTTTTCAATACAAGTTGTATTATTTATCAATACTTCATACTCTGTATTCAATTTATTGAAATATTTATTCTTCTGTTTTATGGTACCATTCTTTATGCAATAAATATCTTGTACCTACAAAAAATATACTCCTCGTATACTCGATTATTTTGCAAAAATTATAAAAGAAAATTAAGATAATTTTACTTTGTTTAAATCATAAAATTTATCAACGAATTCTCCATACGCAACACATCTTATTTCTCCACTTTCATTAATAACATCAAAATTGAATACTTTTTTTTCATCATTTGCAAACTTATTAATTATTGATTTATTCGTAACTCTCACTTTGATTGTGAATTTGAAAAATAAGTATTATTGAATAAAATATTATTGAAAACATATCTAAATATTTACTCTTTTATATCTCCTTTCAAGTTTGATATTTGAATAGAGTTCTCAAATTTTTTTTCGGTTGCAATTTTATTATTTTTTTCCGTTTGTTCTTTACTTTCACTATTCCTAGTGTCAGTATTATTCGCATCCTGTTTTCTTTTGTATGATCTTTCCATTATATATTATGACGATGTCACAATGTAAAAAAAAAAATAATAATATATTTGTAAATGATGAGTTCGGGTGACTGACGCCAGAGGGCTACGCACCGTTTGGCTTTTTCACAGCTTTTTGAAGGGATTAAATGCTCTGGTTTTTTGCTCATTGTCGACTGGAAACGGCGGCATACATTGAGAACCCCCAGAACGGCAATTAGTGGTAAGCCCAGTGTCCACTCGTGGATTATTTACCCCCTACTATATTGTTTCAATTTGAGTGCATGTATGAGTGAGAGTGTGGTAGTACTGGCAACGGACTACAATTAGACCAGGTGGTAGTACCGGCAACGGACTGCCTACAATTAATTGCGATTACCACTGGGAACGGGGTATGAGTAATTAAGGAAAAAGAGTTAACTAGACCAGTAGTGAGATCCAGGGCGCGTACACCACGGGGACTCACAAAACCACGGGATCTTGGGCGCGTACATCGCGGAGATTCACGACATCAAGAAACCACGAAACTACGAGTCAAGTCAAGTAAAATTTGGTATAATTGAATGTTGTAATTGGATAATTGAATATTATAATTTGATAATTGAATTGGGTTATTAAATTGGGTAATTGAGATAATTGAATAATATAATTGAAATTGTCAAGCTGTCTAATTTAACGTACTGGACGAGTTACGAAGATTTTGAGTAATTGATTGTCATTAATAAACACTGTAATTTTAATTGATTTGCATTATTTTATTAATTGGAGAACCCTGAACCACCTACCAGAACTGAGCCGGCAACAAGTTTTAACATTTTGGTATTTGAACCTATTATGAATATTATAAAGTATCACGAATTCAAGAGAGGTTCATCACAATATTATTTTTATGTATATATTTATGTATATATATACATAAAAATCTTTCTCAAATATATATATATATTCTCGATATTTGAGAAAGATTCAAGTATAGGACAATAAGTAAGTAATTAGTACCTCAACCGACTAAAAATATTTTTGTTTTCCTGTTTTTTTGTCAGAAAATAAAACGTAACTATGGTAATCATTTGCTCTTGTTATATGTAATTTTGTTATATTTTTGTTTTTTACATAGTAACGAGTAAAAATAAATAAACTCAAGGTTACTTCTATTAATTTTGAAACAAAAAAAAATTATTAATAAAATACAATTTACCAAAGTTAGTCGAGTAGAAGGGAACACGGCATCTAATTCAAGAAAGAGTAGAAGAAGACTCCCTTGGCTGAAAACTAACATTGGCTAAGTTGACTTTATCAGTTTATGATAAGATGTTTATTGTATTGACTGGCAACTTTTTGCCAAAAAAATTTTTATTCCTGAATTTGAAAATGAAAATGAAATGAAAAATACAGAAGCTTAGAAAAAATAAAGAAGTTCCCCGGCCGGAATCGAACCCGGGTCTTTTGCTTATCAGGCGAACGCCTCGATTTCTGGACCACAGGTCTACTTATTTTTTCTAAGTTAACACCGACGTCTTTCTATTCGTCAATTAATTTTTTCAGGCAGAAAAAAAAATAGAAAATCAACGGAAAAATTGGAAGAAATCGTAGAAGCATTCTTTTTTGGAGGTTTATTCCGTATTTACAAATTTCTTGGAAAACGTTCGATATTTACGGAGTCATACCGGAATATTTGATGATATACTCACAAATAATTTATATAACATTCCTAAAAATAAAAATAACTTGTGAATACATCGTAAAATAGTCAATGCACAATTAAATAATTCCGTGATAATGTGATATTTTTTACATGATACTCTCGTAATTATAAATCCTTCAATTTTTACGGTATTCTTTCGTAAATAGTAGGAAAAAACACACAGAAAAATTAGTGTAAATCAATAGTTAAATACGGAAATGTCATCCTGGCCCAGATTGGCGTGATTACCCCCTAAAAATAACGAAAAAATTCTGTCAGTGCAGAAACTTTGAAGCAAGTAGTTAAACTTGAATTCTTTCATTCAAAGCTATCATTCAGATGATTTCAATTTTATAGAACACAAAAAAACACCGGTATAAAAAAAAATGACAATAATTCATTTTAATTCATGCTATAAATTTTTTATCAAGAAAATAAAAGTCTGTTTAAAAAATTTAGAAATCATAATCATAAAAACAGGACAACTTTGCATTAGCAAGTAACACGGCAAGTGGATCGAACATACCAACATGAAACATTATATTTTCTTATCTTGTTTTTGTATATTGATAATCTTGAGTATGCATATTGAAATGTAATATTTAACTAGCGAGGTTTATTTGATGTTTATTTTAACTTGCTCGATTTTTTGATAATTATCAACCATCATAAATTGTACATAAAAAATGGAGGAAAAAAAAAAGATATATCGATGGAATATTTTTATTATTTTAAAATAAATAAGCTATATTATCTTATCTACAACTCACAGTAAAATGTCAGAACATTGTTAAATAAACTTTAAACGAAGTTCATATAGTGATATTTATTTTATGTTTCACAACATATATGCTAACAAATATTATCATAAACTCCTAATCAATGGATACGTTTTTGTCGTTTTTCTCATATTATTGTGTTTATTATAATTGTTCTATCAAGAATGTACTTATCAGATACTTTGAACAATTATTGCTTGTAATATATTTCTATTTTGTAATTTGCAATATTCACATTGACATCTATCGTTACACTGATGCAATAGAGTAGTGACATTGAATAATTTGAATATTTAAATATTAGATTTATAAATCGTCTTCGATTAATTGTTTGAAAATTCAATTAATCAGAGAAACAATTTCAGAATATCACCAACCTAAGAACTTTTAAACGAATTAAAAACAGTCCACAAAAAAATTTGTATTATTGATTGTAATCGAATCGTCTTTTGTACTTTAACTATAACTACTGCGAATGATCAGCTCTTTGTATGTCTTTTTTAAATAAAATTATCACGAAAATTTTAATTCAGGCTCTAACGCATCGCAGACTGATAGTTAAATTTTTATTGACTCTCAGGAAACCTATGTAAAAAAACATAACGAAATTTTATTTTCTTATAATAATGAAAAACAATGAATCTGAGCAAATTCACCACAAGCCTCCAAGATTTTTAATCACTCTTTTTTGAATTTAATAGACAAAATCTTCATGTCGTTTCATTCGCTGAAGAAGAGATGATAAATTATAATTCTTCACTGTGATCAATGATCATACTCAAATGATCTATGAATAGATTAAAAACGGAAACCAATAGGATGTTAAACTATAATTCTCTGCTGTGATCATGCTGCTGATTGAATTGATTCTATAAATGAATTATGGCTTAGAACTCATGTTGATACATGAATAACGTTCTGTTGCATCCCGTGTAGGAGAACACAACACGGCCAAGCATCGGCCGATGCTCGGCGAACATCGGCCAATAATCGGCAAACATTAATGGGCCTTTAATGCGCCAAGCCTGGAGCGTTACGGTAATTTAATATCAGCTGCCATTAATGGCCCAATAATGTTCGCCAAGATTGGCCCGATAAATGGCCCATTGATATACCAAAGGTAAGCCAAGAGTAGGCCAACCATCAGCCATTATTGGCTTGCCATTAATGGGCCATTAATGCGCCAAGCCTGGAGCGTTACGGTAATTTAATATCGGCTGCCATGAATGGCCCAATGATGTTCCCCAAGAGTAAACCAAGTATGGCCCATTTATTAATTCCATTGAAAAAAAAAAAAAATATTTTTTTATATATTTTTATATTTTTTTTTTTTTTTATTATTTATTATTTAACAATCGGGCTTTTATTATACAAGCTATTAATAATCAATTGAAGAAATTATCATTAAACACTATTCAGATTTGATTCTACCTGGACTTGAACTCGGGTCTTCCTGTGCGATATCCTGAAGCATTACCACTCGGCCACGGCGGCTATAACGAAAGTCATAAATAAATTTTTGATTTGAATCAAATCAACAAAAGACCAACTCTTGGCCGCCCAAGAGTCAGCCGAAGCTTGGCCAGTGATGGCAACCATGCGTTGGCCATTTAAGGATTAAAAAGATTGGCCGATGAATGGCAGACAAGCAACGGCCATTAAAAGTCTACCGAGACTTGGCCAATGAATGGCAACCAAGCAATGGCCATTAAAAGTCTACCAAGACTTGGCCGATGATCGGCTACCAAGCAATGGCCATTAATGTATCAGCCAGAGGTTGGCCAATGATTGGCAAACAAGCAACGGCCATTAAAAGTCTACCAAGACTAGGCCGATGATCGGCAACCAAGCAATGGCCATTAAAAGTCTACCAAGACTAGGCCGATGATTGGCAAACAAGCAACGGCCATTAAAAGTCTACCAAGACTAGGCCGATGATCGGCAACCAAGCAATGGCCATTAATGTATCAGCCAGAGATTGGCCAATGATTGGCAACCAAGCAATGGCCATTGATGTATCAGCCAGAGATCGGCCAATGATTGGCAACCAAGCAACGGCCATTGAACGTCCATCAAGGCTTGGCCGATGATCGGCAACCAACGAATGGCCATTAATGTATCAGCCAGGCTTGGCCCATGTATTGTTGCCAATTATCGGCCATTTAAGAATCAGCCAAGGCTCGGCCGATGCATGGTTGGCAATCATTGGCCATCTAAGAGTCAGCCAAGGCTCGGCCATGAATCGGAACCATGAATTGGCAGTACAAGAATGGGCCAGTTGTTTGCCAATGATGAACCATGAATGGCCCATGCCTGGCTACCAATCATTGGGTGCCATTGATGGGCCAATGCATGGCCGTGTTGTGAGTCTTGGCGATTCCTACACGGGATGCACACTCTCAATTATAGTGGAAAGAAGTTTCTGTTGTAAGAATCAGTACAGATAATCTATTAGATAATTACAAATATGATGAGCAGCTCGGCTGACATATTTTTTTTTTAGTCTTGTTTAATGATAAAACTGAATAATATATCATTTTTTTTATAATTTGTACTTCAATACGAAGTTTTCTTTAGTATTGAATGGCATTCAGTCACGTAAAGTCTGAAGACAATTTTTTTTACCTGCCAGAAGTGTGGAAGTTGTTTCAAATGAACGTTAATAATATTCGTATAATAAATATGGATTATTTACGCAATAATAAAGTTCAGCCATCGAATGAGCAGGGTTCTTCACTGATTCATTTATTCTCTTTGGACGACGTCGACATTGAGCGAAGAAGGAAATTGCAAAAAGTAAATTAAGAAAAAATTTCTAACAAACATTTTTGAGGAACTGGAAAAATTATACAACGCTAATTGACAAACAAGAATCTAAGCGGAGTGGAAATTGTGAAAACCTCTACAAAGAAATAGATAATAAAAAAGTTCGGCCTAACTGCGTAACTCAATTTTGATCAACAATTAAAGTTTCACTCCAAAAAAAATTTAATTTCATTCCAATGTTGTTGAGAAAAAAAACCCCAAAAAAATCGTTATTTGAGTTTATTCAAATTCCATGGAACCGAGGCTATTTAAACAAAAAAAATAATTTGCTGAAATTATATATAATATAATAAATGTATTGAAATTTATTAAATTTTTTTTTTCAAAAAAACAAATTTCGTTGTTTCCTTCCATGTCTGAAAGCTATATACTATCCTGTGATGTTGCTAGTAGTATTTGTGAAGACAGTAATACCATTCCAGGATTAAGAATTTAAGTCATGTAGAGTCATGCACTTTGATAGATTTTTTTATCTCTGTGCCGGGAAAAAATTTTTCAGTCATTTTCAGCATTGAAAAAAACGCTTTACCAATACTGCCAATATTAAAACGAGTCATTCTCCACGCCAAATTTATGACTACTTATGACCAGCTTACTTACGGCCAGCATAATAAAAAAACACTTCAGTTATTATTCAATACTCAGTCATTTTTTTCAAGCCTCAAATGACTATCTATCAGTCATTTTGAGGCTTGAAAAAAATGACTGAGTATTGAAAATAATGACTAAGTATTAAGTTTCAATGCTCAGTAATGCTCGATAGATTATTTTATGATTGAAAATGCCTCATAATGACTGAGACCGCCTTATAACGCCTCAAAATAATTAAAAATTATATCCCGGATGCATACACGCTTTTCGGGTCAAATCAATCCGTACAAATTTACTATTGTCATTATGTATTACAGAAAAATGAGAGTTTTTGGAATATAATAAAACCAATTATTGCTGTGTCACAATTTTTTGGAAATTTTCCGATAAGTGGTATCTACAATTCGAAACCACATCAATATGTTTTTGAATTCCCATCGTTCAATACGAGCTATTCAGTGTTAATCATTTCACTTATCGGTATTACTATTCTTGCAACTTTAAATGGAGCGATTCATTCTGCAAAAGGTGAAACTTATACTTTTCGTTCAAATTTTGAATATTTTCGATTGTAGATAAGGTCGAGGCGTTATTGTTGTTTTTATTTTTTCAGACGAATTCTTCCTAAAGTTTTCATATACCGTTTTTTATGGGTACAATTTCTCAGTGTTACTTATAATATTTTTCAAAACACCGAGCTGGATTAAGTTGCAAATAAATTGGATACGTGTTGAAGGAAAATTGAACAAGTAAATATTTTTCAAACTTATTTCTATTCGTTTTTTAGTTTTTTTTTTAAATAGAAGTAAACATTCTACTACCAAGTACAAAAGTTGTGATAATAAGTAGTTTTTACGTTTTATCAACTAATTTCTAGGAAAAAATTTATTGTTGATAAGCTACTGTTGATTATAATGTTTCTATATATCCAGCTTTTTCAGCTTTCATCCGACAAAATTTCGTCTACGGGTTCAACTACAGACAATTACACTAACTTTGTTTTTCTTGGCCTTGATCGAGCATGTATACGAATATAAAAAGTCAATATCTCAATCATCAGTTAAAAAATTTATTATTTTTATGGGTGATAGATATTTATCACTTTTTCCATCCGTTGATGGCCTATCAAACAGTTGAGTGTATTTATGAGAGTCGCACCTTCAACGCATTATTAATTTATATTTTTTCTAACCATAGATTATAAACTCTTTGTGGGAATAGTTGGGTGCATTATACGAACCATGGGGACATTCACTTGGAACTTTTGTGATCTTTTAATCATTTTGGTACAAAATAGCCACTGAACAATTATTGTATATTATTCAGCATACAATATATATTTTGATAGTTACTACTTTTAGTTTTCATTTTTCAGGTATCAATCGGTCTTGCAGAACGATACAAAAATCTAAATGAAGATGTACGTTTCAAAGTTTCGAACAATCCAACAGAAAGAATAAATTGGCTCAAAATAAAAAATAAATATGTTATAATGAATGAACTCGTCAAAGAAGCAGACAATATTGTTTCGCCACTGATATTGATATCATGTTGTATGAATGTCTATCAAATTTGCGTACATTCATCAGAAGGAATAAGGTATTAGTGAATCAACAATACCCTTTGTATACCTCTTTATATATTCGTTGATTATTTCAGGTCAGTTACAACTGAAACAAACATCTCAATGTATCATTTTTATACATTTTTTTTTCTGATTTTTCGAACAATAGCAGTTGTCTTATCAACCGCTAGAATTGATGATGAAAGTAATTATGCATTATCAATATTCGCTCGTTGTCATCCATCAGTTTTCATAATTGAGGTTTGTTGATATTGTTCACATCATATCGCATTCAAGACATAAATATTTTATTTAATCGATCATAATTGATATTGTTTCTATTTAAGGTTGTTTGGATTCAACAACAATTGTCGATCGATAAAGTTTCATTTACAGCAATGAAATTTTTTTCAATTACTCGTAAATTTATATTGACTGTAAGTATGAATTTATATTTTCATAACTATATTGACCTTACATTTTTTCTGATTACATTGATTTCAGATCGCTGGGACAATTATCACATATGAAATCGTTTACATGCAGCTTCGAGCTTATTATTAGGATTTCAAACATTCGTCAATAAATACTCATAATTTATTTGTTGTATTTACCATTGGAACAACAATAAAGTTGATTATGAAACAAAGACATAAAAATTCAGTATATTGAAAATATCAGTATAATGAAACTGAAGATCGTCCGTTAATGTATTTATTATTATTTTTTTTTTTTTTTGAAGTGAAACTTCTTTACGTTGGGTAGTTAGAAAAAAATTGTATGTAACGCTCGGCACTGACACTCGGGACTGACGCTCGGGAGTGACACTTAGTAGTGACACTCAGTCCCCCTCTCTAGCACACAAGCGTTTGCCCATATGCTTAATAAGATTGAGTGAGAAAGAAATAAATACGGTGTCTGTGAAAAAGTATATGGCGTTGAATGAGTATATCGAATTTAAATACAGTTGAAAGTGTCATCAATTTGGTCAATATAATAAGGCTGATAAAAATAAAATAGTATACATGTACAGTATAGTATAAAATAATAAAAATTTATAGTATAAATAATAATATTATCAATAATCATCATAATATTAATAATCATATTTATAGTAATAATAACAATAATATTATCAATTAATAATAATAATAATGACAGAAATATTTAAAATATAATTATAAATAATATTATTGATATTTATAGTTTGTATGTTATTATTATTATTATTATTATTATTATCAATATCATTGATTTTATTTTGAAATTAATAATAATATTATGATTCATAATATTATTGAAATTATTGTTATTATTATATATTGTATGGATAGTAACAGTAATAATTTCGATAATATTTTTAATCATATCAATAATAACTGAATGAATTGATAATAATATTATCAATATTTATCCTTTAAAAAATATTACTATTATAATGATCGATATTATTATCATCCTAAAATGAAAACAAAAAATGAAACCTTCGATTCATTTAAGGTTGATTCCAAGTCCCATCGCCGTACCAATATTTATGCCACAAAGGGCCCGTATATTAATAACGCTATTTTTTATTCCCCGTATCCTGAAATTTTTGTGGCGCCACTGATGAAAAAATCAAGTTCTTTAGTAGTATGTGTGTGCGCGGCAACACACTAGCAAACAAAGTTTACGTCGTACGCCAAAACCATGCTTGTGTTCATGTCTGTGTGCCGCGCATCTAGCAAAATTTCGAAGTTTAAAAGTTAAATATTTATTAAAAGAAAAAGAAGAAAAAATTGAAATAATTATCAAAATTTCGTCTTGTCCAGGGCTACAATCTGATAGTAAATGTACAGTTTTGAATCAACACAAAAAAAAGTTATTCGTAAAAACATGAGGTAACGCGTATACCTTGTGTGTTAAAGTTGTCAACTTTGACAGTAAATATCTCGAAAAAAGCAAACAAGAAAAAATTCAAAAAAATTCACAATATAGATAATTATTTCATTTAGAAAATAAGCCGAAAAAATCGAAAGTCTATCAGAAATTCAGATATTCGGAATCAACCTTAATTAGTTTTTGAAAGAATATTTCATTTATTTTTCTTCAATTTATTAATTTATTTATGTTGTTTACCCGTTACTAATTGACATTTTCTCTTATCTGTGGGATTAAAAAAAATGAAAATTAATAAAGTCAATGAATCTATAAAATTGTGCATTAATAAATAACTATTGTTTAAAATATTTATCAATATTCAATATCTAGTAAAAATGTCGTTTTTTCACCTCTAATAACAAATTTGAATATCGTTTAGTACCAGATTTAATTCTTTCGAAATTTGTTTGTTTGTAGATATTATTTAAATAATATTGCTGAATATAATTTAATAATGAAATTCATAAGATGAAGAAATTATAAGAATTTTTTTTTTTTTATTAATTTATAATCGCATAAATCTATAAATAAACATTATTCATAATAAACAAAAAACAAAATACACGAAATGAGCCCCTATTGATCTTGTTATTATTAAAAGATAATGTTATTGGAATTATTATTATTAATATCATATTGATATCATTTTTTATATTAGTAACATATTATTTTGATCATTATCAATATTATTGTTTTCATTATTAATTAGATTATTATTATTATTGAAATTATTACAAATTTAAAGATTAATAAATTCGTGAGAAAAAAAATGGCAGAATCAATAAAGAAAATTGATGTTCTAAAAATCCGATTCTTGATTTGAAAAAAAAATAAAATTAAAAAACCAAAAAAAATTGTACATGATTTTTGTTTTTTACTGGACCATGGAGAAAAACTCTGTGTTTATATTCTTTTCTTTCTCACTTATACACTTGTGAGTCTATCTACATGATAAAATAACTCGACAAACTGCGAAAGAAGTTTCACTTCCCTCGCGCGTACTAGGAACACACACAATTTTTTTCTTTTTTTTTTATCTGTGTTTTCAACACAGAAGGCAAATTTAATAATGTTCTTCCGTGGAACATTTTCAAAACGAGGAGCCAAACTTCGGGCAAACGGAGACTCATATCGGATGTACCTGCTCCAGCTTTTACCATATCAAAATATATTACCAAATGGCATAAACAAATAATCCAGAGCGCGTGCTGCATTTGTAAAAAAAACTTATTTTATATTTCTCAACATATATGCTAACAAACATTATAATAGCTCGTATTGATCTGATATGTTCTGTTCGTTTTTGTCATATTATTGTGTTTATTATAACTGTTAAATCAAGAATGTACTTATTAGTTAGACAATTGATTGATTTATATATCGTAAAATGAAGACAATTCAACAAATCTCTATGTGACTTTTTTATATTAAATTTGTTTTTTAATTTTTACTAATTTTTTTTTTATCATGCTTTTAACAGTTATTGCTAGTAACATCAATCTATTTTGTAATTCAAAGTTACACTGATGTCATAGAGTGGTGATATTAATTAATTTGAATATTTCGATACGCGTATGATAGCGTTTATTATGACTATTGTATTAAAAATGTAGTTATTTATTAAATGATACTTTAATTTATATCATGAAATAAAATAAATCCTAAAAATGTTCATGTTTTCTAACTTTTAATTCGTTGTTTACTTTTTACTTCTTTTTACTATCATCATACTTCTAACAATTCATACTTGTAATATATTGTAATTTTTCAATTAAAAATAGTTACATTAAGTTGAATGTTTCTGATCACTTCTATAAAAATAATATTAATCACCTCGAGATCATGGAAAAGTATACATATAAAAATGAACGTGGAATTATCAAAAAAACTCTAGAATACAATTCACTAAAATATATAATTAAACATGCAAAAACAAAAATTATAATTTTTGTAGAAAACAAACCCGCTAAAGTTATTTTTCATGTTAGCTTAGTAGTTACGTATAATAAATTTTTGTTCAACAAATAAAAAAAAAAAATTTAAACAAACAATATTTAATAATTCAAAAGCATCAAAACTGCCTGCTCGTAAAGAAAAAATCAAAATAAAAAATGATCACGTTTCATCCTTATTACACAAACAAATTTTCACATAACTACAACCATACCCGTGTAGGAATCGCCAAGCATGGAAACATGGCCATACACTGGCCGATAAACGGCAGCCCATGATTGGTAGCCAAGCAAGGGCCATTAATGGGATATACTTGGCAAACGATCGGTCCATTATTGTGTTGCCAAGATTGGCAGTCTTGTCTTGGCCAACGTCTGGCCATTAATTGGCTGGCCATTTAATGGCTGCCGTTCATCGGCCAATCCATGGCGAATTCATGGCTGGCCATTTAATGGCTGCCGTTCATCGGCCAATTCATGGCAAATTCATGGCTGGCCATTAATGACTACCATTCATCGGCCAATTCATGGCAAATTCATGGCTGGCCATTTAATGGTTACCGTTCATCGGCCAATTCATGGCAAATTCATGGCTGGCCATTTAATGGCTGCCGTTCATCGGCCAATTCATGGCAAATTCATGGCTGGCCATTAATGGCTACCGTTCATCGGCCAATTCATGGCAAATTCATGGCTGGCCATTTAATGGCTGCCGTTCATCGGCCAATTCATGGCAAATTCATGGCTGGCCATTAATGGCTACCGTTCATCGGCCAATTCATGGCAAATTCATGGCTGGCCATTTAATGGCTGCCGTTCATCGGCCAATTCATGGCAAATTCATGGCTGGCCATTAATGGCTGCCGTTCATCGGCCAATTCATGGCAAATTCATGGCTGGCCATTTAATGGCTGCCGTTCATCGGCCAATTCATGGCAAAATCATGGCTGGCCATTAATGGCTACCGTTCATCGGCCAATTCATGGCAAATTCATGGCTGGCCATTTAATGGCCACCGTTCATCGGCCAATTAATGGCAAATTCATGGCTGGCCATTTAATGGCTGCCGTTCATCGGCCAATTCATGGCAAATTCATGGCTGGCCATTAATGGCTGCCGTTCATCGGCCAATTCATGGCAAATTCATGGCTGGCCATTAATGGCTACCAACCATCAGCTAATTTTTTACAAAAAAAAAAAGAAGACAATAGAAAAAAAAAATTCAACAATGGAGCATTAAAATTAAATGAATAAATAAATATATTTGTATTTGAATAATCATCTTCAAAAAAGTCTACAAAGTCTACGAGTGAACTTAATTACTACAAGAGAACAAAAAACTTTCGAAATATATATATCGCGCTCGTGGCTCAGTTAGTTAAAGCATAGGTTTAGTGTAGGTTTAGGTTTTCGGTCGAGAGTTCGCGCCCCGCGAGAGGCAGGAAAAAAAAAACATTTATTATAAAAAAAAACAGAGTTGGACTCGATAATCTATATATGCAATTGAAAAAAAAAATATTTTTTTTATTTTTATTTATAAAAAAATTGATTTCGCAAGTAATGGGCCAATCTTGGCAAATGTTAATGGGACAATCTTGGCAAATTTTAATGGGCCAATCTTGGCAAATGTTAATGGGCCAATCTTGGCAAATGTTAATGGGCCAATAATGGCAGCCAATATTAGAATGGTGTAACGCGCCAGGCCCGGCGTATGAGTGGCCCATTAATGGCAGCCCATTAATGGCAAAATTTCGCCATGCATCGGCCGTTACATGGCCGTGTTGTAGTCTCCTACACGGGTAACTACAACCAGCTGTAAAGAAAAGCCACCAGGAAGTTTTAATGAGAAAAAACTTAATTTCATTTTGTTATCGATCACTACAATAATTCTTTTAACAAATTCACCACTAGTTTTTGAATTTAATAGATAAAAACTTTACGTCGTTTCATTTTCTCATGAATTTTTTTTTGATCTTCCCATGCATACAAATGATCTATGAATAGATTAAAAACGGAAACCAATAGGATGTTAAACTATATTTCTCTGCTGTGATCATGCTGCTGATTAAATTGATTCTATGAATGAATTATGACTTAGGATTCCTGTTGATACATGACTAGCGTTCTGTTGCATGCACACTGTGAATTTTAAACTGTAAAATGCGAAGAGCAATTTCTATTCTAAGGATCAGTATAGATAATCTGTTAGATAATTACGAAAATGTTGAGCCGCTCAGTTGGCATATATTTTTTTTTAGTCTTGTTTAATGGCGTTAAAATTGAATAATATATTATTTTTTCTAATATTTGTACTTCAATACGAAGTTTTCTTCAGTATTAAACGGCATTCAGTCATTAGCACAAACTTTACATTTGAAAAGGTCGTGAAAGTTCTATCAAATATATATTCAAAATATTCTATCCATAAATATGGATTATTTACGAAATAATAAAGTTCAGTCATCGATTCAGCAGAGTTCTTTACCAATTCATTCGTTCTTATTGGATGATATGAACATTGAGCAAGGGAGAAAATTTCAAAATAGTATATTGCGCTTTCCCTGCCGTTTTCTCAATAACAATTGCGAGTATTTGCGCTGTCGTTTTAGTGTGAGCGCTTGTTGAAAACGTTATCGAGAAGTGCTGCCAATTTTAGTTGACAGCGTAGGCGTGACTTTGTTTATTTTCAAATTGTTGATGTGAATCAAACAAATTCTTATTGTCACATGTGATGTCGTGACGCAGTGAATAATGCGTGAGATTTTCATCCCAAAAATATGAGGTTTAAGTCCTGGTCTGGGTTTGTTTTACACTGAGAAAAAAAAACCTCAAAAATTGTTGTGAGAGCACAACAAACTAGAGGCGAAATCCTATCCTGTCGCTTTTTGTTGTGCTGCAACAAAAATTGTTCTATCGTTAAACAAAATTTGTTGTGCTACAACAAATTTTATTGTATCGTTGAACAAATTTTATTCAGCTGTACAACAATTTTTACCATCCAATAATATTTCTTATTTTGTTGTGTTGCTTAATAATATTTGTTCGGCTGCTCAATAAATATTGTCCAGTTTCAAGGCAAATATTACCGTGCTGCACAACAATTTGATTTTCGGGTGTTATCGGTAAGACTCGGTATTGTTCGTGTGCCTCGGTATATCTACATGGCATTGTGTGGAATTTTCTAAGTCAGTCTAAGTTCAGATCAACTTTTGTGTGACTGACGTTTTAAAAATAAATTAATTAATCCCAAGATGTCAAATTTTAATAACATTTTAATCATTGAATTATAGACTAAAATATTTGTGAGCAACTAGATAAATAACCAAACTTGATATTTAACAAATCACATCAACAATAAAGTATGAAATTATATGAAAATGACAAACATAACCTGCATCTGTCATTTTAATGCAGAGATTTTTAATTTCGTTTTAAATAATTATAAATATGAAAAATAAATCCTTCCTTAATTGTTTTCCTTCTTCTTTTTAATTATCAGTAGTCAACCTTGACGCGCCTACGGCGCGTCTCTCAGCCTTTTCGACTTTAAAAAAAAGATAAAAAACAGGGGTGCGTGAACCTAGCCTGCATAAGTCCTAGAAAAATTTTCTAGGATACTTATTAGAAGCGTCTCAATTTGTACTGTAATTGTTTTAATTTTTATCTTAAAGATAAAGGGTGGAGAAGGGGTTAAAAATCTACTTTTTTTGAGATGACTTAGGGGTGGGGGGGAATTATTACAAACGCAGAATAATTTGTACTAATTTTTACTACCAAGCCCGAAATTTGTACCTGAAAAATAACAACAAGAAAAAAATTATTTACTCCGAAATGTTAATTAACAATTGCATATCTGCTTTAATAATCAACATGTTTCCAGCACCAATCTCGAAATTTGTACCTTAAAAAAAAAAACAACAAAGAAAAAATATTTACTCCAAATTATTTCTATACTGCTTCCAAAAATGAATATTTTTAAATAACTTTTTTTTTATTTTAAATTTAATGGTACAAACTAAAGCACAACTTACTCTTTATTTTGGAAAAAAAAACATCGAAATATGTTGATTATTGAAGCAGATATGCAATTGTTAATTAAAATTTTGGATTAAGTAATTTTTTTTTTGTTGTTATTTTTCAGGTACGAATTTCGGGCTTGGTGGTATAAATTAGTACAAATTATTCTGCGTTTGTTCTGTTTTTTTCCCCCTAAGTCATCTAAAAAAAAAGTCGATTTTTAACCCTTTCTCCACCCTTTAATTTTGAGATAAAAATTAAAACAATTACGGTACAAAATATTACAAATTAAGACGCTTCTAATAAGTATCCTAGAAAATTTTTCTAGAACTTATGCATGATTGGTTCACGCACCTAAAAAATAGATGAAGAAACAGAATAATAAGTTTATTTTATTTAGTTTATTTAAAAAAAAGAGATATCGAATGTTTGACCCCACAGCAACCGTTGCCAACTACAATATTCATAAAGTTAACAAAAAAAAAAATTGAAAAAAGACAGACGAAGAAACAAAATAATAAATTTATTTTATTAATTAAAATAATGAGCGAGAGAGAAAAAATATTAAGCTAGGGACCCGAGAGACAACCAATCACAGAACGAAGAACCGGCATTACGGCATTAAAAATATAATAGTCATAATGAAAATTTATTTCGTAATTTTGAAAAAAAAAAATTTTAATATGGTTTTAGATTTTTTGTTATGTGGAATAATAAAAATTATTAAACTAAATACAAAAATTGTTGTTTGTTCAACAGTTTTTGTTTGGAGCATAACAAATTTTGTTGTATGTCTATTAATTTTTGTTTGGAGCATGACAAATTTTGTGAAACAGCACGGTAATTATTACTCTGCCAGATGAACAAAAACTGTACTACCGGCAGAACAAATATTATAGAGTTTCAACTTCGCCTCTACTTTGTTGTGTGGCACGACAATTTTTGTCCTGTTTTCTCAACAATATTTGTCGTTTTTTTTTCTCCGTGTATGTTGAAGTATTTGTCTTAGGAAAAAAAAAAAAACAAATAAATTATAAATTGTGGACTCCACCAACAGTTCTCTACTGGGACGCGCTTCGGCGCTGTAGCGCTTTAACGATGAGCAAACAGTGATACTTTTTTTTGTTGTCATTTTTCATTAAACAATTTTGTAAAAATAGTAATTTACACTCAATTTTAAATTATTTTTTATTGATATTGATTAATAATTTTTAAAAAATATCAACAATCCGTTCATATGAATAAAAGACAATTTCTGAAAAAATAGAGTTTTTTGCAACCACTATTGAAGCAAAATTTATTTGTTCATGACATTTTGTGGGTGTTGAGTTTGAATATTTTTTATTTAACGATTCCGTTTTTCATGGCTAAGTATTTTTGATAACCAAATCATTCAGTTACAAAAAGAACAAATTATAATTATGTTTTTTTGCGTATTTCAAAAAACCTTTCTCACAATTTACACATGATACTTCATTCATGAAACTCTCGATCACTTTATTCTTCAATTTTTTTATTACTATGATGCAATTAAATATATTTTATTTTTCAATTGATAATGAAATATTTTATACCTTTTTAAAAGAAACACTTGCCTAGGTGCATGGAAATCTAGTTCCATTTCGACGATTTCAAAAATACTCATGTACATAAAAAAATATTTCTAAATAGAATTTTCTTAAAAAATTATGATTCCTATAGTCGAACAACAACTTCGTACAACTATCCTTAAAGTTTTGGAATTCATTTTGACTCTTTCTGCAATTTTATATTCGCTATAACTGGTACACGAAATAGGACATTTCCTGTTTCAATCCATGTACGTAAAAAAAATATTTCCAAATAGAATTTTTGTGAGACAATGATTCAGAGACTTAAAACACACCCTCAATAGAAATTTCATTAAAATTGACTAAAATAATTTCAACTCTTTATTTTCATGTAATTTTATATTTATCACATCTTGTAAATAAAATCAATTCGAAAAGTGGCTAATATTTTGTTTTCCTTGAGCTATTAGTCCAATCACAAACTATAAAACTATAAAATCATACGCCTATTTTTTTATTTACGTGAGACAAATATACTTCTTCAAAAAAAATTATCACGATAATACTCACTCTTGTTGTCATTTTTTATTCCACAATTTAGTAAAAATAATTTTTAAAATCTTTTTTTTTTACTATTAGTTTTCAAAAAAATTTCAACATTATATTTTCACGAATAACAGATAATTTAGAAAACAATGAAATTTCGTGCAACCACTGTTCAATCAAAATTCATTTCTTTGTAACATTTGTGTTCTTACTTTAAACATTTTCGATTTTACTATTCCGTTTTCAAGGCTATAAATTTTTGATAAATTAATCATCCATTTACACATAAAGCAAATTATAATGCTCTTAAGTTTTTCGAAAAAACTCTTCTTCATACACATGATACTTCTTTTATCAACGGGGCTGTCCAGCTAACTGAAACCGACATGTTGTAATACTTATTGGATGGCAGAGGGGGATGTCGAGGTAATGTTTTATAACTTTGTTTTTATATAGATGGAATGGTAAGTTCCTACCCCCTGTTCACCCCTTTTGACACCCCCAAAAAATCTAAAATTTATCCCACATAATCTTCACCCCGCCCTCTACTATCCCATCTATATAAAAATACATCGTTTTTTTTGTTTTCAATTTAAGAAATTTTAAAGATAGAAAAATTTAAAATCCGCGGTTTCAACCTCTTGGCCACCCTTTTTGATACTCTCAAAAAGTCTAAAATTTATACAACTAAATCTTAACAACTCCCTTCACTGGTCTATTAATATTACAACACGTCATTTTTTTTTTAATTTAGATAGAAAGTTTTAAAGATAAAAAAATTAAAAATCCGCGAATCTCACCTTCCATTACCCCTTTCGACAAAAAGTATAAAATTACGACCTTCCCCCAAAAAGTCTAAAATCCATACCGCATAATCTTTACACTCATTTCTACTATCTGTTATGTCCGAAGTACCCGTAATAATTGTAATTGTTAATTGCTATTCGACCCTAACCTTCCGGTCAATAGGTCAGGTCCACAGCGTAGTAGGAAAAGGTAAGAGAAGAAAAGTAGTAATGTTGTTAATGATGGTTTTTTAATAATAACAATTGGCTGTATTTATTTAAACAATTTGAATTGATGGTATAATAGTTGACAGTAGATATTACAAATTGTAGAGTTTAATTCTAACGTAGTTTATAAAGTGTTTGTATGTTCTGTCGAGTTACAATGTGTCTGATAAGTAATTACAAAGATTTTTAAGTCAGAAGACCTGACTCTAACGTGATGATAACTACATGGCTATGTTTCGGTTCCCGGTCCCTAACGACAACTGATTTGTCTTAGTTTTTCGGGGTGTATTTATACTCGTATTTCCTCAGAGTAGGAGGCAAAAGGGCTGGTCCCAAATGTGCCGCTATCCGAGGGTATTGCGTTGGTCTATCGTAGATGTAATCTAATCTGTCACGTCTGGCTCCAAGAAAGTCGTAAAAGTTTTATGTATCCGGTAAAATAGTTTGGGAAAAGTCCCTTTAGTTTGAATATCATTTTATTACTTTTCAAGTGCATACAGCTGTGTGGTTTTGGGTCTTATCAAATATTTGTATTTTAGTTTCTTGAATTTTGATGAAATCTAATATCTCGTGAGAAAAGAAACGTTTTGTGTCGTTATTTAAGTTGGTAATTTATGTTTCCTTTTTCTTTATATTTAACGAATTTATAACGTCGACTAGGATATAACATATCTATCTATAAAAAAACGGTTTTGGTAAACAGAAAAAAAAAACGCTCGCACACGAAATTTTGATATGGACCATATAAAAATAACGCATAGATTGAATCTAAATGACTTCAGTTACAATGCTAATAAGCTAAGGGTTTAAACTCACGATAAGCCTAGTTTCGCTTGTAAAGCGCACTGAGCACGCGCAACAAGTTGGGTTGTGTCGAACTTGTAAACATGGCCGTCCTAATTCCCATAAAACTAGTAATATGTCCCCAGCCATCGTGGTTTTTCTAGTAATTTTACGTGTTGCGCATGCTTAGATCACTCAGAATTACGTCAGCCATGTTTACAAGCAAAAGTTAGCTTGTCGTGCGTTTGAGCTCTAAGACATTAATTTAATATAATTCAAATACTTTTCATAGATTTTCAAAAAAATCACACTTGTCACGCTCTATTCTTGTCTTTTTTATATGAAACTACTATAATAAAGTTGCAAGGTTGTGACTGCGCATACATTTATGTTGAAAGTGAACGACTACTAAATTTCAGTAGATCTGCATTAGTGTGAAAGTCTTGAAATTTTATTTGGGAAGAACCGGGCGGGGTCAAGTATAAAATTTTGTCAAAGATTAAGACTTAATTATATGCGTTAAATATTTCCTTCTTGACTTATTTTGGTATTATATCTTTTTGTATCTAAAAAATTAATAAATATCAATATAAAATAAAATTACTATAATCATATAATTAGTGGGGATTTCGAATACTTGTGTTTCTTTTTTTGTTTAGATATCACATCTTTTCGTAAAGTCCTTCAATCATTCGATAGAAAAAACTATAATATTAAGAAGTATATAAAATTACTTGGTACCATCCGTATTAATTTTTGTTCGTTCTAAAAAAAAAAATATGTAAGCATTTTTTGCATTACTTCACCAGTTTTTGCTAGCAACGAACAAATTATCAATTTTTATCCAGCTAGTATTTTTGCGGAAATAACTGAAAAAATAACTAACATTATACGTAGAACCCAATCAGCGCCAAATTGGCAAATTTAAGAGGCTCGAGGTACAGGACATATTTTGTCCCATTTCCAATGTACGGAGTTGACTCTTCTTCTTTCTAGTCTTCTTGGTAGAACCACAAATGTGAATTTTAGAAGTGGGTATTCCTTTGATTAAGCAATTATCATTTTTACTTGACATTTAAATTTATTGATGTAGAGTAGACTTAAAACAATGATATCATTAATTTTGAGGACTTCAATCTTTCTTAGAATTTTCGTTGATCTAAAACAATCGACACATGTACCAACCCCTTCGTGCCACAATGATAGTGATTGATCGATAAGTTTCTTGTAAAGTGGATGTGTTATTTTTATTTGGTATTGAAAGATTTATCATAAATTCGTGTGACAAGGAAACATTTGCATATGAACACGATTCACATTTTTCTAAATACTTTTGTTCGTAGCTACAATTGTAGATTGCTAATGAAAAATGAATAACACCATAGAGCTGTGAAGTTGTAGAGACCGAGCGGAGACTCGATTCGTCAGTGAGCGAGAAAACTTACCGATGAGGGCACTCATTCATGAAGCATAAAGCATCGCAGCAAAAACTTGCGTGTGAACACACAGCTCTAAAATTGAATACACTTGACAACAATAGAAAAATATATAAAATATCGATAATTGATAAAACAATAATAAAAAAAGATTAATAAGCCAAAAATAACAAAATATAAAATACACTTTATTTAACATGGAAATATTGCAAAAACAGTTTTTTTTCGAAAATTAAGGGTTTTCTACAATCAAATAACCAATACTTGACATCAATTTTAGGGTGCGAACTCATGACAAGCTAAAATTTCCGCTTGTAAACATGGCGGCTATAAAATCACCAAAAGTAACTAAATTTAGTAAATTTATCGCGAATCCGTGATTTTAGAACGCTTGGTGGTGTCACGGAGAGACACCACGGATTTGCAGTCAATTCAGTAAATAGTAGTTAAATCAGTGATAATTTAGTGAATTTAATTACTTTTTGCTTATTTTTATAGCCGCCATGTTTATAAGCGGAAATTTTAGCTTGTCGTGAGTTTCTCACTTTGATTATTATTGTCAGGATCTTTAACACCTGTAACATCCATCATAGATGGACATACAGTGGTTTTGAATTTTTTAAAGTTGCAGTTGCAGATGTATTGTCTTTTGGTGTTGGAATTACCAAAACTCTGCTTTTCGTATCTTTTATTATAAAGGTGCAGCCTTTTTAGTTTTAACTCTACCCTTCCAATCCATGAAATCTGTATAAATAATATATTTTACAATGAATAAATATAATTTATATTAGAAAATATCACACTAATTATTATTAATGAAATGAATAAATGAACAAATAACATTGTAATCACTATCATCATTAAGAAAAGCGAATTCTTCCATCTTCACTGGATAATGATGCTTGTTTCAAATGTGTTTTCTCAGTTTTAAATAAGTATACTCATATATATTCACAGATTCATCACAACCTATGAATGGACAATTTATAGTTTGATACTCTGAGACTTGATGACAATGTGAATAGTGATAATACAAGTTTGTTTTATTTGCATATTCTTCATCACAGTATACACAAGTTTCGTTTTCAGTTATTGTCTTAACCAGCTCAATTTTATGAATTCAACTTGTATAAGCATGAAGACTTCTTTTTCCACTAAAAATTTTATTGCACTGGTTACATTTAATTTCATTCTTTTCTTCTATTGTTTTTCATTTGTAAATGTAAATGAATTGTCACCAAAATATCACTCAATTGCACACAATACAAATTTATAAAATTTACTTAATTACTATATGCATCAATCTATATTGATATTATTTATTTATTGTATTATTATAATATTAATTACCTTGACAATTAATATCCAAATTCAAATCAAATAAATATATAATTATGAATATTTTTTATATAATAACATAATAATATATATATATTCCCAAAAGCACAATAAATACGAAAAGATATATAAACAAAAGGTTACGTTCATCAGGAAACATGTGTATGTTGTATATATTAGCATAATTAGCATGACAGGATTTGCAGGTATGTGAAGTTAGCACAATCAAACCGGACTATATCAGGAGTTACGTGCGAATTATATGCGTTTTTTGTGCGGAATCCGCAATTTTTGTGCGTTTTTTTTTGTTTTTTATAGTCTGGTTTGATTGTGCTATAAATGTATGTGCTAACTTTACAGACCTGGGATTCGCGCCTATATCCCAACAACATATGGCGCACGCACCATCGATGCGATATTAAATACTATACTGACATATATAAAGGATTTTTTACACCATCTAAATATGTTAGTTTTTTTGCTCTATAGACAGATGCTTTTAGCAGCTGATTTTAATATTGAAAAATAAATCCTTTCGTAAATAATTTCGTAAATAAAAATATTTTATATTTCTATTTACATATCCTGTAAAAAAAAAAACTCATTAAACTTGACGGAAAGAAAAATAAACAATAACAACATGAGACTTGGGAACATAGGTTGAAGTATCATTATTTGATTCGCGCCATCGATGCGATATTGAATACTATACTGACATATATAAAGGTTTTTTCACACCATCTAAATATGTTAGCTTTTTTGCTCTATAGACCGATGCTTCTGGCAGCTGATTTAGATAATCGAAAATAAATCCTTTCGTAAATAAAAATATTTTATATTTTTGTTTACACATGATGTAAAAAAAAAAACTCATTAAACTTAATGGAAAAAAAAATAAACAATAACATGTGACTTGGGAACATAGCTTAAAGTATCATTATTTAATTTGCGCCATCGATGCGATATTGGATACTGTGGTAAATATAAAGGTTTCCCACACTATCTACTACTACCTTGCACAATTTCATTTTTATAATGTTGTCAAATTGCTCTGGACTTGGAAACCATATTGCTTTGATCTGATTTGGTTTTATAATATTTGTCAGAGTGCAGTAAAGTTTTAAATAATCTTCAAGAAAAACGCAATTTCTAAAAATGATTTTAAAGTTTAAAAAAAAGGTATACATCTCAAAAATCTGTTTTTATTTTTATTAAAAAGATTCAATTAATTTATAAGATGATCAGAAGACAGAATATTTTTCACATCAATCAAATAATATATTCCAAAAGGCACAAGAAACAAGGGCACGATAAAGACAAAAAAGTGTATAAACAAAAGGTTACGTTTATCAGTAAGCATGTGTATGTTGTATATTAGCACACATTAGCACTCCTGATGAGTAGGATTCGCGCCTATATCCCAACGGCATATGGCGCGCGCACCATCGCTGCGATATTGAATACTGTAGCACCAACGATGCGATATTGAATACTGTATATGATATAAATAAAGGTTCTTTCACACCATTCTACTATTATTGCTCAATTTTTATTTTATAAGGTTGTGAATTGCTCTGGACTTGGCAGCCATAATGCTTTGATCTGATTTTGGTTTTATAATGTTTGTCAGAGTGCGGTAAGGTTTTATAAGAATTTCAAGAAAAGCAAAATTTCTGAAAATGATTTTGAAGTTTAAAAGAAAAGTATACTTCTAAAAAATCTGTTTTTTTTTTTATAAAAAAGTGTGATATTGATTTAATAAAATGATCAGAAGACATAATATATTTATCTGATCAATCATATTTTAAAATAATTTCCCGAGGAATTGGAGGGTTAGGGTTAGCTTTGTGTCGATAATATATAGGCACGGTAGTTAAATCTCGTTTCTCCCACTTTTTTTTTTTTCTCATACTTGACGCGAGGCACTACCGTGCCTCTTGATCGTGTAAAGTTTAAATGTAAAAAAAATAAATTTTACACTATTTTATACTAAAATATATTTGGAAAAAACTTAAATATTTTTATACATTTAACAATGACGAAATTTACATATTTGAAATGTCAATTTTATTCGGTATCACTAGAAAAAAAAAACACAAAAATATCAATCAAAAACTGCAATATTTCACAATATATTTTACATTTTTCAAACAGAAAATGAAATGTCTTGATAACTTGATAAATTTGATTGATTTCAGTTTAATTTTACCAGAAAAAAACGGTAAAAAAAACATAAATTCAGCGCTCTTTTTAATTTACAATGTAGCAGCATGAAATTTACATTTTTTTTGTGTAAAATATTATTATTATAACCGCAGTCGTTTGATTCCTCCCACCCTAATTAAAAAAATGAATAACGCCAAGATTATTTCGCCAGACAGTTCGTCAAGGTGTTTCGGTTGATAGAATAGACGCTGGTACTGGGTACACACCGACATGTTGTTAAACTTCAATTAATTAATAAATAAATTTAAAAAAATAATAATCTTTAAAGATTATCGATAGTTGTGGTATTCTATTGTGGATAATAGAAATTTTATTTCGTTTCAAGTGAAAAGATTTTATTGAATGACAAATTGATAAAAGTTTTTGTGATTTATATTGGATAAAGACAATAAACGTAAGTAAATATTTTACGTTTTTGTTAATAATTTTTACACATGTTCAGTTAATTTGATTAAAAAAAAAAAAATATAACATATTTCTGTGTCTTTTTCTGTTGTATTATAATGTATGATAAAAAATAAGACAGAGCAAGATTCCAAAATGCTTCTCTTTTCTCGGGAATCCCGGGATTTTTAAATTATTGCAACGCACATAAAACTTTCAAGTGGTGAATGACTTACTTTAAAATCTTTTTTTTCTATTCCTTTTATTTCATTTATTTAATAATTTGTTTGTTTACTAATAATTAATTTTTTTATTGATTTATTTGTTTACGTATTTATTCATTTGTTTAATTATTTATTTATCCGTTCAATCTATTGTTAGTCTTATTCAACAGAGCAAGTCGATAAAACGTCTATAAATTAGTCCATAAAACGTCACAGCCGATCAAATTTTTTCTTTTTTTTCATTAAAATTATCATTAAAAAACAAAGTCTTGTAGTCTTTTATTATGGTTATCTTTAAGTTGAATATTTAAAAAAATATTTTCACCCGATATATAGTGTTGTCAAATAGTAAGCCAGAGCTAGCGGTCGAGACAACAGCTGAGATCCCAGCGGGCAGGGCCAAAACAATATACATATATGGAGCCCGCGTAAAGCGCTCGTAAGAGAAAACTTTTTTTTTTTTTTCATTATTATTTTCAATGCTTTTATCATGATGATAAAAATATGAAATATGAAATTTTAATCATCATGATAAAAGAATTAAAAATAATAATGAAAAAAAAAAAAAAGTTTTCTCTTACGAGCGCTTCACGCGGGCTCCATATATGTATATTGTTTTGGCCCTGCCCGCTGGGATCTCAGCTGTTGTCTCGACCGCTAGTTAAACTTCATTCGCCAAACAATTTAGATAATCCATACTACGTCACATCGGATGGGATTTATTTTTACGGAGGCTAGGAGCCATAGGCTCAGCCGGAGTATTGTATTTTATAACGAAAAAAAAAAAACGTTCATAACTTACGAACTAACTGAAGGAAAATCATCGTAGTAGGCTTAAATGATGCGTCTTCGAAAACTCTATCGCCCGCATAGTAGGTTTTTTCCTCTATCTTCAATAGTTTTTGAACGAAAAAAAAAAAACTATAAAATAAAAAAAAAAATAATCACATATTTAATTTTTTTTCTCAGAAACTATTCAAAGCCGAAAAAAAAGCCAAATATCCCATAATGAAGCTTCGTGAGGCCTTTCATTTGAGCCTAGTTTGATGTCTCTATCTTCATTATCCCGAAAGTTATAACGGTTTTAAACAAATTTGAAAAAATTAGAAATCGAATAACTTGACCAAAAATGATAATAAAGACTTCGTATTAGGCTCATTTTTTGCGTCTCAAAAAACTCTATCGCCCGCATTGTCGGTTTTTTCCTCTATCTTCAATAGTTTTTGAACGAAAAAAAAAAAACTATAAAATAAAAAAATAAATAATCACATATTTAATTTTTTTTCTCAGAAACTATTCAAAGCCAAAAAAAAAGCCAAATATCCCATAATGAAGCTTCGTGAGGCCTTCCATTTGAGCCTAGTTTGATGTCTCTATCTTCATTATCCCGAAAGTTATAACGGTTTTAAACAAATTTGAAAAAATTAGAAATCGAATAACTTGACCAAAAATAAGAATAAAGACTTCGTATTAGGCTCATTTATTGCGTCTCAAAAAACTCTACCGCCCGCGTCGTCGGTTTTTTCCTGTATCTTTAATAGTTTTTGAACAAAAAAAAAAATAATTACATATTTAATTTTTTTTCTCAGAAACTATTCAAGGCCGAAAAAAAAGTCAAATATCCCATAATGAAGCTTCGTGAGGCCTTTAATTTAAGCCTAGTATGATGTATCTATCTTCATTATCCCGAAAGTTATAACGGATTTTAACAAATTAAAAAAAATTAGATATTAAATAACTTGACCGAAAATTAGAATAAAGACTTCGTATTAGGCTCATATTTTGCGTCTCAAAAAACCTTATTGCCTGCATTGTGGGTTTTTCCCTACATCTCCAATAGTTTTTGAAAAAAAAAAAAAAAACTTTAAAATAAATGAAAAAAATCAAATATTTGATTTCTTTTCTCAAAAACCTTTTAAGGCCAAAAAATAACCCACATTTCCTACAACAGAGCTTTTTAAGAACTTTCAATTGAGCCTAATACAATGTTTCTATGTTAAGTATCCTGAGAGTTATAATATTTTTAATCAATTTTTCAACAATTCAGAAAAATTAGGCAATGAATAACTCAACGTAAAATTAAAATAGAGAATTCGATTTCACGACAAAAAAAATTTTCAAAAAAAAAATTGACAAAAAAATCACGACAAAACAAATTTTGACAAAAAAAATCACGATGAAAAAAATCACGATAAAAAAAATTACAACAAAAAGTAAAAAAAAAAAATTTAGACAAAAAATATCTAGTGACTGAGTCAAAGATTTGAATGGTTGAATAAAATTGATAGTAATTGTTTGGCTACAATTACAGCTGAGTAAAAAATCTAGCTAAGAAAAATAATGCAGATATTGATTGTTTGGCTACAATCACAGCTAAGTAGAAAATCTAGCTTTATAAAAATATAGCTAAGTGTAAAATCTAGCTAAGTAAAATGATGTAGATATTGATTGTTTCGCTATTATTAAGGTTAAGTAAAAAATCTACTAGCTAAGTAAAAAATCTAACGGCTACACATATGAGAAAAATAATTTATATGAAATATTAAATTTATTATTTAGAAAAAAAAAAATTTATTATGACGTAATTTTTTTTTAAAATTTTTTCTGTCATGATTTTTCTTGTCGTGGTTTTTTTCGAGTTTTTTTTGGAAATTTTTTTTTGACATGTAACCAAGAATTCGTAACGGGATCTTATTTTGCGTCGCAAAAAACTCTATCGCCTGCATAATCGGTTTTTTTTGCTATCTCCAATATTTTTTGAGAAAAAAAAACAATAAACATGAAAATTTTCTTTTGAATAATGTTATTAATAAACCGTAAAATTTTGTAAAAAACCATAATTTCATTATATCTAAGGAATTAAGACACCCATGGCCCTACACTGAGAGAAAAAGTTGCTAAAATATAGCAAAATTTTGCTTGAAAGTTTTAGGCTTTGATTTAAAAAAAAAAAGTATTTATTTGAACAAAATATTTTTTAATTAAAGCAATTTATTTGCTTTAATTTAAGACAGTTTTTTTTTTATTTGAGAGAAAAGAGAATTAATTTGAGAGAAATTTTGCTAAAAAGGAAGCAAAAATATCCTTTAAATCAAGCGAATAAGCGGTCTAGTTAAGACAAAAGTTGCTAAAAATTAAATGACATTTGATTTTATTTAATGGGTAAATCGTTCAATTTAAGGATAATATTGATTGAATATGACATATATTGTAAAAATTTTTTCTTTCTCAAAATCAGTTGAATATTTATTTCTAATTATTTCGAGAAGACATCTAAAATAAAATAACTAAGTGCCTATAGTTAGATAGGTATTTTTTTTGTTTTTCTTTAAGCTAGTTAAATAAAGTGACAGAAAGATGTATTAATAAAAATTTAAACAATTACATGTACATTACAATTCAAATTTTTGATTCAAAGGCCTCATAATTTTGTCTCTGATACGTTAACGCGCGATGGTTCAGGGGGTAACGCACTGGCTTTTAAAAGTATAGGTTTAGATAGGTTTAGATTAGGCAGAGGTTCGAGGCTCGGTTAGGACAAAAAAAAAAAACAGTTAAATCTTCAAGTGTAAATTAAAATAAGTCCTGAAAAAAAAGAAAAAATAAAAGAATAAATTTTTTTTTTTGTTTTCATTTCTTTTAATCAAAAATAAAAACAATTTTCTGTTAATTTAATCTATAACTTCCTCAAATTAAACGACTTAACCATTAAATTAAATGAAATGTCGCTTAATTTTAGCAACTTCTGTCTTGATTAGATCGCTTTTCTGCTTTAAATTGATTCATAATTTTTATAAATTAATCGATAATTTCCTTTAGTTAAACGACTTACCCATTGAATAAAATCAAATGTTGCTTAATTTTAGCAACTTGTGTTTTAACTAGATCGCTTTTTGTTTTAAATTGATTCATAATTTTTTTGAATTAATTCATATTTCTTTTGTATAAAAACAATTTTCTATTAACTTAATCAGAATTATCCTCAAATTAAACAACTTAACCATTAAATTAAAAGAAATATCGCTCAATTCTAGCAACTTCCGTCTTGATTAGATCGCTTTTCTGCTTTAAATTGATTCATAATTTTTTCAAATTAATCGATAATTTCCTCAAGTTAAACGACTTACCCATTAAATTAAATTGAATGTCGCTCAATTTTAGCAACTTGTGTCTTAACTAGATCGCTTTTTGTCTTGAATTGATTCATAATTTTTTTAAATTAATTCATTTATCATTTGTATAAAAACAATTTTCTATTAATTCAATCAATATTATCCTTAAATTAAACGATTTACCCATTAAATAAAATCATATGTCATTTAATTTTAGCAACCTTTGTCTTAACTAGACCGCTTATTCGCTTGATTTAAAGGATATTTTTGCTTCCTTTTTAGCAAAATTTCTCTCAAATTAATTCTCTTTTCTCTTAAATAAAAAAAAAACTGTCTTAAATTAAAGCAAATAAATTGCTTTAATTAAAAAATATTTTGTTCAAATTAATACATTTTTTTTTTAAATCAAAGCCTAATACTTTCAAGCAAAATTTTGCTAAATTTAAGCAACTTTTCTTTTAAATGCAGACATTTTTTTTCTCAGTGTAGCCAGAGTATTGAAAATTTTTAATTTTCAACGGGTAACGCGGGCCACACGCCCCAACAAACGTTACCAGATCTTTTTTATTTTTTAATTATCATTCAGAAACACAAAGTCTTGTAGTTTACAATGGTTATCTTTGGTGAAAATATTTTTAAAACTATTTTTTGCCGGTAGAGAAATTCTATACTGTTTCTAGATGATTTTTTTTCAAAAGCTTACAAAAATTTTTTAACGTATCATTTCAATGTTTTTTCTATTTTTTATAACTACAGTTTGTCGTGTGGAGGATTTATCAAATTCACGATGTCAGACCCAGGTAATAAGGTCGTCAACAACACCGATACTAACATTTTATAACACTATACCATTACTCACAGAAACTAATGAAGCATGTAATAATACACTGGATGATAATTCTTATCGTTTTGATCTCAATGTACGTATATTTTTTTTTCATTTCTTCAACAATATGGTACACATAAGAAAGTGCAGAAAATATCAGTAGATTTTTTATTTAAATACCAAGAATAGTTGTAGTCATCATTACATATTTTCAATTCGTCTATTTATCAATATACTATAATTTTAAATTTCATTGTACCAATAATAACTATATTAATACATCAGTTATCAATGATAAACAAAAAAAAAAAATTTTTCTTTTTTAACAAAAAGGTTTTCGTCTTATAATAAATATGATATTTGTATTTCAGTACTACGATAATTGTTTTTCTGGTAAGACTTCTTTAGAAGCTAACCTTTTAAACATAGTGCAGCACGAGATTCTTCAAGTACCTTAATCATCAACACTAACAGTACTTGGTAACAATTTGAATTTAAATAATGATGCGCAATTACTAAAAAAAAATTGTGATATTAGCAATACTTTAACAGCTACGATTACGACAATTAATTCAACATCACCAACTGTTACAAATAATATACAATTAGAAAAAAAACTCCTCATCTTATTTATAAAACAACAGCTCCCTAACGGTACGGTCCAACCCCTTATGAACCGTTATCAAACGGTTGTCTCGAGGTTGGAATGTGCGCAAAAAAAACCGAAAACAAACCCTTCTTAAACCTAAAAATAACCAAATGAAAACTAACTGTTAGTTAACTGTTGATAAACCTTGTTCAAACCCGAATATTTTGGATTCAAATAACTAACCGAAAACTAACCAGAAACTAACTCTTTTGGGTCACCATTTATGGTTTACTCATAGTTTATTTAGAGTTTGTTGGTGGTTCGTTGGCAGTTAATTAGACTTAGTTTATTTGTAGTTGGTTAGCGGTTCGTCAACGGTAATTATCTAATTATATATTACAGTAAATAAATGACTGTATAAAGTCGTTCACATTGAAAATAATCTGGAACTATGCATAAATAACAAGGTTTCAATGATAATTCATTGTTTTAGTCATATGAATATGGTTACAACATACAATATTGTATAAAGACGATACAAATAAAAAATACATAGAAAGAACAGAAAAAAATTATGCAATAGAAAAATTCATTATTATGGATTTATTCAGAATTTCCAGAATCTATTTCAGAATCTTCCATAGATTGATTTCTCAAAGGTTCTTCTTCTTCCCGTCCGCTTCTAACTGGTGATTCACTCACTAGAACCACTTACATGTGGATAACATAAACTTATTAAACCACATGCTGATGTTCTTGACGTAAGCTAATCACCAGATGTCAAACGTTGTACCAATGGAACAAAATGATCTTCACGATATGCTGGACTGTGTTGACTTGCAAGATTACGCAACGATTCACCTGCTTTGTCACGTACGACTGTTTCTTCAACAGGTGCCAATGCTTCAAGTGGTGGCTAAAATTTATTATTTTCAATTACAATTGTAATGTAAATAAATAAAACGAAAATTTTATTATTGTCTCGTTTACTTGAATGTAATATTTTTTTTGCTCTTTTTTTTGACGTTTAAATAATATTCTTTCAAGTAGATGTATTGATTTTATAAAAAGAAAAAAAAAAAAATCAAATAAATGGTAAAGTGAGTATGTTAGTTTTTACATTTAAACATGTGAAAAACAAAGCTAAAGTATGCTTGTATTCATTTTTAATTAATTAATCAAGCTATAGTCTAATCAATAATGTTAAATTGTTGAATGTCAATTTAAATAATTATCTTTTTTTTTCAAATACTTAACAATAAACAATAAACATGATCAAGTCGACCTACAAGTGGTGTGAATGTACCAAGTTGTTCAGCGAGTGCCAATTAAACTTCATCTCCATTATAAATTGTCTCTGTCAAAAAAGGCATCAACTCACTACAAGTACGTTCAGCACCAAGTGCCAAGGCAATTGTTAAAAGATTTTTGATTGAATTCAATCGCAGCTATAAAATAAAAAACCTCACTGTTACAAATACTTGCTGACTAAGATCGAGTTGTTTTTGTTTTTTTCAAATATAAAAAACTTTGGTAATATTTGAAAAATAATAATTATTGTACTTACTAGTAAATTTTTATTCTATAATTCATCTATCAAAAATCCAGAAAAATTATATTTTTTGCTGGGTCTTTTCAAAGGTGACAATTTGGGTCTTAATGAGGCTTTTGGCTTTACAACTGGCTTTACTGCTGATAACTACTGCTGATAACTACTGTCCCACATTTAAAACCCAAGCATCATTTTATGACTCGTTATCCACGATTAATCCGTGAAACTGAACCACTTGCGAAAACTTGGACAATGAGAGATAAAGGAAAGCATCAAGTGTCAAAGAAAGTTTCAAGTAAATGTCAATCACGCGTTAACATAGCTAAAACTTTATCCATTGCTCATTCAATTAAATATCATAATTATATGTCTAATAATAAAGTGAACAGCGCAAGTTTGTCAGTCGGTCCAACTCAACAGGTTGACTTAAAATTATTTAAAAATTATAATCTTTTTTCTAACCAACTTGATTCCTCTAAATTGACAACCGCATATCATTGTAAGGGGATTGTATTTGGTGGCAATTCATACAAGCCAAATAGTATCCTCCGTATGATAGACTCTGACAATCCTTTATTTTTTCAAATTTTAGAAATTCTATTAGACAAAAATAATGAGGTTTTTTTTATCACTAACTTGATTGAAGAATCATTATACGACCGACACTTCCAAGCATACGAAATCTTTCAGCAAAATTCAAATTGTTATAAAATTTTATACTTAAAAGATACTGATGGAATCGTCTCGAAGAGTCAATTACCAAACGGTAAATTGTATATATCCCAGGTAGGAAGTGACGACGGGCACAAGCCTGGGACAAGCCTGATTACCCGGCTCTCGGGCCTGTGTCGGGCCTGAGACACAAGCCTGTGTCAAGTCTGGAATGTTCACGATGTATTTGCTGGTGTCGGACTAGTGTATCGGGCTTGACACAGGCTTGTGTTCCCAGGCTTGACACCGGCTTGCAAAAAAAATTATAATAAAATATAAATAAACAATTATTATTAATTTATTAATTTGACATTATTATTTTTTACGCGATACAATTTGAATTAACGATGATTATATGAACGAAAATAAACGGCGTAACGGGGGATCGATCCTAGGTCTCTCACGTGGAACTCCAATGCTCTATCAAGTCGACCACGGGGGATTCATGAAAGAGTCAGTCAAAATTTTTTATATGAATGAATTTATTCGAGAGTCAATACACAGTCCTTGTAAAAGCCTGGCACGATAGTCAAAACCTAATAATTTTTATTTAAAATGTCTATTTACAATTTATAGATCTAATTAATTTATTTTTTTTTTAATTGAATATATGCACAAGTCAAGTCCCGTGTGAGGCTTGGTAAAACGGGCTTGACACAAGGCTCGTGTAAGGCCGGGGAAAACAAAAAAAACAGGCTTGACACTGGCTTGAATTATTGAGGCCTGCGTGAGGCCGGTTAAAAACAACGGGGACAGTCTTGTGTCAAGCCTGTGTTAACGAGGCTCGTGTGAGGCCGGGGAAAACAAAAAACACAGGCTTGACACCGGCTTGAATTATTGAGGCCTGTGTGAGGCCGGTTTAAGACAATGGGGACAGTCTTGTGTCAAGCCTGTGTTAACGAGGCTCGTGTGAGGCCGAGGAAAACAAAAAACACAGGCTTGACACCGGCTCGAATTATTGAGGCCTGTGTGAGGCCGGTTAAAGACAACGGGGACAGTCTTGTGTCAAGCCTGTGTTAACGAGGCTCGTGTGAGGCCGGGGAAAACAAAAAACACAGGCTTGACACCGGCTTGAATTATTGAGGCCTGTGTGAGGCCGGTTAAAGACAACGGGGACAGTCTTGTGTCAAGCCTGTGTTAACGAGGCTCGTGTGAGGCCGGGGAAAACAATGGGCACAAGCTTGTGTCAAGCCTGTGCTCCCCAGGCTCGATACACGACCCTCACACAAGCCTGGCACAGTTGTTCAAGCCCGAGAACTCCTACCTGGGATGCAAAAGATAAGCGACTGAAGGTGTTTTTCTAATAAGCGTTTTTTGTTATCCAATTCTGATGTTTTAAATTATATTTGAAATACTTATAATATTAATTATTAAGAGTAATTGCAAAAAACCATGTAATTTTGTATTTTCATATTAAAAAAAAAAAAAACTAATTTTTCAATAAAGTTTTTTGAAACACGATGTATTTTATAGTTTGCAATGGTATTTTGTTAATATTTTCATAGGTATTTAGTTAAAACGAGTCAAATCGACGTGGAATATCCCATATTTAAATGATGTGTTTTAGATAAAAAAATGTAAATTTAACATAGTGAGTTAGTAAAACACGCTTTATAAAATTAAACTGTAAAAATGTTCATTTCTACAAAAAAAAAAATGTAAATTTAACATGGTGAGTGTATAATGCGTGTTTTACTAAATCACTACGTTAAATTTACATTTTTTTTTGTACACTGAGAGAAATTTTAACTAAAAATTAAAATCATGGTTGAATAGAAATTACTATAGTACTTTGTAATTTTTGTTTTAATTCTGGGACTGGCCGCGAGAGTTGGAATTCTACAATAAAATTATGTAAAATGTGTAAAATGTCAAAAAATTGCTAGGTTACTTCAAGCCTCTATACATCGTTATCCATTGCAGATAGACATGGGGTTGAGTGAAGTTTATTATTGAAAATTCAATTCTAAACAATTTATGAAGAATTACTTTTTTTGATTAATCTCTTGGATTATGAGTTATGAGTTAATTAAATAAAGAACATACATGTTTAGTGAAAACAATAAAAATTATTATATGTTTGAATGAAAAATACTGCACAATTTAATAAATATTCTTATATATATAATAAAAATTATCATGTACACATATAAAAGTTAGCATAGACTTAAATATTTTTTACTATATAGCTTTGTAAAAATTCTGTTTGTGGGGCGAAATAACACAAAGATGGCCGACCGATTGAACAAATGATTGAACTGTCATGTAATTTCAAGCATTTCTACAGCCTTATCTGTTGAAGCTAGGTATGGGGTTAAGCGAGGTTTAT